>NW_027226601.1:0-1200000 GCF_022539635.2 Chironomus tepperi | reverse complement strand
GTTCCGATTTTTTTTTTCGGTTTTGAATTTTTTTTTTCGATTCCATTTTTTTCAGTTCCGACTTTGTTCAATTCAATTTTTCTCAATTAAAATTTACAATATCCGATTTTCCTAACGAATCCTTAATTTTTAAGGACATCAAAGTTCTTTTGAAAGCTCACAAAAGTATTTGAATTCCCAAAATTCGTTATGCTTGCTAGAATTTCAAAAGTTTTAATGAAGAACTTCATGTTATTTTACACTAGGGATGAATTAAAAAACCCATTATAAATCTTAGCAGAAGCCATTGAAATACACATTAAAATGACTAACACCTGTTTCCTTAATATCGACAGAACGCAATATGCGTTTTAAATTTAAAAACAGGGACAAAAAATAGAGCAAGCATGCAAAAAATTCAAATCTAATGATAAGGTAAATAAAGCAGTAATTTTCCATCAGATGATTTCATCGTGCGTGTAAAAATTTCATTGAAAAAAAGGAACAAAAAAAAGCTTTTTTTTTCTGTAACGTAAAAGTGAATTCAAAAGTTTTCATTCCGCATGATCCCCACGAACGAGGCCCGAAGCTAAACAAAAATCCTCTTTGCAATTTTTTTCTCGCATTGTTTCGCGCAGTTCTATTCGTTCCTTCACCGTTATCACATCCTTTTGAACAGCATAAAAGTATAAACAGGAAAGAAAAAAAAAGTTTTCTTCAGTTTTTCTTCTACCAAAAAAAAAGAAAGGAAAAAAAATTTACAGCAAGACCCCACCCTTATTTTTATTCCATTTTGTGAATCCACAACTTTTAAGTGCAAAAATTAAGTGAAAAAAAGTTGAAATTTTTGTGAAAAAAAGTTTATAATAAAAGAAGTTAATTAGAGGCCAATTACTAGCATGTTGATCACATTAGTACGCGATTCTGTCCTTCAATGCTTTTGCCATTCGTGTCGTGCTCCTGTGCTACCGGCTGCTGCAGGATGTAAGTGCATAAGGATAATAAAAAAAAATACATGCTGTACATGCAAAAAGAGAGAGAAAATAAAAAATTGGGAATGAGACATAAAGTCATAAAATATATTTTCTCATGTAGAACAAACTTCCAGACATATTTTTTCCGCACTTCCTATTCATTGAACCCATGGTAGAATTGAGAGACACAAGAACATAATTTATTTTGACACTGTCTGGCCAATAATAATAATAACAGCAATTTTATGATGATGATGAAATTATATAAGGCATTCATCATGCTACTCTAGCGTAATAATCAAATTATGCTGTACATGATACAAAATCTTCCAAATGCCATTGTGAGAAGAAATTCTTCATTCATATATATACAGGCATACGAAGGAGAAAAAAATATTTGAGTTGATGACTCATTCGCATGAAAATGTGTGACGAAAAGGAAGGAAAGAAAAAAATTGTGTCTATTGATTTTTCAACTCTGATATGTTCTGCAAACATAATCATAAAACAATTGTTTCTCTCTCTTACTCACATTCGCCCCGTGTGGATTTTTATGTCTTTCAAAAAAATCTTCCCGTGTTATTGATTTTCCCATAAAAAAAATTGTAAAAAAAGGAGTTTTTAATGGATAGTGACTGACTGTATGGGAACCATGGGAGGAGAAGAAAAAAAACTTCTTTTTATGTCAGTTTACTTCTTCATCATTATGTGCTGAACATGGGGAAAAAAAGCTCAAAGAAATCAATTCTGTTTTATTGCCCCGGTGTTCTTCTTGTTCCTTTTTTTCATGAAAAATCAATAAAAAAACAAGAAATTTCAATGATTATTCTCTCATTTTTTAGTAAATGGACATGCATTAGCTAAGAAGCAAGGAAAGATCCGGTCGAAGCAGCCAAAAGCATCAAAGAAGGTGAAATTCATCTGTAAGTATTTCATGTCTTATTCCTTTAAGTGAATGATGCTTATGCTGATTCATAAGCTGCGGTGTACACATGTCGTGAGGAATTATTGCACAGTCATACATTTTTTTTCTCCATGAAACGTCGCAAAGTTACTTGAAATGCGGTGAATCATGGATGCTATTGATTAAATTTTAGATAATCCTTTGATATATTTTTTTTTGGAAAATTGACTTGAGAATTTATGGTTATGGCTTACGTGTTCAAAATTACTTCTTATTCGGTAGCGCTATATTAAGAAATATTAAGACTTACTGCAGATTCTCGATGATTCGGGACTTTAGATTTCTACAGTTTAAGTCATGCTGCTGTTTAGAAGAAAGTATTGATCCTTTCCATAGACTTTTTCTACCAACATTCTCTCTCTGAAGTCTTCATTCCAGAATGTCTTCATTTACTATCCTGAATAACTCAAATTGAATAATCGATAAAAAAAATCCAACCCCAAGCCGGCGTGACTCTGACATAATGCCGGATTTCAATTAAAATCCGAAGCCATGCTAGAATTATGCCGGCCTGATGCCGGGTATCGAATAAATGAACCGACTTGTGCTTTTTTGGCAAAAATCCAATACGAATAATTACATATTACGTCAAATTATGTATATCCCGAACGGAACCAAACTACATTGTTACTATGAGACGCCGTCATAGCGTCCTGTCGTGTGATTTCTAACCACTATTTATTTTCATTATTTAAATGGGTTATACTAAATGACTTATTTGCGCCGACAAAAGGGCATTTTGAAGTCGCCGTAAAAATAATGATTGTCGGTTTTGCTCGGAGTAAAAGGACATGATTAACACAAGTTGAATATCCCTGAATAATTTGTGGTTTTTGCCCAGATTCCTCATTTAAAAATTATTCCCGAATAGCACAACATATTCGCTAGGGAGTGGAACTCTTTGGATTAAAGTTAGAACGTGAGGTTGCTCTGACTGCTGATTATGATCCACATTGTGCTTTTCGGACAAGCAAACAGACAAGACAACAAATCCCAAGCTAATTAAAATGTTAGCAAAAAGCCGGTAGACTACTACATCAAGTATCTAATTCAAGCATTAATAACATTCCAAAATACAACATCGCGTTATATCCTCCAAAGCGACCTAAAGCGTAGCAATCGGAACTCATCACCATTAGAATAATTTCGAACAAATCAAACAAAATTTATGCAAAAATTTCAAAAGACTCAAGCTTGACTCCACTTATGTTTTCGTTATTCAATCTCGGCACGCCAACCTTTCCACATCACATAATCAACTAGTCAAAATTTCAATCAAAAATCAAGAACAATATGGCAATATTTGACGTTTATGTCATTCGATGACCTTACAAGGTTGAGCACGGCTAATTACAACATCATAATAGCAAGACTAGGTGTTTTTATTGAAAATCCATAATTTTAGTTTACGTAATGAGCTGAATTTGTTGTAGTAAGTTATGCTATCAAATGCTTATTAACAATGAATATAGCAAGTATGGTATAATTTTTGTCAATAACGAGCCTGGCCTGAGAAAAAATTTTCACGTCTTCTTCTTGCTTCTTTCCTGGCACGAAACTCATCGGATATGTAGCGAATTAGAGGGTAATCTCCACCATATTTACTCAGCTATACAACCTAATTGTAAAAAAAATTCATTTTATATTTTTTCGGAATGTATGCCTTGCTTTGCCTGGTGAAAATGCTATTTTTATGCCAAAAAATTTATTACATAGGAAAAGAAAGATTGGATATTCCAAGTAATGTAGAGCACACGACTATAGTACAGTGAAAGATTGCGTGACTAGACGCCTTGACGAGACAAATGTCTACATATTCAGTTTTTCATTCTCTCACTCGACATTTTGCTGCTTGACTTTTGCACCCTCTCAAAAATAAAATACAAAGTATTATTCATTTAAAGCTTCTTTTTCCGCTCGATAATTTTTTACCCATTATGACAAATAAAAAGTCACTCTATTTGAATGAAATGAGCATCCCCAAAACGATAATGACTAAAGCCTTATAAGCGGCTTCCTATTTTTTTGAACCCCTTTTTTCACTTAATTAAAAGCAATAAATCGAAAATATTTGCTTGAAAAACTATAAAAGTGCAATGATGACTCACATTTTTATTGCGCTTTCCTCGTACACAGCATAATAGGAAATGAACATGGGGGAACCCCAAGCTATAATAAACTTCTATTTCTTTCTTTTATTTTCTTATTCATAGCAACTGAAATTCGTTGTCAGGAAAAATCAAAGGGTGGTTTGCGCTATGAAGTTATTTTAGCGGAACCGAACCTTACTCAAGTTCAAATACCAAAAGCTGTTCAGCAACCAAATAACTCCACAAAAGAAAAAAGTTTAACGACTCAGGAAATTGCAGACAAATTAAAGGCAGCTGAGGAAAGGCGTTTGGTGAGTTGATACTTTATTGATTTTATTTGATCGATAATTTTCATTGTTCATTGAATGAGTTCTGCGGTTATGAAATCGTAATGCGTAGTTTTCAATACTTAACAATGCACTAAAAACTTGATGTCAAAATTAGGAATTTAACTTACTGGATCTTTGATTTCCTATTGTTTCCTACTGGATGATGTTAGTTTACTGGATATCTGATAATAAAACAGCCTAAATCACTTTCAAACTATCTATTTATTGATCGACAACTCTAAAAACAAATGCTTCGTTGAAGAAAAGTAATATTAAGTCTTCCTCGAGGACAAATCTGCTGATATTTTGTTGAAAAGCAACGAAAATCACCTGAATCACGTAGCATGTTCGATTAAACCACTGCTAAACTCGATTATCCTCAATTATTTTATAATTTGAAAGATTCCTTGATAAAAGTAAACACAAAAAAAAAATTAAAAACTTTAAAGCAATTCAAATTTAAAATGCAGATGGTCGTTATAATTTGAAAATAGCAAATAGTAGTTGAAAACTTTTCAATGGAAACATACTTAGTTAAAAGAAAGTTTTTAAGCAGACAAAACTTTGTCTATTCACTTTTGTTCCATTAAACGAGACACCAATTTAGTTTTTATGATCTTATTTTTATATCATGCTTACATTCTCATATCCTTCTTATTCATCTCTTTAAACTTTTCATGTTATGCAGATGTATGAAGCCAAAAAAGTTGCAGATTGGACAAATAAAATGGCAAAAATTGAAGAAGCATCACGCAAGAAGGATGAGTTGAACAATGAGTTTATGGTTCAGGCAAAGGAGACATTAATCAACAAAATGGAGCACTCGGAAGAGAAACGTGAAGCTATCATAACTGAAATGAAGGAAAAACTCAAGGTACGCTTAATTATGTCTTTAATTTGGTTTGATTCCAATGTAATTTGAATACTGACTAAGAAGAAGAAGCCTTAATAATGTTTGAGGTTAGAAATCCACCCCTAATTTTCACATTTGTAAAGACTTCAAAAGCTGAAAAAGAAGCCATCTCAATGTTCATTATTAAACTAACATTCATCCGTTATTCCCCAATCGCAGAATCATACAGAAGAAATCAAGCGAACCAAGGAGATGTTGGAACAACAGAAAGTTGAAGAACGAAACGCTCTGAATGACAAATTGAAAGCCGCTGCCAATTTACGTGATGAGAATATTAAACGCATTTTGGAGCGTCTAAGAGAACATGTAAGTTGAATGCTGTAAGAAGGATATTATTCTTTGTGACATTTTGTTAGTCCTTTTTTTATTATTCGTAATGTTTTTTTTTTTACTCTTTTTTTCTATATCCCTCATTTTGTGTGTCCTTCACATCCATTATTGTGTAACTTGTTTCCTTTATATTTTAAAAATCATCTATAATCATGTCCTTATCTCCCACTTTACATCCATCTCAAAATCTATCCATCCACTATCTATTAATAAAAATAATCATTAAATCATTAGAATTCGGTAAAAGTAGCTGAAGTCCGTCATACAGCTGATTCACGAAGTGCACGTGAACAACAGTCGCGCATTATTGAAAACAAATTATTTATTGCTGAACAGAATCGTGTGAAGGAACTAGAGAAGCGTTTAGAGAGCATCAAAAATCATGTAGGTCATTTGTTTTCTGATACATAACCAGCACGGCATGAGTCATAATACATAATAATAATAAATTACATTTGGATATTCGCGTGTCTCTCAATTTCAATCACCTGGAACTAAATTACTTATTCATTAATTTGTTTTTATTCTCATGCAATTGTTTTTCCTATGTTTATTCTTACAAGGACAATCAATTAACAAATAAGTCATAGCATTTAACTGATAAATTTATGGTCTTTTACTCCTTGTTTGTGTCATTTTAGGAACGTCGTGCAATGATTGTTCGTCAGAACAAGGCAACACTTACGGCAAATCAACAGGTTGAAGAAGTTGAAGCTGTTGAGCCAGTTGAAAATTAGTTTGATAAAATCCGCACAATTAATTAATCTAGTCTCAACATCATGAGAAAATTACTTATTTAGTTTGAGTAAAAGTCACACACAAAAAGGAGGAACACCCAAATACACAAGAATTACACAATATAATTTTTTATTAATTAAAAACTGATATTGAACGAAAAATTGCTAAATTGCTTGCACTGATAGTTATAGCTACTTATATACCACTCGAGTTTATGTATGCTGACAAAAAAAAACAAACAAAAAAAAAATTTAATGATGAAAAATGTGATTTTTATTAAGATAAAGTTTTCTGCGTCTTATCTTATGCTTTACGTTCCTTATCAATGAAATTATCATATGCGATTTAAGAGAAAAGTTAATGATAAAGAAATTCAATTATCAAAAAATAAATGAGTGCTTGCATATCCTTAAAGTATAATTATTATACTAAAGTAAAACGATGGAATATTCTAGACGGGTATAGGGATTGATGGAGTTGGATAACCCGAACGACAGAATAGAGAGTGAACCGAAAGCGGTCAGGACAACTTCGCGTCTCTCCTAAGTTACCAAATTGTTCGATTTGCATTAAATGGATAAGGAACGTTTATGTAATACTTATTGAAGATTGAGGTTACATTGGTTGTTTCACCGTTGATTCAAAGACTTAGTGATGCCCTGGCGAACAAGTTATACTGTTCGGGAAAGATACTAAGTTCTACATGAATGGAACTAGGATTTTAACAAAGAATAGTAAATATGTAACTGGAATTGATCATAGTATATTAAAGAGATTTTGTTATAAATGGCTGTAGATATGGTTAAAGTTGCTGTGAGTCTTGATTTGACGCTCATGATAAAAGTGGTTGTATGACCATTGACATGACTAAACTAGCACACCTAAACAGAAAATGAGCAAACTCATCTAAATAAGTGTGCTTCTGGGTATACACAACCAATAGAATTGAGCATGATCAGTGATCATGAACATAATCAGTGTTAAAAGCACACCCAGGAGCATGCTCCTTGTATGTTCGGACACATGCATGGCTTAATACTCTGGTTTAGGGCAAAATAGTCAAAGAGAATCGTTCATTCCAAAGATGATGATCATAATCATTTTAAAGACATAGAACAGTTATATATTGTAAGTCTAGACATAAAGAGATAACACAAACCCATTTTCAAGAGAATCCCTAACTTTTTTAAAGGAAGAGCTTTGCCCCTTGAACATAATGTCCATAGAATATGCAGCTAACATTTAGAATTCTAATTCCACCGTTAAACATTCAGGAAACCCTAATCACCCTCAAACATCAACTTCTTCAATCCTTAATACTTCTAAAGGATTCCATCATATATAATTTAAGTAAGAATTGAATATTTTCGATGGAAGCATAAGTGAAAGCTAATTTGATGCTGGGATTATTAATCAAAAAGAAGGTAAAACAATTTGAATATGGAAATTCTTGTATCTATCGCATGTTTATAATCTTTCCTCTTACTCTAACTAATGTGTTCTTCATACCTAACTAAACCAATTCTGCCAACAGGATAAATAGTGACAGGAAATAGTCAATATTTCGCTTAAAATAATAATTCTACCAGTTTATTATCAAATAAATAGTTATCTACTATCCATTTACTCAAGCGTATCATTCCTTGAGAGTCATTTTCAGATGACAGAACATTCATGAATGAATATTAAGTCATTGATTACAAAGTTCTCGTCTATTACTACAATTATAGTCAAGAGAATAGCAACAAAAACATGAAAAAATTTCACCTGTTGCAGTTGAAAATAGAAAATCGATAGACCGACTCTATTGCAAGGTTAAAGACAGACACAAATAACAACTATCATATACCTTACAATATAATAGATACAAGAATGATTATAATGCTTTGTGATCAATGTATGCAATAATTATATCTTTGTGCAATATGTCAAAAAGGGTGGAACTAGCTTTCATCAATAAAACATGCGAGGGAGCTTCAAGGGATGGATATTAGTAAGGTGTTGATCATTACTTTTGGATTATTCATAGCAAAATTCAGTATAAATATTGAATGAGTTAGCTGGATCTTCCATAATCCAAAAGTATAGATCAATAGAACTAGACACTAATGACGTTCCTTAAGAGAAAGAATTGTTTGCTAACAGATGTGAGTGTAATTGAACAGGCTGATAGGCTAAAAAATGCTATAAATTTTTTATATAAATATTTGAGATAGTTAATCATTGCAAAATGCGCTGCCTTTTTTGTAAGCTTTTTGGGGGATATGAGACATAACAGATATTATTATAAATATGAACTTGTGTTCTATTGGGAATATAGAATGGGAATATTCACCATTAAATGGTTGAAGAACAATTTTTTGTAGATGTTGAACCTTAAATAAAAAAATTTTTGTAATGCCGCAAAAGAAGATGTAGCTTTTTTATAGCCTGAAAGATGAAAAAAAAAAAATGTTTAACATTCTTATACATACACATAATTATTAAAGGATATAACTTATAAATCAATGAAAGTTGTAACTTAATCTAATGTTAATGATTTCGATTATTTCTAATCTCATTTCGACATTAGTGGCTAATTTGACATACATACATATGTAGTATAGTCTAGTGCTCAAAAAAACGTAAGAAAATTAAAAAGTATTGAAGATGAATGAAAATTTTTGCTACAATTTTATGCCCTATGTTCACTGTGCATCATTTATACAGTCACTTTTATATATTTATGGTCGTAAGGACATTAAGGTAACAAAGTAAATGATGATTGACATTTATTTACATAAATCTTATGAAAGTGCAGAATTTAAAAAAACCAAAAACCAAAAACAGTAAATGTCGCAAAAAATAAGCAAGCTAATTTGGACCAGCAGAGACACAATTTGAACACAAATGGAAGTGAAATAACGAACAAATTATCACACGGCTTATATCGAATAATGGCTAATCATAAAATGAACTGAATTAATCCAAAAAAATGATATAAAAAAATTTTAATCGTTCATATATAAATGAAAAATCAATAAACTTGCTTAATGCTCTACAAATTTTATCGACATAAAGAAAAAAATTGATTAAAAAAAACGATACGTGAATAGAAAATGAGAATAGTAATTGAATCAGGAGTCTAATATGTAATAATAATATAAAAATGAATGATAATAAATGAAACCTGAATAAACCAACTTATTTTAGCTTACCAATCAAAGCTAAACTACTTTTTTTTACTTGTGGATCCATTTATGTTTATGAAATTTTAGATACTTACTTCGCTGACAGTACAGATCAACTGTGACCAATGGCCTCCCTCAGATGACATCTAAAGCAGTCTCTATAGCTGGTTTTCGTTTTAAATTTCAGATAGTTGTAATATTTCAGTATTTATCTTAAGCAGAAGCTTAACTTTGCAATGGAGACACCCAGCTAAGACCTTAATCTAGGCGAACAACTGTAGATGAGCAACTAACCACAATCCCGAGCGGCACAATGTGACAAACCGCATTTTTCGTGGTAAAATTGGTTGAAATCAGCCGTTACCGCAACTTTGCGTCTAATCATTAATTTGACGACCTAGTGGTGGTCTAATAAGTATCTCATGCTGTTGAACAGCTTAACATTTTGATCCTTCAAATCAGTTTTTCTCGAAATTCTTCAACGAAGACTTATGTACTTAAACACTTATCATAGATTTGACTTCAAAAATCATCAACGCAGCATAGTTTGAGAATACAGCAAAAATTCAAAATTTCATCCAATGCACTTTGAAAGTTTCCATTCAACGAAGTTTCAGCTTATTGATTTTTCCGTATGTCCAAATTTCTCCTTGACCTTATACATAGCCAATTTTCGTCAGTCAGACTGCCATAAAACTAACAAATATTTTAGCTTATTCTACGCAATTAGGTAGTAGAGAGAAAAAAAATCCTTCTTTATTTATAAAGGATACTTGAATTAGTATAATAAAATATATCTATTTTTTCCGGAACATTAGTTTAAATTTACTTAATTAGTTCAAGCGCTTGTTCGATTTGTAATGTAAATTTCTTGTAATCTGTTGAATGATATAAATTCTTCTTCAATTTGAGATCCATCGCATCTAGAACCCTACTTCCATTCCATTTGACAATTTTTGATGTGATATCTAGTAAAGCTGTGTTTTTTGCATGATTCGTAAGAACTCTTCTTTCTGGAAATAAATAAAGGATGAACATTTTATTAGATAACTCATTTGGGCGTAGCTAGAACTTACGTTAACTTCTCCATCTCCGTCTCGATCAGCCTCGTCAATCATTTCCTGTAATTCTTCATCTGTCAAATTCTCACCAAGTTCCTTAGCAACACGTTTAAGGTTCTTAAACGATATAGTTCCTGTCTCATCGTCATCAAATAAACGGAATGCTTTAAGAATTTCTTCCTTTGTATCCTTTTCAGCCATTTTCACTGTCATAAGCGAAAGGAAATCAGCATATGATAATTTTCCAGTGCCATCCTTATCGATATCTGCAATCATTTTCTTAATCTCTTCCTTCTTTGGCTCAAAGCCTAAAGCTCTTATTGCTACTTTCAGTTCCTTCACGTCAATAAATCCGGAAGATCCAGTATCAAATAAATCGAATGCTTCCTTAATGTCATTCTTTTGTTCGTCGGTTAGTTCAAACTTTGGGCCGGACTTCTTACGTGATGCTGTCGTTGTTGCTGCAGTTTTCTTGTTCGATGAAGACTCTGCCTAGAAAATTAAATATTTAAAACATTATGATTAAAATTAATGAAGTGAAATTGATCGAGATAGAATTGCACTAGAAATGGGTATTGGCAAGTAGAAGCAAGCGATTGAGCCTGCTCCATGCACCAACAAGTACTTTCGTAATTTTTTTTTTCAATGAAATTTTCATGAGAATGTGAAAAACATATTGAAGTGATTTTGGCACTGATTTATTAATTGATGTACGAAAAACTTACCATTTTTGATTGAACTTAGGTTGATTGTTTATGTGCAGATGCTTTAATTTATGTTTATTTGTTAATTTCCCTAGAAACGCGAATAAATAATTTTTCAATGTTTTCTAAACTACTGGACAGGGTTGCTTTGTGATAATGTTATCTTGAATTAATTCTTATTTCTAATATGTTACGTAATTAACATATTTATGGGCTGTTTTGGAATAGAAAGTCCTTGACTGATATTGATCCTTGGACGATTTTTAAGGAACTGAAATATCAAAACAATTAAGAATTTTTGAATCAATTACAACAACTCTGTAGCTGAGCAACTGATTCCCGCAAAAAATATTCAAAAATATTTTGACCGTTATGATGTTGCTCACGTAAATTTACGTTAGGGAACTGACGCATGGCATTTTGAACAACAACATTTATGTCTCAACATCTCCCTTGTATATTCATAATAAAAATTTTGTCGTAATAGATTTTCCGTATAGCCAGCTGAGCGAGAATATAGAGAATAAAATAAAAAAATATAATAAGGGTTGGATATCGATCGTTGCTGCATATAGGACGGAAAATACGAAAAGAAGTCGAGAAAGAAAAAAAAAATCATTTTGGTGCCGCATATCGAGAGAAATTTAATTTTTTTACCAATTTTTTTTTCTCATAACTTATATAAACTTAAGTTATCTAAATTAAGTGATAAGCGAGGAAGTGTGTTGTTCATCAATGTAATTGTAGAGATAAATAAGCAGTCAATTGTCAGTGCGTCATACTGACTAAAAATTTGTGTGACTTCTTACCCACAAATTGAGATTTTTTTATATTCGACACTTAAAAAAATTGAGAATTTTGCAATGTTTTATTTAGAGATAATTGTACTTTTGCTCATCGTCTTCTTACTGTACGAGACATCAAATTCCTTAAAGTATTATCTTAAGTTTGGTATTTATTACGGCGGTGTCATCTTAAATAGCTTTATTCTATTCCCATACTTCCTTACACGACCCACAAATGTTTTAAATTTAATGTAAGTTTCCATTTTTCTTTTTTTTTCGCAAATCATAGCAATCTTGTTTACATTTTCTAATCGATTTTTTTTTCTTTTCAGAACTGCTAGCAAATTTTGTTGTCATATATCTAAGTTAATTGGCCTTACATGGATTCTTCGTGGTAGCGAACATCTACAAAAGGATCAAACATGTGTTATTGTAAGCAATTGTTTATTTTATTGTGCTCTATTTCATTCATAACTAAATGTGTGCCATATTCTATATTTGTACTACTAATACATGCATAGATATGCAATCATCAAAGTTCTTTAGACATACTGGGAATGTTTGGTAATATTCATAAACACTATTCATTTTATAAATACCAGATGTGCTTACATTCCTAAATTCAAAAATATTCCAGACATTTGGCCTGTGATGAATAAGACGACTGTGGTGGCGAAACGACAGCTTCTTTACATCTTTCCATTCGGCTTATGTGCGTACTTGTGTGGACTTATCTTTATAGATAGATATGCAGTTGATAAAGCAAAGAATACGTTGAATACAGCCATAGAGGTCTTGAAACGAAACAACATAAAATTGTGGGTGTTCCCTGAAGGTGAATGACACTATTATTCATACTTACTATATTTTTGTTGCTGTCTAGTACGTTTTTGCAATAGGAAAATTGTCTAGCACGGTTGGTGGCATGAAAATGAAATGCATGTGAATGACATTTTCACAATATTGATTTCAACTGTCAAAACAATTTAAATTTTATTGCTCAAATTTCAAATTCAAAATTTCCGTTAAAATATTATTGACAATTTTAGTTGAAAAAATGTGCTTTTTGGGAATTTACAATAAAAAAAATTAATTAAATA
Organism: Chironomus tepperi; assembly: GCF_022539635.2. NCBI lineage: Eukaryota > Metazoa > Arthropoda > Insecta > Diptera > Chironomidae > Chironomus > Chironomus tepperi. The sequence continues at coordinate 1,186,863 of NW_027226601.1, read as the reverse complement.
TTTTTAGGAACAAGAAGGAATGAAGGATTAATTCACGATTTCAAAAAAGGAGCATTCAATGTAGCCGTGCAAGCTCAAGTTCCCATAATTCCAGTTGTCGTTTCATCTTACCAAAATTTCCTTGATGAAAAACAGAAAATATTCAATGCAAGTGAGATTATTATTGAGGCACTACCTGAAATATCAACAAAAGGCCTATCACACGACGATATTGATAATTTAGTGGAAAAATGTAGGCAACTAATGATTGAAAAATATAATGAATTAACAAATGAGATGAAGGCAAAGAATCCTCAGAGTCTATTAAATGCATGTAGCAACTTAAAGAAGGATACATTGTCATCAACACACTAGTCATTTTTAAATGTGATTTTAATTGGAAACAAGTGGAGAATATAATAATTAACGATATTAATGCAAAGGAAAAGAAATTAATGCACATAACTGAATTTAAAAATGTGCACAAAAAACCGTGGATTGATAACGCAGAAGTGAATTGTTTTTAATGCATTCGATAATAGACTTTAAAAAGTTAATCCTGGATCAGTTATCTAATAATTTATTTAGATAACATAATGTCAATAGGAATTAACAGATAATTAAAATGATGAAATGTTCATCGTATGTTGTGATCAGAAAGTCGGTCTAAAAGGTGTACACACTTATGGAATTTGTTGCTAATCTAGCTAATATGTCAATCAGTGTTTCGATGGATTTGTGCATTAAATGACATATAAGCTGAATAGTTTAGATATTTATTTGAAATTTAATGATTGCTTAGTTAGTTTGGGATTAGTTATTTGAATTTATGAGGAATAGTGTCACTGGCTTTTGGCTTTAATCCAACATGCTGGGTCGGTTTAGGTTGGCATTCACAACTTCTATCCTTTCTTCCATTGACAAAGCGGGTTTGATTCCAAACAATTTCCTAGAAATCTCAAAGAGTGCACCGAGTACGTTGCCGCACGACAAGACGTGAAGTTGGTACCATGACATCGGATTACGACCCATTTTTACCTCAAAAAATACAAGTCATCGCATTGCCTCGCTCGGGAACGAATCTAAACATTCCTATCGCTTCTCAATTCTCGTTAGAAACAATTTGCTTCTGCTAAGTCATTCTGAAAGACTTAAGTTATCTAATATAACTAAAAAATGTTAATTGTATTAATCTGCTGCTTAATTGAAACCTTTTAAAAAAAATTATGGTATTGAATATTTAAATTTTTATTTATTGAACAAAAGTGTAATTTTGGATCAGACATTTGTTACTAACTGTCAATGTGAACACGTGTGATGCACATTGCATGTTGCTTACTTGATAAGATATCGATAACTTTGATCAAAAATATCGTTTTTCCCAGCACTAACATAGTCTATGACGTTTATTTGTATTCCATTGAAGTATCTGTACAGTTCCAATGGAAAATTTTTGGCTATGATGTCACAATGGCGTAGTCTGAACACTTTTACCCAAACAGGCAAAGAGCATGCTCAAAACCTCTTCGAAGCCTAAAAGCGTTCTCTTTGTTAGTTAGGGTTAGCGACTCTTGACTAACTCCACAGCTTTGTTATGCAGCTTCACAGGTATAATTCCAAAAATATATAAAGAAATCATGTACAGATCAAAAATGCAACTTTATTTTGAGTACCAGATCAGATAGAACCAAAAACAGCAAGAATAGAACCAAAGAATCATTCTAGAATTGATATAAAAATCACAACTGGTCATCCAAAGATCTAGATTAGAAATTTTTCCTTAACAATAAATGAAATTGTATCAATTATGATGATCAGAAAATACCATATGAGCAATCTGTCTAAGCTCTATTAAATTTACATGAATGAAAAATAAAGAAAAAATTGAACAAAAATAAACTTTTTTGAGATTATTTCTTGGATAGACGCTGATACTAAGTTTACTACGACAAAATAAAATAATAATCAGCTGTTCAGTGGCTAGATTGTAAATAAAATACATACTTTCTATTGAAAATTGCAGTCAGTCTTTATCAACTCGTCAACCGAACAAGACGTGTGGAATTCTGGTCACGTAGAAAATTAAAATAATAAGCAACAAAACATGGAACTACAAGGTTTTGGATTCACGGTGTTGTCATTTTGTATGATGGTTCTTTTAGTGCTCTACAAGTGCAGTAATACAGTGAAATATTATGTGAAGTACCTCATCTACACAGCATGTGTTATGATCGCAGCGATGCTTTTTATTCCTTATTTCTGTTTTCGTCCTAAAAACGTTGAGAATTTATTGTAAGTTGCTTGATTTATTTTTAACTTTGCGTCACAGCTATGCCAAGATTTTGCGAAATTAATAGTCTATCGATGATTTTTTTGAGGTCATTAAATACTTGTTAGTTATGCACATTATGCTTCTGCTAATGCGCAAATGAAAGAAATTAAAAGTTATTTAAAATCTGTTTGGGTGTCTCAGCTAGAAATTTCTATGAATAGTCACAAATGCGAAAATTCTTTTCAAGGTTACTTATTTGATTATTTTTGAACTTGTCACGACTTTTTCTTTAATCTTCGGAATTAAATTTAAATTTTTTTCTAATATATTGCGTTTAATTAAATGTCTAAAATTGCAGAATTGGAACATAGCGGCATGTAAAAAGGAACCTTCATTTGAGTAATATTTATTTTACATAGTTGAAAACCCTTTTTCATACAAAAGTTCACTTGGTTCTTAGCGATCGAACTCAATTCGACTTCGATTACAACTATAATCAAAAATTCACCTATTCCTTATGAGGAGTTGTCGATCTGTCTTGGTGGCAGACCAAATATCAAGTATTTTTCGTACAAAAGTACTTACCAATATCCAATATTCTCCATTTTAAGGCAAAAATTGGAGAAGTCTAAAAGAATCCTGCGTTGTTAAGGCAGTAAATCTAAAAATAAACTTATTTATTTTATCAAGACAGTATCAAATTTAGTAATTATATCCATTCTTAGAAATAGTCAGCATATTCTCAAGAAATCCTTCCAAAAAATCTTCAAGTTGAAGGCCAAAATCCATAAAATTAATCACTGATCGAATGTTTTCAGTCACGTATCATTCTAGCCTAAAGTCCACAACTAAAAATTTCTAATTCTGTTAAAATTAGTCTGTCATTTTCTTGAATTTTCTTAATTCATTTAATCTATAATTGGTATCTGTAATTAATTTTGTTTACGATTGTTGCGGTAAACAATTACAATGATATCTAATCTTCCGTGATTTAACAGCTACTTAGAAGATAAGGGTGCCTTGGAAATGGTAAGAAGTCGGATAAAGAGTTAAATGACATCTCAAATGTTTTTTTGGATAGATAATTAGATAGACAAATGGGAGAGATGCTCTTAGAACCCAGTAGTGGAACCTTTTTCTAGGAAGTCAATTTCAACAGACAAGGAGCTTAATAGTGGTTAGAAGGTTGGCCTATAATTCCAGTCCCTATCCTATTCACCCGAGTTCCAATCACAGGAAAAGTCTAGTTGACAGGAAGTTCATTGTCTGTTAGGAAATCTATCATGATCTACAAAATTGATGGACTTTGCAGTAAGCTTATTCAGTAAAAAGCCCCATAGACAAACAAGCAGATATTCTGACTTTGCAAGCAATTTCATTCAAAACGAGATTAAGTTTATTTTGTTGATTTTTCGCGCATTATTTTCAATACAAAAGTTCATTGCATAATTAAGCCACACGAGATGATTCACGACACAAATTTATTTACTACGAATAATCAGTTCATGTATATAAATCTATTATTGATCGAATAATTGCTGACCTTGCTAGCTTTACTTTATTATTAGGATTTATCAGTACAAAATATCACAAAATGCATCAATTTCAATTGCAGAATTTATGCCGAAGTGTTGAAGCATTTGACGTCGGTGCTAGGTATTAAATGGACTTTGAGAGGTGCAGAGCATTTGAACAAAAATAAGTCATTTGTTATTGTTGCTAATCATCAAACCTGCCTCGATATTATGGGTATTATTGGATATTTTAAGACTTTATTGCTGATTCCATAAATTTTCCCACCTTTTCTATCTATTTTTAGGAATGTTCAGTAAGTTCACTAAATACTCTTACTCATTGAACGTGACGTGATGATAAGTGGCACGTAAACAAACAAAGTCACCCGAAAAAACTGATAAGTTCAAAGTCAAAGTCTGATTTTATTTTCATTTTCTTCGTAGACATATGGAACGTCATCAAACTTATGACTGCGATCGCTAAGAAGGAATTGTTGTATGCCGGAACATTTGGACCTGCTGCTTATCTAGCTGGATTAGTTTTCATTGATCGCAACAGTTCTAAAGGAAAAGAAGCAATGAACATGGCAATGGAGAAGCTTAAGCAAGATAATATTAAGCTATGGGTTTTCCCTGAAGGTAAATTGTATTTTTTTTGGTAATTATTGGGGATTAAGGAAGTTATATTAATTGGAAAATTCCAAAACATCATCAAAGTTGATTACTTAGTTGCAGTTGAGACAGTTTGGTTAGATTGCCAAACAAAAGTGCTTTTAATAGTCAAACCGATTATATTTCTATTTCCTTGAATTGTAAGTTTCCCGCCAAAATTCAAAACAATCTCTCGTTTCTCTCCAATTCCAGGAACACGTCGCAGCACAGGCGAAATCCACCAATTCAAGAAAGGAGCTTTCCACACAGCAATCCAATACCAGATTCCAATAGTTCCAGTTGTTTACAGTTCATACAATCATTTCTTGGATCATAAGCAGAAAGTATTTGGTGAAGGTGAAGTCATTATAAATGCTTTACCAGAAATATCGACGAAAGGCTTAACAGTTAAAGACATTGATGAACTTATGGAGCATACGAAGCAACGTATGGATATTGTGTTTAGAAAGATTTCTGCAGAAGCTGCTGCAAATTTAAAAGATAATTAAGTTTAAGTTGACTGTGATTTGAAATTACTTAAGTTGTTAATTGTATGTAGTTACATATGTAACTTATAAGCTATGAGATGTTATTTATTCATAATTAGGTATTTTTAATTGGTGATATTTTTCATGTGATGTGATTATATCTGACATAACAACGTTTAACAAGCTCAAATAGCAATAATCGGTAATTGATAATAACCGTGACTAAGATTTGGTGTTTATTCGGTGAAAATCCGGAACCGTGGACCGAGCAGGCAGAAGCCTGCTTATGAATATGCATAATCATAATTATTGAGTATACTCATATGCAGGCCACCTAGATAAGTATACTCATTGTCTTTTAGAATGACATGGCTATGCAAGCCTGGTGCCGGGTTCTGGATTGATGAACCGACGAGTGCTATCTGAGAAGGCAATTTATCTTTAATATTTGAAGAGTTTAGACTTAAAGATATTAAATTTGTTCAAATGTGTCAATGTGCGTTGAACTTGAATGTTCTTACTATTTTTACAAACTATATAAGCTGAATAAATAGGAATAATTTGAATTTGATGCAGATCTGTTGTTATTATAATCTTAATTTCAGTCAGTTTTCAGCTTATCAGCACTTTGCTACTCATCATCTTGTCTCTTTAAGAAATTTTTTTGATTAAAAAAAAAACATGGAATTGGATAATTTAGGAATCATTTTAGTGACTTTTACCTTTGTTCCTTTAATCCTATGCAAGATCAGTAAAGCAGCAAAATACTACATCAAAATGGTTTTTTACAGTTTTAGTTTAATTTTGGTTTCATGGCTTCTTATTCCCGTCTTTTTACTTCGTCCTAAAAATGTGAAAAATTTATTGTAAGTGGGAGTTTTGACTTCATTTAAATGAGGAATCATTCGAAAATTATGTGACGCAAAAAATAGCATTTTTAGACTGCTTCCTCTCCCACCGACTTTATAAAAAAATCATGAACCAAAATTAGGCAGCGAAAGAACAGCAGTGGTATACATAGTGATTGGCTTGTTTCGAATTCGATCCCAGAGTTAGTCACACCAATTCTTTTTGTATATTCGCGACACTAATATTGTGGCTCAGCACATTCCATTACTCTATGCAGAAGTAAATCCCTCCTCAAGCGTTACGTAATTTCCGAACGATTCCTAATTGAATCAGATATAATAATATTCTATAAATCGCAGAATCTATGCTAATATGGTGAAGCATTTAACGATTGTATTGGGTATTAAATGGACTTTGAGAGGCAGAGAGCATCTAAGTCAAAATAAACCTTGTGTACTTATTGCTAATCATCAGACATGTCTTGATGCTTTGGGTATTAAAAAGCTTGATTTTATGTTTTTAATGGAATAGATTTTCAAATTTATTAAATATTTTCAGGAATATACAGTAAGTTGCTATAATGCAGTGGTGGGAAACCCTTCTCTTGTCATATCACACCAGTGTGTCTCGGCACACAAGTTGTTTGATCTTGTATGTTAGGATAGTAAAAAGCACAATTACAAATTATGCATCTTTTATTTCCAGACATTTGGAGTATCATTGGAAATACGACAGGAATCGCCAAAAAAGAATTGTTGTATTTCTTTCCTGGTTATTACTTAGCAGGTCTAATTTTTATAGATCGCAATAGTTCAAAAGGAAGAGACACAATAAATGAAGCCATGGGAAAACTTAAGGAACACAATGGGAAGTTAATGATTTTCCCAGAAGGGAGCTTCAATATTCCTTTCTAATTTCCCGAACAGCACAATCAAAATATATCCACCCGTCAAATCAACTTTAGAGAGTAGCAGTGCCGTAGGGAATACATTGTGCTGCTCGGGTTTGTGATGAACTATTTATGCATTTAATTCAATTACCATTCCAGGAACACGTAGAAATACTGGCGAAATCCATGCATTTAAAAAAGGTGCATTCTACACAGCAATTCATCATCAAGTTCCAATAATTCCAGTTGTCTTTAGCTCATACAGACACTTCATGGATCATAAGAAGAAAGTGTTTGACGAAGGTGAAATCATAATTAACGCTTTGCCTGAAATATCAACGATTGGTCTAGGAATTAAGGATATTGATGATCTTATGGAACGGACTAAACAGCAAATGATAGACGTCTATGATAAAATATCTGAAGAAGTTTCGGAAAAATCGAAATAAATTTAAAAATTCATTCAAATTAACATGAAGATTAATTTCTTGACCTGCCTTGAAGTGATAAAGTCGGTAGATCAAGTGTTGATCAAACTTATTTGTACCATTGTATCTTGGTGTGAAGCTTCAACTGAAAACGAACACGGCATGTGGATCATGGCATTTTTTTGTCTCGCGACACACATTTTGAACGATATTAGATTATTCAATCCAAAATTAGGTACCAGGCCGCCGTGATTCTAGCATGGTGTCGGATTTAAATCGATTTTGACATCAACTAGTCTGAGTTCCCTGCCTTGTGACCAGATTCTTGATTAACGGATTTCTGATGTTGTTGTGAATTTTAATAAATTTGACTATTCATCATTCAGTGGTGAAGTGTAAAAGCAGTAAAAGCCCAAAGAACTCCTTTTAAGTCTAAAAACTCACCACAAAGCACACGAAAACTTAAAATCAAGTTGAGCTTCTTCACACACTTTTTTCGAAAATCGTTTTAGAAAAAAAGAAGTAAGCTTTGAATGTCCAGCATTTTCTAAAAATCGTGCAAACAGAAAAGACGTTTAAATTCAGTTCCTTAACATGGAATTAATAATTTCAATAGCAATCGGCTTATGCTCATTGCTGATGATAATTTATAAATTAAAACAGTCAAAAAGTGGAATTTATAACTTAAAATATTACTTTTATTACATTTTTGTCAGTGCTTGTGCATTTTTATGGATTCCTTATTTTGCCACCCGTCCACGAAATCCAATAAATTTACTGTGAGTTGATCGATAATATTTCTGGATATGCGATTGATTTTATTAAAAAAAAATTCCAGAACTGCAAGTACTGTCCTCAATCCAATATCAAATATGATTAATATGAAGTGGGAATTAAGAGGAGCTGAATTTCTTAGTGTTAAAAAATCAGTGATTATGGTTGCTAATCATCAAAGTTCACTGGGTAAATGAGTTGTAGCACGTAGACCAGTGCTGCAAAAACTTTGTGCTGCGGTACACTAGTGTGTTATGAAATGCACGCCATTTGCGGTTTCGATGATCGTGACTTACCACAAAAGTGTGCCGCGGCACACAGGTTGCCCACCACTGACGTATAGCAAACCTGATGATCTTAATCACTATCTGTTAAGCATTCCCATTTCCTATAGATTCCAGCTAATATTTTCTTATCTATGAACTTGAATTGCAGATATTTTAGGTAAGGATCAATGACAGATTATAAGCAGATTGATAAGTTCAAAATACAACAGATGCTTGATAAGAACCCGTTTGATAATAAAACCTTTGCTATTGTTCTCATTTTCATTATTCTCAATATTTTTAAGGAATGTTCGGTAAGTACTTTTTCAAATTTTTATCTATCTTAATCCATTGCCATTGATAGACGCGAGTCGATGATTGTGTTTGTAAATTAATGATTGCTTCTTTTTATCATTGATGACTCAGCAATTTGGCATACAATGGGAAAAGTGACTGTCATAGCAAAACGGGAGATTTTATATTCAGGACCATTTGGACTTGCAGCATGGCTATGTGGATTAGTGTTTATAAACAAAAAAGATGTGACTGAGAGTCGAGAGCTTATGAGAGTGGCTATGGAGAAGCTTAAAAGAGAGAATATTAAGCTTTGGGTGTTTCCAGAGGGTGAGTTTTGATGTTATTGTAGCTTGCGATGTTATGCTTTTGAGGATGTATGAATTACATGGACTAGAATGCAGCTCAGTGGTGGACCATATGCAAAAATTTTTGGGAACGACATGAACCGTATGTTGTGTGCGGTTTTGGTCGAGGATTATTGACTTAAAAAGCTTCCTTACTTAAATGTGATTGTTTATGACTTTAAAATAAGTTTAAGTTATTCAGACATTAATATCCATAGCTGAACAATTGATACAATTGAGCATATTCATGAGCATGCTGCTTGTCTGCTCAGGCGATGCTTGTCAAAAATTCAACTTTCCAGGAAAATACACGATGTAAAATTGACGATAATCTGGCACCAGGTCAATTTGACTCTGACCGGAGACCGCAATTTATTGAATTTTGGGGTTTATAGAAAGTTAGATTTATAGAAAGTGAATGAACCCTTAGCACCCCACCCATAAACATTTATGAATGAACTTCTTAGCAAAGCTATTGAATAAGATTGGGATTATTATCAAAAACAACAATAAATTACTAGAACTACAAATTGATAACAAAACTACAAGCATTTACTGTCAATTTGTAGTTTCCCCATCTATAACTTAGTGACGTACCACACCCACAAAATGACAATATCACTTAAAGAGCAATAACATTTTGTTTATTTTAGGCACGCGACGCAACACAGGTGAAATACATGAATTTAAAAAAGGCGCATTCCATCTCGCAATACAAACAAACACGCCAATCATGCCAATTGTTTACAGCTCATATCAAACATTTCTAAATGATAAGGAGAAAGTCTTCAATCCTGGCGAAGTCATCATTGAAGCATTGCCAGAAATATCAACAGAGAACTACACGACAGAAAACGTCGATGAATTGATGGAGAAAACAAGGAAAATGATGGATATAACATTCCATAAAAACTCATTGGAAATTAAAAACCGGCAACGACAACGTAAAGTCTAAACTGCTTATCATGTTCCACTTTCGAAATTGTTTATCATAAATTTCTTATCGCAGCAATATTTGATATAATATTTTTTATAAAAGTGTGTAATAATTCAGTCATTGTCGATTCTTGGACTTGAAAACGTCTTGTTCCTGAACATTATCATGTTCTTAATTATAGCTAGTTTAATTATTTGTGCATTTGTTTGTGCTAAATTGTTAAAAACATCAAATGTATTTAAATATTACTTTAAATATACAGTTTATTGTATTTTATCAACAATCTGTGCTATTTTGAGTCTCCCAGTTCTACTTGCCAGACCTAGAAATGTTAAAAACTTGATGTAAGGTTGAATTCTCATTGGATTATGTCCGGGAAACTTTCAAAATTTGAATTCTTTTCTGTCAGAACGGCCAGCCATATTTTCAGACCAATCTCACCTGTGTTAGGCTTAAAATATGAGTTTCGTGGCATGGAGAATCTTAAGAAGGACTACACATGTGTTATAACCGCAAATCATCAAAGCAGCATTGACATTTTATGTAAGTAATTCAAACTAATTCAATTTAAGCTTTAATTTCACCTATATTCCATTTTTATCTATCCTTATCAGGCATGTATGGTGAGCATTAATGACTTATCAATTTTTTGATAATGATTTTTTATAGTGCAATCAAAAACTGCTTATAGAACTTTGGCGATTTATGGGTAAAACGACAGTCATTGCTCGAATGCTTTTGTTGTTTGCTGGACCATTTGGACCATGCTCGTGGCTTAGTGGACTAGTTTTCATTAATAAGGGATCTCCTGATAAAGGAATTAAGAAGATGAATGATGCTATGGAAGAATTGAAGAGGAAAAATATCAAGTTGTGGATGTATCCAGAAGGTATTAACATAAATCAATTTATACAGCCTTAATATACTCAAAACTTTATGCCTTTTCAGGATATCGAAATCATTCAGGCAAAATTGACGAGTTTAAGAAAGGAGCATTTAGGATGGCACAGCAATCTCAGGTTCCTATCATTCCAGTTGTCATCAGTTCCTACAATTACTTTCTTAGTCCAAAAGATAAAGTATTTAATTCCGGAAAGATTATTATTGAAGCACTGCCTGAAATTCCAACAAAAGGTCTCAAACCAACAGATGTTGATGCTTTAATCCATAAAACAAGGAACATCATGATTGAGAAATTTGACAAATTAAATTATGAGCTTAAAAATGAACAGCATAGACGAAAAATTAATTAATTTATGTACTTGAAATAATAAAGTTAGTTCAAATGCATTAAAGCTTGGCTTTATTAATTATTTTATGCAGGACAGGTTTAACATGTGGAACAAGCCACAAAAATCTTCGTCAACGACCATATCACGTTGAAAACACCGGTTCTCGTCCGATCACCGAAGTTAAGCAACGTCGAGCGTAGTTAGTACTTAGATGGGGGTGACCGCTTGGGAACGCTACGTGCTGTTGACTTTTTGCTTCTTTTTTGGTTCCTTTTTTGAATGAATGTCAATTTTGACATTTTTTGCAGCAGTTCGAAGTGCTCCTTATTTCATTTATATCCTGTACCTGTAATAAACGAAGTATTGTAAATATCAAGTCACACAAATAATATTATCATGTCTATCAATATCCACAATTTTTCAATTAAGAATTTCATTCATAAGGTGAATAGGAATCATTTAAATAAATTTATATCCCATCCAATGCAACTTAAAAAGTGATGTGACTATCACATATTTGCTCTATGAACGACAATTTAAATGAATTTTTGTTGCATATTTGAAATCCTGACATTCAACTTGTTGCATTTTGAGTTATTGATTGGTGTCTCTTTTGCTGCAAATTGTGGCACTAAAATATGGATATAGACATAAAGACACAGTCACACAACAAGAATTTGAAATGTTTGTTACTTTAAACATCAAAATAAAATATGGTTGAACACTGAGAGTAATTTAAAAGCATAAATTGTTGGTCAACATTGACAAAAATGTTAAAAATAATAATTGGATTTTTGTGTTGATTCTAGACTTGGATTAAGAATTTTTTAAAATGATTTTGGAAATTGTTATTTCTTTAAATAAAAATTTTTAATTTTGAATAGCCTGGAATAAATTTAATATCCAAGTCTAGAGACATGGTGTAGGAAAGGCTGAAAATATGATGTCAGACCAGCTTGACTCTAGCTTAATGCGGAATCTCATCGAATCTCACATGGAGTCAGTAATGCTGACCTGAACCCGGATTTTAAACCTTTTCTATGTTTTGTGCTTTCCAGACCCGGGGATGCCTTAAGAGAACGTTCGTTCGGAAATCATGGAAAGCCCCCAACCAACCCTTGAACTCAGTCAGAAAAGTGTTATATCCTTCTCCCTACCTCTTAAGCATTACATAATTTTCGAACGTTCTCTTACACTCAGATAGACCGAAAGGTTTTGATGATAGGTCGTCCAGTTGTGAAATTTTAATTCAAGAAAATTTTTTAACAATTTTCTTGCCTTACTGTCATTAATGAATTACTTGTGTCCGCAGCAGAGCTCGAAGAAGACTTGGTTTTTGTATGTAGTCGACTCCATACAAATTCGACTCGACTACAAGCTCTGATCTGAAGTAGGTGTGAAATTGTGTGCTAAAAATTACATTTATTGTAAGACGTCATTAGTGAATGAACCCTAATTGCATATATTTTTTTTTCAGACAAATCATTATAATTCTTCTCATTTTTATTATCATTGTTATTTAAAGTATCTTATCGCACTAAAATAATATAATTATATCATCTAAAATTAATTCAATCATACATTAATAAGTTATATAAAATCATTACGTAAACTATAAAGTTAACATCCTTTTTTTAGATTCTTATGATCTAATTTGTGTTTGAGTGTTTATGTGTGTATTGTGTTCATTTATTATTATTCATGTGTTTTTTAACAAAATTAATAAAAAGTAAGAAAAATTTTCATTTTGTGAAAATTTTGGTATTAAAAAGCTTGAAGCTTAACTTTTACTTCTTATTGAAGTTTTTCATTCATGTCTTTTTATTTTAGTTCTTTTAAAATTTTTTTAGAATTTGAGATTATTTAAAAAACTAATTTGTTGTGAGTGACTCTCAGACTTTTGGGTTGAGTTGGGGATGCTATCGATCTGACTCGTCGGTGGTCCAAATGTCAAGTGTGATACACTCTTTTATCACCAAAACACCGTTGCTGAACTGGATATGTTCTCTGAGAACATATGATTAGAAATTAGTGAAAATTGTAGAAATGGAGTTTAATTATGTTATTAAGAACAGGATTGAACAATCTTAAAGAATACGTGGAATTAAATTTCTTCGCTTGAATTCAGGGTTTTCGAAATCTTGGTTTCGACGAGACCGGGACTGAAACCTAGACTGTAAGGTAATTCTTTGAAGTTTCGGTTTTGACAAATTGTTTGGTCTGAGACTGTCGATTTTGACGAATTATCGAATCCGAGTTCGGGACCGAAAATGAAACTACAAGGCTATACTGAGAAGTCTTGGCCTCCTCTTAATGAATTCATTACATTACAATTCTAAATTAAACTTATTTCTTCAAATTCTTCCTAATTTCCCTATTTGAGGCCAATTACTCAATCATGCAATATGACTATACTTGCTATCCAATTATTCAAACTGATTGATTTAAAGCAGACTTCTGTCATTTGCTTCGCATCGTTGATTTGATTTGTTCAATAAATAAATCATAAGTAAGCATTGGAAAATTTCTAAACTCTTCAGTCGTCGACAGATCATTGAGAGTCATTCACCTAAATTGTGTATTACCTGTGTGAGGAATTTATTAAAAAAGAATTGTGTAAATTAAGGATCTTGTGTAAGTAAAAGTTGTGTAAAATTGAAAATTTTTCTTCATACATATTATTTATCATATTTTACAATTTTTTCAATATTTGCTACAGAAAAATGTCAATTAAAAATAAAAATAAAGTTATTCTGCTGATGTCATACATATCTCTTGCTGAATATTAAGCGCATCAATGGTGAAATAATCTTGATGATGATGAGAGATTGATCGAAAAAGTTGAAGAAGCTGGATATAGTTTTTGTTTAGTAAGAGATGATTTGGTGATGATGATACGGCATAAAGTGTGTGGCAGGTAGGCAGGGCGGGCGGTTGATAAGAAGGAAGTAGAAGAAGGAAGTTCATGGAAGCATTTTATATTAAAAGATATAAATCATATTAATAGCTGTTTGTTGCTTCTTCATGTGTAAATTTCTTCCCTCCAATTTTAATATTAAAACTTAAATTATTTTTTATGTGTACTTTAAAGAACTTTTTTGGTGTGAATCGTAGTTTTGATGAAAACTTGTCGTCGGTTATACGAGCATATGGAGAAAAATGTCTAGCAAGTGGTCGTATGTGTAAAAGCATATTTCATAGTCGTTTTTTGTTTCTTGGATAATATCGTTAAATGTTAAGAAGCTTTTAGACTATCCACCAAAAGCTTCCTTTGTGAGACGTTTATGGGACATCAAATGACATTATTCATTAACTTTTTGCTGCATCAATGAAATTGCTGTTCTGACCATCGCAACCATCATCAACATCTTGCCTCACACATTCTTAATAAAACTTTCGTGACGAATGAAAAATTCAAAGATTCAGTTCATGATGTGTGATGTATCGGAATCGACCATAACGTACATAGCCATAACTGGATCTTTGTCACTCAAGTCACATTTCGTCTATCCAAAAAAAGTTTTTTTTTTACTTTCCGTCATGAACGCATTTTTCCTTGATGTCATACAGCAAAAATCCCATAAAAAGTCAATCTCACAAATTTTGATTTTTCATTAAAAATTTTCCTCACATTTTTTTTTCGGTAATCTATAAAAAAGCTATGCTTTTAATTGGCAAAGAGACTTGTGCAAAGTTTAAGTTAATAATAGCATAACAATTTATAATTAGATAGAGTAATAAGTACAGACAGATAGAAATAGACTTTGAATTAATTAATTAATTAACAACAACAATAAAGGTATTTTTTTTTATATTTCAATTAGTTCTTGCTACCTTTTTAAGAAAGTAAGTAAGTAAAGGAATTAAGTATTAAAAATAAAGTTTTTCTAGAGGAGCAAATAACATTTTTTCATTAGTTTTAAAGACTTTTTTTTGGTTAATTTTCTATATTCACTCAAAAGATTTAAATTCATTTAAAAATCAAACAAATTTTCTATGTTAAAAAAAAGATTTCATAACAAAAAAATTTATATATTTTTTTAACTATATTCTAAATATATTATTTTGTTCAAACTCAAAAAGTATATTAGATTTCTATCTAAACTAGTTAAAAAGTTAAGAAAATGAATAAAAGGAGGTTTAGGTAGATTGAAGAATAAAAATTGATATTTTGATGAGGACTATTCGTAAGTAATTCTATGTCTTGACATGCTTTTATACTT
Organism: Chironomus tepperi; assembly: GCF_022539635.2. Lineage (NCBI taxonomy): Eukaryota > Metazoa > Arthropoda > Insecta > Diptera > Chironomidae > Chironomus > Chironomus tepperi. Next base: position 1,171,720 of record NW_027226601.1, on the reverse strand, counting down.
ATCTTTTATCAAACAATCAACAATTACATTCAAGTTTCAATGGATTGAGCTGATATTTTGATGGAAATATTTAATAATATATTTTTGACAATGTTTAATAAAACCTAAATGACAAAGTATTTGCTAGGGACTCGCTTATGTCTCCGTGTAAGCGATAAAACCCAAAGTTGCCCTCAAATTTTCTGAACCACTCTTCCCTCCTCTGTTCCCTTGAAACTTTTTTTTTTGAGTCCTTGTAAGAATCTCTTTAGAACCTCCCTAGTTCTTCTCACAAATGCTTATTTGAGTTTTTACAAAATTTTTTTAATTGATAATTTTCGAACATGTCGGATTAAAAGACAAACATCTTGAATAGGAGCTAATCGAGGACTAACTTAAGGACTCAATATCAAGTCTGAGAAGTAAAATCTAGTTAGATATGTGAGTTGTCATATAGGTTTGTATCTTATTAATACACATTTATCTACCCGAGAAACATTGTGTCAAAAATCCTAAAGCAGGCTGACGCCAAGTTGCAAAAAGTGGCTTAAGAGTGAAAATGACACCTAATCAGTATTATCATGTTCCCTGGATTGTCACCAAATTCTAACAGACAATGAGCATTTTCACTTAAATGAGCATGTAATCAATATAATTGAGCGCACAATTTTGTAAGCGTACTCATGAAAATGCTCCACATTTTTGGCATTTTATGTGCTATTCCAAAATATGATAGCAGTAGTCAATGACAAGTTGATGTCTAGTTCTAACACCACTTTTGGAAATTTGTGTGCAATCTTGAATATTGTTATTAATTACTCAATATTTAATAGTTCCAACAACTTTGCCTCAATCCAATGAATGGTCCTTTAAAGATCTTTAAGATCCTGCATATATCCATGATATTTATATTACATTAATTTATTTAAAAATTTTCATTTTTTTAAACGCTTTTTTTTCATCTATCTAATAAAAAATTCATTTAATTTCCACAAATAGTCCTCCTCATCATTCGATCAAAAAGTTTTAAAGATGAATGTTTTTAAATTTGTTTTTTTAAAAAGATTTTATGTGTTTTTGTTACTATTTACATGACTTTTTCTTCAAAAGTTCTTCTTATTTTTTAAACTTGATTTAATTTTTTTTTTGAAGTTTTTTTTTCACTTTTCATTTACATTTTTTGTTCTAGTCTACACAAATGTATTGTTTTTATCCCTTTTTTATCTCAAATATTTTTAAATTTATTTTATTTTTTAATGCTATATTATTAAATTGGATTTACTTAAAGGTCAAAAAGTCATTGAGCATGTTTTCGAGAATAATTTTTTTAACTCTCAATTTTTAAAAAATTTTGAATACTTTTTTTGGTTCAGAAAAATTAGATAAGATCATATCCGATGGTCGCAAAGGAATCAAAAAGTTTTTATCTCTCTTTTTTGATCTCAGTTCTTGTAAAGATTTTTTAGCTTTTTGTGACCATCTGATGAACATAACTCATGCATTAATTTATTAACTCCAATTCAATACCATTTCCAATTTGGTGCATAAACTTATTTTTTTTTTAACTTAACTGAAAACAAACGCGGAGGATTTGAAAATATTTTTATCAATTTTTTCTTGCAGCCAACTTGCAGCTGATTTGGGATGGTGCAATCGATCATCGATTGCAATGCTGATTTGTTCTATGTTATAGATTCACTTAGATATTCCTATGGTTTGACAATTGCGTACAAGTATGCTTATACTTTTTGCAAGTATTGCATTCATGTGCTAGAACATGTAAACTCAATTGTTAGTTATTCCTTAAACGACCCTTTAGTCATTTTGCATTAGGTGTTATGCCTTAAAGAGCCCCTAGTAACCGCTGCTAGTGACCAATCCACAGACCTTCATTCCTGCTACTAAGCTGATTACGGTGATCATTTTATTTTAGGATTAGGGATTCTGAGCCTCAGTGTGGCTACTAAAAGGAATCTTGTAGTGTCTTGTATCATCCGGATCAGAATATACCAAATTAAGAAGTTTGACTTTGAAGTCTATCTGGTTTCTAAATGAACGAGTGTCAAAAGAAGGTCAATGAAAGTTTCAATTGACGTAATGTCTAACGTACTTACTAGATTTTATTTGAAATTCCTATCAATATTGACCAAACCATAAATACCCATAGTTCAGCTTTAAATGTCCCAGGCTATCTCCATCCCAAAAATAAATTTCCTGCGCAATTTTGCTATCAACATTGTGCATCAATTTCCTTCCCACACTCTTTATCCTTCAACACACATCCTTTTATTATTATCCCTTTGGGAAATTCATTAGACACAAGAGCAAGTATTGAGCAATGTTGTGAAAAAGGCTATGACATTGACATTGATAGGAATATATAATGTCTTTAAGGAAAGGATAGTCGAATGACATTGAGAGGAAATTGAGTGTTGTCTCAAGATTAAAATAGAAACTTTCAATGTGCTTCACATTTTTGATCGACATATTTCTTGTTGATGGATATTATTGCAGAAAATCTAGCTTTTGACAGATTTTTGGACTGTTTCATGATTTATTTATAAGGTGGAAATTTCCGCAAGCTATTTGCAGTCGTGACAAACTGTCAATTAAGGTTATATTGAGGAAGGCTTGCTTGGCAATTTTGAGACTGGACAGCATACAGCATAGATTAAAAATGCACACAGATCCCTCTTTAGTAGACTAATTATTTATTTAGACCTTTTATAAATTACACTTTAAGGAACTGGACCATCCATTCGAGACTGCTGTTGATAAAAATATTTTCAAATTTTTGATAAACATCACACATTTTAGGCACTAAAATATCCATAATCGTCGGTCTTTGCCCTCATAAAATCTTGTCAATTTTACTTCTATAGTGCAAATCAAAGTCTACATGATGGATGTGTGGATTTGAAAATACTAGTGTGCCTTTAAATGCAATAAAATTAGGTTGAGGACGAAACTGTGTCAATAGCGTGCATTCATTTAATTTCTATATTGTAAGCAAAAAAAATTTACCTTTTCATGCTATGGGGACGCATTTACTTGTGGACACCATTACTAAGTATCCGTACAACTAAAAAAAGAATACAAGCAGTAAGTTTCTTTTCATTCATGCAACATGCTATCAAAGTTCAAACTCATAAAAAGTCGTACAATTCAGTTCCATTACCTATAGAAGCGTATAATTTCCATGCTTTATGCCATAAACTTAACTAAAATTCTAATTATTAATGAAAATTAAATCAAATTAGTAAATTAATATTAAGGAAGAAGAAAAACTTAAATTAATTAATCATGCAACACATCTAAGAATCTAAAACCAAAATTCAAAGAGAAACAAATGTCAATGATTTATGACTAAGAAAATAAGAGAGTGAAAAAGGGATTTTTGGGGGATTGATTTGACTGAAGTTGTTGAATGTTCTGAGTAGTTCGATGAACTATAATTATGGCTGATATTCAAATTAATTTTATTGATTCTAACAAAGACATTGTTAGGAATTATTTATAAGGTGGAGATTCTATGATTCGGAAATTGAAAAAGTGTTGTCTCAGAGTATTAATGATTGAAAATAGAAACTTTCTCTTAATATCCAAATGTACCAGCTATCACATTATTTGGTGGGTCCAAACAATTTGATCTGGTGACATATTTCTGAATGTTGATGGATATTAATTGCCTAGAAAATGCTAAGACTTTTGACAGATTCGAATTCTCGGACCAAAACTTTGTTTACTTACTATCTCACAAATCTATCTTATTTATAAGCGTGTTCTTGAATTTCGATTTCCGCAAGCTATTTGCAGTCGTGAAAACTGTCAATTACTCAGGTTATATTAAGGATAGGCTTGCTTGATCAATTTTGAGACTGGACAGCATACAGATAGATTAAAAATGCACACAGATCAACCTCTTTAGTAGACTAGAGTTATTTATTTAGACCTTTTATAAATTACACTTTAAGGAACTGGACCATCCATCTATATATGCTGATAAATAAGTAAAAATATTCCAAACTTTTTGATCTGTGTTTTTTTTTTTAAACAATCACACATTTTAGGCACTAAAATATCCATAATCGTCGGAATTTCCTTTGCCCTCATTTCAAAATCTTGTCAATTTTACTTCTATAAAAGGTGCAAATCAAAGTCTACATAATGGATGTGTGGATTTGAAAATACTAGTGTGCCTTCAAATGACAATGTTGTAAAAAATCATAGGTTGAGGACGAAACTGTGTCAATAGCGTGCACATTGCATCTTAATTTCTAATATTGTATATAAAAAAAAATTTACACGCTTTTCATGCTAAAAAGGGGACGCATTTACTTGTGGACACCATTACTAAGTATCCGTACATACTAGTTAAATATAGAATACAAGCATATATGTCAAGTTTACTTTTCATAATCATGCAACATGCTATCAAAGCGTGTTTATATGTACAAACTCAACTAAAGTCGTACTCATTCAGTTCCATTACCTATAGAAGCTTATAATTTCCATGCTTTATGCCATAAACTTAACTAAAATTCTAATTATTAATGAAAATTAAATTTAAATATCAAACCTATTGGAGTAAATCTGCTTGTTATAGCTTGTTGTGTAGTGGGCTTGAATTTCCAAGAAGAAAAATTAAATTAATTAATCATGCAACCCACATCTAAGAATCTAAAACCAAAATTCAAAGAGAAACAAATGTCAATAGATTTATGACTAAGAATTCGTTTAATAAGAGAGTGAAAATATTTCGGGATTTTTGGGGGATTTCGATTTGACTGAAGTTTAGCTTCGCTTGAATGTTCTGAGTAGTTTCGATGAACTATAATTATGGCTGATATTCAAATTAATTTTATTGATTCTAACAAAGACATTGTTAGGAATTATTTATAAGGTGGAGATTCTATGATTCGGAAATTGAAAAAGTGTTGTGATTGTTCAGTGTCTTGAACGGCCTTGAACTACTATTATAGAGTAGGTATCATATTGGGATTGGTACACTTGAGACAATTACTTGAGTATAAATGAGAAAATGGATCTTGGAGTCGGGTTGCCTCCTTTATAAAGCAGTATACTTTAGTTAAACTCTTAACCATACTGTCTAACTGGCTATTGACTACCAGATTTGAAGACGTATTTAAGGGAGCTAGAGTTTTTGATAGTCAACTTTTCTACCTAGTAAGTATTTTCGATGACAAGTTCAAGACTTCCCAATTTCGATTTCAATCTCGTTCACGATATGGATAACGGTTCAAATTCTCTAGACCGAGACTTCTAGACCCCAATACTTCGAGACTCGAGACCGATATCCTTAACAATATTACTTCCAGCTCTTCTTTATGCGATTCAACTAGAGTTTCTATTCTGGAAGTCTCGATTTGGACAAATTTTTGAGCCGAGACCGAGCCCGAAATTACAACAGATATCTTCGAAGACGTTACCAATTTGTGCAGTCCAGTAACATCCAGCACCGTATTTATACAGTTTAGGAAGATTCCAGAACCATTTGGTACAATTAAAGATCCAGTAACATCCAGCATCATATTTGTGCAGTATAGTAAGATCCAGTTCCAGCACCGTATTTTTACAGTTTAGGAAGATCCAGGAACATCCAGAACCATATTTATACGATATAGCAAGATCCAGTAACATCCAGCATCATATTTGTGCAGTATAGTCAAAAGAAAAATGAACCAATTTATACAGATATAGTCCAGCAATATTTTGCAGTATAGTAAGATCCAGTTTATTTATACAGTTTAGGAAGATTTCTCTCATTTTTTGTCAAATTTCATTTTTAAATGTTTTTAGCAATAAAAAAATATTTATACAATATAGCAAATCCAGTAACATAATCATATTTGTGCAGTATAAAGATCCAGTAACATAAATTTATATATTCCAAACATCCAGACCATTTTATACAATTAGCAAGATCCAGTAACATCCAGCATCATATTTGTGCAGTATAGTAAGATCCAGTAACATCCAGCACCGTTTTTTACAGTTTAGGAAGATCCAGGAACATCCAGAACCATATTTATACGATATAGCAAGATCCAGTAACATCCAGCAATATAGTAAGATCCAGTAACATCCAGCACCGTATTTATACAGTTTAGGAAGATCCAGGAACATCCAAACCATATTTATACAATATAGCAAGATCCAGTAACATCCAGCAATATTTGTGCAGTATAGTAAGATCCAGTAACATCCAGCACCGTATTTATACAGTTTAGGAAGATCCAGGAACATCCAGAACCATATTTATACAATATAGCAAGATCCAGTAACATCCAGCATCATATTTGTGCAGTATAGTAAGATCTAACATCCAGCACCATATTTATACAGTTTAGGAAGATCCAGTAACATCCAGAACCATATTTAACAATATAGCAAGATCCAGTTTCAGTTATGTTAAGATTCTTTAACATCCAGTCACACTATTTCCATAATATCAAGATTTTGTGAGAAAAATGAAGAAAAATGTGTTTTTGGAGCTAGATTGATTATGTCCCGATTCAATATTACTGAATAAATTTTGATGGAAATTTCATTTTAATTTAACGGTGATTCAAACTATAACGGTTTTTGAATTTTAAATATTCCATACAACTTTGTTTTTTCTCTTCCGAAAATACTTTGAACAATACCCGAGCACAATAAATCATAGAAACTACAACCTTATAAATGGTCAATTCATGTACATTAGCTTGATTGACTTCGGATTTTTTCCCATCTCAAATTTTATTTAATTAATTATAGCATAATTAAGAATTCTTGAGATTTCAAAATGCCTAAATATTGTATTGTCATCGGGAATACACATGTAGAAAAATTTTGAGCTCAATAGGAGCAACAGAAGTGGTCGAAAAATCGATTCCAAGATTTGACGCATACAAACAGAGTGACTTAAATAAAAGCGTGTAAAGAGCTTTAGCAGCGAAGCTTTGAAAGCTTCGGACCTGAACCTTCTTCATATCATAGCTCGGGTCATCAAAAACCACCAGCAGCCTGAGCAACACAATGCGACGAGACGCTTATTCGTCGCAAAAATTGGATCAGCCGTCATGGAGTCGTCAACAGCGTGCCCAAGTGAACACGCTGTGCCGTTCAGTATAGCTCAAGATCTCGAATTTTATGTGGAGTCGATTCGACTTAAGTCGACTTTTCCATACAAAATTTGAGTAGACTTCGAGTTCTGATCTTTAGGCAAGTCATTTACAAAATACATTTTTCTCCATTGACTCACAAATAGTATCCAAAAAAACTTTTCCATTGACCCGAATTTCTTCAATAAAAATTCTTCTTTTTTTCTTGGCGTTGTTCCTTTATACTAATTCCGATGATTATGAAGTTCGTTGACCCGGGGTAAAAAGTATTTTTTTATCTATGAGAAGTTCTACTCAAAACTGCATTTGTTTTAAACGTACAGTTTACGTATTAAGAAGAATTAAATGATGTGTGTATGTGTGTGGATAAGTACTGAACATCAATGATCATCTATATCCATTTATATTCTCTACATAGAACATTTAACATTGAGATTTGATATTCAAGTGTGGATAATTGTAAATTTAATCCTGACACGTTCTTTCGATTTTATTCAGCAATCCCTAATGAGCTTCAGCTATTTCTCATTCTCAAAATGGACAGCACATCATCAATTTTATAGTATAAAATCATAAAGTCGAGTAATTGGGACGGATTGATGTCATTTATATAAGAAATTAAATGCTTCTATAAGGGGAACTCTCTGTGTACATTGGCATGGAACAAATTGAAATAAGAAGCATGCCCTTGAGCCAAAATGGAAAGATTTTCGCCAGACTCCGTTTTTGCCAGATTTTCGCAAGATATTGGACGATTTTTTCTCGGAAAAAAATCTCCGTCCGATTTTGAAATATTTTTGGACGATATTGCCAGAAAAAATTTCTTGCATTTTCAAAAATCTGAAATCATAAACGTCCGACTGAGAATTTGCCAGACATAATTTTTGATAAAACGTCCGAAATATCTTCCAGTTTTCGGTCCGATTGTGCAAAAAATCGGATGAAAAAGCCTTTCGAGACAGAAATTGAAAGATTCTTGAACGATTTTGCCAGATATTTTTTGAATGAAATTTTTAGAAAATCTTATAAGTTATAAATTTTTTATTTGATTTGTTTTTTTTTACTAGATTAACTAAAAGTAGAGATTTCGGTGTCTCGTTATTAAATTAACTTGATTTTAAACCCAAAGTGATTTGATTATTAGATGTATATTGCATAAGGGAATTCGACTTTCCTCGCAATGCAGCTCCAATCTCGATTCTTTATCCATTTACAAATTATTGATACATAAGTTAAAAAAACCAACTTCCGAATTTAACAAATTCAATTCATTCACATATGAACAAGAATGAATTACAAGAAAATGTAAAAAAAAATTTTTTTTCAATAAGTACAAGATAAATTTAACTCGAAAAGTTAAAATCAAAATATAACAATATTTCATACTTGAAATTCATTAGTAACTTATATATGTTTTTTCGTTATATATTTCAGAAGCGGTAGCTCAGCGGTTAATGTAGGACATCAAACAATTTTCAAATCAAGCGATTTCGAATCCCATTGGCATAATCTGGCGAAAATGGACGAGTATAAAAGGTTTTAAAAAGATTAATAAGCTTGTGAAGTATATGAGAAAGAAAAAAAAAGATGGGATATAATTTTTAAAATTTTTTATTAAAAATCTTGCAATAAAAATCTGGCAAAAATCGTCCATAACTTGTATGCAAGTTGATCAAGTTATGAACGATTTGTCTGGCAAAATCTTTCAAAAATCGGACCGACAAAAAAAATCGGTCCGATTTATAGCTGTTTTCTTGCATTGTCGTGCAGTTAAGGATTTTCAATGTATGGAAAATCTTGCAAAGTCTGGCAAAAATCGTTCTCGGCCAAAAATCTTGCATTCGAATTCTGGCAATATCGTCCAAAAATCTTGCCATTTTGGCGCTAGGGTGAGCCATCCTTTTTATGCATAACATGATACTTTTTGAAGAGTAAGTAAAAAATCCGCATGAGAACTGCAGAGACGGAAAAGAGGAGGAATTGGAGTGGCTGATTTATATTTTTTCAAAAGCTTTACATTGTAAAAATGTTTAAAGAAGACTTTAAGAGCTCCTTGACCCATTCTTATTTACATTGATTAAGATGTTAAAGGGAACTAAGTTAACTTTTGTATTCGTTGGATTGAACTTTAATTAGGGATTTTGATTTAATGGTTTGAAAAATGTAAGAAATTGTGAATTGAATGGAATGTGAAATTCAGCACTATTTAGTACAAAATGATGGATTCAGTATTATTCAGCAAAACAGGCTGAATTCAGCATTATTCAACAAAACAGGCTAAATTCAGCATTATTCAGTCAAACATACTGAATTCAGCACTATTCAGCTAAACATACTGAATTCAGCACTATTCAGCAAAAAAGATTGAATTCAGCATTATTCAAAATAAATTGAATTCAGCACCATTCAGCAAAACAGACTGAATTTAGCTATATAGCAGACTATTCAGCAAAAAACATGCAAAATTCAGCACTATTCAGCAAAAAAGATTGAATTCAGCATTATTCAGCAAAAAGCTCAATTTAGCATTTTTCATGAAAAAAGACTGAATTTCGCACTATTCAGCAAAAAAGCTGCATATCCTAAATTACTGCTGAATTGAATTGATGTATCGAAATAAAATCGTTTAAAGTTACTAAAGTCAAACTTAATTCAGCAAAGTTCAATCTGATGCATCAAAATTGTAAAATAAAATTCACTATACTGTACATGTAATCCTGTACATAAAGCTTGGCAGTCGGATGATTTAGATCTACTTTGATATTTACGACTGCTGTTTAAAGTTTATCGTCATCAGACCCAATATGGATAAAATTATAAATTATTCGTCGATTCTATCAATTTTTATGAGCAAAGTTTTTTATTTTATATTTGCGGAATCAAAATTCAATTTTGGATATTTTGTAAAAAAATTATGGAAATGGAAATTCAAAAGAGAGAGAGAGAGAGGAAATTGCGTTTTTTTCATCTATTTTGATATGCGCTGTAAAAATTTTTCATTTTTCTTCTTTGTCGTTCCTATTTTTTATGTTTGTTTAAATGAGGAAAAAGCTCAGCTGTATGTCGCGTTTGAATGTTAAATCGAAAGCATTTCATGTAACTCAATTCACATCATTATGGATTGTGTAAAAAATGTAATATTTCATGCTGATGCTCACTGTACTTCTCCTAAGCGAGAAAGGAAACATCTCCAAAATTGGCTTGTGTGCGCTGAAGCTTATTTTTATGCTTTTTTTTTGTCGTATTTCTTCATTCTATTTTTTAATCTATTTTGCAGTCATGCAATGAATGATCGAGTTAATAATTCTGGAGGGATGGATGAATGAATTGCTGCATTTTGCTTTGTATTCAATTTTTTTTTAATGTTCGACAAGCTCTTATTATTGAATGATTATGGCTTTAAGTTACATTCTGAATTATTGCAAATTTTTTTTGTCTTTTGCTCATTTTTCATGCATTTTAAAAATTTTTTAATCTTAAATTTTATGGCGTTCATGCAAAAATTAAATTTTCATTCATAAGGTTTAAATATTTTTGGATTTTTTGACTTTTAAATCATTTTTTAGTAGTTTTTTGAGATCAAAAAATAATTTTTCTAATTTTTTTATATACTTTAATTAGCGTATCGCCAATTATTTTACTTAATTAATCAATTAATTATAAAGCTCACGATGAAATTCTTTTGAAATTTCCTTGGAAATTTTTGCTCGAGTGGAACTTTTGGTTAAATTTGCGATTTAACGGAAATTTTAAATTTGAATTAAATTGAATTTTTTGTAGTTTTACACCCTTTTTGTTTACATTTTTGTGCGCAAATAAATTGAAAATATTATTTTCAAAGGATGTATTTAATTGAATGTAGTGATTATTGTGAACTTAATGTGGCTCAATCTGTTAAAATTGAATCCATAAAGTCCACAAATCAATTAATATAACGTAATTCATCAGATTTTAGATTTGATTTCTAAAAGTTTATTAAAAGAATTTCTAAAATTCTTTTAAAATTCAACTTTTTATTATAAATTTGAAGTCAAACTATCAAATTCCTGCAAATTAGTCGCTTAATTGAAGCATACTAAGCAATTGCTGTCTCATCGCATTCCAAAAACCTCCACTCATATCAAAAAATTTCAAAATAAATTTCACAAGCATTTCTTTTGTATTAATTAATTAATTTCTAAACTTTTTTTTCTCAACCAGCTTTAAGAATTAAATAAAAAATTTCAAAGCAATAATTAAAAAATAGAAATAGAAAAATTATAAAAAAGAGTTCAATAATCAACAATCTTTTATCTATTTCTCAAGTAATTAAATGTTGTTAGAAAACCCAATATCATGACAAAAAGTAATTGCTTTTTCGAAAACATCGCTAGACTAATGCCATCGTTGCATAAGTCATCTTCACAGAAGCACTGCCGGGAAAAAATAGAAGAAAGAGAAAAAATTTAATTAAATTAGTAACTTTGTCATCTTTTAGTTCCAAGTGATTAAAACTTACCATATGACCAGTGCCAGAACTTTCCTGCATACACACGTGCTGTAATTAAGCAAGCGGATAGAAAAAAGTTTATCGTTATTAAAATGAATAATTTTTAAAATATTGTTAAAGTTTCTTTTGGATATGAAAGCTTACATCAACCATAAACAAGTTTATCTGCAATTGTGATGTACACAACCTTTTAATTACGAAGAGTTTTAATAATTTTCGTAGAAGGCGATGGAAGTAGATAAAAAAAATGCATTAGATTTGGAAATAAAATTATTTTTCAGTTGAATGAAACTTTTTAAAAATGTTGAAAGTTTAAAGTCTTTAAAAAGCTTCATTCTCTAAGTTTTATGGATTTTTTATTATTGTAAAAATTTAAGATTCGAATGACATGAAATCACGACATTGTTGGTATACCACAAATTTGTGGTAAATTAAGGATTTGAATTTGCAAAAGATCTAATTGAGGATTCTCAAAATTTACACTTTTTGAAGCATTTTCTGAGGTTTTAATTTCAACAAATTTTTGAAACCGAGAATTGTTCCGACTCCATGAGAATCTTAAGGAATCGGCAATTCTCGAGACCCAGGCTGAGTTGTCTTCAAGTCTATAAATTTGTATGTCGTATAAAAAGGAGCATATTCAGAGGAAGAGGAGAGTTATTTTCAAATTTGATCTGTACAGTTAGCGAAGTAAACTAATGCACAAAGCTATGCATATCAATAAGACATACATGAAGATTCTTCACGTATAACGTGACGAAACGTTGCAAACTAATATTATGGATTTTATGATTATTTTTTATGTATGTAGACGAAATATTATTAGACCTGACACTCGTTTTTAATCTTCAAATCGTATAAAACAAGCTTAACTAAGGCAATGAACTCAGTAAGCTTGCAGATATACTTTCAAATAAACAAAATAGTATATGAACATATTAGTTTAGACTTCCAACTGTCCTTATGAAAAGAAGAACTGATTTCCTGTCACACACGCAAATCAAATATTTACCATAGATTGTGTAAATATTGCTTGTCATGAAACTAGTCTCATTTCTCCGTAGACATTCTGCTCATAAAAATTGTGAATCCCCAATCAATCATTATACGACTGAGAACCTCAGAAATATCCACAATATTGACACATTTCAAATCCAAAGCAGAATTTCATGTCATTTTCTTGATAAATAATTAACATCAAATTCAATTCAAGTCTCACCAATTAGGATACAAAATATAAATTGTCTAAAAAATATCAAATTACCTTCTTACAACCTCATAAGCTGGAATGTCAGAAATAAAGATCCATTTGGATATAAGCAATATCAAAAATGTCCAACAAGATTATAATTTTAGGTTAAAAAATTCATCAGAATCAAGTTCCATCCAACTTACGTGTTTTAGCATGCCGCACCATTTTGACACAACATCCATTACATGTCATTAAAGGTGGCTGATCGCGTGGAAGTGCCGTATAATTGAATGGATCCTTACATCTTGCATCTGTCCATGAGTCGCACTCATAACAATATATCGAACGTGCTAATTGTTTGCAGAATTGTTGACGGAAAAGTTTGAAAATATGAAAATTTATTATTATTATCATTGTTGGATGTTATTTTGGTGATAGATTCAGGAAAAGGAACAAAAAAAAAGTTAAAATTTATCAATAACATTCATTTATTCAATAGCATGAGCTTTTCTGCATCCTTGAATAAGCTGAGTAAAATTTAAAAGCAAGCAAAAATATCCAGTATGAGAAAATGTGCGTGCTGAGGTTAAAATTGAGTGTAAGGCTGAAAACTGAAAAATGGCAGCTTATGTCGGGTGAAAGTGCTGATTGTTAAGCAAATATATTATGAAATAATCACTTGCATGAAAGGAAGAAAATAAAAGGAAATAAGTAAAATATATTCAGAAAAGCTCATGAATGCGGACAGCTTTAAATATAAGATATAATAATTAGCGGATATGTTTAAATTAAGGTATGGATACAAGATGTGGATGCTTTGGGAATTTTTTGGACTTTAGAACTTCCATTTTTGGCTTTAACTTGCATGTTTATATTCATTTGTTATAAAAATTTTAAACTTTACTAAAAAATTCTTGGCCTCGTCTAACATTAGCATTAAGAAAATCATCTAATAAATTGCATGTTTTGTTATAAAAGTTTGGTCTCGTCTCACATTAGCGGCCATTCACTTACTACGTTCAGACGGGAGAGGGGGCGGTGGTTATCCTTAGAATTTTCGAAATGTGTAATCAAAAGTTTCGAGCCGAAAAAATCCCAAAGCACTCACATTTTATCAAAAAAAATAAAGGCTATTAAAGCTTCATTATTCTCTATTTCATGTTTTTGTCTATAATTTGAATAATAATCTATAATTTGTTTAATATAATTTGATTAACATTTCCTGTAAATTTCATTAGAATTCGATTAAAATTTTGAAATTCATAAAATGCTAATTAAAGCAGGTGTTGCATAATTTCGATTTGATTTAAATACATTATTCCTGCAATTCTGTAATATTTTATTACCACAAATTTTACTTTAATATTCTGATTTATAAATTAATCAAATTGCTATTTTTAAGGTTTAAACTAGTAATAAACAACCTCATAAACTATGAAATTCAAAGAAAATTTGAAATTTAAAAATTCATTTGAAATGTAAAAGAAATCAAATTCTCAATTATTTAATTGGAATAGTTGAAGCATAACTGAGAATCCTCTGTAAATACATACAATCAGTAAATTCCGAAGTAAAATATTAATCAAAAAAGTTTTCAATTACAGCATGAAATAGAGAAAGATGAAAACTCTTTGAGGAACTCCGCTCAAAAGAAATTGATTAAATCAAATTAAAAGAAGTAAAAAAAGATATTTTCGCATGCAAAAACGGAATTGGAAATGATAATGAATTAATGTAAAAAAAGGAAAGGAAGTTTAGAATCTTGCGAATATTCACTTCTGTAACTAACATTTTTGTGTAATAATTGAAATTTTTTAATAATTAAAATATTCTAATTCTATATTTTCAACTAGATTCAACTAATGGAAATGTTAAAAATCACCGAATTTTCATTTCTATAAAATAAAATATTTTTTGGATTCTTTTTTTTTATATTTTCTTGGTCATGAAAGGAAGGTAAAAAAAAGTTAGTTAGTTACATTATTATAATGTTTATCACATTTTGGTATTTTTTATAAAAAAATTCTTTATTTTTTCAGCATAAAATTGCGCATTTAAGCATGTTTTTAGTCAATAAAATGAAATAAATTAAAACATTCTTACTTTGACACTCTGCTGATACTTGTGGAATTATCCATAGACATAAAAATCCATAAAGTACTGATTTGTTGGTTAGTTGGTTAGTTGATAAAGCCAATGGGAAAGGCATTGAAAAGAGATTAAAAAAAATGTGGATATGGTTAGTAAATTTTATAATGTTGATCAGTAAGGCAGCAATTCTATTGTTTATAAACAGACAGTTTATTGTTGTTTCTTGCTACTCAGCTGGTTTTATACAGCTTTAAGTGCAGTTCTATGAGGCAAACTGGTAATTATGTTCATAATATGTATTCTGTCTAAATTTATAGATCGAAATCGAGTTAAATTTGGATCGATTCATTAAAAACTTGCTGAAAATTGATTAAAATTTGCATGGAATTTTTTCTGCAAACTCTTGTGAAGTATAAAATTTTATACAAATTTTGATCAATTTTTGACAAATTTCTGCGAACTTAATTTGGTTTCGACTGGCGCACAGCCAGAAGGGGAGCCATTTGGGGACTGGAGCCCCTCTCCTTAAAAAAATTTCTTGATACGCTACTGCCAGCCGGCCGGATATTGAAAACCACGATAAGCTTCACCAATTAAAATCCCAAATCACCCACAAAAATAAACTTCCCATAAGTATTGTTATCAAATGCATAATTCTGATTTACAGCTTGTTTATATTTTTACATCACATGATTCTCACATCAATAACAACAAATTTCCCTTCTCAAAAAAATGCACAGACTATACATGTGCGTTGATCACATAATATTTAGAGTAAATCGAGGATGTAAAGGAAAGCAAAAAAAAAAAAAAGAATAAATCCGCTTAAAGTGATGACGTGAGAAAATATTCATTAAATCAAACAGCATGTTAATGTCGGAGACTCGATGATTGTTACCATATGTGTAGATTATATTTTACTATATACTTCCTTTTGTTGTGAAAAATTAATGACTTTAGAGGAAGATTGATAGTAATTGAATTTAGGTTTTTGTTGAGAGATACTAAATCAGAGGTGGGGAACCTGTGTGTGGCGGTATCCTGGCGTGCCATGATCCAAAAAAGATTGTCCACCACTGCACTAAGTCCATGTACATTTCGGTCATAACACTGCGCTGAAGACTTTCAATCTTGTTTGGAAAAGTTGTTGGACATCCAAATGAGATGTGGGAAAATGGAAGTGACACTTTAATGGGTTATGTATGTCCTGTCATCAGAAAGACTGGCATGGAATCAGAGAATCAGTAGGGAATTGTTGCTTTATGTGAACTTATGGATAAATGCTCAGACTAACCCGATCAGCACACATTATTCGTGGCAGTCAGTTGGTTGCCATTTGGGTTTTCGATTCCGGGATCAGAATTTACTGAACCCCAGGATTAGATACAAATCAATACCGGAATTGAAAGCACTAATTGCCATATACTAGTTTTCGAGGTAGACCGAAGATCTCATGGGATTACTTTGTGAACAGCGATGCAAAAGTGCTGGAAATTAGAAAATGGCAGAAGTTATCTAAAGAAAGATCCAGCTTTTGACGAACTCTAAATGCTGCAATGGCCCCCTGTTCGCCTTCCCGTCATGTAACCACCATTTGGCTACATGGGAAACACGTGTTCCAATCGGATTAGTAAGTTCAAGGACACAAGCTATCCGCTTCTAAATCCTCCCACCTTTCCCACAACCTTCATTAAAATTTAAATCACTTAATTCTTAAATAAATCACCGATTACTCACAAAAATACTTCCTTTTTCATGATTGACGATAATGAAAAATTCATAATCTAACTCATCAAAAATGCACAACCCTCAATTAGGATAGAACTAATTCATACATAAAAGTTGAAAAACTCTCAACAAAGTCCGCTTGTTTTATGTCAATTAATGTGAATAATTTATCGATCGATCTCATTTTTATTTAGCTTCGTCAAGTAGAAATTCAATGAAACCTCACAGAGGGAAGTGATTTATGTGTACATACATTTCTCACTGGACATGGACATGAAATGTCGGAAAGTGTTTCAGTTGAATTTTCACAATACATAATCGCTTTAAAATATACTTTTTTTTGCTTTATTCAGTTGTGGACGGAAGCATGGAAGTTATTGACTGTTTTTTTGTATGTTTGAGCTTTACTTTTTGTGTTTTTGAGATTTAGAATTTATAGGTCATTTATCCTTACACCCAGGATATGATTCATGTTTATTGGTCAGTTAGTTGATTAAATGGTATTCAAAGAATTTGGGATACAAAGCAGTGGTAGGCAACCTTTTAGTTTCATGGTACACTTCTTCCCTAGACAATTTGTCTCCTCATATCCAACCCGAAAGGCTTATGGTATAGAAATGATTCAAAATCTGGCTTCAAGACAGAATCAAGATGGTCTGTGGCTCAATTTTCATGTGCCTTCCGGGCAAGCTGTGTGTCGCGACAAGCTAGTATGCTGTTAAGCATTTCTGAAAATGCCATGAACCGTATGTCATGTCCGGTTTCAATCAAGGTTTACCATCAAGGTGTGCCACGCAAAATAAAAGGTTGTCCAGCACTGCCCTAGTTACCCTTCAAGGTATACCCGAGAAACTATCCCCTGGAGTAAATTATACATTCGAAATCAACAATAATCATTGCTATTTTGGATATGCCAAGTGCACTGACCTCAAACACTTCTAAATATATCGTCGATTCAATATATCATTGACACCTTAGTGCTTCCCAGTAGTAATTAAACTATTAATCAAATTTAATTACATCGTTGCTTTTGTTCAATTCCAAAACCAGCCATTACTATTCCTGATACACGTAAAAATTAAAGAAAAAGTATTCATACAGGTTGTAAATTCTCCTACTCCGCTTTGATATTAAACAATATATAGACAGACATAAATGAAAATGATATACTTAAAATAGATCATAATGAAAAATTACAATAAATATTTTATGTGAATAATATTCACATATTTAGCACAGAAAGTGAAATAGATTTTATATCCATTATTATTGGCATAGTTGGCAATATCGTGAGCATAATGAAGGTAATCGACTAGAATTTAGAATTTTATTGAATTAGGTAGTCAGAACGAATGTAATAATCTGAAGCGGCACAACAGTGCCATGAAGGAGTCGCCTAAAATTGACTTATTCTTGATACGATAGTCATATGGTTGCTACATGACTGTTGTATGACTGTCATATGGCTGTCTCTTTATTGTCATATGGATGTAACATGATTGTCATATGGTTGTAATGACTGTCATATGGCTGTCTCATCATTGT
This sequence comes from Chironomus tepperi, assembly GCF_022539635.2. Taxonomy (NCBI): domain Eukaryota; kingdom Metazoa; phylum Arthropoda; class Insecta; order Diptera; family Chironomidae; genus Chironomus; species Chironomus tepperi. The sequence continues at coordinate 1,153,569 of NW_027226601.1, read as the reverse complement.
CATATGGCTGCTTCATGACTACCAAATAGTTGTCACATGATTGTCATATGGTTGTAATGACTGTCATATGGCTGCTTCATGACTACCAAATAGTTGTCACATGAGTGTCGTATGGGTGTCGTATGAGTGTCACATGACTGTCATGCCACGATATTCAGTTCGTGAGTGTTTTATTGACACTAGCCTGAATATTAGAACCAGAGTTGTCACCTATCGATTTGCTATAAAAGGCAAAAATCTATCACAGGCATTGCCTATTGAAAGGCAAACAAATTTGCCTACTTGTAGGCTTACCTAGCCAAAGGCAAAATCTGACATATAGCTGTCAAATAGTTTTTGACTTTGCCTAGGCGCTGCCTATAATAGGCATGCCTGTGGCTAGGCAAACCTACCGTAGATTTAGGTAGGTGTCTAGTGTTTTTTGTAATAATGAGAAAAAATCATGCACCTACTCAAATCTATGCTAGGTTTGCCTAGGCATAGACATGTCTATTATAGGCAGCGCCTAGGCAAAGGCAAAAACTATTGCCTTTGGCTAGGCAGTGCCTGTCAGATGCCTTTGCCAGGTAAGCCTACGAGTAGGCAAATTTGTTTGCCTTTTCATAGGTAATGCCTAGACAAAGTCAAAAGCTACCATGATACAGCTAGGCACCTACCCACAGGCACCTATCTGACAACTCTGATTACAACCATAAAATGCGCTTAACATCCTCATAACCCCTGTCGAGTTGCTCATAATCGTTACATTCTATAAACATTTAGAAATTTTCAATTTCACTCTTTGTTTATAATTAGTCTCTCTATTTTGCTAGCCTCTTTTTCACTTCAACCATAAATGTGAAATAATTCAATCAAGCGCAATGTCTAATTATCGATCTTCATTTCTTTATTTCTCTGTTTATTTTAATTATGAGTCAAAGCTACACAAAAAGCTCTTTGTTTGTGATTTTTATTTTTTATTGAATTTTAACAGCACAGAAAATCCGAGTCATAAACATTTTTCTAATCGAATTCGATGACAATCTTCAAGCTGAAAATGTCAGGGTATAATAATGATAGTTTTTGACAGGATAACAACTACATTGTGCTTTATTGTGTGATATATCAATTCAGGTAAGGTACGCTTAATGATGAGTTATGGAAAAATAATCAATTATAGGCATCAGATTGATTGAAAAGTGCCGGAAAATGAAAAAGTTCGCGTGGATCACTTGGTAGTTTGTACATGTGTCAAGGTTGACATAAATCAGAATGTTGCGGAAATCATCAAAATATGGAACTAGTTCAATTGTTCTCAAACTATTTTTCTCATACTATACTCTGTAGTAAAAACTATTGGAAAATCATTTATATTTGATTTTTTGAAGAAGTGTTGAAGGCACACAGAGTTGTCCATTTGTAAGGCATTACCAGAGTTGCCATAAGTTTGACGATACGTTGTCCATTCACTGTAGAATCAACTGATTTGACTAAAAACTTGTCATTCAGAATATCTTACTTTTACAGAACCCTAAACAGGCCATTTTCAATAAGGCAATGGCCTCAGAGAATTGAAGTGTGTCACCTTACAGACAGAAGGCATTCCAATTAGTATGGTTCAGAGAATGGTTCCCTAACAAGTAAGTAGTCTACGCTCAAGAGCATGCTCTTCTAGTAGGTTTAGAGAGTAAAACTTGTTTAAGTACTTCTAGAGCATGCTCAAAATCACGTTTATTTATGTATTCATGCTCTATGCCTGTTAGGGATACACAGTGACTTAATTAAAAATTGCAAACTTTTAGTAACAAATCCCTTACCATACCCCTAGTGTTTGTCCCCTAATATTACAAACTCCCAAATTTTCTTAAAAATCATTCAAAATTCCTCACTTAACCATAGTTTATGTTGTAGTTACTTTACGATTATTTCTTCGAATAAAAATTAACTCATTTGCCAAATGTAGCTAAATATTGACTTGTTTAAAAGATTTTTTTAATTACATCTGAATTATCTCTTAGAGCGTCTATAAAAAGCAAACAGAGAAAGAAAAATTCATAAACATTAACTAACTTCTATCATTTTTTTTGTTCAGTGTGTGACTATAGATGAGAAAACATAAACATTAGTGAGAAAAGCGGAAGCATGAGAGAAGCTTTTAAATGAAGTTGCTGTCAGCAGTTTTACTTTTTCTTCATTCAACTCTAAGAAAAATAAACAAATTTTGAGGAATGAAATTGAAATGCTCGTGCTCAATTTTGAGGCTTGAAATTCATAATTGACAACAGATCCAGTCAGTTTGTGGACAGTCAATAAACTCAATATTTCATCTACCGAATGGCAATAAACCAACTTGAAGCTTGTGTTTATACTCCAAATGACAAGTTCCTCAAGTGAATGCGTATTTATATCATTTAATATTCTCTTCCTTCCACTCATGATGTATTCATATTCAATGCGAAGTAAGTGATTGAAACTGTTTGGCTATTTTCAGATTTGTGAAATTGAAAAATATTTGCTTACTCAACTGCATACGTATGAATATGAATATGTCAGGAATTTTTTGAGTCATCAAAATATGTTTTTGATGATAGATTTATGGTTGATTTAATTGGTTTAGAAGAGTGATAGTCAACTTGTGTGGCGTGGTACGTTGGTGAGATGTAGATAATACTAAGGTATGTAGATAATACTACTTAACTATGCTAGATGAGCATGGCCGAGAGGTTTCAGTTTACTTTGCTATTGAGAACAAGCTCTTTGTCTGCTGGGGGCAATGGCGTGAAACTCTTCCAAAAATGATCAAAATGGTTTCATCCAGTAAAAAATTTCCTGTTGGGCAAAAGCGCAGTTTTCACTGATGATCTTCGGCTTAATGACTCAGATATAAGTTTAATGTAGCTGCATAACCCATTTTTCCAAAATGTATCAAACTTAAACTTAATATAAAATAAGCAAAGTTGCATGCCCCTCGAATAACAATAACCTACGCACCAAATTTCATTTGACTTAATCAAAGTTCACTTTTGTTAGAGATAGTATAGTTTATGGAGTAGTTGCATGCACCTCGAAACACATTATGACAGGGGCATACTCAAAAAGCATTTAGTTCTCCAAGCCTTTCTCTTCCCTTTCCTTTTTGGAGAAACATTCTTCAATTTGTGCAAAAATGCGAATCCCTCCATCTTTCCTTCTAAATGTGTGAGAAACCATTCCCCTACTTGGAGCCTAGACCATTACAAAGCGCTTCCTATCTGACTCTATTCCCATTCATATAGCTTGTTTCTATTTTCTACTTAAAGACAATGAACTCCACCTTCTGTCTGCACCAGAGGCGTATTTGGGGGGAAGGATGTTTAGGGTTCAATCCCCTCCCTCTTTTTTTTTGAAATTTACTAGGATTTTTCGGGTAAAAAATTTCTGACTTCATCCCTGGTCTGGACGAACAACACAAATTGTTTTACAAAAGCCATAGAAATCAATGCAAAAAAGCGGTATCATAATTCCATTATCACCACACCATCTGTTCTGCTGTCAATAATTAAATTCCTCAACCATAATTAAATTATTTCCATAACTGACTATTTCTATTTCATATCCAATCTCATGCAATTAACAGTGATTTAAATTACAATATTTAAAGCACCGCTAACTCATTTTACTCAATTTTTCCCTAAACTCTCATGCTCAGGAAATGCTCATTGAGCAGTGAAAAGTATAGAGAAAGAGTTTGTCACATGCTGTTTGTTTGTATTCACAATTTTTTTTTCTTCTCACGTCTATACACTCTTCAGATATGTATTTATAATTCAGTAACAAAAAAAAATAATATTTTTAGATTTTAAAAAGTGAGAATAAAGAAGTCTGTGTCATTTACAGAGCTTAGCTTGCATGAACCGTAAATGTGTGGATAAATTTGTATTTAATTACCACCGATTGATTGAAAATATCGTAGCACTTTAGATTATATATTGATAGACAGAATGGATATAAAATTTTATATTTTTGAAGGCTAAATTTAGCAGTAGAATTGGATATTTTCATATGATATGTAGGCAAATAGAATACAAAGTGAAGGTTTATGGTTTGAATAATGCGAGAATCGTGTGAATTTTTATTAACATAATTTTTTTATTGGATTTTAATCGAATGTTTTTTGGGTCATAACGAGGAACATTGGAAGCAATCAGAGGTGGAGTCATCAAAACCTTTTGTTTATGCTATGTATAGCTATATATTTGGGATTTGTCAGACTTTTAAAACATAAATAAAATGTTTGAATATTTTGGATATATTGACTAATATTAAGTGCCAAAACCCAAATAGTACAAGTCGGGTAATTGATAGAAAATCCAGCACGAGGTTCGCATGACTCTGACATGATGCCGGATTCGGTTTAGATTCAATAGAATTGAATATTATATTGGGTTTGCTTAAAGCAAAATCGGCACTTAGATCACTGATCTGTTGAACCATTCAAAAGCTTCTATAGAATGCCTTTGCACTTGATGAATCCAATGATGCCCAAATTTAGATCCAAAATCAGAGTCACTCCAGTATGAGGCTAGATATTGGATCTCTTAGCCAAATTGTTATATTGAGAATAGAGATTAAAAGTATTATTGGCAATAGTTGAAGTAACAATCGCTAACTGACAGCTCTCGAGAGCTTGCTCATCTCAAATAAAGTAGACAAGCCTGAATCTTGAGCATTGCTCTGCTCTAGAGAACAAGTCCTTTATCTACTAGAGAATGAAAATCGAACCCAAGTCCTTACAAATCAAATGTTTACAGATTCTAAGTTTGTTATCTGACTTCCTGTCCATAGAGGCCATAGTTTTCGACTGGCAGATTCATATACATAAGGCTCTATATCAGTGTTGTTCATACTATGTTTCGCGGTACAATATTGTATAAATGACATGAACCGCATCAAGTTTCGGATCTAGATTGTGGCTCATCACCAAGTGTCCAATGGCACAAACAATTTTGGACAACATTGCTCAACATCTCAGATTTCAGTATCCTTTCACACATCACCCATTACATTTAATTACCAAAATTTACACAATAACTGTTATTAACTCATCAAACTCTTAAAACTACCCATCTTCCATAAAATAGACAATTTATTTACAATTAAGTACAAATGAACTTTATTATACATAAAACCATAACATGAAGCCTTAATCGGTTCACACCCTGTATTTTATAGCACAAATTAAACATTATTCAAATCACACAATTGCCATGTAAATATTCATTAAGTTATTATTGGCGAATACAGCATAGGATGAATAATTTCTACAGAAAATTGTTTTTATCATTAATGCAAATTAAATCCAAAAAATTGACAATTAGGCGGAGAATTAGTATGTAGATTGGTATGAAATTAGTAGTAAATAGTAGAGTGGATGAATGGAGCTGGAAATTTACAAGAAATGTGGAAATGTGGAATTTTTGATCAAGTTTAAGATGAATTTTGAAATCATTAGACATGATTTAACTTGTCATCTATAAAAATACATAAATTTTAGCTGTTCAGAACTTAAGATCCATTGCTGCGCATTATATGTGTTTCTTGGCTAATGATAGTTTAATGTGTGAGGATTTTCGAGATCTCCCACTCATATTTGGTTATATAACTTGCCAAAATGAAACTAATTACTTGTACGCTTGAGTTTAAATCGACCTGATTAACGTTTGTAAATTGCTTATCAAACGAAATGTAACCCAAGTGGAGAAATTGACATAATCAGAATCAGACTGGTTATCCTGACAGCCAAAGAAACCGCTTTTAGGAACCGTGGGGGTCTTTCTGGGTCATAAAAGCATGTTCTTTACTAGATAATTTGACTAGAAGTGGACTAATGCTATATTTAATGGAAAGTTCCGAAGATAATGTCATTCGTCAAGAGCAGGTCTGGATCTTAGCCAGACATTACGTCAAGTTATCCACTCGGGTGATATAGTGCTTTATGTCAGTGCTGGACAACCTTTTTTGTACCATAGATCATGGGACACCTGGAAAAAATATTACGCAGCACACCTGAGATGTACGGCATACCAGAGTACCACGGCACAAAGATTGCCCAGCACTGCTTTATATTGTCTGATAAGTAATGAGGTCATTAGCTGACATAATCATTAAGGCTTAATCAAATTTGATTAAGTTTTAGCAGAAATTCTCAATTTTAATTAATTCTTGTTTTAGCCAAAATTCATAGCCTGTCTGTGATGCTTGCTTAATCTTTTCAGAAAATATAGTGCCAAAAAACTGCAATAAACAGCTAAGATAGAACTTAATCTTCTTAAAAATTCCACATTTGTCACATCACAAAACACTCCCAAAATTCACAAGATATAATTTATATTTCAACTTACATGGAAAGCAGTTGTCAGATGAGGCGATATCAAATATTGAACAAATAACTTGAAGAAGATATTGAATAATAGTGTTTAATTATTACACCTCAATCAATTAAATAATTGCGACATATTCATTGCGGAGGGAAATAATGACAATTAATTTCCATATTAAATTTCACTTCATTATTTCTGAATTGTGGTTTATTTGTTTATTTACTGAATGATGAGCAATTCATGAAGCTACACATTAAGTCTTGTAATTATTCTTAGCGATAAAATATCGCATTGTTCCTAGAGACATACTAAAGACAGGAAGATGTATCGTTTTATAAATGGACTCTAGTGGATTTTAGAATACCCGGCAAGGAACACCGGCATCAAAATGTTAGCTGGAAAAGCATATGGCGTGAAAATGACGAGATTGACGTGATTCTGAAATATTGACTTTACATCCGGTTTGAAGCTAAATTCATTTCGATCTAAAACCAGATTTATTCTATTTTAAGGAAGAACTTTTAACCTTTTCTAAATCGTGTGTTTACCGATTATGCACTACCATGCGGCAAATTTAAATTTTCGCTCTATAAATGAGTCGAAAACAGGTGTCACGTAGACATCATGTCATTCCTGCGTCTTGCTGTCAACAAGGTGGCGTATTCTAATTGAATTTAGCGAGTGTTTGACTAGACTGAAAATCTAATTAGGACCTAATATTTCGATATTGTTTCTTGGTTGTCTCAAATTCAAATTCACTTTCAAAATTGATCTAAATCCTGAGGTGTAAACCCGAGCCGTATCTTTCGCCGTGGAAATGAGTCAAAATCGATGCCATCAGAGCAACTTTATCTTGCCCCAACAGGCAAAGAGGTCTTGCTCTTCAGATCTTGTTGCAATGCTATTAGCTTACTCCGTTCTTGAGAGTATGCTCTTTACCTGCTCGGGTTACCATTAATATACAACCACGTAACGGTGCCCTAATGAACATGGTGTGCTCTTCGGGAGAGACACTGTCAGTGACGGAATAAGCATGGGTGTTTTAATGTGAAAATCTTTTATCGTCAAAAAATTTCTAAACTAAAGAAAGAAGAGATTTTAATAAATTCATAAATCCCACTAAAAAACTTAGAATGTCCTGTTTTGAAACATTTCAGATTGTACCCACCCCTGGACATTGCTATCTATTTAGATTTGGTCCATGAAATAGTAAATTATACCAATTAATTAACAGTCCACAATATGGCGATTCACAGCTCGGATTACAATTTTTTGATTAAAAACATGAAAAACTTTTTCACGATCATTAATTTTTTTTAATGACTCGCACTGTGAGTAGCTCAAATAAAAGCATTTTAGACTGCCGACGGAAATTTTATATCCATTTCGAAAAAATTTCCATACCACTTGGGGTAATTTTCGAGATAAAAAAGATTGTTCATTTGCCACTTAATCACTTGCTTTACTTACCAATTGAAATGATTAGCCAATTTGTTGACAATTTATCCCTATACATGATGATAAGTCCAACTGTGTGCTGTCTCGTTGATTACAAAATTCTATTTGACTTGCTTTACTGACTTTAATTTTCTTTTTGTAACTTTTTTTTTTTTCACTTCACAAAAATTTCGTGATTTGTTTAATCATTGCAGTCATAATTTTTACATTCTTATGGCTGGTTATAGCTTCATATAAATTCTCGAAAAATAAAGAAAGAAGGAACAGAAATTCCTAAATATTTATGCAATTTGACCACAAATCATTTGTCACTTGTTTAATTCACTTCTTAATCAGAATAATTCTCATTCCATTTGACTCATTTGACCAAAATTTTGTGTAGCCACAAGAGTCACAGAAAATATTTTGTATTTTTATCTAAAAATAATGAAGAGACACACGAATAGACGGGAGAATGAACGAATCGTAATGTATTCGCATCAAGAAATCAACAATAAATAAATAAGCCTGGCAAAAGCATGCGAGTGAGAGGCAAACTAATAAAAAAAGAAAGAATTGCAATTTTTCTCAGTCGCGCGGGATTGTCGTGAGAGAAAATAGAGAGTGGCAAGAGAAAGGAGAGAAGTTGGTTAAGTTGGACGAAGGGAGAAGAAAAATAATAAAAAAAAAAATGAAAATTGACATGAAAAACTTTTTGCTACTCTTTGTGACCTAGAAAATTGTATGAAAATTTATCACTTTTAAGTCCCATTTGAGACATTCCAAATTGCATAATTTAAAGTGATTAATTTTCAATACAAATCAACTTTCAAAATTGTTTAATTATCCTTAAGGTTTCAATAACTCTAGCACTGATTTTAAAGACTAATTTTCATCTGCATTGCGACATTGCTTATAGCGACAAAAAGAAGGAAAATTTTTATTTTTTGTGGTACATTTTCACGACTTTTCACTCATAATTGTCACTAATTTTCACATTTTTGTGACCATACACAGCACATAATCATCAATAATTGATTTTAAATCACTTAAATTTGAATTAATTTATTAAATTTTAATAATTTTCATCACAACACGGATTTTTTTCGTCCTTTTTTCACTTCTGATCGATTCTTTTTCCGATTTTGGAAAAACTTTTCCTTCCTCCTATACAGCACTCGAAAGGATAATTTTTATTCTCTGCGATGAATGAAAAGCTCTCAATTTTTAGTCTCTGAGAGGAAGTTTTTGAGAGCTTATGGAGCATTTTATGCAACATGTTTGAACGCGGTTTTTGAGGAAATGGAAATAATTCGATGCAGTTTTATTAAAATATTTGGAAACAGACGTTGAAGTCTATTTAGGTTCGCTCCGGTTCGCTAAAAATCAAATAAAATTTGCATGAATTTTTTTATGTTAAAACTTGTGCAGTTTAACATTTCATACAAAATTTGATTGATTCTTAGTGAGCCATGGCTAACTCAATTTAACTTCTACTTCTTTTGAAGACCCTTAAAGTTATTGGACGTGACATGGTAGTCAGACACGTAGCAGAGAATCATGTAGTCGGACAGACTAGTTTACTGCCGTATTTATTAAATAGTTCATATATCAATACTGCCCCGGATCACATGGGGTGAAAAAGCGGCCTCTGACCCCTAATCAGAGTAATGCCACATTTTTGATAATTTTTAGACATTTACTAGCGTGACTCCAAGGAGACCACCTCATTCCGTACAATTTCACCAAATCTAGTTAAATCCCACATTTTTACCTTTTCTACACCATGTGTTTTTATGGACATTTTAAGAAGATGAAGTGAGTCCCTTGGGCGCACCCCTGGCTGCCATTTAGAGATATTTAGACACATATTCCGAATGCGAGATAATCCACTTTAGTGAAGCAGTCGATTATGATTTTTGGGCGTATGGTTATAACATAATTATGGCATTATCGGGGATATGTTTGAAAAAAACCTCCCACTATTTTATGAAGAATATATTTTTATATTGGTATAAATAAATTAAATATCTAGTAAGTTAATTTTTAAATAGAATTTTTCAATTCCCCTCCCCGGAAAATGTTAATTTTTTCACCCTTATTTCGTTCCTACATCTACAAATTTAGGCCTAGACACACCAACCCTAAACATTTTTATTGTTATAGATATGTTATAGCTCTATGTTATATGTTCATAGCTAAATCTTAATAAAATTTTAACTGCACCATATAGACAGTCAAACATCAACACATCTAATGCTTCCCAATCATGACAATCTAAACCAAGGTCGACCGTCTATAAATTCTCAAAAAAATCTCCAAGTCAGCATAGAATTGCAAACAAAAAAATCACAAAAAGCGCTCCGCTCAACATTTATAACAGTTTATACTAATTCAGTATGTGTCATAAACTCACTCTTATGTGTTTTGTTTTGATTTTCGTTCCTTCTACATTATTTTTTTTTTACTCGTAGCACAAGAAGAGAAAAAAAAAACTATTTTTTTATTAATCCGTACTACAAATGAATGACGATGTTAGTGAGACATTTCATTGCAACGAGATTGGTTGTCAAATGAGTTTCTATACAGAACAAAATCTATCAGCTCATCGACAAGTGAAGCATAATAAATTAAATTTAGAAATTCCATCGAAAGATGCCACAATAAGCTTCTGTGAGTATTAAGAAGGGAAGATGAAAAAAATTTGTGAATTTAAAGGTCAAAAAATAGTTTTTTTTTCCTTGTCGTTGTCTTATGCCTTCATACTCTCCCACATTAGTGATACATATAGCTTAATTCTTTTTTGTGTATAATTGCAGCTGATCAAACACCAACGCCAACTAGGCTTCTAAATAAATGTGAGGAATTGCGTGTATTTGATGATCCATACATCCAGAATCTTAATCCATTTGATGAGGGTTTTCGGAAGGCAATAAGTGATGATCATCAACATTGTGGATTCTTGACAACACCATCGTCAAATCAGGATACACTTCATACACCACAAATTATACCTGATTTTATATCACGTGTTATTAAGGAAGAGAAATTAAAGCACGAGGTCCTCCTGCCTATACAAGATGAGCCTGAAAATTTATCAACAACACCTGACATTCCTAAATATACAATCACAGATCATCATGATCATCATCTAGTGGATCGATCACATCAACAGCCAATTCCTCTCCTACCAAAACCTAATATTATTTATGCTGCACCGATACTCACAAGCACAGCCTCAATGCATTTAAATAACTCACTTAATGACAGTGGGAAGTCCAGTGAAAGTGTTAAAGATAAATTAAAGAATATTATACTAAATAATAACCCGACAGGCACAACAACAACAACAACTGATGGATCTAAACGAATGAAAATGGATTCAGACTCAAAACTTAACCTTCCCGCCATCCTTATACAAACGGTTCCACTCATTGCACCAGCAAATTTTGTAATTAACAATAACAATAATGACGATGATAGTAAATTAAGAGTAACATCAAGCAACAATGGCAATAATAATTCAATAAAATTAAAGCCATTGGAAATCAAAAAACCTGAACGGGAATCAAGTACAAAAAAGCGAACACTAACAGCAAATAGTGATAGTAGTAGCAATAGCAATACAAAGCCAGATTCAGTTGCCTTAAAAGTTGAAAGAAATCGTGCTGCAGCACGACGGTATCGAAATAAAATGAAAATACAGAGTCAAGCACTACGTGATAAGTATGATAGATCGCAGAAGGAAATATCACAATTGAAAAAGGAAGTGACGGAATTGAAGAAATTACTGCTGCTGCATAAGGACTGTGAGGTGACGAAAGGTTTGAGTCGAATGTCGTAACAGTAGATTAATTTCGGTAAATTAAGGCACAATTGAGGGTGTAGATATTGAGATGGGGATTGTTGGAGTCAACTCTCTGTCTACTCTCGTTTTAAGGCAGCATGAGTAGTTTCGGATTTTTATTTTTGAGTATTCCGATCTGCACAAATTATTCATGGAAGCCAACTGGCTGCCATATGCCGTCTAAGTGGCAATTTGAATACTATTGCCATGTGGTTGCCGTGTGACTATCATGATTAACATGTGCTGGTCGGGCAAAAGTTAAATTAGTGCAGCATAAAACCTTCTTTTGTTAAACTTCCTTTCTAAGACTCAAACCTGCTTGACATTGAGACTCTTGCTGTAAAAGTGGATGCTGAGTATCCTTGATTCAGCAATCTTTATGACCCTAATTGAGATAGGACATTAATTAAATATGACAATACTTTCAATGATACATCTCTGGTAGACGAAATGGCTGCTTGCTATCACTAAAATTCATCTGCTGCCTTAAAAATTATTACACTATAAGAATTATATTTTTAATTAAGAAATCATTACTGTTACTGACGTCAAACGTCTTAGAATAAGAAGCTTTAAAGCATTGAAGACGAACAGGCAACATTAGATGAATTTTAATATTTCTCTATTCATCCTAATACTCTCTTAAGTCACGAATAATGTTGTAAAGCTTCTAATTCTATTGTCAATCACACTTGTTGAGTTTTTTCACCGTGTTGTTTCCGAAGTTTCCTTAAAAAAATTTCCTTGTTTTCTCTACTTAGTATTATAAGTCCTGAGTGGAACAGACTACGATAATTCAACCGTACGTATGTCAAGTAACAGACTTAATATAGTACAGTAGATCGGCGATCACAGTGCTACTCTGCTATAAGCAAATCCATCATATTATTCTAAATCTATTAAGACATTTCTGGAATTTGCCATGATACGTAAAGTTACTTAGAACTACGATCGATTAATCACAGCCTCTTCCACTCGAGTATGCATCAGCGACCAAGTGATCATCACAGTATTTTATTTGAGTTTACCACATAGTGGAAAAATCAGAATTTGGCCAGTATCCTTCTGAAACTTACCCGATCGACTAGTTTTTCATGACAACTAGATGGCGACCACATGACATCCAAGTGGCAATTTGCATGACAGTTAAAATGAAAATCGTCACATTGAGATCATGTGGCAGCCACTGAGTTGCCATGAATAATTTGTGCCTATCGACTAAAGCAGCATATACTAATCAGAATGCTGAAATACTCAAAACTTTACAGTAATTAAATGCCATATTCAGATTTGTTACCTACCTAAGGATGCACATTTAAGTAAACATCCTATTAAAATTTCCTGTCCAACAGGATTGCTGTAATGATCACTTAGTTACTAGACTACAACTTGCTTGTATTTTTTTTATTGTTAATTGTGTCAAACACGCTTTATTGTATTTTTAATAATTACATGACAAACATTGAAAATGTATAATGAAGATGTTTTCAGGAACTTGTAGCAAAAAATAGTAAAAATAAGCTTTGATGCTTAATGTTGAAAGATTTATGCTCTTATAAACAAAATTTTGTTTTAATTATTTTAATTTTTGCAAGCTGCACGTGCGACAGAAAGGAGACAAGATCAGTCATAACTGCCAAATAGGTGCAAATGAAGTTTTATGTCATTTGGACTAAATCAGTGGTGGACAACCTTTTATTTTCTCTGCACAACTTGGTGGATCCTCGACTAGAATCGTGATTCTGGACAACGGACACAATAGCAACACAATAGTGTACCGAAGGACATAGTTTGGCCAATTTAAATGTTTGGGCTAAATGATTAGTTTTGAAAGGACATATGGATTCAGTAAGGTCAATTTTGATGTAATTTGGATGATTGCGACGATGAAACCCTGAGCAACGCAAATTGGAAGCAGAGTGACGAGTCCTTATGGTCATACCTGCTATGGCCTTGCATTTAAAATACAAAATCATTTTCTTTATAACATCCGCAATACGATCAATCATATCAAAATCCCGAATTCCTTTACTAAAACTGATCGATCATGCACATTCTAGAATCTAGACAATCCATTAATTTTCCTTAAATCATCACGAACAAGTTAGAATGCTTCAATTTTAAACTACCTGCTTAATCCTTTGTGAATTATTATTAATTGAATTCCATTATAATTTGCTACTTCTGTGTCAAAATAATCTTGTTTCGCAACATCTTATAGTCATTTCTCATAATGTGCTGTGATCAATTTAAAGCCACAACATGAGTCATTAATTACATGTGTGCACAAAAAACAGTTCTGATTGGCAGAAAGCTTAGAGATCGAATGTGGCCTTGAGATTTGCAAATTCCTAAACCAGGCAGTATAAATCTAAAGCTGTTGACAAGTTTTTATGGATGAATATTAAGTTAATCAAATTATGGTCGGTCAATAGCCTTTTTGAGGATCATTAAAATTTTTATAATCAGTATCAAATTTATTAAGGTATGAAGACTAGCTGTGTAGACCATAAATTCGAAAAAACACATTTCCAACCCTGCAAGTAGCTTAATCTAAGCCTTAAATAACAAGAAAATGATAAACTGGTTCTCATAAAAGATGAACATTTGAATTTATTGAGTGCCTTATTGATTTACATTCGCAAAAATCAAAACAGATTTGATTGATCTTGTTGAGTCTAAAGATATTATTTGATATTCATAACAAAGCAGCAGAAACAATACGCTTGTTTTTGGAGATTAAAGGAATTTATTTATGCATTGAAATCTTATGCGATAAAAAATATTTTTCTGAATATTTTAACAAACACATTAAATTGAAATAAAATATTATCGCTATTTTATAAAGACCTGTTTCTGTGGATTAAGACTAGACTCAATATTGTCTAGTGAATTTTTGCTGAGATGTGATGAGAGGTATTCACACCAGGTTAATGATACAGCAGTGACAGATATATTGATATCATCCCAATTGACACATATAATAACAGACAAAGTGCATGATTTCTTGGTACATAATTACTCTTCTTGGTGCACATATGACAGACAAATTTGGGCGGCTTCCATTAAGTGCTACTAAAAACTACTTAAAGGTTCGTGGCGAAGCCTTCTTCATTTGTGTCGTTCGGGTTCAGTACCTAAAAGCAATCTCTTTGCCTATTAGGGATATAATGAAGTGTTGAAAATTTCGAAATGTTGTTTTCACTAAGTGATTGCTAATTTGTTCTAAGTATATTGCAAATTCGTCACTCAATAAATAAATTTAACGAAACATACATATTACTCATCAATTTGAGTCTCAATGCCATTCGCGCGTATTTATTTCAGTAAGTTAAATCGATAACATTGGGATGCTGCAATGCTCTTATATACATGAGCTATTGGTAAATTTATAATGTGATTAAAGTAAAGAAGTGAGTGGAAAATCAACATTTTTCTGAAATGTTGCATTACAGTTGTAAATTTTTAAAGAAGTTTGTTTACTTTCGTCATATTCGAGCAACATGTGGCTGCAAATATCTACATTCGCTATCAAAATGGGTCGAAAATACGAAGATGTCAGGGCATCTCCATTTGACATTTTGTATTAAGCAGGTAACAAAGTATTGTTCTGGAGATTATGCTATGCCGCTCTGAGTGGAGCTATTTAAACGTATGTAGTTCCAGGATATCAATCTTCAACAGGTAAAAAGCATGATCTCAAGTTCATGCTCATCATAAATATACATGTGCGTGAACGTTGTCCTCATCTTACTCTATTCTTGAGTTCACGCTCTTTGTCTGCTAGGAAATGAGGTCACGTTAGCTTCTTCCTCTTGACTTTTGTGAAGCTCAAAGTTGACTAGACTTCTCGAGCGTCTACAACAAAAACAACAACTTTTTACGGTGGCGTTACTGTGCTTTCATGTTGCCTTAAAAGTCTCGTTATTGCATATTTTATGTATTTACGAGAACATTGTGTTGTTGTTGATACAGCTCGGGTTTGATGCCATATTCAAGTCTTCCTCAAGCTCTTGTCCAATCCTTAAAAGACAATCATAGTAAAATGTCTTCTTTTTATCCAGAAAATCTATAGCCGGCATTTCACCATCGGCCGTAATTTCTCTCAGTAAGTATGGTGAAAATTAAAATGAATTTTTAAATCCAACTGAGTTTATTGAAAATGAAGTTGAAAGAAACGTTGGAACTTCATTAAGACAGCAAATCTACTTGCCATTTCATTATTTTATTATCCATAAGTTACAATCAATTTTAAGTCCCACATGAATTATAACAATTTTATAACAGTCGCACTTAATAACTTTAACGAACTTTTGATTTTTGAACCAAGTGATTCATGGTTGTTAATGCCTTGAGATGAATTTCAAAATTTCAACAATGTCATTTAAAAATTCATTCAAATTTAGCGATTAAAATTAATGAAATTATTAATAAAATAGAAATTTTAAGTCATCTCCAAACTTTTAATTCATAACTACCTTTTGTTTACATTGCAAATTCAATTTTCCCACGTCTACCACCAAGGAACTTGTCTATGCCATAAATTATAACAGTTTTGTGTTGTGTAGAAAGCAAATTTTTATAAGTGGCACAAGGAACATCGCGAGCGTAAATTTTATTAATATTTAAGTATTTATCGAATCAAAAAGCCTTTAAATCGTTGATAAAACCTTAATCGCATAGATGCTTTCGTAAATTGCTGAAAATTTTCTTAAAAATAAAAGAAATAGTAAGTGAAAAATGAAAGTAAAAAATTGGGTGTTACTAAAGTGATCAAAATAATTTCTTTATATGGATGAAAATTTCATGTACAGCAGTGATAAAAAATTGCAATTCTTGATAAACGATCACACCTAGTGTCATGAATGTTACATAATCGTGCAATTTATAGTGAAAAATATTGGATTAGAAAATTTTTTCATCAAATTTTCAATTCAAAATGTGAAAAAATTGTAAAAATATTAAAATATTTTACGGCGCCTACAGAAGAGAAAAAAAAAGAGAGAGAAACTGTCGGAAACATAAAGTAAAAATGCTCTCATAAGTGATTCATTCATCTTGTACAATATTAAAAATAGAACATCGCTTGAAGGAGTCATTAACTTATTTATAAACATATTCTTAATGCGGGTCCATCTTGATTTTAATTGAGTAAAAAGTGAAATTAAATCATAAGATCTGCTGATCGATTTTTATTCTCATATTTTATGTCGCCCACAAATTTTTTTTAGTTCCACATTCATTCATGTCACTTTTACGATACATACATTTTGTGGACGACCTACGCTTTGTTTATAATATTACTGTAACACCAATTCTTCTTATTATTTAAAAGATTTGAACATTCTGTCTTGTTTTTCTTATCGGATATATGTCAATCTGTGTGCAATTAGATGATCTTCATGTGTCTTTCCTTATTTTTACTTTGTATTGAGTTACATGTGTTTGGAATAATATTTGCAGTCATGAACAGATTGCAGATGTGCGAATGAAGACATCTTGTATTCATAAATTGGAGTGGAAAGTCTTCAATGACTGCACAATTTACATCTAAAAGAATTGAACTTCTTTATTTTATGGCTGTAAATGATAAGTCTCGGGATTCTTCGTTTCCGATCTTTTATTGGCTATTGTAGATTTTCTGTTGATATTAAAAGTATCAATAGACTCGTAAAAGTTACAGATTTACACACATGTGATGTCCATCTGTTTATTTTCAAATGAAACTACTGATCGAGGATACAAAACTGACCAAATGATCATGCTTTTGAGAAATTTAGCTCTCATGGTCATTATCTTTATGATAAGTGAACTAGTTTCTGCCAAAATTAAGCACTTTCAAATTAAATAGAATTGAGTACATTTATTAATATATATGACGCATAGACAATTATCAATTAAGTCTAACTTCTATAGTCAAAGTCTATATCTCGAATAGCAGAAGTCAAAATTCAGTACTTGAAGTCTATATCAATAATAGCACAAGTTGGATAATCAATCCAAAATCAACACCAGACCAGCGTGACTCTGACTTGGTGCTGGATTTAAACAGAGTCAAGTCAGAGTTACTGTTATCATACAGAAAAAGTATCACGAGGAGGACTCGAACCCACGGTCATACGATTTCCGGTCACATGCTCCTATCACTGAGCTATCGAGGGTTATTCAACTATATGGCAAAACTTCATATAATCTTACTCTAGTAGCTTTACCTCTCGCCATTACTTCTTATTAATTCCATCCACAAAGATTTCAAACAAAGACTTCCAAGTGTTAAAAGAAAGAAAATTGTAAATTTCCTAGCGGAATCTCTTGTTCCTTCATGCATATGTTACAGTGTATGTTCATTCAAGATTACTCAGAGTAGATATACATAAAAATTTAGCACGAATTTCAATTTATTTTGCTGGAAGCTACAATCGATGGTTTATAGCCAATAGTTCAAGAGAAGGTAGGACGTTGCAACATTGTAAGCTGAAGACGTTCACGACTTTTAAGTTTTGAATGCTCAATTTATTATCACTCTGAGGAGAAATGAGCTCAATGAATCTCAGTATGATTGTGGCAGTGCCATTGAATAGTAAACACGATAAAAATAATCATAAATCACAATTTAATATGAAACTTTTTAATTCTTTTTATGGATCTGGTAGAGTGATACTATATTTATTGTTTAATTACTCATATGGCACTTGATTCTTTTATAAATATGAGTTCACAGCATGGTAAAAATATTTTAATTCTAAATATTTCCTGAATACATGCAAAATTATTTGGATGATTAAGTTAGTAGCTAATTTGTCATAGAAGTGAATGAACAGCTTATGAGATTTGACTAATGTAATACTATGGGAAGGCTCGGGGTGACAAGACATGTGGAGGCGAATCTGTCATTGTGACATTGTTGAATGGTTAAGAAAATGGAACCTCTATGAACCTTTTCTGGTAGGGATTTATGTTCGATTCTTAAAAAATCTTCAATATTCAAATCCATGGCGACTCAATGATCCGAACAGCACAATGTGGTCCGTAGGAGGATCGATGGATGATTTCGGTTCATTTTAATAGCGAAAAGTGCAATTTCCCAAACAGCTCATCATGTTCACTTAGACAATGATGCGTCGCTGCATTGACGACACCGTGACGTCAGATTTTGACCCATTTTTATGGCAAAACTGCTGTTCGCCACATTGTGCTTTTCGGGTTTACTGTATCGTGCTGTTCAGACGAGCACTATGAAATCACACAGAGTTCGTCATTCCGTCCTTGTCTCATTTTGTTTCCCTTGAGAGTTGACATTAATACAGCGGCAGAGGAACTGACATTTAGTGATTTGAACTATGACGTTGATTATGAGCTTAAGCAGAAAATACAGCCAAAAACCTGATTATCACACAAAATCACACAAGAAAGTCTAAAATTCAAATTTTAATCACAATTTATAGAAATCTTCCGCAAAATCCTACGTCAAAAACTTAATAATCAAGTAGAATTTCAGCAATAAAATTCTTGTTAATCCATTCGTTCTTATGAATTGTCATGAGCACATTTGCTACTATACCAATGAAAAGAACCTTTAAAAGACAATCAATAAATAAACAAAAAATTATCAACACTAATATAATTAAACCGATGAAGTATAAAAAACAGCGCTTCCACATAAATCCGATGATGTCATATACACAACAATATATCGATAATAAGCAAGTTTGCACATTTGTGTGTTGCGCATTCAGATTTATTAGAAACTCAATGATTTTTCAACGGAAACACAACGTTGACTCATTTTATGTCTTTTATACTGTTCGCAATGATGAGAAATGAAATTAAATGAACAGACACAGAAGACGCACAGGTGATTTAAGGCACAAAATGTTAATGCTTGCCAAAAATAGTTTCTGCCAAATGTGACTTGCTCTTTTAAGTTTTTCGTGACTTTATCTTTTTTATTTTATTCTTGTGACACATGACATGATAAAGGAACACGAGTGAAATGTTGTGGCATAAAAGGAAGGACATTCCCTAATTTAATTGATTTTACTTTTGTGTATGTGGGTTTTCCTTAATGGGATATAACATTATTTACACAAATAATCTGTGTTTATTATACGTTAACCCGCATTTATTTCAACATTTCTTGTGTTCATTCTGAGTGACTTGTGAAGTTATGGTTAGGGTTTATGGGAAGTCGGTAGTTTTAATGGTAATAAAAATTTGTAGGAAGTAGAATTATCGATAGAATTTGTTGTTGTTTATTGTTGTGAAATTTTGAGGTGATTTTCAAAAATTCAAATTTAAAGATTTTCAAAAATTCAAATTTTAAAAATTTTGAAAAGTTCAAATTTAAAGATTTTGAAAAAATTCAAATTTGAAAATCAAAAAATTCAAATTTAAAGATTTCGAAAAATTCAAATTTAAAAGATTTTCAAATATTCAATTTTAAAGATTTTCAAAAATTCAAATTTAAAGATTTTCAAAAATTCAAATTTGAAGATTTTCAAAAATTCAAATTTGAAGATTTTCAAAAATTCAAATTTAAAAATTTTCAAAAATTCAAATTTAAAGATTTTCAAATATTCAATTTTAAAGATTTTCAAAAATTCAAATTTTAGAGATTTTAAAAAATTCAAATTCAAAGATTTTCAAAATTTTCATTGTAAAACATGCAGCATAAGCATCTTAAAAGTCACATCCAAAACTGCATATCCTCATATCGTTAAGCATCTGTTAAAGCAATTTCAACACATTATTTTAATTCCCAAAAGCCATAAAGCACTTACATTAACAATATTATAGTCACTTATAATGACTTTATTGTGATCATCACGATCTTTAAACAACAGAAATCATAACACCAAGCTGTGACATCTTTTTATCATCTTGTGTGACATAAGAAAAAACCAGTTCATTTAACATGTTTTCTTAATTCATTCATTCATTCGTTCTTGTTTATATTTATGTCTTACCTTCCTTCTTCTGTTTATTTTTATCATCCATAATGGAAAGAAAAAATGAAAACGAAGTTCTTAATGTAAATGTAAAGGAAAAAGGTGTAAACAGAAAGCAGAAATGACTCAGTGATTGTGATGTCAGAATACATTTTTATTTCATTTAAGCAGAATTGAAATGAATTCATCTTCAAGATAGTGAAGGAAGGAGAGATTTTCAAGTGATTCATTCTGCATTTGATTTGAAAATAAAATTAAAAATACGAGAGGCTTTTTCTTCAATTTCAAGGTTGTCGTGTGATACTGAGTTTGACTTTTGTTTTTTTGGTTGATTGAAGATTTGCGATGTTTAAATTGGGATCGTGAACTAGTGAAATTTTGTATGTGATTGCTATGAATCAAACTTAAATAAAATTCAGTTAAGACGTTTAACATGAGTTCATGATATCTCATGTTATGATCACAAAATCAATATTTACATTGTGTCATAAACTGTGATATCTAAATACCTAAGACATATTATATGAGAAGAGGGGCCATTAGCTTATTACGAAACACATTAAAAATGGTATTTCTGACAGCAATTAACTAAATAACTACCTAAGCTAAAAATACTTGATTTGCTAGCTTATACTTGAAACCTACAACAATCATTCAATCTAACCTCAGGCATGGACTTGATAATTTTTATCGGAGATGGATACAATAATGTTATCATCCGTTGGCCATGCCTGGCTCTGACCCCAAGGAAGAACTGAATCAAATTAAAAAGGTTTGCTTGTCAGCTGCTGTTCTCTGAGCAGCAAAACATAGTCACAAGGATACTGTTATAAAATCGTATTAACCTAATCTATGAGATTGTCTATAATTCCTCTCTAACTGCGCTTTTGATCTGGATGTCTTATACAGACGTGAGCAATGTGTAAGTTTCTTTGTCATATCGACAACGCTCTATGCAATGATAGGGAGATCGGTCTCTGGTGGGATGCGAACCCACGTACTCACAAAAGAGTGATATAGATTTCCAGTTTGTTGCCTAACCACTCGACCAGATAGGTCCTCCTCACGAACTGGAAGATTTCGCTATATATTTGTCGATTCTCTAGATCCCACTTTGCTCCAAAATCATAAGAATCAAGAATATTCTTTTGGTGACCTTTAAAACATATAATTAGAAAGCATGAACAAATCAAGTCGGCTTAGATTTGAATTTCGTTAATATTATTGGACTTTGAACCAATGATCAGTTTAACAGTTCAGTGAAGTCATTTGCTCTTTTGTAACCTTGAAAAAATTATCAAAGTCGTTTTTATCGAGTCGACTTGTTGAGAATAACAACTTTTTAATACACTATTCTTTATTTTTGATCAAATCTGGCAAAATGGCAAGCGGCATCTCCTAGTAGACAAAGGGTATGCTCTTAAGAGCAGACTAAGTCAAAAGCAACGCTCGCGAGCATGCTTACTTACATATTTCCTTGGTTGGGACGTACGAGGGTCCATTGCCGCGCGTAAGGAAAGTCTCCTTCCAAACCTTCTGCCAGTTCAGGATATTAAGGAATCTAGCATCCTTTTCAACATATCAAAACCAGGAATTCTTCGGTATTCCTCGCGATTCATGAGCATGTAAATCTAGAATATTTAAATTGAGCGAACTCTCGACAGCAAGCCTTTTGCCTATTAGGGTATCAACGACTTCAACCTTTGACATCTCTAGAAATCTAGACTAATCGATCCATACATGCCAAAAATCTTCAAAAGTAACTCAAATCTCCCATCATTTGTCCAAAATCTCACTTACTTTTATGGAAATGCCACATTTTATGACATAATTAATAAATTTCATTTATAGATTATTAATTATGTGTAGTCAATAGACCATTCACTGTAAGAAAGCCATGCCAAACATCACAACCACATCAATACTTTCACTAAAATAAACATTAAGCTATATCTATACTGCAAATTATCTTAAAAAACATCAATCTGTGTATTTATTAAGGCATAAGTGTTGGTTATGGGATGGGATTCGTGACATGAAATTTTTTGCCATAAAGAAATTTTTATTATGAGTCATAATTTAGTGCTTAACATTTTGACACATCAGTAACATATTTTATGGATGATCATGAGAACTTTCTAGCAACATAAATTCATCTGTTCCAATTTTTATTTGTAGATTACCTCCATTAAAGAAGAACAAAAATTATCATAAAGTGCCACATTAAAATGACCAGATACTCAATACTCCTACTCGCATCAGTGCTGTTAAGCACATTCGTAGCTATAAATTCACAAAATCTTGACAAGCCTGTCGCCCTCACCCAGAATCCATGTACAAGTAAAACAACATGTAGTGGATGTATACAGACACAAAAGTGTGCATGGTGTATGCAACCTGACTTTGGTGATCGACCTCGATGCTTCCAACCTGACTTAAGACCAGCAACGCCATGTCCCGAAGAGTTTGTTGTCAATCCAGACAATGAACAATTTTTATATAAAGCATTGGCACTCACTCGAGCTGGTAATCAAATTCTGAGTGGTGGTGGAATGGCAAGCGGTGGAAGTTATGAAGAAGAGGGTCATGCATCAGGTTCAATGTCTGGTAGTGGATCAGCATCAGGTGGTGCATCTGGTTCTGGAAGTGCTTCAGGAGGTTACACTGGTAGTGTTGTTCAAGTTAGTCCACAACATGTTGGTTTAAGGTTGAGAGTCAGTGAGTATTTAATGGATTTTTATTATGAATCTTTAACGGATTTTTAAAATTTGAAATTTAGAATTTTGAATTTTTAATGAATTTTCAAATTTTGAATTTTACCGGATTTTTAAAATTTTGAATTTTAACGGATTTTAAAAATTTGAATTTTAGACGAGAAGCACAGTATGACAGTAAGTTACTCGCAAGCTGAAGACTATCCAGTTGATCTCTATTATCTTATGGACTTGTCAAAATCTATGGAAGACGACAAGGATAAATTGTCATCCCTTGGTCACTTACTATCCGATACAATGAACAACATTACGTCCAACTTCCGTCTCGGTTTCGGTTCATTTGTTGACAAAGTCTTGATGCCATACGTCTCAACAGTTCCAAAGAAGTAAGTTGTTGTTACTTGATGTCGTTTTGCATTTAAATTTTGATTTCAGCTCAACTCAGCATTTGATTCAGACATTCAACATACATAAAAACTGATTTACATGCTAAAAAAAAAATTATTTTTTTAAATTATTCGAACACGATTTACAAAAACAAATTGCAGATTACAGACACCTTGTGATGCTTGTGAAGCACCGTATGGTTATAAGAATCACATGTCGCTTAGTAATGAAACAAAACGCTTTGCTGTAAGTGCAGATAACTCCTTAAATCTGTTATAGTCATTGTTCATGAAAATTATTATTATTATTATTATTATTTATAGAGCATATTTATCTATAAATTGCATTATTATTATTGGATGTTGTACGAATTATGTCGTTATATACACACATATTATTTATTATTTTTTATGTACCAAATTTTATTATTTTTTTATGTTTTATTTTTTAGTTCTAAATATGTGTTTAGATGTGTACGGTTAACGGAATTTATGTGTTCGAAATTTCAAAATTTTTATTATTTTTTTTTTTTTTTGTAATTTTTTTTTGTGGAATCGGCAACAAATTCTTATTCCTATTATTATTTTCTCATTACTATATTTATGTATGGAATGTTAAACATGAGAATATTATTATAAGTTTTGTGTTTGTGTTGTTAATTGTACTTTATATATTATTATGTTAGTGTTCGAAAAAATAAGGATGAAGTTTATGTCTGGAAATGTTTTTTTTTTTTTGGTTTTTTTTTTTTCAAAATTAACGGTATTATTGAATTTGAATATTTTCTTAACGATTTGTTAGACTCGGAATTTGATTGGATTTTATTTGGAATTTTTAACGGATTTTCAAAATTTCAAATATTTAACGAATATTTTGGTTTTTAGAATTATTAAATTTCAAAAATGTAACGTTTGACTAAAATGTTAACAAACTTTTTAAGATTTGAATATTTTACAAAAATATTTCAAATTTTATTCAACAAGTTTGGTTGAATTTTTAAAATTTGAATTCAATTCAGAATTTTATTGAATTTCTAAAATTTTAACTATTCAACAAAATTTTAACGAATTTTAAAAATTTGAAAAGTTTATCAAAACTCTTTGATTCAAAATGTGAACGAATTTTCAAAATTTGGAAAGTTTATCGAAACTTTTAGATTTAAATTTTTACGAATTTTTAAAATTTCAAAAGTTTAACGAAACTTTTTGATTCAAAATTTAAAAGAATTTTCCAAATTAAAAAAAATTTCAAGTTTCAAAATTTAAAAGAATTTTCCAAATTAAAAAAATTTTCAAGTTTCAAAATTTTAATGGATTTTCAAAATTTACAAATTTAACAAAACATTTTTAATTTGAATGTTTTACAGTTTTTCAAAATCTAAAATTTAACGAACTTTTTGGTTAATAGAGTTATCAAATTTCAAAAATTTAACGAATCAGTTTGGCTAAAATGTTAACGAACTTTTAAAATTTGAACTAGTTTTGTTGAATCTTTAAGATTTGAATTCAAAATTTTGAAAGTTTAACGAAACTTTTTGATTCAAAATTTTAACGAATTTTCAAAATTTTAAAAGTTGAATGAAACTTTTTGTTTCAAAATTTAAAAATTCAATGTTTTCTAAAATTTCAAATTTTTGGCTTAAAATCGCGAGAATTTCCAGATGTAAAAAAAACTTGAATATGAATGTTGGGCATGATAATCAATAGATGTTATAAATGTATGTTGTTGTTATTATTATACTTCCTATATATATGTATGACGCATAATCAAGCGAATCGAAATTCCCTACATAGCACATAAAAATCGTCATAAGCTGAGTTGAAATGAACTAATTATCATCGCAAATTCTCTTAAAACTATCAACAAATATTTTAATAATCACATACTTTATTCCCTTTCATCGCATACCTCTATAAAATTCTAAATAATTAAAGTTTGAGAGAACCATGTCAAAATTGCGAAGCTCCTTACGGTTACCACAATGTCATGGCATTGAGTAGCGACACAAATCGTTTTGCTGTAAGTTTAACACATATTTGGCCATGACTCACAGTCGTTTTTTTTAATTTTTTTTTTTTCTTTTCTAAGAATTTAATTGCAATTAATTTTTTTTACTGCTATTTATGATGGTTGGTTTCATCATCACCCATACACAGACTGCCCACTGACAATACGTACCAAAAAAAAAAAAAATTACATAAAATTCTTTTTCATATCTCATAATTTTAAATCATCATGGAATTCTGCAATTATTAATTTCTTTTTTTATGCATCTTTATGGTTATGATTTTTATGAATGGGAGTTCCACTAAAATGACAATAATCTAGCGGTTTTTGGTATGCTAATATATGATTTTGTGACTTTGAGGTTATATATAACCTCAAAATGATTCAGTATTCTTGATAATTTGCTTCTTACTAAATGCATGTCTGCTGTAAATTTTAGAATTTGTCCCGAGTGACAAAAATGAAGAAGGCTCCGCCAAGGTACTTTGAAGGCTCGGTCACAGAACGATTCTTGGCAGCCATATGGCCGTCAAATATAGGATGCAGCCATGTGGCCACAAAATGGTGGCTGCAGCCATATGGTCAACAACATTAAGGATGCAGCCATATGACAGGAGCCAAATGAAATTGTTTATTTGGCTGATGGCAGTCAAATGAAGACTACAGTCATATGGCCGTCAACGAAGACTATAGCCATATGACTGTCAAATGAAGACCACAGCCATATGGCCGTCAAATGAAGACCACAGCCATATGGCCGTCAAATGAGAACTGCAACCATATGGCCGTCACATGAGGACTGCAGCCATATGGCTGTCAAATGAAGGCTGCAGTCATATTACTGTCAAATGTAGAATGCAGACATATAACTGTCAAATCTTCATTTGCAGCCATATGACAGCCAATATAATAAGTTTATCGGACCCTTCTTCATTTGTGCCCTTCGGGTTTCTTATGCTTGCTGTGATAATGCTTTTGTTCTTACTAGTTTTATGCATGCTTATTATTAATTTTGTAACTAACTAGAATTTTACTCAAAATAATTTATTTTTTCTTTTAAAAACTTCAACTAATAAAAATTTTCATCACCAAAATCAGGAAAAAGTGATGAATGCTCATGTATCAGGTAACTTGGATGCACCAGAAGGCGGATTTGATGCCATCATGCAAGCAGTCGTATGCAAAGATCACATCGGATGGCGTGATCGTGCTCGTCGTCTTTTACTCTTCTCAACAGATGCTGGCTTCCATTATGCTGGAGATGGTAAATTAGGTGGTGTTATTACACCAAATGATGGTGCCTGTCATATGGCCAATGACATGTATACACACTCAACAATCCAGGATTATCCAAGTATCTCGCAGATTAACTTGAAAGTTAAGGAAAATGCTATCAATATCATCTTTGCCGTTACTCAGTCACAGCATGAAGTTTATAGGGAATTGTCAAAGCATATTGAAGGATCATCTAGTGCTATTTTATCTGAGGATTCATCAAACGTTGTCGACTTAGTTCGTGATGAATACAATGTAAGTTTGAATCCTAAAAATTAAATCCTAGGATTTAATTTAATCCTAGGATTAATTCTAAGGATTAATCTCACAATTTAATCTCTTTATCCACAATTTTGTAGAAAATCACATCATCCATCGAAATGAAGGACACAGCATCAGGATCCGTCAAAGTCACATACTGGTCAAAATGTTTAGGTGACACAAGAATCCAAACAAGCAAATGTGATGGCCTCAAAGTTGGCGATGTTGTTGCATTCGAAACTGAAATTGTTGTTACGTCATGTCCACCTGAATTGAAGAATCGTAATCAAACTTTCCAAATCTATCCAGTTGGTGTTGGTGAGGCATTGACAGTTGATCTTACAATGCTTTGTTCATGTGACTGTGAAACTAGTGGACCAACATTTGAAGTTGATTCAGCTGTTTGTAAAGGAAGTGGAACTCTTACTTGCGGTATTTGTGATTGTAATGATGGATTCTTTGGACGTAACTGTGAATGTAATAATAAGGATCTTGGTGAATCAAGTCTCGATGCATTCAAATGTCGTCCAGATAATACAACTGATGTTGAATGTAGTGGACGTGGTAATTGTGTTTGTGGTCAGTGCCATTGTAATCCACGTGAAAATCCAGAGGAAATGATTACTGGACAATTCTGTGAATGTGATAACTTCTCATGCGATCGTCATAATTCAATTTTATGTTCTGGTCCAGAACACGGATATTGTGATTGTGGAACCTGTAAATGTCATGAAGGTTGGGAAGGACCAGCTTGTGAATGTAGCAGCTCAGTTGATACATGTAGAGCACCAAATGGTGAAATTTGTTCAGGACATGGAACATGTAGATGTGGACGTTGCGAGTGTGATATTAAGGAGGACGTTAGATATTCAGGAAAATATTGCGAAAAATGTCCAACTTGTCCAGAACGTTGTGAGGAATTGAAGGCATGTGTTGAATGTCAAATGTACAAGAAGGGACCATTGAAGAATGAAGATGATTGTGCCAGAAATTGTACATTGTTTGTTCCAGTTGGTGTGGAACAAGTTGAATGTGAGTATTTTGTTGGAACTAGACATTAACATAAGGTGGTCTTACTGATTACAATTTGATTCTAATTCCAGTGGATGATGAAAAAGACGAACATTTCTGTCAATTCTACGACGAGGATGAATGTCGTTACAAATTCGTATATAACGAAACTGTAGAGAAGAACGGAACTGTTACTTTACATGTAAGTATAAAGTCATATCGCAAACTTCCTGCATATACTTAATACTTCTTAAAATTTTCAGGTTCGCGCACAAGAGAAACTCGAATGTCCACCAAAAGTATTCTTACTTGGTATTATTCTTGGTGTTATTGCCGCAATTGTGCTGATTGGTATGGCAATGCTTCTTCTGTGGAAACTCCTCACAACCATCCACGATAGAAGAGAATTCGCCAGATTCGAGAAAGAGAGAATGATGGCCAAATGGGATACGGTAAGTTGTACAAGATACTAAGTATAAAACTCAGGGTTTGTTGACGGACATTGGTTGTGATCGATGTGGTCGTGATGGCTAAATTTGATCAATGATCATCAATAATCTATTAAAATAGTCAAATTTACTTTGGTAATTTTGATCGGTTGATCGATGGTCATTCGATAGCTTTTGATCGATGATCTTGAATGATTGACATTTGGTAGCCATATGGACGCCAAACGGAGATGCCTATTAGTGACCGATCACTAATCGATCAAGTTGCTCGATCACGATCATAAACTTTTCTCAATCCTTTGATTGTCTCTGCATGCTCCGAAACAAAATCACTAATTTTAATTCTTATCAATCCAACAGGGCGAGAATCCAATCTACAAGCAGGCAACATCAACATTCAAGAATCCAACATATGCTGGAAAATAAATTTTGTATTCAATATCTTGACATCGATCTGGAATCGTGTGTCAAACTGCCATAAGAAACATTTTTTTCACAGATGTGATTTTGTACATCCAAAATACAACAAAATTGGTGATTAAGAAAAGCGATTTTAAATTGAATATCAAGGAAAAGAAAAAAAATTTTTGGACATGCGAAAATTTCGCGTTTAATATTTTTGTGTATAAAAAGTCATTCATTAAGACATAAAAAAAGGATTAGTGTCTTCTTAGAAATTAAATTAACAGTAAATCGGCCTTATAACAAGTGTCTTTTGCATTGTAGGAATTAAAAAGAATTGATAAAACTGTTTTAGTCATTTTATAACAAAATTAACTTTACAAATTTTTGAAATGCGCACATTTTACAAATAATAACTTAAAAAAATGTTTGGTTTCCAAATTTATTTTGGAAAATTCGATCGATTTTCTAATATAAAATAGAAAAAATAGTATTTAAAAATGGATTAGAATTGAATGAGGAACTTAACTTTGTGAATTTGATTCTATTTTGTTGAACGATTTGAAGTTAGGAATGAGCTAATGGTTTAGAATTTAACTAAATGACAAAATTTACCAAATTTTACCTTTCGAATATCAAAATTCTAAATCATTATAAGCAATTTCCATAAACTTCGAATGGCAAACGTTGAAAAATCTTGAAAAAATCAAAAATTATTTGAAATTCTGTGAAAATCTTAGACTTTTACTTAACAAATTTCTAGGAATTTTCCTACTTGGGTAGTTTTGACCAACTTATCAGCCCTAAACAAGCAGTAGATTTGTTGCTTTTGGACACATTTCGGTATATCTGTTTTTCACGACCATCATAAGTCTGAATCTGGCATCAGTACACAAACTTGTCGGCCTAGACTCAGGTTTTCAACCATTTCCCTCCGGGTATTAATTACAATCGCGTAGACTCTACATTGCCTACCATTATTTTGTAAAGATTAGAATCAAA
Organism: Chironomus tepperi; assembly: GCF_022539635.2. Classification (NCBI taxonomy): domain Eukaryota; kingdom Metazoa; phylum Arthropoda; class Insecta; order Diptera; family Chironomidae; genus Chironomus; species Chironomus tepperi. The sequence goes on along the minus strand of NW_027226601.1, from coordinate 1,123,491 downwards.
TATCACAAAGTTAGTTAACTTACCTCTTATTAAACTTAAACATTTCGATACATAAAATCAAGTTTAATCTGTTAGCGAATTATTTATTTTTAAATGAAATTCATTTTACACATTTAGAGACTAAGAGTTTTGTTTGCATCTAAGAATTTGACACTCATTTGAAACAGAGCTCGAAATCGAATCGTATTTTGTATGAAAAAGTCGATGCGAGTCGATTTCACTTCATACGAATTGGAGTTGACTTCGAACTCTGATCTAAGAATCTAATAATTTCTGATGAGTGTTCAAGTCTTTATTAACATCTTTTAAAATACTTGAAAGGCTTTCGGTATGGAAAAATCAAAAAATAGTGTTTTACGCCGACGAGACTAGCATGTAGCTAAATTTAGTTGAACCTTGACTTAGCCAAAATCACGTATGCCTTGAAACACTAATTTCCGACTTTTCTCACACTGTGTGCTTTTTGAGACAAGTTTGTGGACGTTTGAGGTATTTTATAGTGTAATGACAAAGTACAGCAGCTGAATACTTAAGCCAAGAATTGAGTAAATTTGTAGACCTTTTACAGTCTAATAAAATATGCTAATGACAGAATATTAGGGGATGCAACTAGTAATGTCTTGTTAATTTTAGGCAAGTTGTGTCCAATCCCCTTGCTTGTATATTCAGAAGATTCATTTCCTAATGATAAGCACTACTCAGAAAAGTGCCAAAAGTACGTAACTTCGTCCACTAATAACCCTCAAACTCACATAAGATGCATTCAAAACTCAATTTGGTATACACTTTGGCTAACAAGGAGAAAAATTTTTTGGAAAAAAAGTAAACTCGAGTGTTGAATTCTTTTAGTATTTTTGCTGTACTTAGGGAGAGACATGATCAAAAAATTAATGAAAAATAATCAAATAACAAGCAATATTTTTTTGCTAAACTTTGTCGTCGTTCTTCATCGAAAGTTACATTAATTAATTAATAAATAATTATTTTATATAGATGCCAAATTTATGAATGAAATGTATGAATGTTTCCAATTTTTTAATTTTCTTTTATATGTTAAATTAATTAATATTATTAACTCTCTAAAAACTTAACAAAAAACTTTATTTTTTTCTCCTTTTGTAAAATTTTAATTAATTTTATTATTTTTTTGATGATAGTTTAAGTAATTAAAACAAATGATGGAAATGCTTGTAATTTTTTGTGCCTTTAATTCTATTGAAGGAAGTGAAAAAAAATTAATAAATTAAAAAAATGTTTAATTAAACAAGGAAATTAAAATTGTTTTTCATTATTTTGTCTGGACTTTTTTTTGCAGATGTAAGGAAATTACAGCTGATGTTGGGATAGGAAAATAACTGAGATGTGTAGACTTACTGATGCTATTTTGAAAATCAGCTGGAGATGACCTAATAGGTCAGGCTGGAAATTATTTTTGTTTTGCTAACTTTTATTGATTCATTGGATTAGGGTAGACTTTTAGGAATCCCTATAGGGCTTGTGAATCAGTGTTTATAGTAGCTTCCATTCCAGCTATTCAGTAAGTTTCAAAATTTACATTCAATTCCAGGATTAGATCAATTTACGTGCATTTTAATCCCTGAATTGAAAACTACAGTTCCAAATGTATCCAGGCATAGTATCCAGTAAGTGTTTTTTAAGGGGCACTTTCCTGATTCGAACCTTGATAAGTAAGCTATATAAGCACTTTAGTAAATGACACAAAGAGTCGATAAAGTAGATTCCATACACAAACGATCAAAGATCATGCTAAGTTGTATATAGCAGCATCTTCATCTGTTATGAATAATTCACATGCTTTTAGAAAATCAGATTGAGTCCTTAGCTGACAAAGTCATGCTGAAATGGGAAAATTTTATTAAAATCGCGTGACGCAATGACAGATCAATAAATTGCTCATCACTCATCCCACCCTATAAAAGCTGATCATTCAAGTTACAAAAAGGAAAACAAAACTTCACCTATATCGCTAAAAATATTCCATAGCTAGGGCAGCCATCTGTTTCATTTTTGCCGAGACAGTGCTGTATTTTGCTCTAGTGCTGCTGTGTACTGACAAAGTCATATTATGTCTCGTTTTTGGGTTGAGAAATTTATCATTTGGAAAGTTAACTTGACAACATTTGGACGACTTTAACTTGTTTATCGTACAATAAAACTCAAACTAATCCAAAAGATTGCCTGATTTAAAACTATCTTGACCATTTCAAATTTTGTTCCGATATAAAGCGAAAATCGTATGGTCATCCTATCCATGATTCAACACGTCACGTTATCAGTGTCTACCTCTTCCAATCAGATGAAAGTGCAACAAAGTCGACACCAGAAGTAAACAATAAATGAGACAAATTAAAAATAAACTATTTAATCTGGACCGAAAATTGCATCAGCAAAGCTTTTATCTGCTCTAATCAATAATTTAATCGACAGTAAAAACAATCATTATACCTTTCTAGAACTGCTAAACTTGCATTTATTAAAGTATATAAGGATAGATTCTCTATTCAAAAGTCATTCAGTCTCGTCTTGTAATTCAATCAAGAAGAAACTATAACAAAATGATCAAGTTTATTTTTCTAGTTGTTTGCCTGATATGTATTGCTCAGGCAATGCCAACTGGTAGCGACCATAATGATTCCTCAAATAATAGTCCTGTTCGCCATACAGATGATAATACAAGTGAAAGTAACAGCAATGAGCACGGAGAAAATAGAAATAAGAGAAATGTGATTAACAGCGTCTTTAATGATGGTGATGATCGCAATGATAGTGGTGGTGACAATCAGGACAGAAGTAAAAGAAGTGTAGGAAATAATGATGATGATAATAACGATAGTGATGGAGACAATCATGACAGACATAAGAGAAATGATGACAATGATGATGGTAAAAACGATAGTGATGGAGACAATCATGACAGAAATAAGAGAAATGATGATAATGATGATGGAAACAACGATAGTGATGGAGACAATCATGACAGACATAAGAGAAATGATGACAATGATGATGGTAAAAACGATAGTGATGGAGACAATCATGACAGAAATAAGAGAAATGATGACAATGATGAAGGTAAAAACGATAGTAATGGAGACAATCATGACAGACATAAGAGAAATGATGACAATGATGATGGTAAAAACGATAGTAATGGAGACAATCATGACAGAAATAAGAGAAATGATGACAATGATGATGGTAAAAACGATAGTAATGGAGACAATCATGACAGAAATAAGAGAAATGATGACAATGATGATGGTAAAAACGATAGTAATGGAGACAATCATGACAGAAATAAGAGAAATGATGACAATGATGATGGTAAAAACGATAGTAATGGAGACAATCATGACAGAAACAAGAGAAATGATGACAATGATGAAGATAACAACGATAATGATGGAGACAATCATGACAGACATAAGAGAAATGATGACAATGATGATGATAAAAACGATAGTGATGGAGACAATCATGACAGAAACAAAAGAAATGATGACAATGATGAAGGTAACAACGACAATGATGGTGACAATCAGGACAGACATAAAAGAGATTTGGGAAGCAATCAACATGGCATTCGAAGAGATAATCAAGATAGAAATAGAAGCAACAATCATAGAGACAACGATTATGAAAACAATCAAAACAAAAACTTGAACGATCAAGGCAGGAACTTAAACAATCAAAGTCGAGATCAACATCACGGATTAAGTGACAGTGATCGTAATTCAGGTAGTAAGTATTCAGGTAGTAACAGTAATTCAAATTGGAGTCATGGTAGAAATGAAGATGGACGAAGTATTCATAACCAAGATCATATGTCTGGTCATAGAAATCAACATAACATTAGAGATGGACATCGTTATTAAGGAACTTAAGAAGTTGTTTTTTTATGCTTTTTAATGATACTATAGATCACATATATTATGTAGAAATCATACAGAAGTTATTTTTTATAAAAATATTCAATGCTTCAATAAAAAATTATAATTTGATTAAATATCAATTTGTCTATTTGGATTTGTCAATATTCGGTCAATTTATCAATGATTCTTTTTAAAAGTTGTTTTCTTGTTTTCACAAATTAGCACAAAAAACCCATTGTGTTTCAAAACTCGTTAGGTCACCGTAAGGTCCATATGTTCATTTACAGAAAATTTTATTCACAGCAGACTAAACTGATCGATGTACATTGAAATGCTGCAAAACGGCGATTAAGTAGCAATATATGTACTTAGAGCCATACCAAGTGGCTTCCAATTGTCCAAATTGTTTGTCTTTGCCAAATTTGATTGTCATGTCTGCCACCTTTCCGCTGAAGTAGCAACAATTCAATATGTATGCGTCAGTTGAGTGATAGCAAACTGTTCATTTCAAACATAGGTATTTGAAAATGGATTCAAATTACACTGTATCACAATTTCAAAGAGAAATAGAAACGAACTACTATTAAGCATACCCATCAAGGTTTAATCTACCCAAAAGTACATTAACTACCTCATTATTCAAAAACCAATTACCCAGAACCACTCAATATTTATTGCAAAAAATTATTCATTCACAATGCCTTTTTCATTCGCAAAATTTGATTATAAAAAGCTATAAAAATCCCACAAAAAAATCACAAAAATTCATCATTATAATCATTAAATTATCTATTATTAAGCTGTCTCCAAATAGTTGTGATAGTAAAAAATTAACTTTACATTTATTCCAATTAACTTATTGAATTTACTTTTTTTCATCTCCATACATGCGTGAACTATAGACACGCTTTTTGTGATTGACTAGGAAATGTGTGTTCGTTCAGCATTGAGCGGGAAATGAAATTTGTCAGTTATGTATTGACACTGTCTAACCCGAACAGCATAATTTGGTAGATCCCAGGGTAAACGAATAGAAAAACTGTCAGTTATTTTTGTATGGTTTTGCAAGAATTTGTACGGTTTTTAGCATCGGATATTTGAATAAAAAAATAACGGTAGAAATATTAAATTTTTAATGCTAATTTAAATTGATATTTGCTGAATTAATCAAATATATTGGTGTTATTTCTGCAAGTTATCAACAAATAAACCGTAAAAATTTAATTAAATGTTTTAAACTCAAAAATAAATCAAGTTTTTGTGATAATTTCTAACGGTTTTTCAAAATTCAAACATAAGTGCTAAAAGCAGGACACTGCTAAAATTGATTTGCTAAAAGCAGGACACTTTCCGTTTACCCTGGAGTAGATCAATTCAAATTTTGGGATCAGGCCGGAAAACTGACCGGATTAAAACCGAATCCGGCAACAAGTTAGAGTTACCCCCAGACTGGTATCGGAAAATTGAACAGTTAAGCTATTTGTGCTTCAGAAGTCAATTCACGGTAAACGACCGAATGATCAAAATTGATCTTATGTGTTTGATCAATCTTGCACCTTTAGCATTACCATATACCAATGTTGTCCAAACTGTCCTGTGTACTGAAAATATTTAGAACGGATTGCAAAAATTTAGAGGGCGGTAGACGATAGTCTAGAGTCATTTACAGGTTTCTGATTAGATGACCGGATGATCAAGACACCTTCTTCCTTTTCGAATCCTTCCTCCGTCACACTACACCATCAAGATCAGTTCTATATGAAAGAATCAAGTGATTGATCACATATGAAATAGTCAATTCCGACTTACAACAGCCAGACAAATCATGAAAATTATAAGAGCCTATTTTTACAAACACAATGTCATAACTTTTCACAAAAATCTTCTATACAAATTTTGACAGATCACAGTCGTGAATAATAATTTGAAGAACTTGAACGTTTGAGACATTTTGTGTAGTTCAAGATTTGCATAATTTCCTGCTCATAATTATGGAATCTCAGAAAGGGTCAGAATTATTTTTTTGATAAAGACATTATGTGAAAAAAAAATTAGATAAGCATGTGCTCAAGTGCTGCCTGCAATCATCATATTAGAATTGAACATAAGCACTGGCGCCTGTAATTTGATTAACTTATTAATTGAACATTATGTGTTTCTGTACAGGTCAAAAGATTATGATAAAGATATTACGCTTCAAAGCTACTTTCAAATTGGACGAATTCATGGGATCAAGTATTTAACGAGCCATAAAAAATATGAAAAGTAAGTGACGGGAGATTAAAAAATTGTTATTACTTTTTGTGAATATTTATATTGATAAGAAACGTTTTGATGAATAATGAATGAAATAGTGATTTGGAAATAATGTAATAAGATTTTTTGGAGTTTAAAATTTGGAACTAGCTTTTATATAATTTAAAGCAACTATCATCAAATATTATGATTATTATTACTAATTTCTGTGAAATTCCTTTAGATTAGACTAGTGTCGTCTATTATTTATCCCACAGTGTTACTAGTGTACTGTAGAAATACTTAAGTGAGAATAAATCAACCGTCGTTTATAATTCAAATTATATTTGAAACTGAATTTAGTTGATTTTCCATTTTAATAGTTGCTGGCCCCTTCATATTTACATTTAGTTTGTTTTCGATTTTCAAAGTGCAAAGAACTTGTTTATTTATATTTTCGTTCAGTTGTTGTTAACTTGATATAGTATGAACTAGTAAGTTCCTTCATTTACACTGATAGAGACCTATAACTTTCTTAATTTTCAAGTTAAAGCTGTGATTTCAACAAGTTTTCAGTAAATTTTCAATTTTCAAAGCAAAAAGATTGATTCAAATGGTTTTAAGCATTTAAAAATCCCAGCTATCAATGATTCACAGCGGTGGTCAGCAATCTGTGTACCACGACAGCTTAACTAGCAAGTTCTTTGCCAAAATCACTTCTAAGTTACAACCAAAACACTCTGAAATTCATCAATTATTCAAAATAAAGATCACATTACCCATAAGTGAGCATTTACACTCACTAATATTTCACTTAAATCATTACAATAAACATTACTTAGACTTCCTTCTAATGTCTCAAATAACAACTTATTTCTATTTATTTTTAGAATATTTTGGGGATTGGCTATAGTTACATCGCTAATATTTATGGTTTATTTCCTATTCATAAATCAAAATCAATCAACAATTGTCGAAATTAGTGAGAAGCTTCCCATACATCAAATTCCATTTCCCGCAGTCACAATTTGCCCCGAAACAAAAGCAAAAAAGTCAATCGTGAACGTCACTGATGCATATCACAACATAATTTACAACCTCACTGACTATCAATACGATCATGAATAGTAAGTTAATGCACCAGAAATGAGACAAAAAATGTCAACAAATTCATTAAAGCAGTGACTTTTGATTTTTTTTCAGTCTGTCGTATATTGAGGCACTCACGCAAGTTTGTGATCCACATTTGTTCTCGAGCGTGAACGTAAAAAGTGATTCGCCCACGCAAGGCGAAGACTTTTTACAAATTCTACGCGAAATTGCCGTCCCAAGGAATGAAATGATCTTGTTCTGTAAGTTTAGAAATGAAATTATAGACTGCTCGGAACTGTTTACTGAGTCAATTACGGATGATGGAATATGCTACACATTTAATATGATGGATTATGAAGATCTTTATCGTAAATATAATCATGATCCAAAAGAGCAGCATGAATGGAATTTAGAGAAAGGATATTGTTCATCAGATCTTGATGTGTGTCCTAAACGTGCACTAGCTGGCACCGATTATGGACTAAATGTTGTTCTTAATATGAAAACTTCAGATTTAGATTTTATGTGCAAAGGACCTGTTCAAGGATTTAAAGTTCGCGTCCATTCGTCAGATGAACATCCACAAATGATGAATGGATTCTTCCGAGTTCCATTAAATAGTGATGTTGTTGTTGCAATTCAGCCAGACATGTCTGTAGATGAGATTAATGTAAATAATAAGTGCCATACATCAGCAACAAAGTCACTCGATTTCTTCCATGGATATTCACAAAGAAACTGTCTTACCGAATGTTTCTCAAAGTTCGTATTCAACAAGTGTGACTGCATCAAGTATTCAATGATCCATAAAAATGAGACGAAAGTTTGCAGTCAACAAGACACTCGATGTGTCATTCAAGCCATGAACTCATTTTTCATAACTGAACGTTTTAAGTCAGAATTTTTGTGTGACTGTAAGCCATCATGTAAGAACCTGAACTATAAAGTTGAGACAAGCTCAGCAGAATTTGACTACAAAAGAGTATTTAAGGCATATAATGCACCGATGGATGAAGAGTTCCCTAAATCTGTTATGAGTCGAATACATTTATTCTTAGCTGATGATCACTATGTCAACAAAGTATTGAGGCACAAGGAAAAAGAAGATATGACAATAAGTGAGAAAATTTCACAAATTGGCGGACTTATGGCATTTTTCATCGGCGCATCAGTTCTGTCAATCATCGAAATTTTGTATTTTATACTTAAAAAAGTTTTACGTATTTAATTTCTGTGGCTTGTTATGTGTCAATTGTTATAGATTTGAAAATGCCGTGAACTGTATTAAGAATATTCAAAGATTTTACTCTAGTTTCTGTATTTAAAATCAATAAAAATAAAAAATTTAAAACTTAAATTTGACAGTTTTTCAAAAAAGAAACCAAAAAAGTGACAAAAAGTCAACAGCACGTAGCGTTCCCAAGCGGTCACCCATCTAAGTACTAACTACGCTCGACGTTGCTTAACTTCGGTGATCGGACGAGAACCGGTGTTTTCAACGTGATATGGTCGTTGACGGAGATTGTTGTGGCTAGTTCCACTTGTTAAATCATTTTGTGTTGTTATTAAATAGACATTTAAAGGTTGTTTTATCATCACAAATTAAGTCTGACATTCAATTATACAGAACTGATAGTCGTGGCTTTAAAAGCACAAATCCAGAATATTGTAAGTGCAATTAATTAAATCAACCATATTTACGGATGTTAAAAGCTTGTGCATATTAAATATGTATAAATTTGTTAAGTGTCCACCTGACACCAACTTAATATATTAAGCTTATCAGGGAATTTTCGTAAGGAAAGGTATAAATTCAGCACCAAAAGCCATAGAAATTCAGTCTAATTTTGAGAATCGTAAAGTAATGTGGAAAGGAATTTCAAGATTGATTGTTTTTTGCTGTTTGGCTGTAAAGCTTAGTGATTGTAAGAAGTAAGTTTGAATGTAGCAGAATCAGCACTTCCTGCTTAAATTGGATAGCATTAACATTTTATTTCTTTCAAAATGTTAATTTAGCTCATTTATAGTCACTGGCTCCAACATAATCCAGTTTCAAGGTAAATATTCAGTAGCAGTAGCATCAACTGGATACACTAAGCCTGAAACTCTTCAAATAAAACTTTATGGCAAGTCTGGAGACAAGATAGTTTATGAAAATATCAAAAGCGTAACTCTGAAGAACAACTCACTAGAAAAAGTTGATTTTGATGTAAGTCTGAGCATGTAACCTTTTAATCCAAAATTATCTCATTGCATTTTCACAGCTAAAAGACCAAGTCTTGGGAAACTACTTCCTAAAAGTCAAAAATCAGACATTCGAACAGACCACAAGTCTTAATTTGAATACAAAGAAATTTTCTGTCTATATTCAAACTGATAAGGCAATTTACAAGCCTGGTGAAAAGGTGCAATTTCGAGTTCTTGTTTTAAATGCAGAAACAAAGCCATTCCCAACTACAAATGTTGATATTTTTATCTCTGACGGCAGTAATAACCGAATTAAGCAGTATGAAAATATATTTTTCAAAAGAGGAGTTTACAGCCAGTCATTGCAATTGTCTGATGAACCAGTGCTTGGCATTTGGATGATTCATGTAAAAGTTGATGGTAAAAATCCAGAAACTACAAAAATGTTTGAAGTTGCTGAATATGTATTGCCGAAATTCGAAGTTACTCTAGTCACTAAGAATAAGGTATATTATTACCATGACATCATAGTTTCATACAGAGCTAAGTATACTTATGGTAAGGATGTTGAAGGAAGTGCAGTGGTGTCTATAACACCACTGTCTTACGCGGTAGGAAGTTCTGTTAGAAGGATAGAAAAGTCATTAGACAATTCAACTAAAACCACATCCATCAATATTCAAAATGATCTGAAGTTAGAAAGGTTTTATTATTCGACACGACCATTTCGTCTGACAGTAACATTTACGGAAGCACTAACAGGAATTCAAAGAAATGTAACAGAAATAGTTGATGTCTATGGACACTTGTACGATCTTGAATTAATCAAATCCGATAATAATTTCAAAGTTAACTTACCATTTACAGTGAAAGCATTCGTTAAAGATATTTATGGAACTCCAATAACTGATGACAGTGATCCTGTAAACCTTGATGTTGCTTTCAGTTTTATGAATGCATGGTCATATGAAAGAGTGACTTACAAGAAATTCTTGAACAATGGCATAGCTGAATTTCAAATTGTAGCAGCATCAAATGTCACATCAATCAGTATTAATGCAAATTATAAAGGATCATATGGATATTCTTATGCTTTAGTCATGCCAACAATAAACAAACAATATATTGAAATTAAAGTTCCAGGAACGCTTCCAATGGATAGATCAACATCATTAAAAATTGTTTCAAATGTCAACATTAATCAAGTTAACTACCTCATTTTTGCCAGGAACAAGATAGTTGCTAAAGGTCAAGTCAAAGGATCGAATACAAAATGCTTGAAATTTGACTTCCAACCAACTTACAGCATGACTCCGTCGGCTAGAATTATTGCATTTTATGTAACATCGGATGGAGAAATTGTTTCTGCTAGCAGAGTTTTGAGCTTTGATAATTTGTTGTCTAACTTTGTAAGTATCCGACTTTTCAATATTACCTACAAGTCCAACCGGCATGTACAATAGATTTAATTATTTAAGACTAATAATTTAATGCGTTCCTTTATCTAGGTAAATATTGATTTATCAAAATCGGACGCAAGACCAAGCAGTCTACTCAACATTTCAGTCAAGTCTAAGCCATTATCATATGTTGGATTACTTGGTGTTGATCAGAGTGTCTTACTGCTTAAATCTGGAAATGATATTGATCTGGGAATGGTTGAAAGTGAATTATATGGATATACAAAATTGGATCAGTATAATACCGACACGAATGAGCCTGTAAATTATTATTACCTCGCAGACTTTGCAAATTCAGATATTTTTATTATGTCAAATGCTAATTCTCAGTTTGGTGAGTATAAAGTTGTTTTATTACTAACAAAATATCAGCTTTTAAAGCCCTGACTTTTCTTAATTTCTTAGATGTATCTAGACCCTCGACCGGAGGTGGTCCACACGGAGGTAATTACACATTTATAATTAATATTCTAAGCTACAACAAAGCTTTTCATATCTTGTTTTGTTAAGAATGTGAATATAGGTCTGACGGCTAGTTTAAAGTAGTCTTAGTGCAATGCGAGCTCTGTGCGCCAAATATTTCACATGTTACTTTAATGTAACTCTTAAGTCACTCTCTTGTCGATTATCATTCACAGATATTTGGCTTCGGTTCCAATTTCTTTCTGCTTATGTTTTTTTAAATATGGAAACACTCTTCCCAACATGATTGCTGAGTCATTCTTGGAGAAGAAAGGAGGTTTTTTGAAGTGCAGGAGAGCTCTTTAGCTCTTTAGGCTGTTATTGTGGAAGCTACTTTAAGGAAGGTCTTTAAGTCTAACTTTGCAGAAGGTAAAATATCACGTGGCAGTCAAAAATAGTCATAAATGGAAGCTGTCGATAGAGACAGTATAGCACTTGAATTCGGAATTGGCAAGAGTTAATCAGTGATAGAGGTAGTTTAAGGAAATTATTGGAGGCCATGGATCACTATTGATCTTGATGGCTAGCGAAGTAAGTAAGTAAATAAGTAAACAAGCACGTTCAGCAGACATTAATCTTTTTAAAATTATTATCTTTGCAACATTTCATGCTTGGTGATATTTTTTAAAATAACTAAATAAATTGTATTTATTTGAAATAAAGTACCAATTCCACCACCTCCTCCTGGACAAATACCTAGACCAACACCTGAACCAATACCAAGCATTCCAGAAAACATTCAAAGTAGCAGTATTGTAATAAGGAAGAATTTTCCAGAAACTTGGTTATTTGATTGTGTAGATAAGTATGTGCTCATGTTTTACTTCCTTCTTATGCTATAAACCTTTGATTTTTTAATGCAGCGTCAACGGATTTAAGAACATAACAAGAAAAGTTCCAGACACAATAACATCATGGGTCATCACAGGATTCTCGATGAACTTCCAAAATGGATTTGGATTGACCAAAGAACCAACCAAATTAACAGTCTTTATGCCTTTCTTTATCTACTTAAACCTTCCATATTCCATTAAGAGAGGCGAAATCATTTCAATTCAAGCTGTTATATTCAATTATATGAATGCTGATGCTTCAGCCACAGTCACGATGTTTAATGAGAATCAGGAATTCGAATTTGTGGAAAAGACACAAAATCAGAAGATGTTAGCCAAGAAAATCACATCTAAAGCTAACAGTGGAACATCTGTGAAGTTCATTATCCGAGCATTGAAAGTTGGATACATCACTCTCAAAATGGAAGCTATAACATCAAATGCCGGTGATAGAATTGAACAAAAACTGCTGGTTCTGCCTGAAGGAATCACAAGATACATAAATACAGCTGTTCTTGTCGACTTGAGATCTCAGAATAAATTTAACAAAAAAATCGACATTGTCGTTCCAAAAGGCATTGTCCCTGATTCATTGAGGATTGAGGCTTCACTTATTGGTGACATTTTAGGACCAACTCTTGATAATCTCGACAAGTTAATGTAAGTAATTAAGGAAAGTTATTTTTTTTGATTCTAATTTTTAAATTTTACAGTCAAATGCCTCACGGATGTGGAGAACAAAATATGGTGAACTTTGTGCCAGATATTATAGTCCTTGACTACCTCACAAGTGCAAACAGACTGACTTCAGATTTAGAAACAAAAATCAAACGATTTATGGAATCAGGCTATCAGCGAGAACTAACATACAAACATGACGACGGATCCTATAGTGCTTTTGGAAAAAGAGACAAATCGGGATCAACATGGCTTACAGCATTTGTTGCTAGATCCTTTAATCAGGCTTCAAAGTACATAACTGTAGACCAAAACGCAATATCTCAGTCACTTGCCTTCTTACAAAACGTTCAAGCAGATGATGGAAGTTTTCCAGAAAAAGGGGTAGTTTTCCAGAAAAATTTGCAAGGCGGATCATCGAGTGGAATTGGACTTACTTCTTATGTATTACTTACTTTCTTAGAAAATCAAAAGCTTGCTCCAACTTATAAGAAAACAATTGACAAAGCTGTGGACAATATTGTCAAACATGTCAGTGAAATAGATGATGTCTATACGATGTCTATTGTTGCTTATACTTTATATATTGCTGGCAAAACATCCACGGCAGATATGCTATTGAAAAAATTAGATCAGCAAGCAAATAATAAAGATGGAACTAGACATTGGGACAAAATGTCAAATGAGTTGTATCTTACATCGTTAAGCATTGAAACATCAGCATATGCTTTATTGGCTTACTTACAGGCTAATAAGGATACGGATGCATTGCTTATAGCTAAATGGCTGGTCTCACAAAGAAATTCATTTGGAGGATTTGAATCAACACAAGATACAGTCGTTGGACTATTAGCACTATCTAAAATTGCATCCAGGATATCCTCAAAAACATTAAGCATCAAAATTGACTTGCAGTATCAAAATAATGTCAAGTCATTGAATGTTGATCTGGAAAATGCTTTAGTTCTTCAAAAGATTGAACTTCCATCAACCATTCGAAGCATTGATATCACGGCAACTGGAACTGGATTAACTATTGTCCAAATTTCTTATCATTACAATATAAATGAACCCAAGAAGACAAATAATTTCATTTTGAATGCAAAGGTTTCAGCTAATGCTGATTACTTCTTCACTTTAGAAACTTGTGTTGGACTTAAGAACATGAATCAATCGAACATGGCAGTCATGGAAATTTCAACTCCAAGTGGCTATGCCTTTGATTCCGACAGTTTAAATTCTATTGTTGGTTCTTCAAGTAATGTTAAGGTATGATTTATTTCTTGATTCTGTTTTGTGTCATATCTAATCAGAAGACATCCTTTAATTTCTATCCATAGAGAGTTGAGGCCAAGAATGGAAATACTTTAGCAAATGTCTATTTTGACTATCTTCAATCACAAATTCAATGCATGAATGTAAATGTCACTAAAATATTTGATGTTGCTGATCAAAAACCAGCTTCAATTGTTGTTTATGACTATTATGCCAATGGTAAGTTCCTTGAAATTCCAAATTTCTTCCATATACTCAAAATGAGGATGATTTTTCTAGATTTGCGCTCTGAAGTTTTCTACACGCCAGCAAAAGTTATTCTATGTGACATTTGTGGTCCTAAGGATTGCCCTGATGCTTGCAAATAATATTTAAATCTTCATTTATATTTCCTGCATAACCTCCAATAAAACTGATGTGTCAGAAATAAATAAAAGCTCTTAATAAACTTAAAAATTATTGATGACTTATTCTTTGTTTCATTTCCAATTTGTTTCATTTAATTTGCGTGTTTCATTTCTGACCGATGCAAAAAAGTAGCAAACAGTCAACAGCACGTAGCGTTCCCAAGCGGTCACCCATCTAAGTACTAACTACGCTCGACGTTGCTTAACTTCGGTGATCGGACGAGAACCGGTGTTTTCAACGTGATATGGTCGTTGACGAATACTGTTTTGGCTAGTTCCACTAGTTAAATCGTTCTTTATTCATGCTCTGTACAAAAATTAATTTATCGAAATTAAATCTGCAATAAAATAGACAATTTAAGGTAGTTTTATCATCACACATTAAGTCTGACATTCAATTATACAGAACTGATAGTCGTGGCTTAAAAAGCACAAATCCAGAATATTGTAAGTGCAATTAATCAAATCAACAATATTTACGGATGTTTAAAGCTTGTGCATATTAAATATGCATAAATTTGTTAACTGTCCACCAGACACCAACTTAATATATTAAGTCTTATCACCAAAAGAGAGGTATAAATTCAGCACCAAAAGTTGTTGAAAGCCAGTTTAATTTTGAGAATTGTTAAGTTATGTGGAAAGAAATTTCAAGATTAATTGTTTTTTGCTGTTTGGCTGTAAAGCTTAGTGATTGTAAGAAGTAAGTTTGAATGTAGCAGAATCAGCACTTCCTGCTTAAATTGGATGGCATTAACATTTTATTCTCTCCAAAACCTTATTTCTCATTTATAGCTCATTTATAGTCACTGGCTCCAACATAATCCAGTTTCAAGGCAAATATTCAGTAGCAGTAGCATCAACTGGATACACTAAGCCAGAAACTCTTCAAATAAAGCTCTATGGCAAGTCTGGAGACAAGATAGTTTATGAAAATATCAAAAGCGTAACTCTGAAGAGCAATGCACTAGAAAAAATTGATTTTGATGTAAGTCTGAGCATGTGTCAATAACTATCCTTAAATCCAAAATTATCTCATTGCATTTTCACAGCTGAAAGACCAAGTCTTGGGAAACTACTTCATAAAAGTCAAAAATCAGACATTCGAACAAGCCACAAGACTTCATTTGAATACAAAGAAATTTTCTGTCTATATTCAAACTGATAAGGCAATTTACAAGCCTGGTGAAAAGGTGCAATTTCGAGTTCTTGTTTTAAATGCAGACACAAAGCCATTCGCAACAACAAGTGTTGATATTTTTATCACTGACGGCAGTAACAACCGAATTAAGCAGTATGAAAATATATTTTTCAGACGAGGAGTTTACAGGCAGTCATTGCAATTATCTGATGAGCCAGTGCTTGGCAATTGGATGATTCATGTAAAAGTGGATGGTAAAGAATCTACAAAAACGTTTGAGGTTGCTGAATATGTGTTGCCGAAATTCGAAGTTACTCTAGTCACTAAAAATAAGGTATATTATTACCATGACATGATCGTTTCATACAATGCTAAATATACTTATGGTAAAGATGTTGAAGGAAGTGCAGTTGTGTCTGCAGAAGGACTGTACTTGTGGGAAAGTTCTATTAGAAAAGTAGAAAAGTCCTTAGACAATTCAACTAAAACTACATCCATCAATATTCAAAATGATCTGAATTTACAAAATTATTTTGTGCAACAACCTGTTCGTCTGACGGTAACATTTACGGAAGCACTAACAGGAATTCAAAGAAATGCAACATCAATAGTTATTGTCTATGGGCACTTGTACAACCTCCAACTAATCAATTCCGACAACAACATCAAAGCTAACTTACCATTTACAGTAAAAGTATTCGTCAAAGATATTTATGAAGCTCCAATAACTGATGATAAGGAACCAGTAATCTTTGATGTTATAACCTATTATAACGATTCACGGTTGTCAAATGAATATATTGCTTACAAGAAATTCTTGAATAATGGAATGACTGAACTACAAATTGTTCCAACATCAAACATCACATCCATCAGTGTTAGTGCAAATTACAAAGGAGTATATAAATATAGTTTTGTTTCAGTTATACAAACAATAAGCAAACAATATATTGAAATCAAAGTTCCAGAAACGCTTCCAATGGACAGAGCTTCATCGATAAAAATTGTTTCAAATGTCAACATTAATATGATCAACTATCTCATTTTTGCTAGGAACAAGATAGTTGCTAAAGGTCAAGTTAAAGGATCTAATACAAAATGCTTAAAATTTGACTTCCAGCCAACATTCAGCATGGCTCCATCGGCTAAAATGATTGCATTTTACGTCACTTCGGATGGAGAAATTGTTTCAGCTCGTAAAGTTTTGAACTTTGATAACTTGTTGCCTAACTTTGTAAGTATCCATCTGGTCGGAATACATCAACTTTGTAATGTTGCCTACAAGTCCAACCGGCATGTAAAATGGATAATTATTTAAGATTAACAATTTAATGCGTTCCTTTATCTAGGTGAATATTGATCTATCAAAATCGGAAGCAAGACCAAGCAGCCTTATCAATATTTCGGTCAAGTCTAAGCCATTATCATATGTTGGATTACTTGGTGTTGATCAGAGTGTCTTACTACTTAAATCTGGAAATGATATTAATCAGGAAATGGTTAATAACGAATTAAATGGATATACTAATTCTAATCAGTATAATGAAGATAGAAATGAGCCTGTTAATAATAGTTACTACACAGAATTTGCAGCTTCAGATATATTTATTTTGACAAATGCTAATCCACAGTATCGTAAGTATACAGTTGTATTGTTACTAATAATATATCATCTTTTAATACCATGAATTTTCTTAATTTCTTTGAAGAATTTAGACCCTGGCCAATTCCTAACAATAACCAACAAGTAGTTATCCCACATGGAGGTAATTACACATTTATAATTTTTATTACAAGCTAGTAGTCCTGCGTAGTCCTCAATGGAGGGTATTTTTTTACTTCTATATCTACATCCGATATCCTTTCATATTATTTTTTGTTAAGAATGTGAACATGGGTTTCATGGCTAGATTGTAAATGAGAAGTTTTTTTCGAACGTCGAGATGTGAGTTACTACTGATGAGGGAATAAAGTAGTCTTTGTGCAGTGTGAGCTCTGTTAGTCATATTCTACGTGCTGCTTTAATGACACTCTGTTTTCATCTATCATTCCCTGGTATTTAGCTTCGGTTTCCCATTTGATAATTTCGTTGATGAATTTGATGTTGTCATTTGGAAGTTGCCTGAAGTACCTATTTATGATGAATAAGTTATGCTAGACTCTTTCAGTCAGTACAGTGTTTTTCCAGAATGATATTGTTATCCTCCAGATGCTCATTCATTTTATTCAGGAACACTACCTCCAATATTTTGTTTATGGAACTAAGGAAGTTTATTGGGCTAGAGTCATTTTTGGCCCTAAGAAAAATGGGGGTTGTTTTAAGTGCAGAAGACACATGAAGATACATCAGTTCTTTAGAGAGGCTGACATTGTAGAAGATAAAATATCATGTGACGATTCAAAATACTCATAACAGTAGCCTGTCGACAGAGACAGTAGTGCACTTGGAATCGAAAACTGGCTAGCGTTAACCTTTGGATCATAATTGATCTTGATAGCTAGCGAAGTAAGCAAGTAAAAAAGCATGTTAAGCAAAATTAATATCTTCCCACCATTTCTTGCTTGGTGTTTTTTAACATGACTAAATACTATTTATTTTTAACAAAGTACCAATTCCACGACCTCCTGTACCAGTACCAGTACCAAGCATTCCAAATAACATTCCAAGTATCGATATTGTAACAAGGAAGAATTTCCCGGAAACTTGGCTATTTGATTGTGTAGATAAGTATGTGCTCATCTTTAGATTTTATATCAAATTGATCATCTACTCACTTACTTGTTATGCTTTAAATCTTTTTTTTTTTTTCAATTTAGTGTCAACGGATTTAAAAACATAACAAGAAAGGTTCCAGACACAATAACTTCATGGGTAATCACAGGATTCTCGATGAACTTCCAAAATGGATTAGGATTGACTAAAGAACCAACAAAATTAACAGTCTTCATGCCTTTCTTTATCTACTTAAATCTTCCATATTCCATTAAGAGAGGCGAAATCATTTCAATTCAAGCTGTCATATTTAACTATATGAATACTGATGCTTCAGCCACAGTAACAATGTTCAATGAGAATCAGGAATTCGAATTTGTGGAAAAGACACAAAATCAAAAGATTTTAGCTAAGAAAATCACATCCAAAGCTAACAGTGGAACATCTGTGAAGTTCATTATCCGAGCATTAAAAGTTGGATACATCACTCTCAAAATGGAAGCTCTAACATCAAATGCCGGTGACAGAATTGAACAAAAACTGCTTGTTCTGCCTGAAGGAATCACAAGATATATCAATACAGCTATTCTTGTCGACTTGAGATCCCAGAACAAATTTACCAAAACAGTCGATATTGTCGTTCCAAAAGATATAGTTCCTGATTCATTGAAGATTGAGGCTTCACTTTCTGGTGACATTTTAGGACCAACTCTTGATAATCTCGACAAGTTGATGTAAGTAATTAAGGCAAAGTTATTTATTGATTCTAATTTTTAAATCTTACAGTAAAATGCCTTACGGATGTGGAGAACAAAACATGATGTTCTTCGTACCTGATATTATAGTCCTTGACTACCTAACAAGTGCAAATAAACTAACTTCAGATTTAGAAGCAAAAATCAAAAAATTTATGGAAGAAGGATATCAAAGAGAATTTATATTCAAACGTGACGACGGATCCTTTAGTGCCTTTGGAAAGAACGACCAATCGGGATCAACATGGCTTACAGCATTTGTTGCTAGATCCTTTAATCAGGCTTCAAAATACATAACTGTAGACCAAAATGTGATTTCTCAGTCACTTGCTTTCTTACAAAATGTTCAAGCTGATGACGGAAGTTTTCCGGAAAATGGAGTAGTTTTCCACAAAGCAATGCAAGGTGGATCATCTAGTGGAACTGGACTTACTTCTTATGTCTTATTGACTTTCTTAGAAAATGGCCAGCTTGCTGCAACTTATAAGAAAACAATTGACAAAGCTGTGGATAACATTGTCAAGCATGTCAGTGAAATAGATGATGTCTATACAATGTCTATCGTTGCTTATACTTTATACCTAGCTGGCAAAACATCCACGGCAGATATGCTATTGAGAATATTGGATCAGCAAGCAAATAATACAGATGGAACTAGGCATTGGGACAAAAAGTCAAACGACTTGTACCTTACATCTTTGAGCATTGAAACATCAGCATATGCTCTATTGGCGTACCTACAAGCTAACAAGGATACTGATGCATTGCTCATAGCTAAATGGCTGATCTCACAAAGAAATGCATTTGGAGGATTTGAATCAACACAAGATACAGTCGTTGGACTATTGGCACTTTCGAAAATTGCTGCCAGGATATCCTCAAAAACATTAAGCATCAAAATTGACTTGAAATACCAAAATAATGTCAAGTCATTGAATGTTGATCTGAAAAATGCTTTAGTTCTTCAAAAGATTGAACTTCCATCAACCATTCGAAGCATTGATATCACAGCAACTGGAACTGGATTTACTATTGTCCAAATTTCTTATCATTACAATATAAATGAACCCAAGAAGACAAATAATTTCATTTTGAATGCAAAGGTTTCAACTAATGCTGATTACTTCTTCACTTTAGAAACTTGTGTTGGACTTAAGAACATGAATCAATCAAACATGGCAGTCATGGAAATTTCAACTCCAAGTGGCTATGCCTTTGATTCAGACAGTTTGAATTCTATTGTTGGTTCTTCAAGTAATGTTAAGGTATGATTAATTGTTGGTTGGTTCTGTTTTGTGTCATATCTAAATAGAAGACATCCTTTATTTTCTATCCATAGAGAGTTGAGGCCAAGAATGGAAATACTTTAGCAAATGTCTATTTTGACTATCTTCAATCACAGATTCAATGCATGAATGTAAATGTCACGAAAATATTTGATGTTGCTGATCAGAAACCAGCTTCAATTGTTGTTTATGACTATTATGCCAATGGTAAGTTCCTTAAAATTCCAAATTTATTCTATATACTCAAATTGAGGATGATTTTTCTAGATTTGCGGTCTGAAGTTTTCTACACGCCAGCAAAAGTTATTCTGTGTGACATTTGTGGTCCTAAAGAATGTCCTGATGCCTGCAAATAATATTTAAATCTTCATTCATTTTTGCTGCTTAACCTCCAATAAAATGGATGTGTCAAAAATAAATAAAATCTCTTATTGAACTAAAAAATTATTGATGACTTCTGCTGTGTTTCATTTCCAATTTGTTTCATTTCATTTGCGTGTTCCATTTCAAATCGAAGCAAAAAAGTGGCAAAAAGTCAACAGCACGTAGCGTTCCCAAGCGGTCACCCATCTAAGTACTAACTACGCTCGACGTTGCTTAACTTCGGTGATCGGACGAGAACCGGTGTTTTCAACGTGATATGGTCGTTGACGGGGATCGTTGTGGCATGTTCTAGTTCTTATTCAGCTTCTGATTTTCAAAGTTTGAAAAATTTTAAATTCTAATTCTAAACATAAGTACATAACCCTAATATTTTTAAGTATAGATATTACGATACATGAAGTCTTCGAGCAAAAAATATACTCCTGCATTGTCCGGGAATCGAACCCGGGTCGTCCGCGTGGCAGGCGAACATTCTACCACTGAACCAACAATGCGTTGTGAGATATAGATTTATGCTTAGAATTTGGAAATGATCTCATAGTAAACCTAATCTATGAACTGTCTAACATTTTTCCAATTTTTGTTCCTTTTTGCCATAGATATTTTGAAGATCATCGCATATGATTAGTGCTATTCTACTATGAAATTAATTCATTTGTACAGCACATGAATGAGAGACGGTTTAAGAAGTGGAACTAGCCACAACAGTCTTCGTCAACGACCATATCACGTTGAAAACACCGGTTCTCGTCCGATCACCGAAGTTAAGCAACGTCGAGCGTAGTTAGTACTTAGATGGGTGACCGCTTGGGAACGCTACGTGCTGTTGACTTTTTGCTACTTTTTTTGAATCGAGTAGAAATGGAACACGTAATTAAAATGAAACGATTTGAAAGGAAAATCACAGAATTTTTTATTTTTGAATCTTACAGATTGAGTCAACAAGGAACTCAAAATAATGTCATTTGAATTTAAACACGGGATGAAATTTTGTACATAATTTCATGTTTAGGTGTCAACACGAACTGTCTTGCATCATATTCCAGTTCTGTGTGTAAAAGCTTCTTATCGTCAAGTTCAAATTTAAACTTTGATAGAACAGCAACAAGTCCAAGTTTTGTTTGTAGCTTTCCCATTCTAGCTCCAATACAGTTTCTATGGATGTAAAATTGCGTAAGAAATAATCAGCATATTATAAAAGTAATCATTACCTTGGTCCATCACCGAATGGCATATAAAATAGTCCTTTAACTTTTCCATGTCCATGCGTTGAATCCAAAAACCTTTCAGGTCTAAATTCCATTGGATTATCATAAATCTCTGGATCTCTCTGCAAACCCATGACCGGAATCATTATTGGTATTTTGCTCTCAATTTTCAAGTTGCTGCTTGAGAATTTGTGATCTTTTGTGGACTCACGAATCAATGCAGGAACAATTGGATACAATCTTAAAGCTTCATCGATACAGCATTCAAGATACTTCATTTCACTCAGCATTTCATAAGTTATGTCACTTATGTCTGTATCTTGAAGGATCTTATCAAGTTCTTGATGAACTTTCTTCTGCTTCTCTGGATTCCTGCTTAGTTCAAACAAGCAGAAATTCATAGTCGAACTGGAAGTCTCAAATCCAGCAGCAAAGAACAAAAATGCTTGTG
This sequence comes from Chironomus tepperi, assembly GCF_022539635.2. NCBI lineage: Eukaryota > Metazoa > Arthropoda > Insecta > Diptera > Chironomidae > Chironomus > Chironomus tepperi. Next base: position 1,101,031 of record NW_027226601.1, on the reverse strand, counting down.
CTGCAATTTCATTAAATGTCAACTTTTTCACATCTCCATTGCTGCTCTTTTCTTGTTCCTCATCATCTTTATCAGCCGATAAGTATCCTTGATTCTTTAGCTGGATCATGAGCTGCATAAAATCTTTTCTTTCATTTTCCTTGCTTGCTTCACGATGGTCAACAGTTTGTTTCACAATGTTCATGAAAAAGTCTTCAAGATCTTTAGGAATAAGCTTTATTCTAGCTTTAACGACCAAGTTTGGTGCGAAAAATAACAAAGTTTGGATAAGTGCTTGCTTGAATGATATATGAAATATTTTTAATCCCATTTTACGGAAAATATTATCAGGTTCATTGATACAGTCGTTATCAATACCAAATGCCACAGAAGATATCACATTTGTTGTGTATCTAGCCATTAAGTCTCGCATATTTAGAACATTTTTACCATCTTTGACATTTTTGATCATGTATGATTCTAGGATTTTGACACAGCTACGGATTGTTGGGAACATTTGTCTTAATTTACCTGATGTAAATGTTGGAGATAACTTGACTCTCAAGTCACGCCATTTTTGGCCATCAAGATTAAATAAATGTGCAGCTAGTGGATCAACTTCATGATTGAATACAATTCCACGATTATGGAAACTGTTAAAGTCACGAATCATCACATCTTGCACTAATTCTGGATCATTGATGATCAATGCTGGCCGGTAGGAGAAGTAAATTCCAGTGACTTTTTGGCTGTTTTTAAATTTTTTGTAATTATTTGTGATAAATTCACCAAAAGACTGCTTCAAAAGAATCGTCTCACTGATGGCTCCAAGGATGAATGTTGGATCTTTTTGAAAAACTCCATGCTGTGTCCAATAATTGTGATAATGCTTGTCAGCAAAATAAATTAAAGTCACTAAAAGTGCTAATAATATCCAAAATATCATCTTAACTGCACGACTGATTAATACTGAATGAAATAAATGGATGTGAATCATATTTATTTTTTTGTGCCTGGTCATCCACACACAAACTCAATTATTAAGAATGTGTGAAATTTCCGTGTAATCTTATCTATCTACAGCAGTGGTGGACAACCGGTTTGCCACGGTACAATAGTATGTGGCTATAAATGTTATGAAATGCCATGAACTGTATGTCTTGCACGGTTTGAGTCGAGTGTTACCAAAAAATATTAAGTTGCCCACCACTGACCAACAGTAAATTGAATTTTAGCTGTATTGAAGGTCAGTTCCGATTTTTGTCAGTCAATGTCAAAATCATTGATATTTCGATATCATAAATGTCACTGACCTGCCAATTATTTTCATATGATTTTTTGCATCATCATTCAAAGACAACAGAATTAGAATACATTCCGTTCAATACAGTCACAATGGACTTAAGTATAGAATTAAAACTCAACAACAGATTAGATTACTAAATTACATCATTTTATTGTCAAAAATTGATGAAAATTTTCAACATGTTTTGAAATTGTAATCTGCCATATCATCACGGCTAGTAACAAGTAACGCTGCGGTCATATATGTTACGCAATTAAGCTTGGGTTGGATTGTAGAATATTTCAGTGCGGTAGTCTAAAAATATAATTAAGGAATAAGTAGTCATTCATTTTGAAATTTAATGTGATCCAAACAGGCAATGATTATGCTTTCATGGCACAGAAAGACCAATATGGTACATAAAAGCAGTCTCATTGCCTGTTAGCGTGACTCACCATTTTCATAATAGTCATAAACTACGATCGATGAATTCTTTTGGTCGGTAACTTCGAAAACTTTGGCTGATGTTACTGAGATGCATTGTTGTTCAGCTTGGAGATAGTCAAAGTAGATGTTGGTCAAAGTATTTTGCTTGTCAAATTCGACTCTCTGAAATGTATTGAATTATCTGATTAGTAGTTTGGTCGCAGTTATTATTTAGATTTGATAAATTCATTAGCACTCAAGCTCAAAACTCTAACAATCTAGTGGTTTGGTTAGTATCACACTCCCTAAACAGACAAGAAGTATGGTCATGATTGTGCTCATAAACTTGAACATACTCAATTATAATGATTGAGCTTTCTCATAAGTGGGTCGAAGTGGCTCGGTGGCGAAATGCATTCGTCCTTCAATACCTAATTATTGTGATACCGACCAAGCGGTCATGGGTTCGAGACTTGGCAAGAGGATCTTTTCATCTGCCCTTTTTCGAATCATATACAGTTGAAACGAGGCTAATAGTCTGCCTTTGTAGTCCTAAAGGACCATAAGCTGTGACAACAGCATCATAAAAGGACTGGTTATGATCCCACTATTAGCTGTAGATCTACAGAGTGCAATGGTCTGGCAAACTGTTTTGAGTATATTCATGAGCACACTCGGACTATGACAACTAGGCATTGGAAGTAAAATTCTGTGCTTAGCTGGTATACCACCTAGATCCTAACCCTGTATCAATCCTTCACCAGTCTCAAAATAGCTTACTCACCTTAATGTTACTATGAGAATTCACAATATCGCCAACAATACTAGCTTCAAAAATATAACCACTTGGTGCGGATATTTCCATGACTGCCATATTTGATTGATCCATTCCATTAAGTCCAGCACAAATTTCAAGAGTAAGTGAATAAGGTTGATTAGCAACAATTCTAGCACTTAATTGGAAGTAGTTTGATGACTTGAGATTGTTAATATTGTAATGATAAGAAACTTGAGCGAGTGCAGTTCCAGTTCCATTAGCTACTACCTCAATATGTCTAAGACTTGGTGAAAGTTCTAATTGTTGAAGGACCAATGCATTAGAATTATCGATATTCAATGTCTTAACATCATTTTGATACTTAAAGTCGACTCTTATGTTCAAGGAATTGGATGAAATTTTGCTAGCAATTTTCGAAAGAGACAAGAGACCAAGAACTGTATCTTGAGTTGACTCAAATCCTCCAAATGAATTTCTCTGTGTAACCAGCCATTTTGCAATTAAAAGTCCATCAGTGTCTCGATTTCCTTTAAGATATGCCAATAGTGCATATGATGTAGTTTCAATGCTCAAGGATGTAATGTAATTGTCATTTGTAGATTTTTCCCAATGTCTATTTCCATTTGAATTAACGGCTTGTTGATCTAATCTTTGAACTAATGAATTAGCTTGAGCTGTTTTGCCTGCTAGATATAAAGTATATGAGACAATTGACATGATGTAGACATCATCAACATCATTGACATGAGACAGAATATTATTGACAGCTCTGGTTATTGTGTCATTATAGTTGGCAACAAGTTGTTCATTTTCTAAGAAAGTCAGTAAGACATAGGCAGTTAAACCGATTCCATTTGATGAACCACCTTGCATTGCTTTATGATAAATAACTCCATATTCAGCAAAGCTTCCGTCAGGTTCTTGAACATTCTGCAAGTAGCTCAGAGCTTGTGCAATGACATTCTGATCCACACTTATGTATTTTGAAGCTTGATTAAAGGATCTAGCAACAAATGCTGTAAGCCATGTTGATCCTGATGGATCACTATTTCCAAAGGCACTAAAGGATCCATCATAGTGCTTGTATGTAAGTTCTCTTTGATAACCTTGTTCCATATAGTCTTTGAGTTTGGCTTCAGTTTGTGGAATCAGTTTATTGACACTTGTAAGATAGTCAAGAACGATGATATCAGGTACGAAGAACAACATGTTCTGTTCACCACATCCGTAAGGCTGGTTACTGTAATAAAGTTAAGTCTTTTATGTCTTCTATGCCTAAATATTTCAATACTTACATCAAATTGTCCAAATTGTCAAGTGCTGGTCCCAAAAGATCTCCAATAAGTGAAGCTTCAATTTTCAAAGAATCAGGAACAAAGTCATTAGGAACAACAATATCAATATTTTTTGAGAATGTATGTTGAGTTCTTAAGTCAATAAGAATAGCTTCGTTGATGTATCTTGTGATACCTTCCGGTTCGACAAGCAATTGCTGTTCAACTCTATCACCAGCAACTGATGTTGAAGCTTCAATTTTCAGTGTAATATAACCGACTTTCAATGCTTTGATTACAAAATTAACAGAAGTTCCACTATTAGCTGTTGCATTGATTGTTTTAGTCAAATAGTCCTGCTGAGTTCTTGGTACGTTCTCAACAAATTCAAATTCCTGCTTCTCATTAGACATTGTAACTGTAGCTGGATAATCTTGATCCATGTAATTGAAAATGACTGCTTGAATTGAAATGATTTCACCTCGCTTAATGGAATATGGAAGGTTCAAGTAGATAAAGAATGGCATGAAGACACTAAGCTTTGAAGACTGTTTAGTTAATCCTAAACCATCTTTATAGTTCAATGAAAATGCAGTAATAATCCATGATGTAATGGTGTCTGGAACTTTCTTTGAAATAACTCCTGATCCTTTGGTGCTGAAATAGTAATAGAATGTATTAAGAAATTAACAAAAGAACAGGCAATGACATACTTATCAACACAATCAAACATCCAAGTCTCAGGAAATTCTTGTCTTGTACTAATTTGAGGGTTTGGATTAAATGTTTCTGATCCAGATGATTCTGATGATGGGAAAAAGCTCGACTCTTGTGAAGACATTTCAGGAATTGGAGGGAATTCTGAGAAGCTTTCGGCTAAATTTTTATGATAATTACTTAAAATTGGTTTTGGAACATGCTAATTGTACTTACAAGATTGCTCGGAAAACATAGTTCCTTCTTGATATTCATATGTATATGATGGATATGTATAACTAGGATAAATGTATGGTCGGACTGTAAAGAAAAATAATTTTGATGAAGGCAGTAGTTCTTGGCAGAAATGTTGCCGCCATGACAATGAGGATGCGGTATACTTAGATCCAAGTAGCAGTCAATAGGCCACATTCAAATTTAGTTGCTTTTGTCAAGTGACTGCTACTTGGATCTAAACATACTGTCAATATGTGCCAATCGGATTCAGATCATTGACTTGCACTCATTTGTCGATATCATGCTAAGCAAGTTCAGCAATTAAGCCAAAGTTACAGCATATTAATAGCAATTTATTTGTCACTTGTTTGTCACTTGGTAGTGAGTTGATAGTCATTTACCAGCTACTGTGTAGCAGACATGGTTCTAATTTACTGTCCGCGTTACTATTATGTACTTACCATATTCCTGATTGGCATTAGTAATGATGAAATTATCGGATGTTTGAAAATCTGTGTAATAATTATAAGCTGTTTGTTCACTCCAATCGTTGTTATACTGATTAAATGGTAAATAAGTAGAAACTTCATTGCTGACCATATTGATGTCAATATCGTTTCCTGACCTAAGCAACAGTACACTTTGATCAACACCAAGCAATCCTACATATGACAATGGCTTGGATGTGATGGAAATATTAACGGAACTACTAGGTCTGACTTCATTTTGGGACAGCTCAATGTTAACCTAGACAACAGATATTAAATTGCTAACAAGTTATTTTTTTAAAAAAATTGTAGGTATGTCAAGACTCACGAAGTTCCTTAATTCGTTATTAAAATTCAAAGTTTTATAGTCAGAAATTATTTCTCCGCCAGTCGTGACATAAAATGCAATCATTTTTGCTGTTGGTATCATTTCTGCTGTTGGAACTAAATTTAGTATGAAGGACTTAGAATTAGGAACATTCAACTGTCCTTTAGCTGCTACCTTATTACGTCCGAAAATGACATAATCTACACTGTTGAGATTCACATTAGACAGGATTTCAATTTTATTTGTAGTTGTGGCTGAAAGTGTTTTACTTGGAACCTTAATAGATAGATATTGATCACTTTCCGTTGGCTTAACATCTCCCCAGAAAGATGAATCAGCTCCCATGTAATTTACATAAAATGAAACTTGAGTTACATTTGGTGTCACACTAAGTGTCACGTTAGCAAGTCCATTATTCAAGTATGTCTGACGATTTTCATAAATGGTCTTGAGTGGCTGCCACCAATAATAATACCAATAGGATGTATCATACTCATTTAATGTATAAGTAATGCTGAATGATACTGGATTTGTTGTATCTGTGATTGGAACTTCATTAATGTCCTTAACGGATGCAGTTAAGACAAATGGCAAGTTTGGTCTTATTAGAGTATCCGATCCAGTCAAGGAGACGGTGTATGGATTTTTATAAACATAAACTGTTGATATTGCACTTCTTTGAACGCCTGTTAATGCTTCCGTAAATGTTAAGGTGATTTGGACAGTCCGTGTGTAATAAACTTGCAAGTTCAAGTCATTTTGTAAGTTAAATGAGACTGTCTTTGTTGTATTGTCTAAAGTTCTATCAATAGTCGTTGCCCACCAATCGTCAATAACACGAGCAGTTATAACAGCAGTACCTTCAACGTCCTTACCATATGTGTACTTTGCACTATATGTGACTACAATATCCTCATTATCCTTAATTTTGCCTTTAGTGATTAAAGAAACATCGAATTTTGGCAACACGTATTCAGCAATTTCAAAATTCTTCACAAATCCAGAGTCTTGGTCATCAATGATGACATGAATACCCCATACACCAAGGACAGGCTCTTCTGACAGTTGCAATTCTTGTGCATAAACACCTCTTACACAATTAACTTTGTCGAATTGCTTAATTCGATTGTAATTGGCATCAGTTATATAAACTTGAACACTTTCAGCAGCAACAGGCCTAGTTTCACCATTTAGAATTAAAACACGGAACTGAACTTTATCACCAGGCTTGTAGATTGATTTGTCAGTTTGGACATAAATTGACCGTTTTTTAGTATTCATATTAAGTCGCACAGTTTGGTTGAAATTTTGAGTGTTTACATTTATGAAGTAGTTCCCAATTGATTGATTCTTGAGCTGTAAGAATCATATGAGTATAAATTATCACTGCTTACAGCTTAAATCCAGTTTAAACTTACATCAAACTCTACACTTTGCACAGCACTATTTTTAAGCAAAACACTCTTGCGATCCACGTATCTAGTTCCATCATTTAACTTACCGAATAGCTTTACTTCGAGATTTTGAGCTGTTGGATATCCAAATGATGCAATTGCTACTGAATATTTATTTTGGAAAGACAACGTATTCGATCCAGTAACAATGAATTTTCTGTAGGAGAAATGACAAGTGTTCCTTACTATAAGCCACTAAAACTTTTAAAAATTATCCATTACCGATCACTACGTGCACCTTTTAAGGCAAGGCACAACAGAAAAACTAAACTTATCACTTTTTTCCACATTTCCTTGACTAAAATCAAAACTTGACTAGCCACTTGATTATTTTTGCACTATATTTATAGTAATTTGCCTGTAATGAATTTTTCATATTTCGTGATGTTATTGAATGACTTTTTAAAATTAAAAATTGGAAGTAGTTGAAAGTCCAAAACAATAAAACAAGGAACAAGGAAGCTTATTGTAGAAACAATTCCTTTTAAAATTCTTGTTTTTTGGATCAAATTTTATTAAGGACTTCATTAAGATGGTGCCTGGAGCTAGACATTTCGGTGGATACTTCATGCTTAGTATCAAACCCTAACAGACGGTAAGCATATCTACCTAAATAAGCGTGCTCATGATACTCAAAGACTTTAATTGAGCATGATCCTTGTCTGGTCTGTAAGAGCAATAATATCCTATAATCAAGAAACTCGAATTTTCCACTTCAAAGCAAAGTTTATAGTCAGCCTATCAATTGTTCCTTTAATTATTATTATTTTTATAGACTATCGTGCCTCCAATACATGACTCGATGATTAAAATTTTATTAACCTAAAAGGAATTTTTTATCATTATTTTTCCGTGAACCGTGATTGTGACTAAGTGTTACACCTTGATACGGAAATTCGTCTATACTTCGCGAATTGCTATGTTATGCAACATGCTTGACCCCCAATTTTTCTGCCTTGATAATAATTTTCTATCCAGGAAAAAAAATTAATAACCAACAATACCTAATTTGGAATACTTTAAAGTGCATAGGTAAGGCTTCTCTATGTCTAGACAGAGACTTAGACTTCCCACGTAGTCTTCACTGTCTCGTAGTCTCGGTCCCAGCATCGATCTCGAGAATTTGTTGAAACCGAGACTTCAAGAACCTCTTACTTAGGACAGAAACACATAAAAGACGTGATACGATATTTTATGCAACACATATGTTTTATTTGGACTGGGTTAGGTAGGAAACTTATATAACAATTTCAAATATTATTTGCAGGTATCAGGGCATTCCTTAGGACCACAAATGTCACACAGAATAACTTTTGCTGGCGTGTAGAAAACTTCAGACCGCAAATCTAGAAAAATCATCCTCAATTTGAGTATATTGAAGAAATTTGGAATTTTTAGGAACTTACCATTGGCATAATAGTCATAAACAACAATTGATGCTGGCTTCTGATCAGCAACATCAAATATTTTCGTGACATTTACATTCATGCATTGAATCTGTGATTGAAGATAGTCAAAATAGACATTTGCTAAAGTATTTCCATTCTTGGCCTCAACTCTCTATGGATAGAAATTAAAGAATGTCCTATATTTAGATATGACACAAAATACCAACAATAAATCATACCTTAACATTACTTGAAGAACCAACAATATAATTCAAACTGTCTGAATCAAAAGCATATCCACTTGGGGTTGAAATTTCCATGACTGCCATGTTCGATTGATTCATGTTCTTAAGTCCAACACAAGTTTCTAAAGTGAAGAAGTAATCAGCATTAGCTGAAACCTTTGCATTCAAAATGAAATTATTTGTCTTCTTGGGTTCATTTATATTGTAATGATAAGAAATTTGGACAATAGTAAATCCAGTTCCAGTTGCTGTGATATCAATGCTTCGAATGGTTGATGGAAGTTCAATCTTTTGAAGAACTAAAGCATTTTTCAGATCAACATTCAATGACTTAACATTATTTTGGTATTTCAAGTCAATTTTGATGCTTAATGTTTTTGAGGATATCCTGGACGCAATTTTCGAAAGTGCCAAAAGACCTACGACTGTATCTTGTGTCGATTCAAATCCTCCAAATGAATTTCTTTGTGAGACCAGCCATTTAGCTATGAGCAAAGCATCAGTATCCTTGTTTGCTTGTAAGTAAGCCAATAGAGCATATGCTGATGTTTCAATGCTTAACGATGTAAGATACAACTCATTTGACTTTTTGTCCCAATGCCTTGTTCCATCTGTATTATTTGCTTGCTGATCCAATTTTTTTAACAGCATATCTGCCGTGGATGTTTTGCCAGCAAGGTATAAAGTATAAGCAACAATAGACATCGTATAGACATCATCTATTTCACTGACATGCTTGACGATGTTATCTACAGCTTTGTCAATTGTTTTCTTATAAGTTGCAACAAGCTGTTGATTTTCTAAGAAAGTCAGTAAGACATAAGAAGTAAGTCCAGTTCCACTTGATGATCCACCTTGCATAGCTTTGTGGAAAACTACTCCATTTTCCGGAAAACTTCCATCATCAGCTTGAACATTTTGTAAGAAAGCAAGTGACTGAGAAATCACGTTTTGATCTACAGTTATGTATTTTGAAGCCTGATTAAAGGATCTAGCAACAAATGCTGTAAGCCATGTTGATCCCGATTTGTCGCTATTTCCAAAAGCACTAAAGGATCCGTCATCGCGTTTGTATGTAAGTTCCCGCTGATAGCCTGATTCCATAAAACTTTTGAGTTTTGTTTCTTAATCTGAAGTTAGTCTATTTGCACTTGTTAGGTAGTCAAGGACAATAATATCAGGTACAAAGAACAACATGTTTTGTTCTCCACATCCGTAAGGCATTTGACTGTAAGATTAAAAACTTAGAATCAATAAATAACTTTGTCTTAATAACTTACATCAACTTGTCGAGATTATCAAGAGTTGGTCCTAAAATGTCACCAATAAGTGAAGCCTCAATCCTTAATGAATCAGGAACAATGTCTTTAGGAACGACAATATCGACTTTTTTGTTAAATTTGTTCTGAGATCTCAAGTCGACCAGAATAGCTGTATTGATATATCTTGTGATTCCTTCAGGTAGAACAAGCAGTTTCTGTTCAATTCTATCCCCGGCATTTGATGTTAGAGCTTCCATTTTGAGAGTGATGTATCCAACTTTTAATGCTCGGATGATGAACTTTACAGATGTTCCACTGTTAGATTTGGTTGTGATTTTCTTTGCTAACATCTTCTGATTTTGTGTCTTTTCCACAAATTCGAATTCCTGATTTTCATTGAACATTGTTACTGTGGCTGAAGCATCAGCATTCATATAATTGAATATGACAGCTTGAATTGAAATGATTTCGCCTCTCTTAATGGAATATGGAAGGTTTAAGTAGATAAAGAAAGGCATAAAGACTGTCAATTTTGTTGGTTCTTTAGTCAATCCAAATCCATTTTGGAAGTTCATCGAGAATCCTGTGATGACCCATGAAGTTATTGTGTCTGGAACTTTTCTTGTTATATTCTTAAATCCTCTGACGCTGATTTGAAAGACAAAGGATAAATATTAAGTGAGCAGTTTGGATTGGAAATCTTAATGCTATGTTAAACTAGTGATAACTTACTTATCTACACAATCAAATAGCCAAGTTTCTGGGAAATGTTTTCTTGTAACAATCTCATTATTACTACTGGTACTTGACCCAATTTCCGGAATGTTTGCAGTTTGTACTGGTTCAGGAATTATTGTACTTGTTGTTGGAGCTGATTTGCAAACGTATTAAAATTAGTTTCTAATATTAATAATAGAATGATTACCTATTTCGTATGCGACATGACCTGAAAAAGTTCTATAAAATTCTTTAAAGAAAATTCAAAGCATTAAAAGATGGCATTTTGTTAATAATAATCAACTTTAAACTTACCATATTGTGGATTAGCATTTGTCAGAATAAATATATCTAAATTTGCAAAATCTGAGTAGTAATTATAAGTTACAGGCTCATTCCAGTCTTCGTTATACTGATCTAAATATGTATATGAACGTAGTTCATTATTAACCATTTCTTGGTCAATATCATTTCCAGATTTGAGTAGTAAGACACTCTGATCAACACCAAGTAATCCAACATATGATAATGGCTTAGACTTGACCGAAATGTTGAGTAGACTGCTTGGTCTTGCTTCCGATTTTGATAAATCAATATTTACCTAGATAAAGGAGGAGAACACAGTAAATTGAAAGTCATAAATGCAATGTCGATGTATGCCGACCAGATGGATACTCACAAAGTTAGGCAACAAACTTTCAAAGCTCAAAACTTTACTAGCCGAAACAATTTCTCCATCCGATGTTACATAAAATACAATCATTTTAGCCGTCGGAGTCATGCTGTACGTTGGTTGGAAGTTGAACTTTATGCTTTTTTTATTCGATCCTTTGACTTGACCTTTGGCAACTATCTTGTTCCTGGCAAAAATGAGGTAGTTGATCAGATTAATTTTGACATTTGAAATAATTTCCATTGAAGTAGATCTATCCATTGGAAGCGTTTCCGGAACTTTGATTTCGATATATTGTTTGTTTGTCGTTGGCATGACTGGAGCATAAGAATAACTATATGATTCTTTATAATTTGCTCTAACACTGATTGATGTGACATTAGATGAAACTATAATTGGAAGTTCTGTCATTCCATTTTTCAAGAATCTTATGTAAGTCACTATTTCCATCGGAGGTGGACGCCAAGTAATCCACCATTCTGTTGGAATAGTTGTTTCTCTTCCGTCTGACGATGCGCTTGTTGTTGTTTCAGGAGGATATTCATAAGTATAAGTGACTTCAAAAGTTACAGGTTCTTTATCATCAGTTATTGGAGCTTCATAAATATCTTTAACGAATGCTTTAACTGTAAATGGTAAATTAGCTTTGATGTTGTTGTCGGAATTGATTAGTTGGAGGTTGTACAGATATTTATAGACATTAACTATTGATGTTGCATTTCTTTGAATTCCTGTTAGTGCTTCCGTAAATGTTACCGTCAGACGAACAGGTTGCATCCAATAAATACTTTCTAAATTCAGATCATTTTGAATATTGATGGATGTGGTTTTAGTTGAATTGTCTAAGGACTTTTCTACTCTTCTTATAGGACGTCCCCACCAGAAAAACAGTCCTTCTGCAGACACAACTGCACTTCCTTCAACATCCTTTCCATAAGTATATTTAGCGCTGTATGAAACGATGATGTCATGGTCATAATATATCTTACTCTTGGTGACAACAGTAACTTCGAATTTCGGCAACACATATTTAGCAACTTCAAATACTTTTATAGTTTCTGGATCTTTACCATCCACTTTCACATGAATCATCCAATTGCCAAGCACTGGTTCATCAGACAATTGCAATGACTGCCTGTAAACTCCTCTTCTGAAAAATATATTTTCATACTGCTTAATTCGGTTATTACTGCCGTCTGTGATAAAAATATCAACACTTGTTGTTGGGAATGGCTTTGTGTCTGCATTTAAAACAAGAACTCGGAATTGCACCTTTTCACCAGGCTTGTAAATTGCTTTATCAGTTTGAATGTAGACAGAAAATTTCTTTGTATTCAAATGAAGTCTTGTGATCTGTTCGAATGTCTGATTTTTGACTTTTATGAAGTAGTTTCCCAAGACTTGGTCTTTCAACTGTTAAGATAAGATAAATTTCAGATTCAATAAGTAAGAATTGTTATTGACACATGCTCAGACTTACATCAAAATCCACTTTTTTAAGTCCATTATTCTTCAGAATCACATTCTTGCTATTTTCATAAATTATCTTGTCTCCAGACTTGCCATAAAGCTTTATTTGAAGAGTTTCAGACTTAGTGTATCCAGTTGAAGCTACTGCTACTGAATATTTGCCTTGAAACGGGATTGTATTGGAGCCAGTGACTATAAATGAGCTAAATTCAGGTTTAAAAGAGAATAAAATGTTAATGCCATCCAATTTAAGTGCTGATTCTGCTACATTCAAACTTACTTTTTACAATCACTAAGCTTTACAGCCAAGCAGCAAAAAACAATCAATCTTGAAATTTCTTTCCACATAACTTAACAATTCTCAAAATTAGACTGAATTTCAACAACTTTTAGTGCTGAATTTATACCTTTCTTTTTGGTGAAATTATGAAAATTTCCTGATAAGGCTTAATATATTACGTTTGTGTCAGGTGGACATTTAATAAATTTATACATATTTAATATGCACGAGCTTTAAACATCCGTAAATATTGTTGATTTAATTAATTGCATTTACAATATTCTGGATTTATGCTTTTGAAGCCACGACTATCAGTTCTGTATAATTGAATGTCAGACTTAATGTGTGATGATAAAACAACCTTAAATTGTCTATTTTATTGCAGATTTAATTTCGATAAATTAATTTTTGTACAGAACATGAATAAAGAACGATTTAACAAGTGGAACTAGCCACAACAGTTTTCGTCAACGACCATATCACGTTGAAAACACCGGTTCTCGTCCGATCACCGAAGTTAAGCAACGTCGAGCGTAGTTAGTACTTAGATGGGTGACCGCTTGGGAACGCTACGTGCTGTTGACTTTTTGTCACTTTTTTGCATCGGTTAAAAATGGAACACGTACATAAAATGAAACATATTGGAAATGAAACACAGCAGAAGTCATCAATAATTTTATAGTTCAATAAGAGATTTTATTTATTTTTTTGACACATCAGTTTTATTGGAGGTTAAGCAGCAAATATGAATGAAGATTTATATATTATTTGCAGGCATCAGGGCAATCTTTAGGACCACAAATGTCACACAGAATAACTTTTGCTGGCGTGTAGAAAACTTCAGAGCGTAAATCTAGAAAAATCATTCTCAATTTGAGTATCTTGAAGAAATTTTGAATTTTAAGGAACTTACCATTGGCATAATAGTCATAAACAACAATTGAAGCTGGTTTCTGATCAGCAACATCAAATATTTTCGTGACATTTACATTCATGCATTGAATTTGTGATTGAAGATAGTCAAAATAGACATTTGCTAAAGTATTTCCATTCTTGGCCTCAACTCTCTATGGGTAGAAAATAAAGGATGTCTTCTATTTAGATGTGACACAAAACAGAATCAAGAAATAACCGTACCTTAACATTACTTGAAGAACCAACAATAGAATTCAAACTGTCGGAATCAAAGGCATAGCCACTTGGAGTTGAAATTTCCATGACTGCCATGTTCGATTGATTCATGTTCTTAAGTCCAACACAAGTTTCTAAAGTGAAGAAGTAATCAGCATTAGCTGAAACCTTTGCATTCAAAATGAAATTATTTGTCTTCTTGGGTTCATTTATATTGTAATGATAAGAAATTTGGACAATAGTAAATCCAGTTCCAGTTGCTGTGATATCAATGCTTCGAATGGTTGATGGAAGTTCAATCTTTTGAAGAACTAAAGCATTTTTCAGATCAACATTCAATGACTTGACATTATTTTGATATTTCAAGTCAATTTTGATGCTTAATGTTTTTGAGGATATCCTGGATGCAATTTTTGATAGTGCCAATAGTCCAACGACTGTATCTTGTGTTGATTCAAATCCTCCAAATGAATTTCTTTGTGAGACCAACCATTTAGCTATAAGCAATGCATCCGTATCCTTATTTGCCTGTAGGTAAGCCAATAGAGCATATGCTGATGTTTCAATGCTTAATGATGTAAGATACAAGTCATTTGACTTTTTGTCCCAATGCCTAGTTCCATCTGTATTATTTGCTTGCTGATCCAATTTTCTCAATAGCATATCTGCCGTGGATATTTTGCCAGCAAGATATAAAGTATAAGCAACAATAGACATCGTATAGACATCATCTATTTCACTGACATGCTTGACAATATTGTCCACAGCTTTGTCAATTGTTTTCTTATAAGTTGCAGCAAGCTGGCCATTCTCTAAGAAAGTCAGTAAGACATATGAAGTAAGTCCAGTTCCACTCGATGATCCACCTTGCATTGCTTTGTGGAAAACTACTCCATTTTCCGGAAAACTTCCATCATCTGCTTGAACATTTTGTAAGAAAGCAAGTGACTGAGAAATAACATTTTGGTCTACAGTTATGTATTTTGAAGCCTGATTAAAGGATCTAGCAACAAATGCTGTAAGCCATGTTGATCCCGATTTGTCGCTATTTCCAAAAGCACTGAATGATCCGTCATCACGTTTGTATGTAAGTTCCCGCTGATAGCCTGATTCCATAAAGTTTTTGAGTTTCGTTTCTAAATCTGTAGTTAGTCTATTTGCACTTGTGAGATAGTCAAGGACAATAATATCAGGTACAAAGAACAGCATGTTTTGTTCTCCACATCCGTAAGGCATTTGACTGTAAAATTTAAAAATTAGAATCAATAAATAACTTTCTCTTAATTACTTACATCAATTTGTCAAGATTATCAAGAGTTGGTCCTAAAATGTCACCAATAAGTGAAGCCTCAATCCTCAATGAATCAGGAACAATATCTTTAGGAACGACAATATCGACTTTTTTGTTAAATTTATTCTGAGATCTCAAGTCGACAAGAATAGCTGTATTGATATATCTTGTGATTCCTTCAGGCAGAACAAGCAATTTTTGTTCAATTCTATCACCGGCATTTGATGTTATAGCTTCCATTTTGAGAGTGATGTATCCAACTTTTAATGCTCGGATGATGAACTTCACAGATGTTCCACTGTTAGATTTGGTTGTGATTTTCTTAGCTAACATCTTCTGATTTTGTGTTTTTTCCACAAATTCGAATTCCTGATTCTCATTGAACATTGATATTGTAGCTGAAGCATCAGCATTCATATAATTGAATATGACAGCTTGAATTGAAATGATTTCGCCTCTCTTAATGGAATATGGAAGGTTTAAGTAGATAAAGAAAGGCATAAAGACTGTCAATTTTGTTGGTTCTTTAGTCAATCCAAATCCATTTTGGAAGTTCATCGAGAATCCTGTGATGACCCATGAAGTTATTGTGTCTGGAACTTTCCTTGTTATATTCTTAAATCCTTTGACACTGATTTGAAAAAAGATTCAAGGATACAAATTAAGTGAGCAGTTTGCAACTCTTAATGCTATGTTAAACTAGTGATAACTTACTTATCTACACAATCAAATAGCCAAGTTTCTGGGAAATTTTTTCTTGCAACAATCTCATTATTACTACTGGTACTTGACTCAATTTCTGGAATGTTTGCAGTTTGTACTGGCTCAGGAATTATTGTACTTGTTGTTGGAGCTGATTTGCAAACGTATTAAAATTAGTTTCTAATATTAATAATAGAATAATTACCTATTTCGTATGCGACATGACCTGAAAAAGGTCTATAAAATTCTTTAAAGAAGATGCAAAGCATTAAGAATGACTCTTGTTAATAATAATCAACTTTAAACTTACCATATTGTGGATTAGCATTTGTCAGAATAAAGATATCTAAATTTGCAAAATCTGAGTAGTAATTATAAGTTACAGGCTCATTCCAGTCTTCGTTATACTGATCTAAATATGTATATGAACGTTGTTCATTATTAACCATTTCTTGGTCAATATCATTTCCAGATTTAAGCAGTAAGACACTCTGATCAACACCAAGTAATCCAACATATGATAATGGCTTAGACTTGACTGAAATGTTGATTAGGCTGCTTGGTCTTGCTTCCGATTTTGATAAATCAATATTTACCTAGATAAAGGAAAAGAACACAGTAAATTGAAAGTCATAAATGCAATGTCGATGTATGCCGACCAGATGGATACTCACAAAGTTAGGCAACAAACTTTCAAAGCTCAAAACTTTACTAGCCGAAACAATTTCTCCATCCGATGTTACATAAAATGCAATTATTTTAGCCGACGGAGTCATGCTATACGTTGGTTGGAAGTTGAACTTTATGCTTTTTTTATTCGATCCTTTGACTTGACCTTTAGCAACGATCTTGTTCCTGGCAAAAATGAGGTAGTTGATCAGATTAATTTTGACATTGGAAACAATTTCTATTGATGTAGATCTATCCATTGGAAGCGTTTCTGGAACTTTGATTTCGATATATTGTTTGTTTGTTGTTGGCATGACTGGAGCATAAGAATAACTATATGATTCTTTATAATTTGCTCTAACACTGATTGATGTGACATTAGATGAAACTATAATTGGAAGTTCTGCCATTCCATTTTTCAAGAATTTCTGGTAAGTCACTATTTCCATCGGAGGTGGACGCCAAGTAATCCACCATTCTGTTGGAATAGTTGTTTCTCTTCCGTCTGACGATGCGCTTGTTGTTGTTTCAGGAGGATATTCATAAGTATAAGTGACTTCAAAAGTAACAGGTTCTTTATCATCAGTTATTGGAGCTTCATAAATATCTTTAACGAATGCTTTAACTGTAAATGGTAAATTAGCTTTGATGTTGTTGTCGGAATTGATAAGTTGGAGGTTGTACAGATATTTATAGACATTAACTATTGATGTTGCATTTCTTTGAATTCCTGTTAGTGCTTCCGTAAATGTTACCGTCAGACGAACAGGTTGCATCCAATAAATACTTTCTAAATTCAGATCATTTTGAATATTGATGGATGTGGTTTTAGTTGAATTGTCTAAGGACTTTTCTACTCTTCTTATAGGACGTCCCCACCAGAAAAACAGTCCTTCTGCAGACACAACTGCACTTCCTTCAACATCCTTTCCATAAGTATATTTGGCATTGTATGAAACGATGATGTCATGGTCGAAATATACCTTACTCTTGGTGACTACAGTAACTTCGAATTTCGGCAACACATATTCAGCAACTTCAAACATTTTTGTAGTTTCGGAATCTTTACCATCCACTTTTACATGAATCACCCAATTGCCAAGCACTGGCTCATCAGATAATTGCAATGACTGCCTGTAAACTCCTCGTCTGAAAAATATATTTTCATACTGCTTAATTCGGTTGTTACTGCCGTCAGTGATAAAAATATCAACGCTTGTTGTTGGGAATGGCTTTGTGTCTGCATTTAAAACAAGAACTCGGAATTGCACCTTTTCACCAGGCTTGTAAATTGCCTTATCAGTTTGAATATAGACAGAAAATTTCTTTGTATTCAAATGAAGTCTTGTGGTCTGTTCGAATGTCTGATTTTTGACTTTTATGAAGTAGTTTCCTAAGACTTGGTCTTTCAACTGTTAAGATAAGATAAATATCAGATTCAATAAGTAAGAATTGTTATTGACACATGCTCAGACTTACATCAAAATCCACTTTTTCTAGTTCATTGTTCTTCAAAGTTACGCTTTTGGTATTTTCATAAATTATCTTGTCTCCAGACTTGCCATAAAGTTTTATTTGAAGAGCTTCTGGCTGAGTGTATCCATTTGAAGATACTGCTACTGAATATTTGCTTTGAAACGGGATTGTATTGGAGCCAGTGACTATAAATGTGCTAAATTAAGGTTTTGGAAAGAATAAAATGTTAATGCCATCCAATTTAAGCAGGAAGTGTCAATTTCTGACCTCGTGCAATCACTAAGCTTTGCAGCCAAACAGCAAAAAATTATCAATCTTGAAATTTCTTTCCACATAACTTAACAATTCTCAAAATTAGACTGAATTTCTATGGCTTTTGGTGCTGAATTTATACCTTTCCTTACGAAAATTCCCTGATAAGCTTAATATATTAAGTTGGTGTCAGGTGGACACTTAACAAATTTATGCATATTTAATATGCACAAGCTTTTAACATCCGTAAATATTGTTGATTTAATTAATTGAATTTACAATATTCTGGATTTATGCTTTTGAAGCCACGACTATCAGTTTTGTATAATTGAATGTCAGACTTAATATGTGATGATAAAACTACCTTAAATTGTCTATTTTATTGCAGATTTAATTTCGATAAATTAATTTTTGTTCAGCACATGAATGAGAAACGGTTTAAGAAGTGGAACTAGCCAGAACAGTTTTCGTCAACGACCATATCACGTTGAAAACACCGGTTCTCGTCCGATCACCGAAGTTAAGCAACGTCGAGCGTAGTTAGTACTTAGATGGGTGACCGCTTGGGAACGCTACGTGCTGTTGACTTTTTGCCACTTTTTTGCATCGGTTAAAAATGGAACATGTACATAAAATGGAACATATTGGAAATGAAACACAGCAGAAGTCATCAATAATTTTTTAGTTCATTAAGAGCTTTTATTTATTTTTGACACATCAGTTTTATCGGAGGTTAGACAGGGATTTTGAATGAAATAATCAAATGTTACTTGCAGGTATCAGGACATTCTTTAGGACCACAAATATCACATAGAATAACTTTTGCTGGCGTGTAGAAAACTTCAGAGCGCAAATCTAGAAAAATCATCCTCATTTTGAGTATATTGAAGAAATTTGGAATTTTAAGGAACCTACCATTGGCATAATAGTCATAAACAACAATTGAAGCTGGCTTTTGATCAGCAACATCAAATACTTTCGTAACATTTACATTCATGCATTGAATTTGTGATTGAAGATAGTCAAAATAGACATTTGCTAAAGTATTTCCATTCTTGGCCTCAACTCTCTATGGATATAAATTAAAGGATGTCTTCTATTTAGATATGACACAAAACAGAATCATCAATAAATCATACCTTAACATTACTTGAAGAACCAACAACAGAATTTAAACTGTCAGAATCAAAAGCATAGCCACTTGGTGTTGAAATTTCCATGATTGCCATGTTTGATTGATTCATGTTCTTAAGTCCAACACAAGTTTCTAAAGTGAAGAAGTAATCAGCATTAGCTGTAACCTTTGCATTCAAAATGAAATTATTTGTCTTCTTGGGTTCATTTATATTGTAATGATAAGAAATTTGGACAATAGTAAATCCAGTTCCAGTTGCTGTGATATCAATGCTTCGCATGGTTGATGGAAGTTCAATCTTTTGGAGAACTAAAGCATTTTTCAGATCAACATTCAATGACTTGACATTATTTTGGTATTTCAAGTCGATTTTGATGCTTAATGTTTTTGAGGATATCCTGGATGCAATTTTAGATAGTGCCAAAAGACCTACGACTGTATCTTGTGTCGATTCAAATCCTCCAAATGAATTTCTTTGTGAGACCAACCATTTAGCTATAAGTAATGCATCCGTATCCTTATTAGCTTGTAAGTAAGCCAATAGAGCATATGCTGATGTTTCAATGCTTAAGGATGCAAGATACAACTCATTTGACTTTTTGTCCCAATGCCTAGTTCCATCTGTATTATTTGCTTGTTGATCCAATTTTCTCAACAGCATATCTGCCGTGGATGTTTTGCCAGCAAGATATAAAGTATAAGCAACGATGGACATTGTATAGACGTCATCTATTTCACTGACATGCTTGACGATGTTATCTACAGCTTTGTCAATTGTTTTCTTATATGTTGTAGCAAGCTGGCCATTTTCTAAGAAAGTCAGTAAGACATAAGAAGTAAGTCCAATTCCATTTGATGCTCCACCTTGCATTGCTTTATGAATAATAGATCCAGTTTCCGGAAAACTTCCATCATCAGCTTGAACATTTTGTAAGAAAGCAAGTGACTGAGAAATCACATTTTGGTCTACAGTTATGTATTTTGAAGCCTGATTAAAAGATCTAGCAACAAATGCTGTAAGCCATGTTGATCCTGATTTGTCGCTATTTCCAAAAGCACTAAAGGATCCATCATCGCGTTTGTATGTAAGCTCCCTCTGATAACCTGATTCCATAAAACCTTTGAGTTTTGTTTCTAAATCTGTAGTAAGTCTATTTGCACTTGTGAGATAGTCAAGGACTATAATATCAGGTACGAAGAACAACATGTTTTGTTCTCCACATCCGTAAGGCATTTGACTGTAAGATTTTAAAGTTAGAGTCAATAAATAACTTCCCTTAATTACTTACATCAAATTGTCGAGATTATCAAGAGTTGGTCCTAAAATGTCACCGATAAGTGAAGCCTCAATCCTTAATGAATCAGGAACAATGTCTTTAGGAACGACAATATCTACTTTTCTGTTAAATTTATTCTGAGATCTCAAGTCGACCAGAATAGCTGTATTGATATATCTTGTGATTCCTTCAGGCAGAACAAGCAGTTTTTGTTCAATTCTGTCACCGGCATTTGATGTTAAAGCTTCCATTTTGAGAGTGATGTATCCAACTTTTAATGCTCGGATGATGAACTTTACAGATGTTCCACTGTTAGCTTTGGATGTGATTTTCTTGGCTAACATCTTCTGATTTTGTGTTTTTTCCACGAATTCGAATTCCTGATTCTCATTGAACATTGTTACTGTGGCTGAAGCATCAGCATTCATGTAATTGAATATAACAGCTTGAATTGAAATGATTTCGCCTCTCTTAATGGAATATGGAAGGTTTAAGTAGATAAAGAATGGCATGAAGACTGTTAATTTGGTTGATTCTTGAGTCAATCCAAATCCATTTTGGAAGTTCATCGAGAATCCTGTGATTACCCATGAAGTTATTGTGTCTGGAACTTTTCTTGTTATGTTCTTAAATCCTTTGACGCTGCATTAAAAAAGCATTAAAAGCATTAAAAGGTTTATAGCATAAGAAGGAAGTAAAACATGGGCTCTCAAAGGTGGTGAATGCGGAACACATGGAGCCTAGTGCTCCACTTAGCCTAACACCACTAAGTACCAACCCCACCTTCCCGCGGTGAGAGACCGTTAATCCAAGCCACATAGTGGGGCGGAGACGAACGGGGCTCTGGTCAACCAGGATGCGTTGGCTTAGCAAGCCGCCATCCTTAAACCAAAGCTACGAGACCTAAAAGAAGGAAAACCGGACTGGATTTATCAACGACGACCAAGGCTAAACGAAAAAGGATTAACGACTGTAAACTCAGCAGCTGGAACGTGAGAACGCTAACAGGACCGGGAGCGTTGTCATCACTAGTGCTGGAATTAAGACACTACAAGTGTAACATAACAGCCATCCAGGAGACCAAATGGAATGGCCAGGAAGTGTTTGAGTGCCAAAGATTCACAGTCTTCTCCAGCGGCGGAAACAGAGGCAGATTTGGAATGGGATTCATTGTGGACCCGAAGTGGTCAAAGAGCGTCATCGACTGGAAGCCTGTAAGTGACAGAATTTGTGTGTTACGTGTTAAGGGCAAGTTCTTTAACTACAGTGTGATTAACGTACATGCACCTCACAATGAACGACCAGAAGACGAGAAAGACGCTTTCTACAGGCAGATGGAAAAAGTTTACGACAATTGTCCGCGAAATGACATCAAGATTATAATTGGCGATCTTAATGCGCAGGTTGGAAGGGAAGAAATCTTCAAACCTACAATTGGGAACTTCAGTCTGCACGCTGAATCGAATGAGAATGGAATGAAGCTAATCAACTTCGCTGCCTCGCTTAACATGGTGATTAGCTCAACATACTTCAGGCACAAGAACATCCACAAAGCGACATGGAATGCACCAGGAGGCAGAACGAGCAGTCAGATTGACCACGTAGTTATCGATAGGAGGCACGCATCGAATATAATGGACGTCCGAAGCTATAGATGTTTAGAGTCAGACATCGAGCATCATTATTCTGACCACCTGCTGCTGGGAGCTAGGATCAGAGCACGGATCAGTAACATCAATAAGGAGAAAGGCGTAAAGTGCAAGCGTTATGATGTAGCTAAGCTCAGTAGCAGGGAATGCAGAGAGTCGTTTAACAAGGACGTGAGAGAACGGCTTGACGAGCATGAGCATGAGGAGATTACATGGCAACAATGCTGTACGGCCATGCAGGCTAGTGCAGAGAAATGTCTGGGACACAAACAGTTCGTCAAGAATGCGTGGTTTGATAAAGAGTGTGAGGAGGCAGTCCAACGAGTCATTGATGCGAGGAAAGGAAGAATCACTAGAGCAAAGACAGATGAGATTAGGAGGCTCCAGAGAGAGAAGAAGAGTTTACTGCAAAGGAAGAAGAGATCGTATGACTTAAAACTGATCTCGGATGTACAAGAAGCACACAGCATGAACGAATCTAGGAAGTTCTACAAGGCCATTAACAACACTAAGAAATCTTTCCATGCAAGAGTATCAGTATGCAAAAGACTAGATGGCAGTCTGGTGTGTGACAGAAATGGAGTATTAGAACGCTGGAAAGAACATTTCAGTGAACTTCTGAATGCTGGAGTTGATGGCAGTATGAGACAAGTTAGACGACCATACGAAACAGAGGATGGTAAGGCTTTCGATCCCCCTTCATTAGATGAGGTAGCAGCAGCCATCAGCGGTCTTAAGAATAACAAGGCTCCCGGCATGGACGGTTTACCAGCTGAACTTTTTAAAACGGGATGTGAGGAGTTAATTTCTGTACTCCACCAGCTGATTAGGCGTGTATGGGCAGAAGAGCGGCTACCAAATGAATGGATGATTGGAATAATCTGCCCAATCCATAAAAAGGGATGCAAAATAACTTGCAGCAACTACCGCGGAATTGCCCTTCTTCCATCGGCATACAAGGTGCTCTCGAAGATTCTATCCCAACGATTGGAGCCTTTTGCGGAATCTTTCCTTAGTCAATATCAGGCAGGATTTAGAAGACAACGCTCCACAGCTGATCAGATATTCAGTATTAGACAAATAGTGCAGAAAAGCTATGAGATGAATGTGGAAACTCTTCACCTATTCATAGACTTTCGTTCAGCGTATGACACCATCGACAGAGAGGGACTTTGGAACATAATGGCGGAATTCAACTTCCCTCATAAGCTGATAAGGCTTATTAAGGCAACGCTGTCGAAAGTCATGTGTGGAGTCAAAGTACAAGGACATACATCTGGACTTTTTGAGTGTAAAACTGGCTTGAGGCAAGGTGATGAGCTCTCTACGAAGTTATTCAATATTGCACTAGAAGGAGTGTTTAGAAGAGCAAAGCTGGAGTTAAGTGGCACAATCTTCACCAAGTCAATTCAGCTACTCGGTTTTGCAGACGATATTGATATAATAGGAAGGAACATCAGGTCGATTACGGACGCATACTCCAAGATGGAAAGAGAAGCAAACAAGATCGGATTGCAGGTGAATGAGGACAAGACAAAGTTACTCATGGTTTCTGCATCAGAGAGGACAAAGAGTCATGTCGGCACGCACCTTGTGATTGGTAATAAAAGTTTTGAGGTGGTCAATGAATTTGTATACCTCGGCTCTATCATAAGCAACAATCACGACATTTCCATCGAGGTGAGACGGAGGATATTGGCAGCGCAACGTGCATACTTCTCGTTAAGAAGCCTACTAACATCGAAGAGAATCTCCAGAATCGCTAAATTGACCATTTATAAGACGCTTATCCGCCCTGTAGCGCTGTATGGTGCTGAGTCATGGAACATGACCACAGCTGACGAAAATGCAATAGGCGTTTTTGAGAGAAAGGTGCTTAGATCAATATTTGGACCAAAAAGAGTGGGTGACCTTTTCCGGAGCAGGAGCAATGAAGAATTGTATCGGCTTTTCCATGAAGCTGATATTGTGAGACGCATTAAAGTGAATAGACTTAGGTGGGCTGGACACGTTATCAGAAGGCCTGTTGATGCTCCATTGGTAAAGGTATTTAAATCCAACTTTTTAGATGGCAAGAGATCGCGTGGCAGACCAAAGAACTCATGGAAGGAAGCTGTCGATAGAGATAGTGTCACACTTGGAATTGGAAATTGGCAAGCGGTAGCCAGCGATAGAGCCAGCTTCAGGAACCGACTGAGGGAGGCCATGGATCACACTTGATCTGTACGGCCAGCGAAGTAAGTAAGTAAGTAAAACATGGGCACATACTTATCTACACAATCAAATAGCCAAGTTTCCGGGAAATTTTTTCTTTTAACAATCTGAATATTACTACTAACACTTGGCTCATATTCCGGATAAGGTGAAGTTTCTTTTGATTCATGAGGTGTTACAAAAAGTCCTAAAATTATAGTATATTTCAAATTGAGTTTTTAACTGCAGCCACTTAAATTAAAGTTATTTTAATGTGTGTACTGATTACATATTATGTATATTTACCTCCACTTGAAAGATTAATTAAACCTGGTTTCATGTATTTAAGTTCTAAGAAATTAAGAAAAGTCAGGGCTTTAAAAGCTGATATTTTGTTAGTAATAATACAATTGTAAACTCACCTAATTGTGGATTAGCATTTGTCATAATAAAAATATCCGAATTTGCAAAGTCTGTATAGTAACTATTATTTACAAACTCATTCCAATCGTCATTATACTGATCCAAATTTGTAAATCCATATAATTCATTCTTAACCATTTCTTGGTCAATATCATTTCCAGATTTAAGCAGTAAGACACTCTGATCAACACCAAGTAATCCAACATATGATAATGGCTTAGACTTGACAGAAATATTCATTAGGCTGCTTGGTCTTGTTTCCGATTTTGATAGACTAATATCTAACTAGATAAAGGAACGCATTAAATTATTATTCTTAAATAATAATCAATTGTACATGTCAGTTGGATTTGTAGTCAAAGTCGGATACTTACAAAGTTAGGCAAAAAATTATCAAAGTTCAAAACTTTTTTGTCCGAAACAATATCTCCATCCGGTGTGACGTAAAATGCAATAATTTTAGCCGATGGAGCCATGTTGAATGTTGGCTGGAAGTCAAATTTGAAGCATTTTGTATTCGATCCTTTGACTTGCCCTTTAGCAACAATCTTGTTCCTGGCAAAAATGAGGTAGTTAACTTCATTAATGTTGACATTTGAAACAATTTTTAATGATGAAGCTCTATCCATTGGAAGCTTTTCTGGAACTTTGATTTCAATATATTGTTTATTCCGTGAAGGCTTAACTCCAGCATAAGAATACCTGAATGCTCGTTTATAAGTTGCATTAAAATGAAATGATGTGATATTTGGTGTAACTATTAAAGGAAGTTCTGCAATGCCATTATTCAAGAATATTTGGTATGTCACTACTTTAGTTGGAGCTGGACGCCACATAACATATATAGGAATATCTGTTTTTTGCAGTTCTTCCAGTGTAAAGTTTAAAAATGCTGTCTGATATGGATATTCATAAGTGTAAGTGACTTTAAATGATACAGGTTCCTTATCATCAGTTATTGGAGCTTCATATCGATCCTTAACGAATGCTTTAACAGTAAATGGGAAATAAGCTTTTATATTGTAATCGGAATTGACAAGTTGAAGGGTGTAGAGATTATCGTAGACATTAACACTTGCTGTTGCATGTTTTTGAATTCCTGTTAGTGCTTCCGTAAATGTTACTTTCAGAAGAATAAATTGTATGCCGGAATTTATTAAACGCAAATCATTTCTAATATTGATGGATGAAGTTTTTGTACCATTGTCTAAGGACTTTTTGTATAGGACAAGTCTCTGTTTGTAATGTATTAACTCTGCGGATACAACTGCACTTCCTTCAACGTCCTTTCCATAAGTATACTTAGCGGTGTATGAAAATATGATATCATCTTCCTGATAAACCTTACTCTTGGTGACTAGAGTAACTTCGAATTTCGGCAACACATATTCAGCAACCTCAAACGTTTTTGTACTTTCTTTACCATCAACTTTTACATGAATCACCCAATTGCCAAGTACTGGCTCATCAGACAATTGCAATGAGTGCCTGTAAACTCCTCGTCGGAAAAATATATTTTCATACTGCTTAATTCGATTGTTACTGCCGTCGGTGATAAAAATATCAACACTTGTTGTTGGGAATGGCTTTGTGTCTGCATTTAAAACAAGAACTCGGAATTGCACCTTTTCACCAGGCTTGTAAATTGCCTTATCAGTTTGAATATAGACAGAACATTTCTTTGTATTCAAATGAAGTTTTGCGGTCTGTTCAAATGTCCGATTTTTGACTTTTATGAAGTAGTTTCCCAAGACTTGGTCTTTTAGCTGTGGAAAATGGAATAGGATTATAATAGATTCAATAATTAAGAGTGGACAATTACACATGCTCAGACTTACATCAAAATCCACTTTTTCTAGTGAATTGTTCTTCAGAATTACATTCTTGGCATTTTGATAAATTATTTTATTTCCAGATTTGCCATAAATTTTTATTTGAAGAGCTTCTGGCTGAGTGTATCCAGTTGATGCTACTGCTACTGAATATTTGCTTTGAAACGGGATTGTGTTGGAGCCAGTGACTATGAATGAGCTAAATTAAGGTTTTGAAGAGATTAAATGTTAATTCCATCCAATTTAAGCAGGAAGTGCTGGTTCTGCTACATTTAAACTTACTTCTTACAATCACTAAGCTTTACAGCCAAACAGCAAAAAACAATCAATCTTGAAATTTCTTTCCACATTACTAAACGATTCTCAAAATTAGACTGAATTTCTATGGCTTTTGGTGCTGAATTTATACCTTTCCTTACGAAAATTCCCTGATAAGCTTAATATATTAAGTTGGTGTCAGGTGGACACTTAACAAATTTATATATATTTAATATGCACAAGCTTTAAACATCCGTAAATATTGTTGATTTAATTAATTGCATTTACAATATTCTGGATTTGTGCTTTTGAAGCCACGACTATCAGTTTTGTATAATTGAATGTCAGACTTAATATGTGATGATAAAACTACCTTAAATTGTCTATTTTATTGCAGATTTAATTTCGATAAATTAATTCTTTTGTACAGCACATGAATAAGAAACGGTTTAAGAAGTGGAACTAGCCAGAACAATCTTCGTCAACGACCATATCACGTTGAAAACACCGGTTCTCGTCCGATCACCGAAGTTAAGCAACGTCGAGCGTAGTTAGTACTTAGATGGGTGACCGCTTGGGAACGCTACGTGCTGTTGACTTTTTGCCACTTTTTTACATCGCTTTGAAATGGAACATGTACATAAAATGGAACATATTGGAAATGAAACACAGCAGAAGTCATCAATAATTTTTAAGAGAGTTCATTAAGAGCTTTTATTTATTTTTGAAACATCAGTTTTATTTGGACTGGGATAAGTAAGCATCATTATTTGCAGGCATCAGGGCATTCCTTAGGACCACAAATGTCACATAGAATAACTTTTGCTGGCGTGTAGAAAACTTCAGATCGCAAATCTAGAAAAATCATCCTCATTTTGAGTATATTGAAGAAATTTGGAATTTTAAGGAACTTACCATTGGCATAATAGTCATAAACAACAATTGAAGCTGGCTTCTGATCAGCAACATCAAATACTTTCGAAACATTTACATTCATGCATTGAATTTGTGATTGAAGATAGTCAAAATAGACATTTGCTAAAGTATTTCCATTCTTGGCCTCAACTCGCTGTGGATAGAAATTAAAGGATGTCTTCTATTTAGATATGACACAAAACAGAATCAAGAATAAATCGTACCTTAACATTGCTTGAAGAAGCAACAACAGAATTCAAACTGTCGGAATCAAAGGCATAGCCACTTGGAGTTGAAATTTCCATGACTGCCATGTTCGATTGATTCATGTTCTTAAGTCCAACACAAGTTTCTAAAGTGAAGAAGTAATCAGCATTAGCTGAAACCTTTGCATTCAAAATGAAATTATTTGTCTTCTTGGGTTCATTTATATTGTAATGATAAGAAATTTGGACAATAGTAAATCCAGTTCCAGTTGCTGTGATATCAATGCTTCGAATGGTTGATGGAAGTTCAATCTTTTGAAGAACTAAAGCATTTTTCAGATCAACATTTAATGACTTGACATTATTTTGGTATTTCAAGTCAATTTTAATGCTTAATGTTTTTGAGGATATCCTGGACGCAATTTTAGATAGTGCCAATAGTCCAACGACTGTATCTTGTGTTGATTCAAATCCTCCAAATGAATTTCTTTGTGAGACCAACCATTTAGCTATAAGCAATGCATCCGTATCTTTGTTAGCCTGTAAGTAAGCCAATAGAGCATATGCTGATGTTTCAATGCTCAAAGATGTAAGGTACAAGTCATTTGACTTTTTGTCCCAATGCCTAGTTCCATCTGTATTATTTGCTTGCTGATCCAACTTTTTCAACAACATATCTGCCGTGGATGTTTTTCCAGCTAGGTATAAAGTATAAGCAACGATGGACATTGTATAGACGTCATCTATTTCACTGACATGCTTAACAATGTTGTCCACAGCTTTGTCAATTGTTTTCTTATAAGTTGCAGCAAGCTGGCCATTCTCTAAGAAAGTCAGTAAGACATAAGAAGTAAGTCCAGTTCCACTAGATGATCCACCTTGCATTGCTTTGTGGAAAACTACTCCATTTTCCGGAAAACTTCCATCATCAGCTTGAACATTTTGTAAGAAAGCAAGTGACTGAGAAATCACATTTTGGTCTACAGTTATGTATTTTGAAGCTTGATTGAAGGATCTAGCAACAAATGCTGTAAGCCATGTTGATCCAGATTTGTCACTATTTCCAAAAGCACTGAATGATCCATCATCGCGTTTGTATGTAAGTTCCCGCTGATAGCCTGATTCCATAAAACCTTTGAGTTTTGCTTCTAAATCTGAAGTTAGTCTATTTGCACTTGTGAGATAGTCAAGGACTATAATATCAGGTACAAAGAACAACATGTTTTGTTCTCCACATCCGTAAGGCATTTGACTGTAAAATTTAAAAATTAGAATCAATAAATAACTTTGCCTTAATTACTTACATCAACTTGTCGAGATTATCAAGAGTTGGTCCTAAAATGTCACCAATAAGTGAAGCCTCAATCCTTAATGAATCAGGAACAATGTCTTTAGGAACAGCAATATCGACTTTTTTGTTAAATTTGTTCTGAGATCTCAAGTCGACGAGAACAGCTGTATTGATATATCTTGTGATTCCTTCAGGCAACACAAGCAGTTTTTGTTCAATTCTGTCACCGGCATTTGATGTTAAAGCTTCCATTTTGAGAGTGATGTATCCAACTTTTAATGCTCGGATGATGAACTTCACAGATGTTCCACTGTTAGATTTGGATGTGATTTTCTTAGCTAACATCTTCTGATTTTGTGTCTTTTCAACAAATTCGAATTCCTGATTTTCATTGAACATTGTTATTGTGGCTGAAGCATCAGCATTCATGTAATTGAATATGACAGCTTGAATTGAAATGATTTCGCCTCTCTTAATGGAATATGGAAGGTTTAAGTAGATAAAGAAAGGCATAAACACTGTCAATTTCGTTGGTTCTTTAGTCAATCCTAATCCATTTTGGAAGTTCATCGAGAATCCTGTGATGACCCATGAAGTTATTGTGTCTGGAACTTTTCTTGTTATGTTCTTAAATCCTTTGACGCTGAATTGAAAAAAGGGAATAAATCTCGTTAGTGAGTCACCAATTTGGAATGCAAATCTTAAAGTATTGTTTAACTAGTGATAACTTACTTATCTACACAATCAAATAGCCAAGTTTCCGGAAAATTCTTTCTTGTTACAATCGCATTTCCACCGTTCTCATTTCCACCGATTGGCACGATTCCTGGAATTTTCGGAGTGACTGGTGGTGGCCCTAGACTTGTTGTAGGAGGTACTAAATTTATGACATTATTCAAATTTATTTTTAAACAGTCTTGTATATTAATATTAGAATGAAGTTACCTGCGTCAACAGGAGAACCTGGATACCAACTAATTGTTTCTCCTAAGAAATTAATATTAATCAATGTTTTAAATCATGGTTTTTACAACTGTAAACTTACCATATTCTGAATTAGCATTTGTCAGAATGAAAATATCTAAAACTGCAAAGTCTATGTAGTAATTATAAATTACGGGCTCATACCAATCTTCGTTAAATTGATCCAAATTTGTAAATCCATATAATTCATTTTTAACCATTTCCTGATCAATATCATTTCCAGATTTAAGCAGTAAGACACTCTGATCAACACCAAGTAAACCAACATATGATAATGGCTTAGACTTGACCGAAATATTGATTAGGCTGCTTGGTCTTGCTTCCGAATTTGATAAATCAATATTTACCTAGATAATGGAACAGAACACAATTAATTGCTATTCTCAAATAATTACCTATTCTACAAGTCGGTTGGACTTGTAGACAATATTGCAAAGTCTATGTATGTAGATACTTACAAAATTTGGCATTAAATTATCAAAGTTCAAAACTTTGCTGGCTGAAACAATTTCCCCATCCGAAGTGACGTAAAAAGCTATAATTTTAGCCGAAGGAGTCATGCTGTACGTTGGTTGGAAGTTGAACTTTATGCTTTTTTTGTTCGATCCTTTGACTTGACCTTTAGCAACTATCTTGTTCCTAGCAAAAATGAGGTAGTTGATCAGATTAATGTTGACATTTGAAATAATTTCAATTGAAGTAGATCTATCCATTGGAAGCGTTTCTGGAACTTTGATTTCGATATATTGTTTGTTTGTTGTTGGCATGACTGGAGCATAAGAATATCCATATGATCCTTTATAATTTGCATTGACACTGATTGATGTGACATTTGATGAAGCTGTTATTGAAAGTTCTGTCATGCCATTTCTCAGGAATGCCTTGTAAGTCACTACTTCCATGGGAGGTGGACGCCATGTAATCCACCATTCTGTTGGAAAAGTTGGAAACGTTGTTTCTTCATCGTCTGGCGATGCGCTTGTTGTTGGGAAAGTTGTTGACTCAGTAGGATATTCGTAAATATAAGTGACTTCAAAAAATACAGGTGTCCTATCATCAGTTATTGGAGCTTCATAAATGTCTTTAACAAATGCTTTCACTGTAAATGGTAAGTTAGCTTTGACATTGCTGACGGAATTAATTAGTTCAAGATTGTATAAATGTCCATAGACATCAACTGTTGCTGTTGCATTTCTTTGAATTCCTGTTAGAGCTTCCGTAAATGTTACCGTCAGAAGAACTTGTTGTATCCAAAAAACATTTTGTAAATTCAGATCATTTTGAATATTGATGGATGTAGTTTTTGTGGAATTGTCTAAGGACTTTTCTACTCTTCTTATAGGAGCTCCCCACCAGTAGTCTATTGTTTCTGCAGACACTACAGCACTTCCTTCAACATCCTTACCATAAGTATACTTAACGTTGTATGAAACTATAATGTCATCTTCCTTATAAACCTTACTCTTGGTGACAACAGTAACTTCGAATTTCGGCAACACATATTCAGCAACTTCAAATACTTTTATAGTTTCTGGATCTTTACCATCCACTTTCACATGAATCACCCAATTGCCAAGCACTGGCTCATCAGATAATTGCAATGACTGCCTGTAAACTCCTCGTCTAAAAAATATATTTTCATACTGCTTAATTCGGTTGTTACTGCCGTCAGTGATAAAAATATCAACATTTGTTGTTGGGTACGGCTTTGTGTCTGCATTTAAAACAAGAACTCGGAATTGCACCCTTTCACCAGGCTTGTAAATTGCCTTATCAGTTTGAATATAGACAGAAAATTTCTTTGTATTCAAATGAAGTCTTGTGGCTTGTTCGAATGTCTGATTTTTGACTTTTATGAAGTAGTTTCCCAAGACTTGGTCTTTCAGCTGTGAAAATGCAATAAGATAATTTGGATTTAGGGGTTACAAGCTCAGACTTACATCAAAATCCACTTTTTCTAGTGCATTATTCTTCAAAGTTACGCTTTTGATATTTTCATAAACTATCTTGTCTCCAGACTTGCCATAAAGTTTTATTTGAAGAGTTTCAGGCTTAGTGTATCCAGTTGACGCTACTGCTACTGAATATTTGCCTTGAAACGGGATTGTGTTGGAGCCAGTGACTATAAATGAGCTAAATTAAGGTTTTGAAGAGAATAAAATGTCAATACATCCAATTTGAGTAGGAAGTGCTGATTCTGCTACATTTAAACTTACTTCTTACAATCACTAAGCTTTACAGCCAAACAGCAGAGAACAATCAATCTTGAAATTCCTTTCCACATTACTTTACGGTTCTCAAAATTAGACTGAATTTCAACAACTTTTGGTGCTGAATTTATACCTTTCTTTTTGGAGATAAGACTTAATATATTAATTTGGTGACTGGTGGACACTTAATAAATTTAAAAATATTTAATATGCACAAACTTTAATTAATTGCATTTACATTATTCTGGATTTGTGCTTTTTTAGTCATGACTATCAGTGTTGTATAATGGAATGAATGTCTATTTTATCACAGTACAAAATTATTTCAGAAGTAGCCACAACAATCTTTGTCAACGACCATATTACGTTGAAAACACCGGTTCTTCCAGTTCTTCCGATCACCGAAGTTAAGCAACGTCGAGCGTAGTTTGTACTTAGATGGGTAACCGCTTGGGAACGCTACGTACTGCTGATTTTGCCACTTTTTTGCAACCTTTTTTGAAAAAAAATTGTCAATTTTACTGCTGGAATTTGAAGATTAAGTTAATTATTTTATACAGAACATGAATGAAAAATTGTTTAAGAATTGAAATTTATATTTATTAAAAGCTCTTCATACATATGTACATCTCATCTTGCTTAATACTAAAGATTAGATTGTAAGAAATTGTAAAATACTTCAGACCTTGAACCTGAAAAATAAATTTGAGATCGTCCATTTTTGAGTGCCATATTTATTAATTAACTTACTTTTTGTATAGTAATCATACACAACAATTGATGCCGGTTTCTGATTTTCGATATCAAAAGCTTTCGTTAAATTTAAATTAAAACATTGCATTTCTGGTTTCAAGTAGTCGAAGTAAATATTCGCATGAGTGCTGGCATGTTTCGCTTCAACCTTCTGAAAATAAAATCATAATTAATTCAGAATCATATTTGATGTATTTTTATATATCGTCCTAATAAAAAAGCATATGCTCAATGAGCATCTTACCATACTTAGTGAGGATGCTCACCTTTATAGTAAGATTATCCATTAGTGTGATCATTGACCATATGCTTGTATGCTAGGGTTGATTCCAGTTTTTAAATCTTGAACAACTTACCTTTATACTCTCCGATGAACTAATCAATGAGTTTAAGCTTTCAGTCTCAAAGATATATCCACTAAGTGTAGAAATTTCCATGACTATCATGTTCCTTTGACCACCATCATTGCATCCAACACATACTTTCAGGGCACCAGAATAAGGTTCATCAGATATTATACTCGCATTTAAAATATAATTGCTAGTTCTTTCAGGATCAATCACATTGTAATGATATGAAATCTGAGCAAGTGCCAATCCACTTCCATTTGATGAAAATTCAAAATTCTTCACATTTGATGGCAATTCAACTTTTTGAAGAATCAAAGCTTTTTTACGGTTGATTTGTAAAGTTTTGATATTATTTCCATATTTTAAATCAATTTTCATGTCCAAAAAGCTTGTTGAAATTTTCTCAGCCATTTTAGAAAGTGCCAAAAGACTAACGACAGTGTCTTGTGTCGATTCAAATCCACCAAAATTGTTTCTCTGAGGAACTAGCCATTTTGACACAAGTAATGCATCAATACTTCGATTTGCTTTTAGATAAGCTAATAAAGCATATCCTGATGTTTCTATACTTAAGGATGTGGCATAATCCTCATTTGATATTACATCCCAATGCCTTACTCCGCCTGAATTGTTTGCCTTTTTGTCAAGTTGTTCTAACAATGATCCAGCAACAGAATTCTTTCCAGCTAGGTATAAAGCATATGAAGCTATGGACATAGTGTAAACATCGTCGATTCTGTCAACATTTCTAACAATATTGTCAGTAGCTCTGTTGATTGCCCTTTTAAAGCTTGAATTATAATTTCCATTTTCAAGGAACGTTATAAGAACATAAGCGGTCAGGCTTAGACCACTTGATGATCCACCTTGCATTTCCTTTCGATAAACAGTTCCAACTTCAGGAAACGATCCATCCTTTTGCTGTTCACTGTGCAGAAAGCTTAAAGCCTGAGTTATTGCATCATCATCAATTGTGATGTATTTTAGGGCATAATTTAAGGATCTAGCAACAAAAGCTGTAAGCCACGTTGATCCTTTTTCATCAAACTGTCCAAAGGCACTATAGGATCCGTCATCAAGTTTGTAAGTCAATTGTGATTGATATCCAGTTTCTAAATATGTTTTTGACTTTTTGTAGATTTCCGGAGTTAGCTTGTTGACACTTGATAGATAATCCAGGACAAGGATGTTAGCTGCAAAGTTGAGCATGTTTTGTTCACCATTTCCTGATGGCAGTTGACTGAAATGAGAATTAATTAATAGTCAAAATGGCTTATATTTAATAAGAATATTCACATTAAGTTGTCCAAATTGCCCAATGCTGGACCTAAAAGATCACCAATAAATGAAGCTTCAATTTGTAGAGAGTCAGACACAATATTTTCTGGAACATCAATTTCTACAGATTTTGTGAATTTGGTGTGATTCTTTAAATCAATCAGGAAAACATCATTCTCATATCTCGTGACTCCTTCAGGTTTAACAAGCAGTTGCTTTTCTATGCTGTCACCAGCAACTGCACTTAAAGCTGTGATTTTTAAAGAGATAAATCCAGCTTTTAAAGGTTTAAGTTTGAACGTAACAGGTGTTCCTTTATTAGCATTGGATGTGATTGTCTTAGCTAACATTTCTTGACTTTGTGTCGTTTCCACAAATTCAAATTCATGATTTTCATTTGACATTGTTACTGTGGCTGGATAATCATCCTTCATGTAGTTGAAGATTATAGCCTGAATTGAAATGATTTCGCCTCTTTTGATTGAGTATGGAAGGTCTAGGTGGATGAAAAATGGCATGTAGACATTCAATTTTGATGAGTGTTTGGTAAGTCCAAGTCCATGTTGAAAATCTAATGAAAATCCTGAAATGATCCATGATGTCATTTTGGCTGGGACTTCCATTTTAAGTGTTGTGTTGCCTTCAAAGCTGAAATGCAGATAGTGAGGATTGCTCGACATAATAATTTAAAAGAAGCTTACATACTTAACAACGTGATCAAAGAACCAAGTATCCACAAAATTCCTCCTTATTGGTATTTTTGAAGGTTGTTCAAAATCAATGAAGGAACTTCCCGGTAAAGGTAGAAATTGTTTGGGAGAAACATGATCTGATTGTTCATCTCCAAAGGGTGGTTTGGATGAAAATGGTAACGGTTTTCCTGAAAAATGAAAATTAATCCTTAGATCAGTTTTGTGCAAAATTTTTTGAGCCATAAAGGTTCTGAAGCTATTTTACTGATACCAAATGGAAGTCGTCTATGAGAGCTTTAATAGAACATTAAAAGCTCTATGGTCGGCCCTCATTATTTGTGACGCAAAGACCTTAAAATGCACTGCTATAATTAAATATGTCTTACGGTATTCCTTTTTGGCATTCGTTAGCACCACCGCGACTGAAAAGTCTCTATAATTATTGAATGTGACATTTTCTTCCCAATCATTGTTAACAATATTGTCTAAATTGTAGTCATTCAGCTCACTGAATATCATGTCTTCTGTAATGTCATTTCCAGATTCTAATAAAGCCCTTTGATCAACGGCCATGAGACCAACATATGATAAAGGTTGAGATTTTATTGTTATGTTAACGTAGCTGCATGGCTTAACTTCAGAGTTTGAGAGTTCGATGTCCAACTATAAAGATTTGATATTCATATTATAAAGGTTTTCAAAGGTTCAACTCTCTATGATACATATCATAGAGCATACTCAGGGGCGTACCAAAGAGAAAGGAAAACTAAGAGTTAAAACCCTTTTTCCCCCTTTTTAGGTAAAATTGCATCCTTTTCTTCCTCTGAGCACACAAATGTCTCAGTTTTTACACCAACTTACAAAGTTTCTCAATGTCTTCACAAACTTCAATGACTTCCGATCCGAAATGATTTCACCAGTTTCTGTTACATAAAACGCAACCATTTCAGCTCCTGGTACCATCTCAAAAATTGGCTGTAGATCAAAATTAAAGCTTTTGGATTTCAACATCTGCAACTGTCCTTTTTCGAGTAACTTGTTGCGACCAAAAATGACATAGTCGATCCTATCAATTTCTTCATTTGACACTATTTCTATAGTCGTAGAATTAGATATAGAAATTTCATCAATTGGAACTTTAATTTCAATATATTGATTATGTTCAGACGGTCTGGTTCCGGTGTAAAAGTTTCCAGTTGCACCTTTGTACAAAGCTTTCAAATTAATTGATGTGACATTTGGGGTGACTGTTACAGGAACATCCACGAATCCATCTTTAATGAATTTTTCGTATGAAATTGTAAATTTTTTTGGTGGCTGCCATGAAGGAAATAGGCGTGAACTGGCTGATATCTCATTTTTGGAATCTAATGTTAAAGTGACATTGATTAGGATAGGCTCTATAGTGTCTGTAACTGGAACATTATCAATATTTTCAACAGTAATCTTAATATTATATGGCAAGCCAGGCTTAGCATGTTCATCACTTCTGTACGTATCAATAATGTATGGAGATTTATAAATTGATATTTTGGCAGTTCCAGTTTCTTCTTTTCCTGTTAAAGCTTCGGTAAAGGTTACAGAAACCAATCCATCAATTGTGTACGTTATGTCCTCTAATTCCATAGCATCCTTAATACTAATGCTTGTTGTTCTAGTGGAATTATCCAAATATTTCACAACTTTCGTTCCTTCCGATCCTAACCAATGATTTGTTAAGTCTACAGTGACAACTGCAGTTCCTTCAACTTTCTTGCCATAATCATATTTGGCACTAAAGGACACGATGATGTCATCATCCACTGTAACTTTCTCTTTCGTATTGACAATTACTTCAAATTTTGGAACCAAATATTCAGCAACTTCAAATTGCTTGACAAATTCTGGTTCCTGTTCATTTACAATCACATGAATATTCCATACACCAAGCACAGGCAGTTCAGACAGTTGAAGTTCATCACTAAACACTCCAGATCTAAAAATGACATTGTCATATTGCTTAATTCGGTTGAAATTGGCGTCAGTGATAAACAGTTCGACACTTTGTGGCAAATAAGGTTTAGTGTCTGAATTTAAAATAAGAACTCGAAATTGCAATTTATCGCCTGGTTTATAGACTTTCTTATCAGTTTGAATAAGCACCGAAAATTTCTTTGTATTTAAATTAAGTCGAAAACTTTGCTCGAATGTCTCATTCCTTACTCTTAAGAAGTAGTTTCCTGGTGTTTGGTCTTGTAACTGGAAGAAATGAATTAATGATGGGAATAATTGATTATTTTAAGGATACATACATCGAATTTCACTTCCTTAAGCTCATTGTTTTCTAATGTTATGTTTTTGCACTTTTCATATCTGTTGCCATCTTCCAGAAGTCCATAAATAGAAATTTCAAGATTTTCAGGCTCTTCTTGAGATTCTTCGGATCCAAAAGTTGAAACTGCGACTGAATATTGTCCTTGATAAGCAATTGTTTGCGGACCGATGACTAAGAAAGTTCTTAAATAACAAGATTTGATGGTTTTAGAGATTAGTTCCTTTAAATTTAAATTTTCAAGAATTTGCCTAAAGTCTACATAAATTTGACTCAACTCCGAACAAGCAATGAGCATGCACATGATCTCATAATTAAGACATCCAGACATGCCTGTAAAACACTTTTCAGTTTGACCGATTTATCGAATCCATCCAAAGAAGTTCGAAGATGGACACAAGATTGCTCATCATACCCAATTATTTTGATTGAGAATACTCATGAGCAATATCATTTGGGTAAGTTTGCTCATTGTCTGTTAAGATAAATAGTCCCAACTCCTTCTTATACACATAAAAAGCCTATATATCACTAAACTCCATTCACCTTTTACAATCCACAAATTTCACAATCAAGCACAAAAGAATCGCCGAGCACAAAACTTTAATCAACATTTTTACCCAAAATTTGAATCCAGACTGAGCCTTATTTACTTCTTTCAACTCTATTTATATCATTCTCATTCGTGAATATTTAATTTAAAAAAAAGGAATTCCTAAATGATAAGAAACGGCTTTAAAAAATAATATATTGTTGACAGTTAGTCAATTAGCAAATTTATGAATATAAAATGGGCACGATACCGTTAGTCTGTTTATACAAAATATTACATAAGAGTATTTTGTTTTGGGGTTTCATGACCTACCTTTGAAGTTGTTGACTGCAAATTCTGATAGGCTCGTTTTATGAATGAATTTGAGTTTTGTATTTCAAGGTGAACATGTCTGTGCTTTCTTTTTAAACTGGTTTGATGAGTTGACTGATAAGTGATAAGGATGGAAAAGAAATTTTGGCATATATATTAACTTTAAAGCTGTAAACTGCTTTCTGTAAGAGAACTGACTGATTCTGAAGCTCTAAAGCTGAGCGACACAATGGACTGAACCCAAATCGGCTTCCATTTGGAGTTAATAAAGGAGTTTTAACGAAGTAAAACTAGTAAGCACAGTGACTCCTTGTCTTCTTCATTTGTGTTCCTCAAGAAATTGAATAATTTATTATTATGATGAAGCCATCAAAGTCAGATCAATGATAAATTAAGAAAAACGAGGTAATATCCCGAGCGACACAACTGATAATGGCTCTGAATCGGATCGGCCCCGCTAAACCTCTTTTAATATCACCAAATGGAAGCCGTTTATTATTAACAGTCATAAAGACGTCAAACTGAGAGAGCTTCCATTTGGTATTAATAAAAGAGCTTTAGCGGAGTCTTTAAAGTTGTGAACCTTCTTTATTTGTGTCTTTCGGATATTGCAGAGTTCATGTCTATATCCTAACAATCCTGCCATAAAGACCATTTTTAAACAATAACAAATTCGTCGTTGAACTCAAAATCATGAGGATGAACGAACTGTCAGCGCCACACGTTTGAATAAATCTGAGTAAATTATAACAATGTTACCCACATTTACACAAGTTTTATGGCATATCGCATTAGTATTTATCCAGAGCTTAGTTCAAGTTTCTATGTATTCTTTAAATTTTCAAGAGATGGCGCTACTCATCATCAGCATGTCTTAACATTGTTTAATCTTTTCTTTTATTCAACTTCTTTTAATTCTCCTATTTAATTCAGCGGATTTCTCTATTTCTCTCTCAATAGATCTCTCAATAGATCTTGACTATGAATTCACTCTCAAAAATTATGTTAAAGCGGCTTTTGCTTAAGAAGAAAAGAAAGAGGTAAATAAGAAATTTCAAATCTTTATTTAAGTTCTGAGAATTATTTACTTTCTATTTCAGAACTGGTAGTTTATGTTTATTTGTGTAACTTCATTTTTACTTTAAGATTATTTGAAAATTCTGTGATCTTAAAGATTATGGACATACATTAATACCATTATCGATTTTGAAGCGTTATTGTCCATACAGAAAACCATGTTCACTAGGGCATCGATACATCGCTGTATTAATAGTAAGATGATGGCACCGATTGATTTCGTCCCATATTTGCGGCGAAAAATGATGTTTGATGGATTTGCTGCTCGGGTTGATTGTCATTCAAGCTTTTAATTTTAAGCTTTAACTTTATTTGAAAATTTAATATTCACAAAAAATTTAAAAAAATTGATGTTTTCAGTACAACTAAATGTATGATGTCACAAATATACTTTCCAGATTTATCTGAGTTTGTCCACGTCTTGCGTAACCCGAGCAGCAAGATGTGACAAAATGAATTTTTGGCAACAGATAGGTCTAAAATTAGCATCACTAAACATTAATGGCACCCTCTTGTGTTGTCATCAACACAGCAACATAGCGGTACCCTGGTGACTAAATAATGCTACTCGGGAAAGAATTGCCAATTCATAAGTCGACATAAGACTTATGTACATCATCAGCATCAACATTTCCTCATATTACCGATGATACACGTAAACTTGTCTCAATTAAAAAATCTCACTCGTACATTTTCATCACAAAAATCCACAAAACAACTTTAATCAGTTTTTCTACATCAAATAAAATTAATTTAATGATCAATTAGTCAATAAATTGGATTTAAATTGGAAATTGCTCAATGCGGCACATTCTGCATTTAATATGAAATTAATTTGATTGACTCTTTTCTGCGTAATTTTCGCGTATGTTGAACCTGGACATGTTAAATAATATTCAAAATAGATTGCAAATTTTTTCTAACTTTGAAGGAATTCCACATCATTCAAACTCTATTTTTTGTCGAATCATTAATTAAAATTTCTTATGTCCATTGCTAAATTACTCTCAAGAGAGTAAGAAGAGTTGCTAATTGAAAATGGTCATAACAAGTCTGAAGTCAATCGAGATGAGATTAGCAAATTTGAATGAAGCATAACAGATGACAGATGTAATCGATATGATTAAAATTGGGATTTTTGACTAGACTTAAATGGCATTTGTCCATCAAGTAGTCGATTTATGTCTTGAGTAATTAATTGACATGTGCCAAATTATGCCTGACAATTTGGAATTGATTTTTTCGTGAATTTGGTTTCAAATTCATCATGTCAAGCTTAATGCACTAAATATTTCAGCATCTAGTGTAAAAGTATCGAGAAATATCCAAGAAAAGTTTCTAAAATGCGTTAAATTTGCAATTTTAAAATCGCATGTGCTACTTTCAACATTTCCTTCCATCTAGTCTTTAGAAAATGTCACACAAGCAGCTCGAGTCTCTTTTTATTTTGTAGATCGAATTTAACTTTTAGATTTCATGTTCATTTTTATTGGCTATTTTATAGGCATGTAATGTTGTGTAAACAATATGGTCCATAAAGTCACAAAACACTGAAATTTATTGTTTCTTTAAATTGAGATTATTGTCTTCAAATGTCAAATTTGCATGACATCAAGTTCAAATGACTTTTATGGCCTATGAAGTTGATTTGATGATAATTCAATTATTTTCGAATGATTATGAAAATCTTTAAGTGCTACAAGGTTCAGAATCTCACTAAAGCTCATGAGGATGTCAGTAGCTCTTAGTGTCGCTTGAGCATTAAAATGCAATTGTAGATAAAAGCTCAGAATTCATGAAGATTTCTAATAATATTTGAATCAAAGCAACCAAAGTTTTTGAGAATTTTTGAAAGATCATTTGCAATTTTGTGGAAGTTGTATGAAGTAAAGGCACAAAATAGAAGTTAGGACCAAGAAATTAATTTCAAACAGGAAACCATCTCATCTTAAAATAGAATTGCAATCAAAATGTTCCAAATCTGTGTCACAACATTCCATAATCCCCAATTACCAGCCAATAATTCAAAGTGTTTCCAAAATAATTCATCGTATCTCCTAACAATCACATCATAAAGCATAAGGTAAGAAAGAAATCATTGACCCCAAGTCACATAAGATTGAAAGCGAAATGATGAGATGAGAATACAAAGAAGGTCAATTGCTGTGTGCCATTTTCTGTGAAATTTGAATCGATCAAGGTACAAGAAAGCTTCTTATGGATATAAAAGATGAGGAAAAATTCACTTTCATTTCATAATTTTTTTTTAACAAACTAAACGATTAACTGATATCCATAAATCAATGTTTCAAGTGTTTTAATTGCAAATAATCACGTCGGAATGTATTTTAAGTTTTATGCTTAACAAGCTAGCTTTAGTAATCATTATAAAGATGTTGATGATGATGAATCAAATGTCGATTTAATTCACGCACATCACGTAAGTGCTTCACAAGACAATTAATGGAAATTAGCGAAAGTTGCTCCACTGATGGTCACTAAATCAAATCAAAGCATTAATGTTTTTGGGGGAAATAAATTAGATAAAATTTGAATTTTAATTTTCCGAGCATGCGATGCACGTACAAGACATTAATGCTGTGCTTCCGGCTGTTTCTTTTTCATCACATGATGACGATTTCTCGATGATAAAGTTGCTTAAATGTACATGAATTTATGATTATGATTTTGTTTTATTACTGGACTTAATTTATGCCTTTAAGTAACTTTCAGTCATGAATTTTTATAATCTTAATGCTCAAGTCGAATAAATATTTCTTGATTCATGTTTAATGGTCGTCTCGTGATGACGAAAGTTTGTGCAAAAAATTAAAAAATTTCGTAATTATTGTTATCTAAAATTGTGAGATGATGCTTTGTTCCATATCGAGGCCTTTTGTATGTGCAATTGAATCATATGAATTATTGCTAAAATATGAATTAGATAAAATTTCTTTTTAAGAGGCTGGAAATAAATTATCAGCAATTGTTTAATTATAGATGCTTTGTGGAAGGAAATGAATATCACTTAGTTACTTACTATCACTTTCATTTGATTAATGCGATGACAAGTAATTTGGAATGATTGTTATTAAATAATAAATTTGCTGAAATTGAAAATATCTGATCTACCTAATTGATTCATTGTGAGTGTGATATATCATTTGAATGTATCTAGCCACTATTAGTGAGTGGTGAATCCCACAAATTGACTGTTATTGCTCGAATGCAAAAATATCGTTTAAATTTCTCCATACTTAACATGTGATAAAGCTCGGTATAGTTGATACACAATAGAAAGTAATCACCCTAACCCTTCCTTCTTTGCTACTTTATTGTCTGATATGTCATCACCTTTTCTTATTAATTATTTATTAACTTCGTTGGTCGTACAGATCAATTGTGAGCCATGATCCCCTCTATCGCTTGAAACTGGCTTTTTGCTGGTTATACAGCTGGCTTCAGCTTGTCGATTTTAAATGCCATCAATAACAAAATACTATCTCTATCAACAGCTTCGTTCCAGGAGTTTTTTTTGTCGTCCACGAGCTCTTTTACAATCAAGAAAGTCAGATTTGAAAACCTTCATTATTCCCTTCTCTTACTGCCACAAAATGTTTTATACAGATCAAGAAAAGCTCTAGCTTTAAATACAGTTTCACTACATATTCACTACTTTGCCAATAACATTTGAATAGTGACACTAAATTTATGCTGAATGTAGAGTTATAAGAGATATGCTGTAAATTAAAAATACTACATTAAGCTTCAATTCCAAGAATTTTAATGATCTCCAAAAAACCCATCCAATTTTTAACATTTCCTTTCGCGAAATCCAAACTCAAAAAGCAGCCAAACATTAATAAATTAAAAAGCATTCGCAATAGTTCATAAATTTTTTCTCCAAACAGAAATTATAGATTGAAAAGTTTATAGTCTTAATAGTAGATCAGACTAGTAATTTATTTCATACCACGTGATTGCTTCAGTTCATTCGCCTATGGCTGACTTTTCTCACAATAAATAGAAGGTTACAAAATGACATTTATTGAATATGCTGTAACAGGTTTGAATTTTATGGAATTTTTTTATAATCTTAAAATTTTCAATAAAGTCAGTTCTATTGTAGAAGTTATCTAATTTAAAGTCATAACTTGATCATGTCACCGAGCAGCATGATGCGGCAAGTTTCATTCCTTACTAAAAACTAGGCTAAAATCAGTCGTCATGTAGCCGTTAGGCACTGTTATGTCTTGCTGTCAATGCATTGTGCTGATCGAATTCTATCAATCTAGTTCAGAGTTGGGCAACCTTATGTACCGCGGCACACTAGTGTGTTGCCAAATTCTTTTATAAATGCCATGAATGGTACACCGTGTGTGATTATGATCGATGCATACAACTAAGGTGTGCCTTGGAGAAAAGGTTGCTCATCACTGATCATGTCAACCAAAAATTTCAACAGAATATAATATTTGACATCCATAATTTAATTTTGCCTCAATTCAAAACATTTGCCAAAAACTCTCAAACCTCACTTGAAACTTTATTTACTGCCGTAATCATCTTCAATTGAATGGTC
This sequence comes from Chironomus tepperi, assembly GCF_022539635.2. Taxonomy (NCBI): domain Eukaryota; kingdom Metazoa; phylum Arthropoda; class Insecta; order Diptera; family Chironomidae; genus Chironomus; species Chironomus tepperi. The sequence continues at coordinate 1,056,249 of NW_027226601.1, read as the reverse complement.
AAGATGCACAACAATGAAATCATTTTGTACACAATTTACAGCCAGTTGACACACAAAAGCTTGTAAAAGTTCCTACAACGGTTATTATAAATAAAATTATTTTCTTTTTTGTGTTGAAACTTCTTATTTTCCATTCATGTTGATAATGCACAGCAGATGCCAACAAAGTCACTTGATCCATTTACGAAAAAGCAGCTATTTTATTAGCATTTTCAATTAGTATTCAATTAGCGCAATTCGATTTGTCCCAAAAAAGTTTTTCTTTTTATTTTGTTGTATGAAAATGGATTCTCAACTGAGCAATTGCGGTGGCTTAATCATCATCAGCAATGGAATTACTTAATTGAATATTAATATTCGAGTGTGGACATCAGTGGATTTGTTGAGCAATAAGGGAATTTGGGTAGGTATTTTAGGAACTGAAATAAAAATGATTTTCCGTTAAAATTCAAAATAAGTCATGAAGTTAGGAATATGGGGCTATTGAGTAACAACTATTGTAATAAACCATCAAAATAAATACAGACGGTGTAGTATAAAAATCGGATCAAAATCCAAAACTCTATAGATATTTAGATCTTAAGATCAGGAAATGTGTACCTAAGATCTATGTGGAACTATTCTTTTCCCGAAATCCCGGAACCGGAACGAGATTTTACGGGATTTTTCAGACTCGATTCCGACATCGGGAAAGGTTATTGTGTGCATAAAGGTTAATGGCCGCCAAAGGAATGAAAATTTGTCTGATGTTCCGCTTGAAACTTGACCTAAAGCATTAATTGGGATTCGAAAAGGAATCCTAAACTCTCTTTTGATGAGTTTTTTGCTAGACGCTTGCAAAGTATGGTTGTCACTTCACTTTTAGTACATATGATTCGAAAGAGCAGCAAGTGATCAATCTTGATCCCGACATCGGAAATCCCCACGCAGACACATTAAGCTATTCCTGACTTTCAGTTCCTCATCAAAATTAGCAAATCAATCAACAAGTTGTCACATTTAATATGTTAATTTCTTCCTCTAACCCAGAAATGATCAAGAAAAAAAATTAAATATTCAAGTCAAATACAAACTTTTTAATTTTTGGCATTTCTCACATCCAGTCATAAAACATGAATTTCTTTTGTTTTACCAGAAAAAAAATCTACACAAATGCTTCATGTTTGACACTTTTTTTTTATGTCTTGCTTCAATCACGTCTATTCCCAAACAACATAATTGACAGAGAAAACAGTACAATTTAACATTTTTATTGTGTCGTTCTAATTTAATAAAAGAGTCAATGGATGTGCGCTAATTACCAAAAACATTTACGAGTTCATAAGTTGATCAACAATAGGTTCTGTGATTCTCATTTGATGAATATATAATTAAGTTGTTGAAACTTTATTCAATGCTGAATTAGGTACATCATAAAACAGCTGTTCCTATGTTTAAAGCATAAAAAAGTTGCTTAATTGTTTTTTAGGTCATAATGTCTTTTATTTCTTGTGCTTATCGTTTTATATTTTGTAAGAGTTTGGAAAAAAGAGAAAAGAAGAAGTTGGAACAACTAAATTTAACGCTACAGTGGCTGTGGGTATTTAAACATTTTGTTGGGAATCATTTAAAGATTATGGTTAATATTTCGGATTCAATAAATGGCAGTGATGGATAATCTTTTTTTTGGCACATCCTTGATAGTAAGCATAGACTGAAACCGTACATGACATACGATTTATGATTTTTCTCCAAAAATATTTGGCAGCACTAGTAGTGTACCGTGGCACAGAGGTTGCTCACCACTGATATAGTGCAATATTGCAAACTTTGCATATGGGGTATGATTACGACTAGTTCTTTTGTAATTTCTTCAAAATCATTCAGAAAGTCTTGGCATGTATCAGAAAATTGTCTAGCGTATGGGCGTATTCTGGGAGAGAGGGGTAAATGGGGGTTAGGGTCAACCTTTTGACTATAAAAATTGTACCTATGTAGTAGGCTGTAATCAAATTTTCAGTCAGTATTTGAACTTTATCAGTAGAGACAGTTTCAGGCGCCATGAATTACAATTGATCTGTACGGTCAGCGAAGTAAGCAATTAAAAATTAGAAGTTTACTTAAATTCATGATTGGCTCCATGACAGCAGCAAATTTAGAGTCAAGTATTCAATCGGCAAAAAACGGTCAAGTCGACCACCACTTGATGTTAAGTTTCCTGCCATCTCAGAATTCTGGGAGCAGCAAATTTGCGAACAGCTCTTTGTATCTTGAAAAAGTTAGATTTTAAAAACAACAAATGCAAATTTTGACATTTTTCAACATGCAACAACAATTTATCTTTTGGGAAGGTGTCTTCACTTCTTAGAAATCCACGAAAATGTCATTTTTACGAAACTCAATTCATTGTCTCAAAAAATCATTACAAACCATACCTAATCAACCTCTATAATTGCCAAAAAGGGGACAAATCTCTTTTTTATACCTCTAAGCAACAGCTTTTCTGCCTCAAAAAATCATTCATCATGAAAATCGCGACCATAAACCTTTTGTTAAAGCATATAAAGTATAAAAATCAAGTCAATATTTCTCGTCATAATTCAAATACTTACAATATTATTATTATTTTTTTATTGATTTCATTTCTTTCTGCTTTCTCTGTGTCCATAAACAGTTACTTCATCTGACGTCGTCGAACGCATAGACATTTTCTCAATCCATTTCATTTTATTGTTTATTTTGGTTAATAGTTCAATTTACTTCTTTTTTTACCATTTTCTGTTTGTCTTTTTTGCGTTACGATCAATTATTGCCGCACATAGATAGGAAATTACAGCTGCTGTATATCAAACGATAGAGTTTAACGACCGAACGATGACGAACCATAAACATTTGGATTGATGTGAATAATGTCACTAGATGAACTTGAAAGTTGCTAATTTCAATAAATTTTAGCTTCATCACCTTGAAAACAATAGTGTAATTATCGTTTTTTTTTCTGTGGCTGTGCTTGATTCCTTAATTTTTTCTGATAGATACTAGATCTAAAAAAAATTTTATTCTTAATTGCTTACATGAATCACGAAATATCAGCATTGTTTGTTGTGGTAAAATTTCATGCCAGCGTTGAGATAGATGGAAGTTGATTGGGAGGTTTTGATTGAGTTTGAAGTGTCTAAAGCGCATTTTTGATTCACATGATTTAGCTTACTGTACCCATGTTCCTTTTGGGAGCTTAGGCTGCAGCAAAAAGGCTGTCATCTGACTGAGATGCTGGATCTGTTATCTAGTTTGTGCTAATCCTCTTTCAAGTAGTTAAGCTGAAAATTCTTCACTCAAGATCATTAGATACATATAAATCATATGCTACCCCAGACACCCAAATCGACCAATTTAGAGTCCCAACTCCGAAATTTACAAACAACAGCATGTTTCATAAAAAAGTAGTCTGTGCTGTGAGATTTAATAATTTCTTTAACCAAACAAGAAACAACAAGCAAAACAGTAGAATTTTAAGTCTGCGGAGCACGAATCAACGAAAAAAATAAATAACAAAATAATTCTCACATAAAATTAAACAGAAAATAATTAGCATGGAAATTGAGTAATTCAATTCTGATTTAATTTATATACATTAAAGTAACGGCTGGCAGTAATTACAACATTCTAAGATAGTTTTTTTTGAGGGCAATTCCATGACTCGCCTACATCTAGTCACTCATTAATGTGTACAAGTTTCAAGGACCATTAAAAAAAATTATCAAGCACCGACAGTGAGGAATTCCAGCGGAGATAAAAAGTGAAAACGTTCAATAAACTTTTTTTCCGTTCGAATTTAGATCAACCTCTTATGCACGTATGCAAATTTTTTGTAGCCGACCGTTTCGTTTTCACTTGCTGCTGCCTTCGACGTAAAAAGTCAATGCATTCACCCATCCAGTTATTGATCGGTTTATCGCTTTTATTGCAATTAAACCAATTTCTTCGGATATTGTAAATATATATGAGGAAATTGGTATGAATATGTATACAAAGTGTAACACTAAGCATAGCGTTCAAGTGATCACATACTGGAACAATATATGCATGAATATTGGAGTTCACAAGATGTACAAGACATAGCTTTATCAGGAAAGCGGAATTTTTGTGAATAAAAAATTGATTACAATGAAAATTACACAAAACAAGCTGAACAGCACAGCACATGTACATGCACAGAGATTATGAGGAAGTAAATAATTTAATGAGAGAAAATGTTTTTTTGATTAATTTTGTTTTTGAAGAATTGAGTTAAATGGCTTGAATTAGTAAATGCTGTTGAATTGATGATGATTTCCTGAAGATCAGTCTGGCGAAAATTATCAGCTGTGGATGTGTTTTGATTGGTCTTGTGGTTTTTGAAGACACAATTTGAGGCAGATGGAAAGCAATTGATGACTCTTACTTTGCCAAAGTGAGGGTGCTCTGCTGATTCAGAACTTCAATAAATGGATCGAATAGTACAAATCTATCCAAAATCTAGAACAATGTCGACTCTGGAATGGTAAACTGAAGCCGGAACAAAGTCAGAATCACGCTGGTTTGATGTCGGATTATTGATCGATTAACCGATGAGTGACACGTACAGAAGCGCTTGTCAAACTAAGAACCACGACACTTCAAATTTCCCTAAGAATTTCAGTCACAAGAAAGAGAAAATTCGGACCACTTAGGACCCCCTAAAGAGCAGCTTAAATAGAAAATGCTCCAAACTAACACAAAATTTCCAATATAGTTTAGGGGTCGTTCAATTGTTACGTCATGTACAAAATTAGGGTGAGTTGGTCTAGCATTCTGTTACATCATTAACAGCAATTTAACATGGAGGTCAGGAGAGGGATCTACAGTGTTATATAACATTTTTTGTACAACGGTACACCTTGGCGGTAAGCTAAGAACAAAATTACACTCGAGATGCGATTCATGAAATTTCCAAAAATTTCGTAGGCGCTAGTATGTCCTGGAACACAGTTTAGACATGACTGGTCTAAAAATTCATTTTTTTTCCATAACGTAATAAATGAACGGCCCATTACTTCCTCATCACATTTCCTTTCAACTACTCAAGATCAACATGAAGACAAATCCAATTTAAATCATCAATTTTCCAATTCAAATCATCATTTCTCATCTATTCCATTTATCAAATCAACTTTCAATTTTTCTTGGTATTCTTCATTCCAATAAATCCATTAAATCAATAAAACACGTTCATCACGTCTCGCATACATAGTTTAAATGAGAGGGCCTCATTCTTTCATATTCACCAACAGTAGCGAACGAGATAGACCTACAAGACTGATGTAAAAAAGCAACTAATCAACAATTCTATACAATAATTTGAATTATTCAATAAGACGTGTATAGTTAAGCTAGTTAGCTTTTAATTCTATTGATATGTGTGTGCATATTAAACAAGTCATTTCTTCATGTACATTGATAGATAGCGGAATGGGAATCTTTTTTTTTATAGGTAGAAACAGCAACAGAAAAGAAGAAGAGAAAAAAATATGTAGGTAAATGTGGCAAGATTAGAAAGTAAAATAAATATTCGAAGAGTTTTTTTTGCTCTCGCTTCTTTTGCTCTTTTCCTATTCTTCACATTTCTTTTTCTTCTTTCACGATACTTGTAATTTGATTTATGAGGCATTGATGTCTTTGACGCATTTTTTGGGAATTTAATACATTGAATTTTTGCAATTAAATTACTTGAAGATTCAAAAGAATTGGTGAACATTTAACGGCGTTTTGAAATTTAAATTGTAAAAGTCTATTTAGGAGTTGGTCACCAATAAGGTCTATCAATGAAATTTAGTTCTTAATGAATGCAATTTTAAAGTTAGTCACTTACCACAAATTTAGAAATATGTAGACAGAGACATTGTCAAAAATTTTTAAGAGATGACTGCAGGTGTTTAAAACTACGCATTTCGTATCGAAATCTCATTGGCAGACGTCAAGCTTAGTCAAAGGTAGAAAAACCATGCATTGATAAATTTAAAATTCGACACCAGGCCGGCATGACTCTAGTCTAAAACTGATTTGTGTTTAGGAGACTTGTGATATCAATTGATCTGTAAGACCAGCAAAGTAAGTACAGTAACTAACCGATGTGTGCTATTCAGTCGTATCTAAAGACAAACTGCATCAATCACAACACATCTTCTCTAACAAAACTTTCTTTCAATAATCATGCATCGGCATACCGCGGCATAACTACGATCATCGTTCCTTTCTTCTTTTTTCTCTCAATTTGTAGCTCTTTTTTGGGCAGAGTCACAGCAAGTGTAAATATTTAAACACTTTTTTAACGATCTTTTAATTATCAGTTTCTCGAATGGACTTCTTTTGTCGTCTCATAGAGAATATTTTAAAGCTATTAAGTCAACATATAGTTCAGTTTAATAAGTAGGACACTAGGCAAAGACGTAAATAAATAAATTCGATAATTAAACAAATTTTCTCTCTTGAAGGAAATGCCGTTAAAATTAAATTATGCTAATTCTATGCTATATGTGCACTATATGTGTGGATGATGATAGTGCTTGGCACGCTGCATGATGCAACTAATTATACATCAAACAGATTCTTTCTTACATAAATTTTACTCTTGAAAAATCACAGCTGGAATTCACAATTGCTTCTCCATCCAAATTATAGCGCCTACTAATCTGCTGAAGAAATTAGAATTATCGTTAGATATAATCTTATGCAATGGATGGAGATGAAATAAGAGCAATCTCGTGCAATCGTTTTGTTAATTCTAGGTTGAATTCTTGTTGTGGAAATTGTGATGGATGAGGTGTTTTTTGATTATTTTAAATGGTTAGTTGCTTTTGATAATCTGGAGATAATGTAGTTAAGTAAGAAAACTTTTGGATGTTACGTAACACTTTGGGGCCGTTCCCTTGGAGGTAATACGTAACAAAATATCAATTCATTCCCTTAGAACGTTGCGTAATAAATGAACGACCCCTTAAGGGTAGGAAAGCTTATAATTTTATAAGGGATTACAAATTTTGGTTTTGGGATTTTTGGAGAACTTTTGAAAGGAAGTCATCGAAAGAGATTGCACTTGGGATTGGAAATTGAAAAATGGAAACCAGTAGAGTCAGCGAAGTAAAGTAAGTAAACGTTCTGGTTCATTATTTTGTTACAAAGCTTTATGCTGAATGAAAAAAGAGGTAGCGAGGGATAGGGAATAGTAGAAAGAAGTAGATGGAGGTAGGAAGAGGTGGGGGGAGTAGGAAGCAGTAGGGAAGAGTACGAAAGAGTAGGAAGGGCAGGAAGGGCAGGGAGAAGTGGTAAGATGAAGAAGGGGTAAGGAGTGGTTGAGAAGAGTAGGAAGGAGTAAGAAGTGGTATGAAGAGTGAGTTTATGTGATTTCCAAAAGTTCCTTAATACTAAAAGTATGTGGTACTTAACTTGTACAGATAATACATTATGTTGACTGATAGGGGAGATTGGAAATCTAGTATATGGTATTATCTGATAACTAAGAAACCTCTTAAAGTCTTTCATAAATCATCAATTTCCATTTAAATGCAGTTACTAAATTATCAAACATAAAGCTACATTACAGTCCCAAATGCACCATCATCATTATCTCAAAACTGATAACTGAACATTTAAAAATAAAAGTTATTGCTTCTAAAATTATCATCACAAACCGAAACTTCTTACCACTTTTTAAACGTTTATGCTCACATCATTAAAACATAAAAAAAGAGTTGGTGTAAAATGTTAATAGCCTAAGTCATAATGATGCAATTAAGCTTCTTAAAATATGCTGTCAATGTTTTAAAGTTGTTGAAAATTTCTTTAGCACTTACCGTTGACTTATGCTTAAATACTAATAGAGATGTCTTTAATCGTGTGCATATGTTGAGAGATTTCTTAAATGAAGGAGCTTAAAATAATTTATGTGATGATAAATAAGCATCAAATTGATTGTAGAAAAATTATTGGGAAATGTGGTAAAATCTTAATGAATTTTTAATGTCTTAAGGAGGATGGCGACTAGGTTATTGTTGTTAATAGATGAAAAAGTTGTGAAAAGTGTCATTAATTCTGACTTTTGTTGTTGAGCTTTAAGAAGATTTTACATAAGTTTCTAATTTTTGTTTGTGAGTGAATTATGAGTAGACATAATGACAGAGATGCTTATAAAGAAGCATTTAAGAAGGATTAATAGTCAGACTTCATGATTTAACTATCCGATATTTAATCGTTATGATAGAACATGATGCATGATGTAAGTTACTGTGTATCTATCCAAAGAGACACATTCTGTACCGTAAGATTTATTCTTTACATAGCTAGAAATCGATTCAAATTTTGTATGAAAATCTCAATTTGATGACAATGAACTTATTTACCTACTTTGCTGGACATACATATCAACTGTGATCCGTGGCCTTTCTCAGTTGCCGTCTCAACCTGTCACTTTGCCATAGAGCTTTTCTACGTCTTCAATCTGGCTGTCTTTTGCCAATTACCAATATCAAATGCTATACTGCATCTATCAATAGCCTCTTTCCAAGATAATTAAACTTAAGTAAATTAGATAAATTAAAGATGTTCGCTGATCATACAGATCAATTTTGATCTATGATCTCCTTGAAATTGGCTCTATCGCTGGCTATTGTATGCTAATTACCAAGTACATTGCTGTTTCTATTGGCAGTATATTTCCAAGAGATCTTTGATCCTCACGTGACAGTTCCTTGATTTTCAAGCAAGGGTCCTGACCCTTGGAATTCAAACAGAATATCTAGAAAATCTGACTCGCAAGACTTAATGCTTTTTGACTAAAACCATAGACAGTATTGTATTTTACAGATTACTTGTGTCACATTTAAAAAATGATTATTTTCCACAATTAATTTCATCACATGACATAAATATTTTCAACAATTATCAGCAATCAACCTACTCCATATCAGAATCTCAACAACTTTTTGTATCACAAAATCAATCATTCATAGAAGTTATTAAAAAATATTTATTTTTATCGTACTCAAAATTACCCTAACAGCACATAAAACCTTATTACCCGTAAGTAGCAGTATAAAATTGCAGAATCTAACGGAATGCAAAAAAAATAATTGAGGCATAACCAAAAAAAGAAGTTTTTTAATGTGCATATAATAAAGAACTCCACCTATAATCCAATTTGATTCTTCTTTCGCAATTCTTCTTGCGGTGAACGTGCAAAATTCATTATTTTCAACGGTCTCAATAAACATATTTGCCTTTCCTGTACAGAATAATCTAATTTTGTACGTTTCCTTTATTACAAACTTTTTTATTTCGATGGTCATGCATTTATAATAATTGTGAATCTCTGTCACGAGACAATGGCAAAAAATATATTTCTTTTGTCCATAAAACGCTTGAAGATGTTGAAAAAAGAGAGAGAGATTTATGATTCATTAAATTTTTTAAGTAAAAGTCAGTGGCGGAGCAAGGAGAGCAGCAATAAACTCTTTGAGATCCTAACAACTAACTTGGGAATTTTTAAAAAAATTCTGGATTGGATTACACATCCAAAATATGCTAAAGTTCTGATTTTTTCAAACTGACTAAGGCATAGTAACATTCAAACATAATCTTCGAGTGGCTACATACCTACAAATCAGCTAAAGAAGTAAGCCAGTGGATTTTTCATCCACAAAAGTCTCAAGTCACTAGTTGCATCCCTAAATCTAGGTAAATTTCCCAAAAAATCTCAAGCTCTTCTTGAAATCTCCTTTGATATCTCTACTAACAGTTGATGATTACCCTTGGAATTTTCTAAGCTGAGATTCACATGTATCGGGGTGTCATATGCCACACCTACATCCCCTTTGATAATTCAATTTAAGGTCAAAGATCGGTTGATTAGTTGCTAATTGTTTAGTTGCTTTGTTGCTCAAAGATCGGTTAGTTTGTATCCATTTGCAACAGCACTAAGCTAATGCCTACCTAAAATTAGACACGAGTACAGATGAACACCAAAAAATTGCCCAAAACATCCAAAACCCCTCAATACATCACTCACCAAACATGAAAAAATAAATTCTTCCGGGACAATTGCCATTACGAATGTATTTTCATGTCATCATCAAGTCTTTAATCTTATTTTCTCATGTTTCTATTTCTGGCAAAAATTCTGGCTGAAAATGTTGTGCCCTCAAATATTTAATATCTAGAGCTATCTAAATTGAATTATGTATGGATGTCTACATTTGTACCATGACATTACAAAAATGAAATAACAGTGAAAGAAATAGAATTGAAAAAAGTAATTCCATTTGTTATGACAAGCAATTCGACCTTGTACAATAATGTGTATTTCTCACATAAGGCATAGATGAAAGATGAACACAAAAGAAAAATTGAATTTGAAGCAGCGGTAGGAACAACAACAAATCATTGCACTGATGGAAATGTTCACGCGGTAGAGTCAGCAATTTTTTGAGCTGATTTCTAACGGGTCTTAATTTATTGAGATCTGAGAATTGTGAATTCTTTAAATTGGTCCAACACTTATTATCTTTAGATTGAATTGAGATATTCCACATTAATGATACACTTGTAGATTATGATGACTTTGTGATTTTTTTATTCAATGTGCATGCATGTTTCTAGTCATAGACATGCTCATTATATTGATGAAGATCAGACATTTAACCTGTATTTATCATAAATGAACCTTATTGTCTCTCATGTACATATGTGTCAATATTGTGGATGTTGAATGTCCTTAGAGCATCTTGTGCTTAATATTTCATGATTTGATGACTGTAGATTTATTTAGAAAGGAAAGGTGATCAGATGGATCTTTCAATCGCATATATTATTGAGGACTGTTATATTAGTGGATATATGCATACCTGAGTGGTGCAACGTAGATAAAGGGGAATCGTCCTGTAGTTGTTTAGACCGTATAATGTGTACAGATATGAATAATTGACCAGAAAACTTTGTTATTAATAACCGAAGGCATAATATTAGATTTGTCACTAGGAACGTGCCCAAGTGGACAAATTGACATAATGTCCATAACTTGACTTACGATATGAATCGTTCAGTAGAAAATGTCATTAGTCGACCGTAGGTCTAGTTATTGAATAGACATTGTGTCAAGTTGCCCGGTAGGGATATAGCTATTGGTGCAATGTAATATACTCATGAAGCAGTCAGCTAGCTGAAAATTCACTGAAATTTAAGATTTCTCATAGTTTTTCAAGAATATTTCATTGTTTAAGCCGTAACAAAATAAGATTTAAGAATCTACACCTCCAAATGTACAGTTTGTATTTCATACCGGATTATTAAAAATAATTCTTTAGTTCATAAGTTTATATCAAAATTATGCGTAGGCATCATAATTATTCACCAAGAAAAAAAGGCCTTAAATCTTGTAAAATCTTCTTTTCAATTTACTTTCAATTATTTCCATCAAATGCTTCTGCTATTGATTTATTGTATACGGTATTAGAATTACTTCCGTTTATGGTTGTTAAGAATCTTTATTGTGGATGCTTGATAGAAAATAGAATTCAAGGGATGAGAACTTTTGGTGTTTGGGTTGTTTAAATGATTTTCTAATTTTTAGAGTGGATCCCAAGTCTCAAGACCCTCCTAACTCTTCCTCTAGTAAGGCTAACGCTAAATAATCTCAATCAAAATTAGAGTTGAATCTAGTTCCAAATTGCTTAGAATTGACTAAAATTATGATTTAATGTCCAAAAACAGAAAATGCTTAATTTAATGCACAAACTTACAGTCACAAGCATGAGAATGTTCAGATTAAAGCAAAACACATTAAAAGCTATTCCAATTAAAAATATTTCGGGTCGTCAAGTCGAATTAGCACATCAGCAATTAATCATTCTTTTAAAAAGTATCTTGTCTTCCCATAAAAAATTTATAATGTATAATTTACAAAATAATAGGACAGATCATCATGTCCACCCCTTGAGAATTTTATTTTCAATTATTCTCCCATTTAATCCAAGTTTTTGAGTAATCTAATGATTCATAATATACAGCTCTTCACTAACAAGATGCTTAAGACTTCTTCTTGTTGCATTGTTTGTAAAATGCCGTTCTTTATTTACATCAAGAATCATTAACATCATGAGCATAAAGAAGTGAAAGAAGCAGTGTTTAGTATAAGAATTCTTCACTTCATAATGGATCATTAGAAATTCTATTTAACTGCTTCTTTGTTGTATATATTTTTGGTATGCTGCTGATGAGAATAATTTCTTTATAAATGGAAATAGAATAAAGAGACGAGCTAATGTGCAAATAATCTCTAAAAAGTGTTTTCGAATATAAATTTATTCTTAATATGTACAGCAGTTGTACTCAATTTTCTTGGAGTGAGACAAAATAAATAAATTAAATTAGATCTAGTTTCTCTTCGATAAAAGAAAAGCACCAGTCGGTTAATCGACCCAAAACTTGACACCAGACTGGCGTGACTCAGTCAGATTCATATCGATTTGTGGCCAGTTTTGTAATCGATTAACCGATTTGTGATATTCGGGGTATACCTTAGAGTATTCTACTGGAGTACCAACTCACTAGGGTACCCTTCGTACTCTTGCTTATAGAAGCATACCACAAATGTCGACCTTAAGGACGCTTTTTTATTTAACATAGAATACACTTTAGGAAATTCTACTATATTTTATACCAGGTGAAAAAGCAAGTAATTCTCCTGTGGGAAGCTTAACAGAGTCGGTTAGGTTGTGACTAGCCAACCATACGTTACGATAACAAACTTAATGATTCATGGCACATTCCTTAAATGACAGGTTTTTAACTAGACTTGAGGTCGAAAAGTTTGGTATGCATTCAGCTTTTTTTTAGAATACCCCATAATGAGGACTTTCTTAAATAGTCAAATTCACATATGTAACACACACTAATTGACCTCAAATCAAAATTTGCGAAACACTGTCTTCTTAAAAACGAGGGAGGAGATTTAAAGCCTTAAAAATAGAATACAAAAGAAAGAATCTCTGAAAAAAGGTAAATTTCTTATCCATTAATAATAAGTTCAACGATCCTCTGGTGGATATTAAAAATAATGAATTTTTAGCCACATTTTACCAACAATTGTAATATTTTATGTGCATTCATGCACAATGCAAAGGCATTACCATATTAATAAACTGAAAGCCACAATGACGAACATTAGTGATGCTCTCAATGTCGGTTAATTAATTTCTGAAACCAACGCATTTTGATGAATATTTTTTTACAGTAGGCTTTATCAAAGTCGTTTGGGCTGCTTTTCATCTCATCCGCTTATTTGTGGAAACAATTCAAAGCTGCTATTCAACTAAATTTAGTCGTTTTATGCCTTTGTGGATAACAATGCTTTTTATGGGTATTGTGCATGATCTTCTTAGTAAAGGTTTTGGATTGAGGATTGATATTTGCGGATACTGATTGAGTTTTGGTTAGTGTACACAGTTGACTTGATTCATGGCTCGAAGAAGACATGAATTTTGTATGAAATCAGGTCGATTTTAAATGAAGCATAATTGACTATAAAAGAATAGCACAAGTCTATTAATCGATCCAAAGTTTGGCCTGAGGTCAGCGTAATTCTGGCATGGTGCCGGACTTAACCGAAATCCAGCAGAGTAACGCTTGCCTCTTGTTCTCCTTATAACTGAGTCTATGACTTTTATCCAAATTCAACAAAATTATCCTTACATGGATCAAGTTTAGCTATAACATAAGACATATAAATTGTCAATTTAAGCTCAATTAAGCTCAAAAAGCAGAAAACAATTTAAAGTCCTGCAACAATAATAATCACATCTAGTCTTGCTAAAGACATCATTACAATATTTCACAATTCATGATTTTAAATCACACTATTAGTATACAACTCTTAACAAATAGCTAGCTAATGCCGATCACATTAATTTGATATGAGAAAATAACAATCGCACATGATCATAGCAATTTGTAGTCTCATACCGAGAAGATCTTTCGCAAGTGAATCAAAAATTTGCATTTTTTTTCTCTCTTACTTTGTTTAGAAGCATTGACCTTCAGAAACATAAAATTAGTCATGTTTATACATGCCCTGCTTCCATCATAAAAGAAAAGGAATTTTTTTTGGCATTAAATAAGTCAAAGATTTTTATGCATTATGAATATACAGTGGGTACGGAAAAGCATGCAATTTTAGTGTGTGAAATTAATAAGTGACCCGCAAAAGTGTGAAACATACCTCATATATGCACACCCATTGTATTATTAATGTATGTATTATTATGATTTTTATTACACATTTTATTTATACTTAATGAGACCTGCTTCATATGTGGGGTGAGTTTGGAAATGATGTTCATAAAGAGAATCACTGGTGTTTCCATTACAGTTTATAATTCAGTGGACCTTCTCAATTAGGCTTGCCTGCATTTAATTTTGAATGCAAACAAGACTCGCATATCAAGCTCGCTAGGAATTTTTGCTTCGCTACGTCGTCGTATTAACGGCAAGAAGCGATGTTGCTTTGACGGCTTTGATGGAACCTAAAAGCGGTCTCTTTGCCTTTTAGGGAGATCTCATGGAAGAAAACTGTCGATCGAGACCGCATTGTACTTGAAATTGGAAATTCGCAGGCGGTAGCCAGTAAAAGAACTGGTTATAGACAACATCCATGAGATGCCATGGATAACAATTAATCTGTAGGGTCAGCAAAGTAAGTAAGTCACAGTGTAACACAGTGTGAACTTGGTATTGGCATTTGGCAAAAACAGCCAGCAAAGAGCCCGTTTTAGACAACAAATGAGAGAAGACATGGATTACAGCTGATCTATATCGCCAGCGAAGTAAGAAAGTATGTACATCACTTATGAACATCTCCCCTACATCATATATTCCATGAGATCGTATGTTGAATCTATGACTGAACACAATACATATTATATTCATGCAGGAATGAAATTAATTAAAAAAAATAGATGGAAACATATATCTTTGAGGAAAAAGCAATTAAATTGAAGAAATAGAGAGAAAAAAAGTTTTCAGGTGTCGCTTTACATTTCGTCACATAACGAAATACTTTTCATGCTCAAAAGCTCTTGGCTTAAATCGAGAAATAGAATGCCGCTCCCTTTTGATTACAATGGTCTTAACAAGCTATTGCAATTTTTAATGATTTTAATCTCAGCTTTCATTGACTTGTTAATGGCCAAGACATAAGAAAATTTATGCTTTACAAAAAAATTGATATCATTGCAGCTTCATTGCAGCATGCTGAATTATAATTTAAAGATTTTATAGAGCAAAAAATTGACTACAATGACCTCATGTATCTCATGTTGCTGCTTCATTTATTTCCGCGAGTGTCCACTGAATGAGAAACAATTTTTCGTGGCTTTTTTTTTATCGGAATGAGAAAAGAAAGCATTTAAAAAATATCCAATACAATTGCCACTCATTTCACTTTTCTTGTTGTTTGTTTCGCGGCTCATTTAAGTCATCGACAAAAAAAACTTAAATTGTAGTAAATTGAAGGCTGTTTGTTGGAATCAATTAACATTGTTTGGAGAGAATTGAATGTATAAAAACGTTTTAGAGTCCATTAGGGCTTTTAAAGTCTTGAATTAGAGGTTTGGGGACTAGAAGACACGCCTGTGTCTTGGAAGAATCAAGTTGAGTTTTTTGTTGGAACTGCCAGTCCTCTAAATTCGCTTGTTTATGCATAGAGCTCAAAATCTCCAAAAATTCCCAATAAACAAACATGTTCCGAACATCCAGACTCCCCATTGTCTCAATTACGACTACGACTACCAAAAATCAGCACTTCCAACTACTCGTGTTCAATAAATCAAGAACAAGTCTCACCAGCAACACGAATGAATGGCAATTTTCCAAAAATACACTATAATTCTAACCGAAAATCACGATATTAATCTAAATACCAACTGATGTGACTCACCCATTGCCAGCACTAGATTCAAACCTTAATTCTTAAAGTGCTTCCAACAGACATTTGATCTAGTTGATTCCTTCTTCTCTTTGCTCTGATCGTTTCACAATATTTATGGGCAAATTGATTTTATTTTATAGGAAGGTAGAAGATAAATGAATTAATGGGATTGGTTTCAATGCCATTTCTATTATTGCTTAAAAGCCTGCAAACTGCCTTAATTTTCTGTACGAAATTGATGTTTCATCAATTCGATAATTTAAAGTTTCCTCATCCATTTTCATCAGCAATTAAAATGAGAGAAAGAATTAAATACTATTGCTGCCTTTCTTGACTTACAGCATGCTGTTTTGTGAACTTACACAATCACATTTGTATGCTGTTGCTCCTGCATTTCATGTAAATTCTTGACATGTTGCTTTATTAATTTTATTTACATTTTAACAATTAAAAAATGCTATTTAGTGCTTGTGAATGTAATTCCTACAGACGTTTTATGGGATAATTAATTGTGAGGTCTTAAAGTCATCTTCCTTACACGAGTTGAGAGTGTTTGCAAGAGAAGGTGACTTTGTGGGATATTGCAGTTTACAAATGACACCATGTCAAAATCACAACAACCTGGTGTCGGATTTCAGTTTGATTAACTGAATTGATCTCAGGACAGAAAATAGACTTGAATATTCAGTGTTGATTTGGACATAATGATTTAAATATTCAGTTTTTTCGAGTATATTATAACCTAATATTCTATATTTTCGGGTATAGTCTATCATATGTCATGGAAGAAACTTGCAATACCAAGACAAACTCCATAAATGTCAAGTCCAAATCATTCGGTCGCTTTTTAGCATTAGGTAATACTATAACCTCTATTAACCTGTAGTCTACCCTATTTACCTTTAAAGAGCTACAGCATACCTGAATATGCCCAATATTACATAGTATAGATGGATAATAACAAAATAAAGGTATCAGTCGAGTAAATGTCGAGCTCAAATGTTTTCCCATCAAATAAATCCGATCATGAGAGTTTTTTTATATTTTCATGATGAAGGTATCATAAGGCATTGAGAGACGGCATTAACAATAATAATGGAAAACACAACAACGGAAAATAATCAAACCAAATTCCACGATCCAGTAAATTAATAATAAATTTTCTACCACGACCGAAATTAAGAGAAATACAAGAAACCACCATGAAACAGATCACACAGAACATAAAGATCGAACATTAGACATGAGGTGAGATGAGTGAAAATTGTAACAAAAATAAAAACATTTCAATCATACTCAATAGTGCGTCAAAAAGTCATCAATCAAAATGGTTAATTTTTTTGGTGGAAGTAATGAACACTTTGTAGCACACAATCTGGACATTAGAAATCATATGAAGGAAAGAAAATTATGTGTAGTAATTATGACTATCATCAAAATTTGTAATCAGACGTGAAATGATTTTTTTGTTGATGATTTATGGAGCTCACTACTGATAATGTATTAAATTATCTGTGAAATTCTAACAGAATTTTTGTACTTCATTGATTATTGGAAAAATCAATGGGAAATAAAATACTCTTTAATGATTTGGTTTTTGGGGTTCATTCTTGTATTATGTCTATAAAATATGGAATTCTGACTCTATTCTTCAGACTCCTGAGCTCAAAGTCGACTTGATTTTTGTATGAAATTGAGTCGATTTTTCCATCCAATTCTGTCTGACTCTAAAAGCTAATTATACAGAAATTAATAGTTAACTGAGAATATTTGAGGAATAAGGTGTCTCTATGGAGTCATCGACAATGGAATTGGCTCAAATTTGGTATGCAGCGTATGGAGCTATGGAGTGATATTGGATATTGGTACAATATTGTAGCTATGGCCTTGTCCGTTGCATTACGGACCGGCTCAGGAATTACATATTGAACAATCAGACAAACAGACTTAAATTTACTAAAAACCTAGATCAGAATTGGCAGAACTACAAGGGTCCAAATCCCCATGGTCCTGCCACTTCTAGCTTAATTTTAAGCACAATTTCAAAATTTTGCTGCATAGGCTTTTGAGATTCTGTTCTCTTCCTCTCTCTATATTGAACATCATACGCAAACGACCCTTTTGTGGTTTATTGTTCCCGTACTTTTTCATACCTAGATATTGATGGACTTTTCTTAATGATTTAAAATTCTTTTAATGATCTACAATTATTGACTTCGTTTAGCTTTTTCTCAGCTCTTGTATATACCTCAAAACTTTAATTAAACTTGCAATTTTGTAAGAAAATTAACTTCAGGAAAAAAAAGTCGATACTTCATGCTGACTTTTCTTAATTGTTTATTTCTCAAGTACACATACGAATCAGATCAGATTGTACTTAAATCTCCTTGTTGTATAATAACGTTCATTAATGTAAGTCGATAAGTTTTTTATGCAAATTATAAAATAGTTTTAGTAATTGTTAATCTCACGTACTGCTAAATGTTTGGTAATTCAGAAAATGAACAAAATAATACTTCTAAGAATTTCCATTGTAGTGAATTTATGTCATGTAGTTTTTCATGAATTTATTGGAGATTTCAAAGAAAAAATTGTAAAAGTAAACTTGTTTTAGTTAAATTGAAAAGAATTTAGTGCAGTAGAGATTGAGATTAATTTCAATGGTTTGAGATTTTCTTTAATGTGACATAATCCATGCAGTGAATGACATATTAGTTTCTAATGTTTAATGTTACTATTAATTTCAGTTCGGAAATTCTTATGATCTCTCGTGCTCGATAAATTATTTTAGATTTTCCAATACGGATCATATTTAAATTGATGGAGCTTGGATTAAGTACAACTATGCATTTCAAGAACTAGTAGTTAGTAAGATCAGTTCAATTTAAAAGATTGTGTATACCGACTTCTGACTCAGAAGCTGACCAAGTGTCAATCGATTGTCTTCTTGTAGACGCTAAATTTATCATTGGTGACTAGGATATGTTCACTGTGGAGTAAAAACCAATTCAAATTTCTCGCCTATAGATTGTCACCTCTTTAGGCTACCTATGGTCACCTATATAGGATGCCACACCTGTAGGGTTGCCTGAAGTTTTGATTTGAACAAATTCTAGATTCCCGAACCGAAATTAGAAACTAATTTCTCGAAGTCTAGTCTGTAGGTCTCACCAATTCTCAAGATCAAGACTTGGAAGTTTTTGTATCAGTATCGAAGAAGTAGCATTACAATCAAGCTAAGGATGGTAAGTCTTACAAACGTCATCGTTTCTGTAATCAACTTGTGCAATTAAAACAAAATAATAAAATTGTAATTGCAGTCTAATTTTTAGCTTGGTAGTCAGTCTAGACCAAAGCCGTACATGGCATATGGTTTGTGATATTTTCAAAAATTTGGCCACATACTCTAAGAACTATGAAATACCACAATTTTAATTAATTTTCAACACCTTTGACACACAGAAATCTAATCACTTATTGCCATAATTAGTGATCAACTCGAAACATTCTGAAAATTCAATAAATTCAACAAATCCACTTTCAATAAAATTTATGACCATATTAAATATAATTAAAATGTCGCCTTAAGTGCTGCATTTAGTTAAAACACCCAAGCTGATTTATGCAAAGTATTTTATCTTCAATGGATAGAAACACGACTGAACAAAAAAATTACCTAAAATGTCACTTGCATCATAGAAAATTTGCAATATTATTTTTCGTGCTTACATCATCAAGACTTTGTGCTGTATTATTGAATGTTCAAGAGATCATTTCATGCATTGGAGCAAATCTATAATGACACTGTTGACACTTTCGGTACGGTTCGTCTGAAATCTTAAAACCTTTACTTTAAATGCTTTTCCATTTCATAACTGCTGAAATGAGATTGAGATACAAACTTTAATAACAAGTTGTCAAATTTTTTATGAAGCGGAACACCAGTTGCTTAATATGAAATTCAAAAAAACAATAACGATTATGTGCTGTAATGTATTATATGTTTTTATTGTGTCGATTGAAACTTGAACAATAATTTTTTAGAGCCATAAAAGGGAGGTGATGATTACAAGTCAATTAGAGTGATTTGAATGGTATTGGAGGTTTATTAATCAATTAGTGTACGGTTAAGTTTTGAGTTATAGTTTAAGGAAGGGATTTGTTATTTTTAAATTGCTTGTGGAAATTGGGATTGGTTCTGTCAGTTGACATTGAGGTTCTTGTTTTTAGATTATCATAACATGAACTTTTACTTATTTTGAGCTCGAACCCAACTCGGATTTTGTATGTGCCATTTGTTTCGCTCGAAGACATGCATCAAGTCATTAATCGTTTTAGAAGATGACACAAAGGTTTCATAAAGCTGAAACTTGACTGAAACTCGAATAGACCAACTCGGTTAATCGAACCAAATCATGACACCAGACCAGCTTGACTCAGCCGTGATGCCGGAATTAATCTTCATCCTGGAACATGTCTGAATCGCGTCATCCTGGAGCCGGATAGTCGATCGAATAATTCATATGCACTATTCTGGTTAACTGATTTACTTTTTTAACTAGGTACCATGTATTTCATCCGCTTGTTTGTATAGTTAGCTTAAGAATCTAGCCTTCTAGCACCTGAATTATAAATGATTTTTAGTTTTACATCCCTGGCTGATTTTAGGAGACATCTTTCTCATTCAATAAACTCATACCAAATCTCCTTATCGAAAACCATTAGCAAATCTCAATTTTCCCCAACAAAAATCACAAAGTTCCTTACAAATGACTTTTTTCTAAAACATTCAATATTTAACAAAGCCTTTCATAATTTGCCGACTATTCTTCTTAATCTCTTATTAGAAATGAAAAGTTTCTATCCAAATAATAGACAGATCCGATATCTCCATTTAATATTGATGGCTAAAATAGCTATTATCAAATTTTTATAAATGAAAAATTTTCTAAAAATTTCTCACAATTAAAAGCACATCAACTTTATGGCAATAAATGACAATAATTGCCCGTATTTGAACTATAAAAAAGTATTGTTAAAGTTGTGCAAAATGCTATGATTAATGTTCAAAACTTCAATAACTCCTTTGCAAAATTTCCGTTCAATATCCATTCGCCATGGGCGTTAAGTGTGTGTGGTGGATCAGTGGTGGGCAACCTCTTGTGTCGCGGTACATCATGAATGCTCTTGGAAATGCCATGAACATTTGAAAATGCTATGAATGCTCTTCGAACTGAAATGTACTTTCAAATGCTATGGACACTTGATGGCATGAGACGTATGCAATGATGAGGTTTCCGTCGAGGTTTACCTCCAAGGGACTGTTCATTTGTTACGTAACGAGAAAAATCCACTTTTTGACAAGTCGAGGTTTACCACCAAGAGAGAAGGGCTCCCTTAAGAGCATTACGTTATAAGTAAATGGCTTCAAGGTGTGGCGAGCAAAATAAAAGGTTGCCCACCTCTGCACTGCAGATAATCCTTAAAGACATTTCAACAACGTTAATAATTCAGCAAATAATTAATTAATTAACACCGTAAGCGATAAATTTTAGTCGTCAATATAAATCTTTTTCTTTATTTAAATGGCAAAAATTATTATATAATAATTTTTTATGTTACAAAAGATTACAGTACAGCAAGTACAATTAATTATTATTATAAAAAAATGTATAATAAATAAATTACAAAAATAAACAATTTTGGGAAATTTATCAACAGCAACAACAAATGGATCTTCTTCTTCTTTTTCACACGCAGCACAACACTCTTTTTTATCACATTTTAATTTTTAATTAAGAAGAAACTTGAACTTTTTTTTTGTGGATCTTACGGTAAGACCGAATTAATTATTTCACGAATCCATGATACATTTGATTCTATTTTGTCGTACATTCTCGGTCTTTCGGTTCCGCTATGTGTACATGCTATTCTCCATGATGAAACGCCAACTAATGCCCATCGCTTTTCGTCAGACAGGAGACACATCATCGGACTTCCAGCAAATTCTTCTTCCTGTTTGGAATGAAATGTAAATGATAGTGATTAATTTTGACATTGATGCAGACAGTTATGATGAAGAAATGGGGTCTATATTGCATTTTTAAATTGGTTAACAAAAGGTACGGATGTTGATGTTCATATATAAATTTTATGGGATTAAATGGCTAGATACTGACAATTTTCATCTCTGAATAGTGATTGGGACTCAATTTTAGAACTTTTTGATCATAAAAATCTATAATTTTGTCAATAATCAAGCTTATTTCAAAGAACGAAGATCTAAAGCTAGAAGGGAATCTATACTCTTTTCATCCAATACCCTCTCTTGAGGGAGAGTAATGATGACTCTAGAGACTAGTGACATTAAATTTCCTGTCAATAAGAATAACCAATTGGTCCTAATATTCGTGATCTTTAATATTTTAAACCGCAATATTCCCTAATAGCATTAAACAAACATCGAATGCTAGAGTCTGAGATTAGTCGATCTCATGTCTAGTTGCTCGAACAGCACAATATATGATGTGACTCGACACCCTGTCGTCACCATGATGTTTCCTGATGGCTGACTTCGACTCATTTTTACGACGAAAAATGTAATTCTTCTCATTGTGCCGCTCAGACTTTAAAACTACCATTTGTAGCACTTGCCATGAAAGGTCAAATTTGTAACTAGACATACGGTCGACCACTAACTTATCTACCCAAGAATTATCCAGAACTACAAAACTTATCCTACAGATTCACCATCCCATCAAAATGAAAAATCATCAAATTCAACTCACATTACAATCTTGCTTATGATAAGCTGCCTCAGCACAGACACTATTTACAGTTGTAATTGAGATATTCTCGCATGCTTTCATGTCAATCATTTTCAATTGAACCCGTTGCAAGTGCTCACGTTGACGCGACCAGCCGAGTGTGTTGCATTGCTTCCATTGATGTTGTTCCTCTTCATGTACACTGTTTGTATGCTGCTGTTGTGGATTATGATTCGGATAATAAGATGCAGATCTTGGTTGAAGTTGTGGTTCTGGTCGGACGGAATGCATGTGCTCGTCGACAAGCTCTGCTGCGCTGATTTCTGAGTATAGTGACTGATTATCTTCATCTTCATTTTCCTCATCTTCTTTGTCGGATATTTGGAAGAATTGACGATCTTCGACAAAGTTTAATGTCCTTCGTAATTTATTTCCATAGAATTTCTCAGCATGTGGCTGATCGATAAGATTGGACGATGACAGCGCTGAATTCATTGGATAATCAGTAATGATTGAGTTCTTTGCAAAGTCATCATCAGGTAGACAAATTGGACGCACAAAATCTGAGTAAATGACTGGCGTTTGTAATCGTACGAGGGCGGCTGTTGAACCTTCAACTGGAGATTTTACTAATCCAACCTTTATGTGGGATGAGAATGAATAATAATAGCTTATAGAAGACAAAGAGATGTTAAGTACTTACGATTCGTCTTTTCTGCGTCCATGGTGTAGTCATACCAATTCTAACATTACCAAAAACAGCCATCCACGTCGCTTTGGATTGACCTTGAAAGCATGATGCAGTCGTCAAAACCCAATGTGATGAAACTAATGTGCCATCACATACATGGGTATCTTTCTTGAATAATGCAACATGGAATGGCCAATCTCCAGGCAATGACATTTTTGGCAATGCAACGCCAACTTTATCGCCCATAAATGCTGATTGTCTTCCGCATTCTAATTGACTACATCCAAGATAGAAAGCTTCACGTTTTGGGCATGTTGTTCTTACGAATGAGATTTCTGCTGCTCGTGGATCTAAGACACGTACATAATTATTATGCCCACCTTCCGTGTCGTTACGAACTTCTGAGCTTGTCACGCGTCTATTTAAGAAAGTACATAAATCCCGCATTAGACATACAATGAAAATTTCATTCTACTTTTACTTACTCGTAGCCTAATGCTTTGCACAATGATTCAGCAACAGTCGATCTCACAAATTCATTTGATTCCATGCCTTCGGCACAGAGCTTTCCTGTTTGACCTTTCTCCGAAAAGACCGCAAAACCTTCATGATAAAATTGAGGGCGATGCGGAATTAATGGCTTTGGTTTTGTTAAATGCGCAACAAGTGGTGAGATTGATACTGTCAAATGAGTAGATATAATTTAATTAGAAGTGGTTTAGAGGAAGTAAGTAAATTAGAGCGCATACGGAATGCAAACATAACCTCAAAAATCATGTCATTGAACTTACAGCAATCTTTCTCGTCACTTCCATCAGCACAATCAAATTTTCCATCACATCTCATTTCCCTCGAAATGCATGAACGACCACGTCCGCAATAAAGAGCATTTGTTGGACAGTACGAGCATGACAATTCATCTTCAAGATTCGGACAATCAGCAACTCCATCGCAAATTCGTAATCCATTGCCTGAAGCTTTTAACTGTGTCATGCATGCCGGTTGATGTCGACATGATTGCATTGATGACTGTTCTGGATATCGCTCGCAGTCAAAGTATGGACGAAATTTTTGCGGTATTCTACTTAAACAGCCATCAGCAAAAGCTTGACAGTAAGAATGACATAGAAGTCGTGGCTTGATATAAATTTGATTGGATTTTGGTTCGAGTGTAAGCTCACATGGTGGCTGTAATAAGTGGCACAGGAAGTCGTAGGCCTGTAGAAAGCACTCACTATCAACAACTTCTCGAAACGTAATTAAATCTCGTTCAATTTCCTCTCGCGACTGATGACCGAGAAGATTTGGATATGTTGTCATATTATATCCAATTTGTCGGCAAAATTTCAACTTGACTGGCTCACATGTACGTTGTGGATAAATTTTAATTTCTTCAGATGCCAAATTAATATCATGAGAATTCCCATAGCTGTCAACATGAGCTGATGATGTCACAAAGATATCATCAAATTTCTCAAAATTCACCTCTTTAAGTTGAAATGCATTGAGGTCTATTTTCAAATTACGGAAAAATCGTGCACCGTTTGTGGCTGATGATTGAAATTCTTTAAGAAATATTTTACGTAATTCCTCGACGCCGGCAAAAATCTCATCCGATTTTGGATCAAAATTCAATAGAAAATGAACAATTAAATCTTTATTTGTTGAATTATTTCGCTCATCAAAGACGTGTCCGTCTAGAGCTAAAATTTCACATCCATCGTAATATTTACGAAAATCGGATCGTGATATAAGCAGATTAATACGTTCACGATATTCACGCGATTTCTCAAGAAATTCAATTGAATTTTGATCTGTTAAATTCATAACAAAATGATCTCCCTCTATCACGCGTATACGTCCGCGAAATATTCGATTTGGTTGAGGCTTTGAATGTAGGAAAAGATCTATAGGAAAGAAAGCAATGGAAAATTTATTAATTATTGTCAAACTTCCTTCCTATTACGTGCAATTGTCATAAAATACACGAGAAAAATTGTTTATTTATTTAGTTGTGACAAGGCAGCAGCAAGTGCTTCTGTCTATTGTTAAACAAAACTGCTTCCATCAACATGCTTATTAAAAGACATTGTAAAACATCATGTCGGAAAAGAAAGTCAGTCTCTCATATGAGTGTTACATATACTTACAGCCAGCATCTGTAACGAAAATGAAATGAAAATAAATCATTAAAAATTATTACGGACACATGCAATTCTGTAATATTTGCAGCTAATTTAATTTGTATTTAATTAAATTTCGTGCAGCTATATGTTTAAGCAATTGCGATTTGCTTTTGCTTTTACTATTATTGTTTTTTGATAACTGTTTGGTGTGGAAATGAAATGTTTGATTTATCAATGGAATTTTACTGTTGGTTAAATATTTTTGAATTTTTTATTGGCTTGATCTAACTGTTAGCAGTTAAAGTAAGGCAATCATTAGCATTGCAAGGTAGTGGGATTTTTCGAATAGACAGTGAAAAGCTTTCAGCTGTTAGAAGAGAATGCAATCTAATTAATCAAGCCACATGCACGTGAATTTGCTAGTTCGAGAATGAGATTTCCGTGTCCAAGTGGTCACGCCTAGATCGAATTAGCTCTGACTTGGTGCCAGATTCAGTCTAGATTTGGCAAAGGTACGGAGTAATGTCAGAGAAACATCCGTCTGATACCAGATTTTGGATCCATTTACCGACTTGAGCTACTTGAGATATAGTTTTGACAATATGACAAGGATTATCATATTTCTCACGATACTTAATCAGTGAAGCCTAAAATAGATGCTATACACTCAATTAGTATGATATTCTAAATTTATCTTTAGTGAAAAATCAAGGACATAGCTTTGAAGTTGGAATAAACCTTAAGACATAATATTTGAGCAACACTAAAATTTGCCTCTTGAAAGTACTCAAGAATATACTAGGTAGTATGTTAGATCAAGACATCCTCAAGTATAGTTGTTGTCTACACTCAGATTTTTGATTTTAATGGCAAGTGCTTGACATCAACTCAGAGTTCAACTAACAGAATAATCCAGTGTTGGGCTACCTATGTACAGCGGCACACTAATGTTTTTAAAATGCCATGAATAATGTATTGTGCGGTTTCAATTGAGGCTCACCATCAAGGTGTGCCCCGAAATGTAAAATCTAACTCACTACTGGAATAACCCCATTACACTGCACATCCACCAAAAACTATCAAAATTTCATACTCACATAATATTAGTCCGGCAACAAGAAGCATAACAAGAAAGCCGGCAATAACAATACAACCACATCGTTGATTATCGCCAAGCTTTTTCCTCGTGAATCTTATGTCTGAATCGGAAGACATTATCGATTCTGTCTTATGGTATGATGGATTAAAATTATTTCTAAAATCATGACTTGAAACACTATTATGTCTCTCCGTACACGTACTGTTGTTCCTCTGCACCAATGGATTATGATGATGATGATGCCGATGAAAATTTGGCTGACTCAATTGTTGACTATTTAAAATTTGATCATTAAGATCATTCAATTTTTCTTTATTATCGATTAGACTATCTTTAATTGAAATTGGCGATGCTGATGATGTTGTTGTGGCAGTTGAAAGTGATGCGGATGATGATGATGATAATTTTTTGCAATTTGATTTCTTTTCATTCTGAAAATTTAAAGATGATGAGAAAGAGATTTAGTTAATTGTGATATGATACGTTAAGTGGTCAATATATCCCGAGCGGTACATCATGAGGACGTCAAGAGGTTGGTACGAAAGCTTTTACAATGTTATTGTCATGATGTGTCGCTCTGGGATGTGATAAAATTCGTAGATGGATATACGTAGATTTCTTTTGTTCAAATTGTGTATAACTTGATGTCTTTTAAGTATGATCTGATGAAGTAGTGTTAAATGATTGTCTAGAATTCGCGGTTAATTCAAGAGTAGTCAAGAAATGATGCGATGCGTCACTAGTTTAAGAACTTGGAGATAGTAAGCACTTAAATTGAAATTTACTTCAGATTTTGGGTTTTCGGTCAACTTTTGATCCAGTCCATGAGTGATACAATGCGACGAACAGATTTTTCTTTCGAATTTGCGGTAAAATCGATCAAAATTAGCTGTCATATCCCGGTGCCGTTAGGGCAACTTTGCGCCTTACCGTTAATATGACAACAATGATGCTCTTGCAAGCACGGTGTGCTGTTCGGCTTAGTAACAAAGCAAACAACTAGAAACAAAAAACCTAGACTTTCTTTCCGTTCTAATTCAAATAAATTTACATAAAACTGACAGAAAAGATCTCACGGAATAGGAAATCAAACTAAAAACATAAATTGTTGATTACACGTCATGGTGCTGATAGTAATGAACAGTTGTAACTTTCAAAAACCATAATCTCAACATAAAGATCAAGCATCTCAGTCGGAATCTCCAATTAAAATCAGAAGAAATCTCAATATTCCTCAATGGAAATGATTGTAATGCAACAATGTCTTGTATCACACAGCCACAAGACAACAGTAATTATATTCATTAACATCTTGAACATTACAATTACTGCTGCTGTTATCAAAAAACGCCCATTAATTTTCCCATCGACAGAAACTGCAAAACTTTCACGTCTCTTTTGTAATTTTCCTCTCAGCTTCTATCCAATTTCTTTTAATATGCAATTTTTCCCATAGAACTATGAAATATTTCAACAGCATTAAGCTGTAAATTTGATTCATATCTACAAATCTGAAAATGATTATAGACCACTGTTAATAGAAACGAACTTTAAGTCTTGCATGCAAAGACAGCCTACAGTGACAGTAAGTGTATTGCTTAATGGACGTATTTATCGAACCACGCAAGTTGAGAAAAAATTGAATTTAATTTGAATTATTGCTTGAAAAAAAGTAGAAATTTGTAGACGAATTGTTGCAAAAGAAGGAACAATTATCCAATAAATTGGAAGTAAAAAGAAGACAAAATTTCTTTACAAAATTGGATATTTTGAAATTAAGAGAACTGAATGAGTAACGAAATAATTTGTGTGATTGAATTGCTACTTTCTTAAGTGATCTTTTTAAATGGACTTTTTTAAGTTGCTGAATGGAAAGGTGGAGCAGTTTGCATATTGTCCGCCTTTTCTTCTGTTTTGAAGAGTTTTAAATTGAATATTTTTTGGAAAGGATTTTTAAGAAATGAGATCATTGCTGAAAAAATTCACATGAAAGTCTAAAGATTTTTGGACTACTAATGAAATGAGTGATTAGGAATAGCAATTTAGTAGAGCTGCTTTCGGTTGATGATCTATTTTGGCCTCAATTTTGCATTAAATACTTATGAGGAAAGGAATTTGATGCTTGAATAAAATCGAAGAATTGACAACCTCTATTGAGAATTTGGAACTCTTTATGAAAACTAATCAAGTTAAAGACGTCCAGTTTCATAAACTTTCCCCAACTGACATAGATCATTCTTAAATAAATTCGTGATAATATTAAGGTGCAATCTGAACATGATATTTATCTGCTAAAGTTTATCTCATGTTTAGCCTTCACTTTTATATGTATTTCAGTGCTGATACTTAGACATCTAAGATATATTTAGATGTAATCAAGGATGATCAATTCAAGTTCAAGGCATGAGAGATTAATAAATTGAAACATACTTCGATTTGCTCAACGTATAATTATTAACTTGCTATATTAAATCAAGATCTATATTCCAAGATCGTTAGTAGACATTAGATCGACAAATCGTTAAGTCAATTCTAATTCAGAAACAAAACTAGCAAAATTGAAGGGTCTTATAGAATCAAACAATAGACTCGCTATAGTTGGGTATTTTAGATAAAGAATCCATCCTCGAAAGATACAAATAGAAGGTTTTTTGACAAATAATCAATCGGTTCGGTCATATCTTGCATTTAAAAGCTCATTCCTGCCATTTTTGTTAAACTCTACAATATCTAGACAATTTTAGGACCTTTAGTCGCCAGAGATCTATGTCAGAATAAAAAGCATTGGTTTTGCAACTTCAAATTTTTCCCAAGCTCAAGCTTCTGTCATAAACATCATTTACTATGATTAATGATCATGATTTTCCACAAGCATAATTCAATTCTCTTAATTATGTTATTTTTATTGCAGAAAACTTAATTACAGCCAATTCTTATAAAAAAAATATTTAATTGACATGCAGACATCGCATGTGATTTATGGATGACTAGCCTGAGTCATGCATTTATTTAACCTCAATTTTTTTTTTATATAACAACAATAAGGTTCTTAAGTATGGAGTACAGGAAACTTGTATGAATGCATAATCATAAACGAGATAAGTAAAGAAAGTTTTTTTTTCTGCAAACTTTCTCCGAGAATGTAAATAAATCGAAGAAGGAAACGAGTTATTGCTTGGTAGCCCCGAGAGTGATCGACGATAAAATTTCTCTCGATACTGACCTTGTCCATACTTTTTTTGCTGGTTTTGCTTTTCGTTTCATTTTCGGGTGTGAAGAATCGAAAGAAAATATACAGTCGGGTAAGTGCTGTGTTGGTTATTCAATCAAACAAAGTAGAAATACGCGAATTTCGGGTTTTTTTCTTTATTTGATCATTTGGTATGAAGCAACAAACAATGAAGTTTTGCTAACGGTTAACATTTCGTCAATTAAGCATCGAAAATTGAGCTCTTTTTAATGAATCAGCACTTTTCAAATGTGAGATTTGTTCTCATTATTTTGCATTTTTTTGCGATGCTGATGCTGACCGAACGTAATTTTCCAATTTCTTAGTGTTAAAACGATTTAATTTTGTATACGTGAATTTGCAAACAATTCAAAATTTTAATTTAAATTGACTTTTTCTTCCGAGATTTTTATTCAAAAATTATTTTTAAGTTTAAGTGCCTCATTGCTGTTATTTGCAGCATGCTTTTGCACATTATGCAACTTTTTTCTCGTTTTTCGAGAGTTGCTAATTGCTGAGTAGGAAAAGTGACTTGATTGCATGAGAAGATTTGGTGCAATGTATTTATTTTTCAGGAGGTGTTGGGGTTCATTCACTTGTGATGTCTGATATTTAAGTGAGATTTTGAGATCTATAATTATGTGACATGATGAGATTTGAGAGATTGCTAGGACTGATTAGGACCGACTAAGTCTAAACAGAGCTCGAAGTCGATCCGAATCATTTATGAATTCGAGTCAACTTGAGCAAAGTTGGTAGGACTTTGGGAGTCCGGATTCCATAAGACCAAAAAGTCCGAACTCCATGAAGTCCAATAGAATCCGTACTTTAATGGAGTCGACTTCACTTTGGAGCCCTCACAACTCTAGACTTGAGTCGACTTTTTCATACAAAACCCGAGACAAATTCGAGCTCTGGATCTAACTGTCTGCTATGTCTCTTTGCTCATAAATCTACAATTATTGATCACATTTATTTTCAGAGGACTCTACAAGCGTAATTTTGAAGCACTAGCGAAAACTTAGAAATTATTCTCTTAATTCCTCTTGACCATAACTTGACATACAAACTGCAAATCTTAACTCTCCATCTGTTGACCCTCATACCCATTCTTTGGTCACTATCATTAAAATCTCACCAATTTTAAAATTCCATCACATTATAATTCATCTACAAACCACCATAATTCAATTATCCCATTGTTCCCATGACACTAGCTATGAATTTCAACTCCATTTATTAATTCCAAATCAGATGAATGAAATCGTCATGCTATAATATGTGAATTTGATAATTAAATGTAATAAACACCTGACATTTACTCAACGTAATTCATACAGCTTATTTCATTCACATCTACCCACCAGTCGACCTCTTATTCTTTAATGATCACATCAACAGTAGTAAATAATAATGGGAACAATAGTTTTTCCAAAAAAACAACAACACACAGCATGAGAATGAAAAGAAAATTGTTTAGTTGCCATGAAAATCATAAAAAAGTAAAAGAGTAAACGTATTAGCGACGTTAAGACCTATCAAGATGTAATGTGATAATAATCATAATTGTAATTGCAATGAAGAGAATCATGTTGTATGGAAGGCATGGTCATGTACGAGAGACAAATGCGCACTTTTATTGGAGATGGAAGACTGATGGATGGTGTGATCGTATGCTGTCTACAGAGATTCTTGAGATTGTGAGTTTCAAAATATGGACAAGTGCTGTTAGCTCCACAAATTGTACAAAAAGTGCAATGTTTGACAGTGACAAGACTGCATGGAATATGAATTACATCCTTTCAGCTCATCCGGAAGACATATGGTGCAGAAATTGCAAATATTCTGTACATGCTGCCATGAGACTGATCTGAATCCGAATTTAATCGAATATGACACCAAGTTAAAGTCACATATGTCTAATTTTGGATTTTTTTGCCACCCGGAAGATACATGATGGAGAAATGTCAACACTTCTGGTTCATGCTGCCATGAGACTCATCTGAAGCTGTATTTAATCGAATTTGGCCCAAAATTAATGTCAAACCGGCCTTATTGTAGTTTTTTGGCAATTTATACGCCCTATGTCTTCCGAGTAAGTTGATATTGACCTAAAAGACAAGCAAGCTACTAGAAAATCTAAAATTCAGCCTGACATAAATCAGACAAAGCTCTCTATCTACCAAAACTATCTCAAAAACTCTCAACAATCATCATAAACGCTTTGATGAGGATGAAGAAAACTTAAATTAATTAACAAGAATTTATATTTCAACTAAAGCATCATTAACATCATTCATTGGATATTTTTGTTCCCATCCATTTTCATCAAGTGAAGATGTTTTTTTATACTGAATTCTTGATGTCGTGTATGAGTTAAAGACCAGAAGTATATAAACATTTTTTTTGCTTTAGTACTCACATCACGCTTTACTTTCTAATCTCGCACAAGCACATTTACCTACATTCATACCTTCTGATTCAACAAATTTCATTTCTTTTTCTTTAAACCTTTATATTTTGAATAGTTTGTTGATGTTTCTCTCTAGTCTTGAAATAATAATTCGGTCGATGCTAAACGGCAATTTATTAAAAATTTTATTAATTATTTTGATATCTGAATAATCAAATTATGCATAAATTATTTGTGTCCGTCTGCACAAGCGTAAAATTAAGGAAATATAACGTTTAATGAACCTCGGAGTATAAAGTAAAAGTTTACATTGTCATTTGACACAGATTTTGTATTGCATTCTTTATAGTATAAAATATATAAATTATTAGCCATTCTCTGTCCATTCGCGGAAATATCATGAATCATTGAGGTCTGTTTTTGCCTATTTTTGGTTTCTTTTCTTCGTATTGTGTGGTTATCTGTTTAGAGAGCGGATGATTGTGAATTGAATTAAGGGGATAAGCTTGAGTTGTGGACATTTGTCTTGATTATATCTTCTTAAATGTTATTGATTTCTGATTTTGTTATTTAAATTGAGCTGCTATGCATGATCATGGGCAAAAATGAAACAGTTTGCATTTTGAGTGATTTTGTAGCTAGCTTGCAGTTACTGGAGAAATACACAAGTTTAATGTGTCAAATCGCATTTTTCGTCGTAAAATGGGTTAAAATCAGCCGTTTTGGTACTGTCTGGGTTATTTCGGGTCTAACTATTAAAACAGTAACATTGGGATGACCTAGCAAGCCATGTTGTGCTGTTCGGGATACCCATTTTCTTGACATTTGATTATTATTATTAGCTTATATATCCGAATTATGGTATTATCCATCGCGGATATGCCCTTAACTAAGCAATACCTCTGAAAATGCGTATAAATTGATGAAATCACTACCTTCTACCACATCTAGCTAATATGCAGTACATAAAATTTACAAAAATTCTTCTATGTTCCTCTGAAACTCAATTCATCACTCAAGCTCATCCAAAAACCTCCCAAGCTTCACAACGTGACTACAATCATGTCCATTAACCCACCAATAAGTGTCCATAACATCTCAAACAGCACGATTTTTGACCGAAAAAATCATTAATTATATTCCATCTTTACGATAAATTCGGGCTAGGTGAAAAGCATATCCAAATGTTAATGATTCACTGCAGCATAAAACACAGCGCGTGTACAATGATTCATATCGCATAATAAAATTTTTTACTTTTATCTTTCCGGAGATGCTGGCGGTACTGCAGAAAACCAATTTTTACTGGTTTGTCGGGGGGAATTTGGAGATGATGTCTTTTAAATTGGCATTAAAATTTGTGAATGACAATGCAGTCTATGATGCCCCGGGTCTATGAGTCTATGACACAGGCTGAAATTAGTTGGTCCTGTGTCGTGTAGTAAACTTGATATACCATGCCAAATTCCATAAATGTCAACATTCTAACTAGACATAAAGTCGGATAATCGTAGTTTGTTTCAATCGGGTATCGAGACAAATATAGGCAATGCTGCCAATTGGAGTTTAAGGCTTTTGTGGCTGAGTGTTTAGGGAATGGATTAGAAATCCGTATCACAATTTTGTGAGTACATGAGTTTGATTCCTACTACCCTAGCTCATTACATTACACCTTTAAACCCCACCACCTAGTATATAAGCCTGAATACCAGACATCATTAACGAATAGACCTTCTACCTCTTTAATATTAAAAATTCCACAATTGAATCAACTTTGTTTCAATGTGAAAAATTTTCATTCATAGAAATAGAAATCTGCAAAAAAAAACACAACTTCCATTATTTTGCGTGGTAAGGTAAGATGCAAGCCGATCGACATCCTACATCATTGCTTTATAATTATTATGTAGCATCTCATATAATCTCAAGTAAGTATTTTAATTATACACAATATGAATAAATGAAAGTCGCATTATATATTAAATGTAAAATGAAGAAGATAATAGCATATTATGTTATGACATAAAGCATATTGCAATTAATATAAAAAAATTTTCTTTTTCACTTTTAACTCACCTTTGTTTTCACTTTCGCCACTTTTAATGCTGCTTTCGATGAGCATGCATTATCGCGATGCTTGTCCTTCATTTTCTTATTACTAACATCTTTAATTGCACTGTTTTGACTATTATTGTTATTGTTACTGTTACTGCTATCGTTGTTGCCTCGTTGCTGTTGATTATCGTCGAAACTTACATCTAGTACAATTGTCATTGTGTCGGAAATTACTTTTTATGTTGTAATGTTTAAGTCTTATCAGTCATCTGGAAAAATAGAAGTGATATTTTGTAATTTATGAGTCATAAAAAATCAATTGAGATGCTTAAAACTGAGAAGAGCTGTATAATTGATTTACGTAGGGAGTGTGAGCGTGAAAAAATTATGTAAATGAGCAGCACACGTCATATTTAGTGATTCGTCATTGTCGGTTGTTTACTGCTTTTTAATATTCACTCCCGATCAGCACAAGTTATTCATGGCAGGCAATTGGTTGCTTTATGGTGTCCAAAGCAATTTTCATGTTGACGACCATACACATTGCCACTTGAATGCCATGTGGCTGTCATTTTGGTTCCATAAAAAACTTATGCCGATCGGGACTGTTTTTCTTTAGAAAATAAATTAAGTCTGGCCATGAAAACGAAATTAGTTTATAGGCAATGAGCTATTCTTTGGTAAGGAATAATTTTGATGAAAATTCATCTGATTAAGCTTTGAGGTATCGAATTGGAGTATTAAACTTCAGACAATGAACATTGATTGCTTTTAAATAGTTCATTAATTTTTTGATATTTCTTGGGGATGGTAGAAGCCATGAACACAAATTGCAATTGATATTCAATAATTGCTTTGATTTTTGAATGACAAATGGTATTAAAAAATGACCGTGATTGGATGTGATCGTGATATTTTTAATTTTGGTGGCTTATTTTTGCTCCGTTTTGTGAATATCTTACCTAACATACAAGCATATGCTCAATGAGCATCTTACGGTATCTAGTAAGCATACTGATTGACAAAATGCTAGTATGTTAGAGCTTCAAATAAAATGAACTGAAATTTGTGATCATTTTAATTCTAAGAACGTCCAGTTGTTCCTAATAAATCAACGATTTCTACTCTATTACTGCGAATTAGCTGCAATCCCCTTTATCCAAAATTCTAATTTTTCTGGTCATAGAGGTACATTTCCATTAGCAACATAAACACTCAATAATACCACAAATTTAAAAAGAAAGGATCATTCAGAATATTCACATTAGAGACTAAACTTCAATAAATCAGCAAGTCATCTCCACAAATAGACACAACAAATTTTTCTACTTCATTTCAAGTGCGCCTTATTTGCATTCCTCAAAAAAGCTATTTCATCATTATTCCTTGTGATCTATTAACAAAATGATTATGATTCAGCGGTGCTTTTATGTCGGAATCTGTGAACGCCTTAAAATAAATTTCTATGAGGAATGTCGATGAATAATGAATTTATTTAAGAGCACTAACAAGCAATAAAATTAAATTGGAATAAGTTCATTATGAGGAATTTAGTGAAGTTATTCAGCTTTTTGAGGATATTGAGGTATTATTGTAGTTTAGAAATATGTAGATTTTTGAGGTGTTTATTGATCATCATTCTTTGTTGACTCATGGACAACTCGGAATTTTTTCAAGCAGCTCCAAAAGCTCCTTGGTGCAGAATAGTAAAGAAAGAATGTCAGGTTAACGTACGGACAGATAATTTGTACAAGCTAGATCACAGAACCTGCAACAGAGTCTGATGGAAAGCTTTCTGTTGTAACTTAAACTCCACATATGAACATGGTTATAAATATGGACATTTCGGAATATTTTCAAGCAATTTTAGCAAGCATTTAGGTGTTAACTAAGAGAAAAGCATAGATAACTGTTCATAAGTGCCAATTATCACTAATTTTTTGCGGATAATGGTCCAAATCCAAATGAATAAGCTGATACATAGGCCGATTCGTCCAGTAATAGCTAAATATGGTACTGCTACACTACTTTGCTCTTTAAGTTCCCCATAACACTATTTCAGGGTTGTGCTATACCTAAACGAGTCATATCAGTACCAATAAATCAACCATCGATGCCTCATGTTCAATAATAGCCCCCAATAAATGCGGATGTAACACCTCCGATTAGCAATTGTAGAAATTTTATGCGTCAACAGTTAAAACTCAATAATACTATCATCATCATCATCATGTGCTCTATACCTCTAATGTGACACAATAAGAAAAACCTCAATAAAATACATTTAATTCACATCCAAATTACAGCAAATTATTGGAAACCTTTAAAATGATTCCGGCACGTTTTTATTGCCTTATCATATTGAGTAGACACCACAGCATTACCATAAAGTATCAAAAATTATTACACCAATAATAGCTTTTCAATAATAATAAACTTTAATGTTTTCAGACGCCGCATCTCGTGAGTTTCTCTCAGTTGACCTCCATAGCATTTTTGTGTTCATTTTCTTAATTTTTTTCTACCTTAATTTAATTAAAAATAATCTCTAAAATCATCAGGCAACATGTAAGCCTATCAATAGCCCAAAGTAAGTCAGCGTAGCACAAAATATACAGTATGACGAAGTGATTGACACCAAATGTATGTTTTTGGAGTAGTCGAGCTAATGCTAATCATGTGCCGAACTGCCGTACACAAACAAGTTTAGGAATGTAGATCGTGCAAATTGGGATTGTTTATTGTGACTTTAATATGAATCAATATAAAATATTAAAAATCAAGTCACAGCTATGTGAACTTGCTGACAGTCAAAATATGCAAATCGACGACAAGTTGACTCGAGTAAAGGAAGCTTTAAGATTTTACGTGATGGAAATGGATATCGGAAATATCATAAGATTAAAATCATTTTTTTGGAATCAGCTAAAGTAGGATAAATGTCAGTAGACTATAATCTATCGAATAAAAGCAGTTGGACATAAAGATTCATGAGTGTATGGTTTTATTCATGAGTTGTTTGTATAAAATGTGCAGCAGTGCATGGGAATTGGTTCATAATTTTTATATTTTGATCAACAGTAGAAAAGTATATGTTGTGGCTTATTGATGTTTTATGTCATATTAAACGGTTTATATGCTTGTGATTGCTTTGAGTGTTTGTTTATTGGTTTTGTGGTATGGGAATGTGATCTGATGGATGACTGTGGAATAAAATGAAACATTTTTAGATGAAATTCAATGTTTTTAGATTATGGAAGTCGGAATAAATTTAAGAAGGCTGCTTAGCAGGTAATTGATGTAGATAAAGCAAACACTCTGGATCTAGGGCAGTATGAATCTGGCATGAGTGTTCTCGTCTAATTTGGCACCATGTCAGAGTCACATCTGTCTAAACCACGGAATTTTTGGTCTAGAAGAGAGTTAGGAAACCGTTTATTAATCGCGGCATACCTATGTGGTAAGCCTCGACCTAAACTACCAGTGTCATACAATTCATGCCATTTCCAAACGTTTTTGGGAGCAAATAAGTGTACCGCAACACACAGGTTGCCAACTACTGGTCTAGAATGTAACATTCTATAAAATAATTATTAAAGCAGGGATATTTCTAGATGATGGCTTACAGGAGGGAATTCAGGGAGAGATGGTGAAGTTAAGTGATCAATACATTAATCTTCAAAATTTACTACCACATAATCACATGCTTACTCCCTTTCCTACTCATTACAATTAAACCATAAAACCTTCTTCACCTGTTCCGTCTATAAATATTTATACCCAGCCTAATTAAAATATTTGCCTGCTGTTTCAATTTCCCAACATGCAATTAAGTTATGGAGCATCACATATGCTTGCTATTTGACCATTCAAACGTTTGCTGATTTGCATTTTTCAACTACTTTATTTTAAATTTTTTTCTGCTTCAAGACCACTCGTAGACCTTACGTGTTCCCCTCTATTCATTGTCGTGTACTTTCTGTTGTTGCTCAAATATTTAAAAATAACAAGAAATGCTACGCTTCGGTAATTAACAGCAACAATAAGGCGGCAGCTCATTTTTTTTTGACAATTGTTCAGACATATCAAAATAATATTTTTTCATTTCTTTCGTCTTCTGTAATGGAAAATGTCTGTGTATGATGCGATAAAGATCGACAATGGGAATTAAAGTCACACATGTGTAACAAAAGCAAACATCAGAGAAGCAATTTGCATGTTAACTGGAAAGAATTTCACAATATTTTATGAGGTTAGTAGTACTATAGGAATTCAGCAATAATGTGCAGATATAGGTGAATATTAGACCTAAATATTTGAGAATTGTAGAATTTTATGGTGCGAAGATTGATTTGATTATTTCAGAAATTAGGAGCATACGAGTAATGACTTCTCACTTTCTAATTCTAATGCTTGAAACTAATGATTTTTGGGGGAATAAAAAGAACTTTTGAAAAGTTCATTGTTTCTAGCATTTAAAGTAGAAAATTGCTCATTTATACCGGCTGTTGTATTGTTACCGACATTTCATCTTAAAGGCGCTTCAATTTTGATCATTATTTCATTACCATAAATGTTGCTCGCAGCATGTCTGAAATTATATCTGGAGTTATATTTGGATATTAGGGTGTGGGGCTCTGAGACAATGTTTTTGAGAATTTTTAAATTAAAAAAATGAAAAATTCAATTTTGAAATTTTTTTTTAAAATTTAAATTTTTTTAGAATTTTTGAAATTTTAAAAACTTCAATTTTTAAATTTTTCAAACTTTAAATTCTAAAGTTTTAACTTTATTTTAGAATTTTAATTTCTTTAAATTTTGAAAAACTTGAAAGTTTTTAATTTTTCTTTCGTAAAATTTTAGAAAACTTAAAATTTTATTAAAAATTTTGTTCTAAAATTTTTGAAAACTTTTATTTTAAAATTTTTCTTTTGATCAATTCAAATCCAATTAATTCCAGAGCCTTTATATTTACCATCTCAAGTCCCCACACCCTTGACCCAGACACAAATTCAACAATTTACCCAAATAAACAGACACACATTAAGGCTTATGAATCACTTCTTCGAAAAAAGTATCACACAAAC
The DNA here is from genome assembly GCF_022539635.2 of Chironomus tepperi. NCBI lineage: Eukaryota > Metazoa > Arthropoda > Insecta > Diptera > Chironomidae > Chironomus > Chironomus tepperi. The sequence goes on along the minus strand of NW_027226601.1, from coordinate 1,016,809 downwards.
AAATGCGGAGATAAACAAACAATCACAAAAGCCAAAAATAGCCCACACGAAAGCGAAATCGATGCATAAATTTAAAGAAGTTTCACCGAACATAAAAATAATTTTGCTTTTTTATTAAAAATGTTAAAAAATTTCCATAATTTCAAGATAAATTTTTCTTTCTTTTGAATTAATCAGACGCACATCAACGATTTTGGATATGAAGCTAGACTTTTTAATTTTTTATGTGGAAAATTTTGAATAAATTAACAAAAAATTAAGGCTGGAATGTGTCAGGATGAATTTTATGGCTAATGATGGATGTTTCATGTGATTTGAAATTGACCGAGAAATTTGGACATCATTAATTTAAAGAAATCATCTTTACAGTCTATAAATAGACAATTCAGGCCCGGAAACGATAATTAGCGAAATTTTCCCATAACACAAAAATTCACAGCCCAAATTAATGCCTCAAGATTTCTTTCAACGCCTAAAAATTAACAATCCACGTGAAATTTTTCATGCTCGTATTATCGTCTTAATTTATCACTTTTATGGTATTAAACCTCTACAAGAACATCTAGTTCTCTTCATGAGATTTTATTTCTAATTTATAGCTTTTCAGCCAATCCCAAAGCCCATATCTTTTGTGTGTTTAAAAGTTCAACTCCTTCAGATTATACCCGCATCATCTAGTCCCATGCCAACATATTTGTGGATGTTTTCAACATTTAAATTGTGCTCCTGTTTTGGGATTCAAATTAATTTGAACTTTGGAATTTATGGAGGCACAAATTTTTTAATGCAGTCATAATAATGAATTTTTCGATGATTGTTATTAATGATTTGGTCTGAATCTGTCATGTCTAACAGCTGATAAATTGTTTTTGACACTTTACATTGTATTTGTTGCTTGAAGAATTTGTTCGTTTCATGGTTGGATGTTTATCTATTGAGGCAATGAATTAGGTACAGAAAATGTTATTTTTGAATCTTAATGTTGAGTTGGTGCTGGTTTGTTCGATTAATATTTGTCATACATCGGCTTTATCACATGATATTGCTGTCAGATAGCGAATTTTGATCCTCAAACCCAGTGTTGGGCAATTGTGTACCACAGCATACTGATATCCCCTGTCCGAGCCACTCAAAGTATAAGAACTAGTTCATACGTTTTTAAATGGACATTGATTTATTTTGCAGCATCCATGAATGCTCAGGTGTGCCGCCAGAACTTTGCAAACGCTTGAAATAAGTCCTTTAAAAAAAGTTTAAATTTTTGGACAAAAAAGCTTAGTCGCAAATCTTGATTTGGAGTCAAAATGTCCCTTTGAAAGGTTGTCCAACTCTGCCTTATCCCCGTTCAAAAAATGTCAAATCTTAAATCCAACCCCGAATAGCACAAATCGGTTATTCAATCCGAAATTTGGCTCCATGTCAGAGTCATATCTAAACCAACTTTATGCTGAACCTTGTGTTTTTCGGGAACTAATATTTCAGCAATCAAACACTTTAAACTAATTCATGAATAAATTTTCCAACAAAATTCTCTACAAAAATTCAAAAAACGTAAAAGCGTGAGTAATTACGAAAAAATTTCATTATGAAATGTATCAAGGCCCATTTATTGATACAGTTTACTCACTCATTTACACTTAATTTAATAATGAAAGCATAATAAAAATTTTGGTGATTGCTGAAAAGCACGTAAAATGATATTTTGATGACATGCTCTTTTGTCCATAAAAAATGTAAATTGTTCATGGTTTGCTAAAATAATAATGAAGTACACTTAAGTTTGGGACTGACAGTTAAGAAGTTTGCGAATCAATTTACTTAAATTGCTTTGTGGACAAAGAATTATTGAAGAAGAATTCAGGAGAGTGAAGTTGTTGCTTGGTGTTTTGACTTTTAAAGATGAATAATTTAAGATTTTTATGATAATGATAATGGTGATTCAGACCTCCTGGATAGTAAGATGTAGGATGTCGACTATGAAGTGAGATTCTGATTCTACTTCCGTAATGAGTTTTCAAAGTGTCCAGGTAGACATTTTATGCAAAAAATATTATCCTCAACCCGTAAAGAAAAGGCGGCAAACAGCGTTCTTAGGTTGTGTCATGCCGGCTTAGTTATTCTGTTTGTCGCCTTTTTTTCGTGATGTTCTTCAAGGTCGTGCATAGAATCTCTAAGAGAACTTCATTTTAGAATCAGAACTGAAATTTTCTAATGTCTTGAATTAATTCATGCCATTAAGCACAGATTACAATTTAGTCATCATGGGTGTGTTACTTTGAATCAAATGGCAGTCAATTGAAGAGTTTGCTAGCTTTTGTCAGTTGGATGTGATATCCAACTTCTGGCACTCTAACAGACAATGATCAAACTCATCTAAATGAGCGTGATCGAACAATATAAGGGATTATGCTAAATTTTGTGAGCATACTCCTTGTATTTTCGATTTAGGATGTCGTTTCGACGTCATTGTCTAAATATTTTACCATTTCATGTCTGCTGATTTGGTTTGGAAGCAACTTTAGTCAGCTAATTTCAAATTCATAAAAATTCAGAACCAAAAGATCTTCTAGACAGATAAAAAGTTGCCCAAACTCAATTTTTTCCCATACTCTATCATCCCAGCAAGCTCCCAAAAATTAACATACAGAACACAATAAAATATACTCATCAGCCAGTTCACTTAAGCAACTTAAAAAAGTCAATCTTTGTTATTTTGACCTAAAAAAATAAAGCACTTAATTTATCTTCTGTTGACTTACGACACTTTACAACGTTCGTAAGATGCACTTCCTCAATCTCTTAGAAAACAATAAAACGTTAAATTTTATTACGCAACGTAAAATTCCCTCCGAAAGTACATCCATTTGTCACACAATTTATCACATCATTGTTGCTGTTTGATGCTATTTCCCATGATCATTCACAGTCAATTTTTTGTAGATTATCATCAGTTATTGATCTATAAACATCATCATTTGTCATCATTTTTCAACTTAATATAGAAAGAAAATTTTTATAATGATCAAGCACCTGTTAAGTACTTCCGTTGGTAAGAGAAAATTTCACCTTGTTAGGTTTTCCAATTACATTTTAATTTTATTTTATATTTTTTACTTCTAATTAAAAGCAAATAATTTTTTTCTTTGGAAGTATTTAACCATTTTGTTGGTTTGTGCTTTGTATTTTGTATTACAAGAAAAAGTAATTTATCATGCGAGAAAGTAATGATCAATCAGTTAAATCAACCAGAAAGTGAATTTAATTAGTGAATTTTTTCACTTCTTTTGAAAATGAATTTTTCTAAGCAATAAATTGGTTGATGCACTTGTTGTGGAATTTTGATTGTTAATAATGTGTTGCTTCAAGTAACTACAAATAGTTTTTATTACGTAGAACGAGTAATCGACTTTATGAATGGCTCCTCCCTCCTACTCTTTGTACCAAAATATTTTGGTTGCAAAAGCTTCGATTTTTAAATATTTGATGCTTAATGAGATGGAAGTTCAGCTTCAAAGTCAAATTTTAAGGTGTGACTCGAATGAAAGTCATCAAATTATCAAAATGTCACCATATAGGTATTTAAGTTCTGAGACGTCAAAGTATAGTCAAATCTGAGGTGTCGAGCCACTTGTAGGTAAAACTACCAGAATCAATAGAAAGCCTCTGTGACCGATTGGTCAGAAAAGAGACCGGATATCTGGAACCGCCTCTTCTGTAAGAATGACGACGTGGGTTTGATTCCCACTAGAAGCCTTGGCTTCTTAATCATCATATTGTATCGCCAATAAGATTAGAGTTCTACGATTTTTGGATTTCTAAGATGCATGAAACTTGAGATGAGGAATATCAGCACATTGACGTTATGTTCATAATGTCGTGAAAGTCTAATTGTGGCAATAATTTTCACAATGTTCAAATCTGCTACAAAATCAGTTTGATACTCTAGAGATGCTCTAGAGTTTTGGGCAGGATCTATTCTGACCTGCTTCTATAATTTTAAATAAACATACACCAAAAAATGGAGCTCAATAGTTCCAAAACAAAATTAAATCCATCCATTCCCTCAACTCAACCTTGATGCTGATGAATTTCATACTTAAATGTGTCAATCATTATGAAAACATTGATGCTTTTTCTATTTTTATTTCTGCACCACAAAACATGCCGCTAAAACAGCTTTTAATGTCTTTCAATAGGCGTAGATTATCAGCTTTTCATTCTCCGGCACGAGATCATGCAAAATTTAGGTTAAAGGTTTGTTTTCATTAAAAACGACCAATTCATAAATCGACCATGTTTACATCACTTTTCGTGCTATAAATTGGCATAACTTGCAGCTATTTACTCAATAAAAAATTACAAAAGTCCTCGTGTTATTGATCGAGGGACTTAAGCGCATTTTTGTCCCAGCGATCAGTAATTGATTAACAAGTCACTTCCAGACCTAAAAACCAAGATCCAGTAAGATCTAGGTCACTTCCAGACCTAAAAACCAAGATCCAGTAAGATCCAGGTCACTTCCAGACCAAAAAACCAAGATCCAGCAAGACCCAGGTCACTTCCAGATCTTAAAAACAAGATCCATATAAAACTTCCAAAAATTTAAGAACTTCATCATTTAACGGATTTTCATAATTCAAACATCATAACGGTCAAAAAAAATTCAAACATTATTCAGTAAACACTGTAAAAACATCGACAAACATTGAAAAACACTGTAAAACAATGAAAAAACGTGTTGTTGTTTTTGTTGTTGTATATGAAAATGAAAAACTGTTAATTATAGTATTTATGCGTTGATTTGAAACTTCTAAATGACCGATAACCCAATAACTTGATAGAACGAAGCTATTAAAACAAACCGGAGCTCTCTACGATGTCTAGTTTTCGAGATCTCGCGTTCCAGCCAACCGAACAGCCGACCGAACAGCCGAACGAACGAACAAAGTGCATTATTAAGCTACCTTTTTGAAAACAAGTTTCAAAAATGCGCTAAAAAGGGGCAAAGACAACTAAGTGACGTGACTTGAAAGATTTTATTTTATAGGACGGCCTTAAAAGCTTTTTGATACCAAAATTGAACTTCAATTGTTTTCCGGCAATATTAAACGTAATTGTTGTCATAAATTCTGTTATAGTTGTTAAAGGCACGACAAATTATCGGTAAATTTGTGTGGTGATTGGTCTGAAATATGCGAAATCTTCGGACAAGATCAATCCGAGCGGTGCAATGTAGTTGGTAGGGCAGCACGATGGTATAATGTTATAGATACTTGAGGTAACCTGACTTGTTGCAGTGACAATTTATTGAATTGTGCCGCTCGGGCTAAGTTAAAGTATAAAGAATTATCGAGGTTCTCGAACAGCATGACGTCAGACACCATCGTGTCTTGCTCAAGTCTTCCCGTTAACTCAACACGTAACAGCACTCTGACTATACCATTGTGCTGCTCGGGGCTTTTGGATTAATCATTATTGATTATTTGGCATGTGTCTCATTGAACTTTAAAGACAGTCGAATGACAATAATGAGGCAAAAATCTTGAAGTAAGCAACGTTTCATGGACATCAGATCTAGATGATTTGGGTAAAGTTCAAGCAGTTATTTGGATCCTTCATTAATTATGCTGATTCTTCCGATGAAATTTAAAGGTCATCAGATTTTTGCAAACGATATGACTAATTCAGGCAAATTTCCCGATTTTTTTTTTCTGGTAAAATATCAAGCTATGGACTTAGCAATCTTATCTCAAAGTTGCTTCCACAAACTCAGCATCAACAAATATCAATTCAACCTGCTCCTAATAAATTACATTGTTTAGTCTGCCAATAAATTTCTCAAACACTTTCCGTTGATTTACTGAGCATCAACTTACATCCATCACTGGAATGTGAACAATACAATGTAAATGCTTCATATTCAATTTCCAGCTCTTTGTCGAATCTCAAGTTTCTGTATCATGATATTCACAAATGAAAACAAAAATGCATGCATTGTTTAATCCCCGCAATCGAAAGTTGCTAAGAGACATACAAATAAATTTAAGTAACACAGCCGGACATTAATTCAATATAAAAAATACTTTCGATTCCGGAAGTCATCTCCACATGTCATTTGAAATTTTTTGTTTTTTGCATCAATTTTTAAGCTGATGTCATCGAGCACATGTCAATGTTAATGACCTTGAAATAATGTATTTTTTTGGTATGAAAGTCACACTTTTATGGTTGGTGTTAATTTCTTTTTGGGATAATTTATAAATGATGTTTATTAAAATAATTGTATTTGAGACAATAAACTAGAGTTTGTCGGAAATTGAATGTCTGCAACTCTAAACGAACTATAAGGTACAGCCGAAACCTGTAAGCATGTGCATCTAAAATGCAGGCTTTCGGCAAGCCTGCAGTTCTTAGCCGAACCCTTCATCAAATAAGCATTCTTTAGTATGTTGAAGAATTTTCAGAAAAAGGTAATTGTTAGATTCGTATTTTGATGGGAATCGACTATTATTAGCTACATTGTCTGCTTAATGGCAAATGTTTTATATACATTTCAGGTGAATCAAAGAGTATTTTCGATTAATTGTCGTTAATTATTGATAATAATTATTGATGTCGATTAAAAGCATAATTCGATTAATCGATCAAAAATCCGAACCAGGACGGCTCTTATTACTGTCGGATTCATTTTAAGTGGCTTCAAACAAGAGTCATGAAAGTCTAGTGTCGGATTTTGGATTGATTAGCCGAATTGTGTAGATGCTAAATTAAGGATGTCATAAGTCACATTTAATTCACTAAATCTTGTTCTGACATCTGAATCATGTTCTTTTGCTGGTTATCACTTATCAATTTCCACTATAAATTTCAAAACCACACTAAACTCGTCCTTTTTATAAAAGCTATTCTCCGATTTTCTTATCTTAAGACATTTTCAAAATTTAGACCAGATAATTAAGTTTCAAATTCAGTTTTCACTTGATGACTAAGAAACCAAAAACGGCAAGTCAGACATCACACATAAATGAACCCCCAGCCATAAATTTCTACTCATTTACTTAATCTTTTATATCAATATTTTTCACTTTACCTGAGTGATTAAAAACGTAAATTAAGTGAAGAAGAAGTATGAAAAAAAAAAAGAAAAAGTTGTGGTTTTGTGGCTCTTATTTTTTTCTATTTCTTCTCAAATCAAGTAATCCAATGAATGTATGAATGAACGATTGAATGGATAAGTCTTTCTCCAGCGTAAACGAATAGAAAAACTGACCGTTAATGTTGTACGGTTTTGCAAGAATTTGTAAGGTTTTTAGCACTGCAAATTTGAATGAAAATTTAACGATAAAAAACACGAAATTTTTATTGTTAATAGCAATTGATATTTACTGAATTAACCATGTTTATAGTATAATTTCCGCAAATTATCAACTAATTAACAGTAAAATTTAAAATTTATGTTTTAAACTCAAGAAAAAGTTAAATTTTTGTAATAATTTTTTAACGGTTTTCTAAATTTCAAACATAAGTGCTAAAACGAATTCTTGAATGCTAAAACGAATTCTCGATCCGTTTACGCTGGGTCTTTCTGTTAATTTTCACTATTATTGCACTCAAGTGCAAGTTTTAATTATTTCAATTTTCTTTCTCATTTCACTTTAAATTCTTCTTTTTTTTATATATTTTACTTCTTGATTTATTGAATTTTTTATGATGCAGAAATTTTTTGATTTTTTTCAACACAAAAGCACTACAATGCACTTGCCATTTTAAGACGTGCCTTAATATTATTTCTGTTAAATGTTTTTCATAAAGAATTTGCCTTTTACGTCTCTTTTCACATCATCAACAGCATCGATTGCATGCTGTATCTTATTTTATTATTTATTGGCAGTTGAAGCACTCCCGTTCCTTTATAGAATGTGGGTCAAATTGAATTTTTGCTTTATTTTTTGGCAATTTTTTTTTCGGTTTTTCTAATTTCTTCAAATTTAAAATTTTTTTGAATTTAAAATTTTCTTTTTTATTAAAAAATACACAAAATTTATCAAATTAAATCCACAATGATCAGCATAAAATTTAATATAAATCCATTTTTGTTCTTTGCCCGCAAATCACATCCAAAACACTCGATTTAGTCTATTTCGAATATTATCCACGTAAACTTTAAACTTCTTCGTCCGATCACGTTGACTGTTAAGTTGTAACTGCAGAAATTGTGCTGAAAAAGAAAAGAAAAATTAAACAACTTGAGACTTTCTCATTTACATCTTCTCTCGCACGCTCATTTAAGTCTTTTGATTCTCTTTTACTCAATTTGCTTTTCTGCTGAATTGCATTTTATTTTTTTAAGGCAGCTGAAGTCAAGTTTTGCGTTACGACGAAAAGATAAACAATAAATTGAGCGTGTTTTGGTACTCAAAAATGTGCGGTTGTAATGTTTGTCGTTGTATGAAAAATAATTGAAAATTCCAGTGCAAAAAAATGTCAGTTGATGAACATGTTTGTGGTATTTGATGTTGTTTTGTTCATAAATGACGTTATGGTCAAAGAGGGAATTGAGTATTATTGAATTAAGCAGTAAAATTTCATTATTATTTAAGAACTGTTAGGTTTGGATTCCTGTAATGACCATTCAACGTCATATGGATCATATGGATATAAGACCTAGTCTTATGAGCTGAAGGCACTGTGATTAGCAGTGTATGTATCATTGGAATTGCGATAGTAAGGGCTATTTGCCGTGTAGTCGGGTAACCCCGATAGCTCTGTGGAAGAAACATGAGCCATGAATCACAACTGATCTTAAGGGTCAACGAACAGGTCATTCTCTAACAGACGATGAGTATGTGAGCATGCTCTTTTCTGTGCCATGTGAGCATTCTCATTTTAATCATTTAAAAGACCATTATCCTTATTTTATTAACTTAACTAACTAAAATTGCCAATTGCAAACATTACCCCAGTCCAGCACTCGCAATATTATAAACTTGCGAATATGTTAATGTTCCTTGAATGAGCTCTCCTTCCCTTGTCACTTGACACTCAACCATGTAGTCTCCACTTTCAAAAACTGGCGGCACATTACTCATATCTGGTAAATAATTCTTGATGTAATATTTTACTCCTTTTTGAAAATCACATGACTTTAGTGGTGGAAAGTTAGTATGTTTGTGAAATCCAGCATAAAATATATCATCATCTTTTATTAACTTGCAGATGTTTGCGGGTCCCATTTTGTAAGGTGTCATTTTGTACTCATTTCCTGCTTTTTTGAATAATTGACAAACTGCCTACGTAAGAGAAATTAATTAAAATTCCATAAATATGTCACTGTTAAAACTTACATCTAAATCCTCAATTGAATCAATGTACATCTCCATAGATCCATTAAAAACAAATGTTGTGCGATTGAAACGAACAACTTTAAAATCATCTAATTTTAAAATGTTGCTGTTTTTCACCATTGGGTCAAGTTTGATAAGAATGCATTCGAATAATCCATTAGAATCCTGGAAATAAATAAATTGGTTGTATATTTTCGAAAGAGGAGTTGGCAGCACCAGTCAAGCGATTTTGCAACTGGCAGAATCAGTTGAAGTCCCGGCTTTAAAAGTTGTAGTTTTACTTTGTAGTTGGAATCGAACCCATGACTACAAGCAGTTCGATTTAAAAACTATAAATGCTTTAAAATAGACTTGATCTTTTAATTGTCAACTTTGCCAACTTAAGACTTGATGTCTCAGATGATATTCACTTCCAGCTTGAACATTATAAAGACACAAATTATTACTTACTTGGATTAAGAAGAATAGAACAAATCCCAAACATAAAATTTCATTGGTATTAAAACAATTCATTCTGAATTCTTAACTTTTAATGAAGTACCTAATTAACATCATTAGCCTTTTATATCGATACTGAAAACAACAACAACCTCATTATTGCGATCAATCGCGATTGATTTAGATTGATAGATTTTTGTCGATTAAAAATGTGTACATGCACATAGTTGACTAGATTTACGTAACAATTTAAGTTGGATTTAGTCAACAAACTTATTTGAAGTCATTAACGGCTTCGGTCATTGTCCAAGAGGCATTGAGAGAAAGAGTTCAGAGCTCAAAATTGAATCGAATTTTATAAGAAGATTTGAGTCGACTTTTTCATAAAAAATCCGAGTTCTAAAAGAATTAACACAAAAAAATATGTCAGCAAATTTTTAGGTTATTATCAAGGCGTGGAAACTATCAAAATAATTAGGATACCCGGAATAATTTGGATATTACGTGGGTTAATTGTGAATTTGGGATACATGGGATGTGGATCAATATTTTAATAGTTTCCACGTCTGGTTTTTTTATTTTTTTGACACTTTCTCAGAGAATTTGTATTTATCCGACAACAGAACCAGCAATGTTAAAAATTTGAACATATGCCCTGAATCCTTGCAAAAACTCAGTGCCTGCATAACCTTTGCATTCGAGCATATAATCGCCATTTGACACAACTGGTGGAGCTTTGTTCAAATTTGGTAAATAATTTTTGACATAATACGTATATCCATTTTTCCATTTCCGGCTTTTTTGTAAAATTCACACAATGTCTGGAAGGAATTTAAGTTGATAGTTTTTATATGTAAAGAAATGATGGATAAAATACCTCAACGTCCTTAATTGAGCCATTATAATTAACCACAAGTGTACCATTGGTAACAAACGTTGTTCTGTTATACCTAGTGACTTTAAATTTGTCAAGATTTAACACCGAACTGTTTTTAACAATTGGCTCGAAAATCGCCAGGATGCACTCAAACAGTCCAAATGATTCCTTTTAGAAGAATCAAATTTTTATTTAAATTATGAAGACAAATTTTATAAAATCACTCACATGAATAAATACAAAAATACTAAAACACAATATTAAACTTTTCATTTTGATTTCTATTTTGCATTTAACAATGTTTATTAACTATATTTTCAATATATATCTACACATTTCAACAATTTCCTTTAATCACACTGATCATATCACATTTGATATGTAATAAATTACAATTAGAATTGAAATCATCAAAATCGTGTGTGCAATACATTAATACGTAATCATTCAGAGAATTTTCGAAAATACAAATGATTTATTTAACCGAAAGCGACAAAATTCACTCGCAGAGCTTCCATCATTTGTATTGCTCTTGTAGTTTCCCGTTGAATAGCTAGCTGAGGAGTAGGGTTTCCAAAAACGGGCATTTTCTGGAACGGGAACTGGAATTCCAGTTTGCGATTCCGATAATTTCACGGAATTCTGGAATCTCAGGAGTAAGATCTCAGAAAACAGATATCTTCGAAATTTTGGATTTGAAGTACTAAATCCGCTCTATCGAGTTACTGGATTACAGCGAACTTTTTCGACGAACTTTTGAGACCGGTACCAAGACTAAGGAGCAATTCTTTAAAATCTCGGTCTCGAAACTTGTCATTTGAGAAGGAGTGGTTTCTATCTCGAAAACCATCAGAAGCGGTTAGATTTGTTCGAGAGATTATCGAAATATCACTTCATTAAAAACGAAATCCCCGAATCCTATGACAAAGATCTGAAAACATTGATATTGTACAAACAATTTAAAATTATGCATTTAAATTTTGTTCGTATTTTATTTAAAATTCTAATATTTGTTTTAAGTTTTCTACTTTTTTTTTTTTGGAGTGCTGTCGGTACATAACAGCAAATACAGCAGCTTCTCGGCATAGCACAACTGATGTCCGGCATATTCCTTCACATAGAATTTGTATTTATCCAAAAAGATTTTTATCAATGTTATAAATTTGACTATATGCCTTGAATCCTTGCAAAAACTTATTATCTACATAACCTTTGCATTCGAGCATGTAATCGCCGCTTGCTAAAACTGGTGGGATTTTACTCAAATTTGGTAAAAAATTTTTGATGTAGTACGTATATCCAATTTGAAAGTCGCAGCTTTTGATCGGTGGAAAATTGGTGTGAGCATGAAAATCCGGATAAAAATATTCATCTTCACTCATAGCTTTACATAAGTTTTTTGGACCAACTTTGTATGCTGTCACTTTGAATTCATTTCCAGCTTTCTTGTACAATTCACATAATGCCTGAAAAGAGTTTTGGTTGATGGTTTTTTAATGTAAAGGAATGCTGCATATAATACCTCGACATTCTTGATTGAACCTTTAAGAAGCACAAAAGTACCATTGTACACAAACGTTGTGCGGTTAAAACGAACGACTTTAAAATTATCAATATTTACTTCTGAACTATTTTTGACAAGTGGCTCGATCGTCGTCACGATTAAGTCGAACATTCCAAGAGATTCCTATTAAAAAACCAAATTTTAAGTTAAATTATCCAGAGAATTATTTATAAAGTTACTCACATAAATAAATACAAGGATACTAAAGCACAATATTAAACATTTCATTTTGATTTCTATTCTGCATTTGACAAAATTTATTATTTTCATTCACAATATATATGTAGTAATTGACTATTATTGACATGTGTCTACAATATCGATATAACACACTGATTAGATCACAATATATAATGATAATAATAATTTACAAACAAGGTAAAATTCCCCCCAAATTATTCTTTAGCTTAACACATGCGGAAGTATAACAAAGTTTTGAAAAAATATAAAAAAAATTAAGAAAATTTCTCGAGTTATTGATCAAATGACTAAAGCGAATTTTTGTCCCAGCGATCAGTAATTGATTAATAAGTTACTTTCAAACCTACAAAATGAGATCCAGTAGGATCCAGGCCACTTTCCAACCCACAAAACGAGATGCAGTAAGATCCAGGTCACTTCCAGACCCACAATACAAGATCCAGTAAGACCTATGTCACTTCCAGAACTGCAAAACAAGTTCCAGTAGGTTAATCGAAAAAATATGCAATAAAGATAAATTTTTCTTATAACGGTTTTTGGAATTCAAACTTTCAAATGATTTTGCCAATATTTATATATGTGGTCATACAGACAAACTTCGCCCCAAAATCGCCCCAAACAAAACTAACACTATCACAATTTTCCATTGTTCTCCGTGTAAAATACACATAATAGTGTTGGTAATTTTCAAAAATTTAACGGTCACTTTTTCGTATGACCACATATATATATATTGGATTTTGCAAGTTTAAAAATTTTCCCGAAAAGTTGTTTGCATTTTGTACTGAAATTAAAAATTCATTAATTATAGTATTTATGCGTTGATTTGAAACTTCAAATGACCAATAACCCAATAACTCAATGAAATTGAGCTATTAAAACAATCCTTTCGAACGAAAAATGTGATTTATTAAGCTACATTTTTGAAAAAATTTCGATATTGCGCAAAAACGACTCTTAAAGCCATGTCACTTAGTGGCGAATTTTTCATCATTTGTGTCACTAGGGTAGTTTCACGTTGATTGATTGGTTGAAGTTTCATAACCCAGACGACGAAATGTAGAATTTATGGCGCAAGCCTGAGAACATCTGTATCGTGTTCATATTCATTCAAAATTAATTCATATTTTATTCAAAATTTCCACATTTATTTTGATTTCTCTAAATTTTAAAAAAAAACATAAGGACATAGTATCAAGATATAGCAGATGGCTGCCTTATTTAGGCGTTAAAGAACTAGCAATGTTAAAAAGTTGAGCATAAATTCTAAGTCCTTGCAAAAATTCATCTTTCAAATATCCTTTGCATTCGAGCATGTAATCGCCACTTTCGAAAACTGGCGGTACATTTTTCAAATTTGGGAAAAAATTTTTGATGTAGTACGTATATCCAAGTTTAAAATCGCAGGATTTGAGCGGTGGAAAATTGGTGCAAGCATGAAGTTGTGGATAGTAAAATTCATCCTCAATTATACCTTGACATAAATTTTTCGGACCAACTTTAAATGGCGTCACTTTGTATTCATTTCCAGCTTTTTTGTAAAATTCACATATTGCCTAGAAGAAGAATGTTTTCTTTTTGAATTTAAATTAATGTTGTATCAAATACCTCAATTTCCTTTATTGGACCTTTATAATTAACCACCATTGTACCATTATTAACATGCGTTGTTCGATTGTAATGAATAGTTTTTAAGTTGTCCATATTCAAAACTGAACTGTTATATATAATTGGCTCGGTCTTCATCAGGATTATTTCGAACATTCCAAGAGATTCCTTTTAGAAAATTCAAAGTTTTAAGGTATATCGAGCACTTTTATACTATTACTTACAGAACTCAATGAAAGAATAATAAAGCACAATATTAAACTGTTCATTTTGATTTCTATTCTGCATTTGATAATGTTTGTTATTTTCATTCACAATTTATATGTAGCCATTAACTATTATTTACACGTTTCTACAATTTCTAATAATCAAATTGATCATAATCTAATGATGTTAATTTTACAAATAATGTAGGATTCAAATTAATCATTTCTAATTTAATTGTTCTAGATTTTTTTTTTAATTCAAACCATTTTTAACTCAGAAAAACAACAGGATGACCGAGCAACCAGATATCATAGAGAGTTCATGATAAATAGTGATCTTGATCTCGATAAACATTTGGAGTGATATAAAAGTGGTACAGCGTAATCGAAAGGATCAATAAAATATCATTCATTTCATCAGTGACGATTTGTCATGTCTCTGTGACACCTCCTTGTTTACTTAGCTGGCGTTATAGATCAATAGTGATCCATTGCCTCCCTCGGACTTTTTTTAACACTTAAATGTCCGAAGCATGATGTAGCCATTGACTATTATATTAGCTGGCGTTATAGATCAATGGTGATCCATGGCCTCCCTTGGACTTTTTTCGACACTTAAATGTCCGTAGCATGATGTAGTCATTGACTATTATATTAGCTGGCGTTATAGATCAATAGTGATCCATGGCCTCCCTCGGACTTTTTTCGACACTTAAATGTCCGTAGCATGATGTAGCCATTGACTATTATATTAGCTGGCGTTATAGATCAATAGTGATCCATGGCCTCCCTCGGACTTGTTTCGACACTTAAATGTCCGTAGCATGATGTAGCCATTGACTATTATTTACACGTTTCTATAATATCGATTGATCACACTGATTATTATGTTACCTAATTTAAAAAACATTTTTCGCTGAGAAAATCAACACAAACATGCCACATATTGACCTCCATAAAGTACCTATTTAACCTTTTAGTGACAACCCTTAGTGGTCGATGTGTAAAACATCACAAACCTAAAGTTATTTTAGAGAGCACGTATTTGAAGCATTTGCTTAGAACAATCGAGTCCGAGATCGATACTAAGATCGAGATCGGAATCAAGACAAGAGAATTCTTCAAAATCTCGATCTCAAGACTTTTCGAATGTGAAGTGTTGATCTTGAACTCAAGAAAACTTAAAAGCTATACAATGAAGTCGAAAGATTATCGAAATATAACTTTAATAATGTCGAGGCATTGCATTTCGACAAGTCAAGTACAAACTTTTTTAATTTCAACGGAAATAGAGTTGATTTTATAAGAAATCGAAAGAGCTTTAATCGTTTAAGCTTTAATTTTTTTTATTGATTAACCTTTAAGTACCCCTAATGAGGTACCAAATAGGGACGTATTAAAAATTTCATATTTATATAAAACTATAAATCACACAACTTTTGAATCTATGAACTATGAATTTATTAAATTTTTTTCAATTTTGTTCCAGCACTAGCAATATTGTAAATTTGTGCATATGTCCTAAATCCTTGAATAAATTCCTCTCCTTTAAGAAATTTGCATTCAAACATGTAATCGCCACTTGCTATCACTGGCGGAAGTTTACTCAAATTTGGTAGATAATTTTTGATAAAATACGGAGTTCCAATTTCAAATTCGCAGGTGCCAATCGGTGGAAAATTGGTGTGGGCATGAAAATCCGGGTAGAAATATTCGTCATTAATAAGAGCTTTACATAAGTTGCTTTCAGAAAATTTATAGGGAGTTAGTCTGTATTCATTTCCAGCTTTTTTGTACAAGTTGCATAAAATCTGAAAAAAAAAAAGAAATTATTGAAAATTTTCTGTGATTTTTAAGGAATGAAAATTCATGAATAACCCCAAAATCCAGGATTTGACCTTTATGGAATACTAGAGTTCCATTGCTAACTAACGTTGTGCGATTGTAATGAATGATTTTTAGTTTGTCGAGATTTAGATACTCATTGTTTTTACTAATTGGCTCAAACTGTGTTATGATGCACTCGAACATTCCAAATGATTCCTAAAATTATCAAAATTAGAAGCAAAACTTGAATTTTTTTGACAAAATTACTCACTTGGATGTAAGCAATAACTATAATCCACAGTATTGCATTTATCATTTTGACTTCTGTACTATTTTTGACTCAACAATTCGATATTCTTGTCATTTTATGTATTTTTCAGTACTTTTATCATCAATTTAATTGCTTATGAGATAAGAATTTATAATTAGAGTGAAATGTGTAATTTCTCTGTTGTGTGTAGAGTTAGAACCTCGATACAGTTGTGCAGTGATTAACTTAGTCATATGACTGTTGTGTGACGGAAGGAAAGCACAATTCTGTTAAATGTGCTGAATTAGTTAACTTAGAGCTTGAAAAACGGTAAGACAGAATAATTTATTACAATTTAAATAAGTAAGACTTTCAAATGGATATTTTAGGCATTTACCAGTCCCAAGTCAACTGTATTATTGGTCAAAACTGAAAAAAAAAATTTACATCCCATTTTAAGTTACTTCCTCCAATTTTGATTCAACGGAATGTAACTTAAAACCAAATTTAGTTTAACTTCCAAGTTTTATCTTTACCTTTATCTTTATTATCCCGTACTAGCAATATTATAAATTTGTGCATAAGCCTTAAATGCTACGATAATTTTTTCTCGTGCAAGAACTCTACATTCAAGCATGTAGTCTCCACTCTCAAGCACTGGCGGAATTTTCTTAAGATCTGGTAAATAATTTATTAATTTATAAGTTATTCCTTTCTTAAAATCACAAGTTCCTAGTTTTGGAAAGTTTCTACTTGAAGCGACAATTTCAGGATAAAAAAGTACGCCTCTTTTTAGTCCTTCGCAAAGATTTTTTCGTTCGACTTTGTATGGTGTAAGTCTGTATTCATTTCCACTCTTTTTATAAAACATGCAAAAGCCCTAAATGAAGAGAAAACACAAAAAAAAAAATTGATATTGAAGTAAATTCTTGTGGTATGTCCATATTAAGCAGAGTTGTCAGATAGGTGCCTGTGGATAGATGCTTAGCTATATCATGGTAGTTTTGGAATTTGTCTAAGCATTTCCTATGGGGAATTCATCAAATCTGCCTTCTTGCAGGTTTCTCTAGCCAAAGACAATACCTAGGAAAGTAGTTTGCCTAGGCATAGGCATGCTTATCATAAGCAGTGCATAGACAAAGGCAAAAACTATTGTCTTTACTAAGAAAGCCTACAATAAAGTAAATTTGTTTGCCTTTTATAGCAAATCGATTGGTGACAACTCTATTATTAAGAACATAACCAAGCGACTGTTTCCATGCAGTTTTACGGTGAAAACACTAAAATGCTATAATAGATCCTGCCCAAGCCCGCGTGACTCAAACTTGATGAAGAATTCAATTTAAATTCAGCATCATGCCAGAGTCACTCCAAGTTTGTGTCAGATTTTGGATCTTTTAACCGACTTTTACTGTGCTGCTCGAGAATCCTAATAAACACTTACATCATATGTCACAATAGAATCCACAAAAATTTCAAATGATCCGTTGATGACTCGTGTCGTCCGATTAAAGCGAACAAGTTTCAATTTACTAAAATCGGCATAATCAGTATTCTGATCAGCCACATAAAACTCAGTCATAATACATTCAAACATTCCTGCAGATTCCTAATTTGTTAGGTAAAAATGTTAAAAAAATATGCAAATCTTTAAATTTCAATATAATTCAAACTTACATGAACTAATAATAAAACTGTAAATCCGACTATCAACTTTATCATTAAAAGCGAACCTCTCATGCTGAATATTGAACAAATTCTGAACCATTAGTGAATGAAAACGATAGTTTTCCCCCCTTTTTATACTTTGTCATTAGGTAAATCTCTTGAAAAATATACATGATATTTGAAAATAATAAGTCATTAATTAATAGTGACAGCTTTTAGTTACGTATTGTTTATGTACTTTTCAAAATTTATACTGTCAATACAAGCTTAAGGACCGGAAACTTATATAGACTAGTTTACCGTTAGCTTTTAACTAGGGTTCAGCCAAGAACCACTTAGGTGCTAAAAATCCCGAGTTCAATCCCAGGTCACTAATTACGAAGGTCGGCTCATGTGTTGGATGCAGTTTTGAGGTCCCTCGCACATCTTCACTGCTTGGTATACATTGCAGGGTACATCAGATCTTATGACATACTCTTGTCTTTGCAATGTGTAGAGCTTGCAAGTGGTTCAGATTTTACTATAAACTTTAGGTTTAAAGGATGTGATACAACAGATTGATAATCGCATTCCCTCCAGTTCATTAGGCTGGATCCATTTCAAGCTGAACGGCCTTTAGAATCATCGTTCAAAAATTGACAATATGTTTATTCTACTGCTCCATTTATTTTAGTAAGCCAATGAACAATAATTTGAAATTTTTGGCTAAGAATAGCCCAAAACAATGTGTCCATCTAAGCAGTGTCTCATCAAACTTAGCATCTGATCAGCCTTAATTCTGTATTGATCGAGTTAATGATGCTTAAAATTGTTTTTACACCTTTTTAACTTATTTTTCACACATTTAACTGCAGTTATTATCATGATATAAATGATGAACTAGCTGATATTTGACTCGTGCATCACGTTTGATCAGGACCTTGAGATTATCAAAAAATTGACAGTTTCATTCCTCTTTTATCAAAAAACTTCATTAGTTTGTTTACAGATTTTAAAAATTAGTTACTCGATTTTAAAGCATTAAAAAACTTCCTATAAGTCATTTGTCATTTGAACTAGCTGGAACCAAATGACCACCTTCATGATGATACACAGATGGATTCACAAATTCTTCTTCTAGCTCCAAATGCATCTCATTAGGAACTACTTTGTCTCTTGTTCCAGTAATGTGAAGTGAAAAGTCGCTATTTTTGATTCATAGAATTTTTAGTGATTGGAACTGACAGAATGCAAGCCGACAGAATTGTTTTTGAAGGTTTCTCCATTTTGTCTATAGCCATGAAGGCAGAGGATGTTGAATTTTTTAGCTGTGGCCATCTGAGAGGTTCAGTCTCTATTGAAGCTTTAAGCTAAATTTTTAAATTAGAAAACCTTTTTTTCAAGTTTAACTATTAAGGAAGCCTTAGTTAAGATGCATAATGACCATAATTTAATCTGAAAAATACAAATCGGTATACAATTGGCGACTTCTGGATGGAAAGATATCTAGAGGTTGACCAAAGAGCATATGTGATAACTGTGTGAGCAACGATGCATCGACGAACTCTAAAAGTGTCATTAAACTCTCGTGCGACTTCGTCAAGGAAATAAGTAAATGCAAATCGGTTGAGCGATCAAAAATTCGACCCGATTTGGCATCCTCTGCTATCGTTGAATAGTCTTGGTACCGCCCACGTTATGTGCCGGGATAAGTACATTAAAGGATAGAGTAAAGCATCTCGTCTGAAAAATGGTAGCCTCACAATCAGGCTGAAGATTACAGGATTTACAACCGACCATTTCTGAAATCTACTTGGACAAAGAAAGCTACAATATCCATACTACACATTATTTTACAAATTAATAAACCCAACATTTTAGGATATAACTGAATTCATGCGTTTATTATGTTTTAAATATTATGTTTAAGTTAAGGTTACTATACGGAAGGAAATCAAGCTATAGATTAGTTTAGTTGGCGTTTATTTATTATTTGCGTCCAAACTCAAGCAATATTATAAACTTGTGCATAAGTCTTTAATGCTAAGACTACTACTTGTCTTGTAAGAATTTTACATTCAAGTATGTAGTCTCCACTCTGAAACACAGGCGGAACTCTCCTAATATCTGGTAAATATTTTTTTAATTTATAAGTTATTCCTTTCTTAAAATCACAAGTTCCTAATTTTGGAAAGTTTTCACTTGAAGCGACAATTTCAGGATAAAAATATTCTTCTCTTTTCATTGCTTCGCAAAAATTGGTTGGTCCGATTCTGTACGGGGTAAGTCTGTATTCATTTCCACTCTTTTTATAAACACTGCAAAATAACTAAATGAAGAGAAAGAACAAAAAAAAATTGATATTGAAACAGTGTTGATGATTAATATACGCTCTAAAATTAGGGCAGCCATTTGTACTTTTCTATCATGCTGCTGTGTCTTGACACAGCATATTGGAATTTTTGACAAATTTTGAATATTTTCCTTTTGAAGGTCCGGACTTTTGAAAGCCCAGGACTGAAAATATTTTTTTCGGAATTTCAATTATTTTCTGCACTTTTTTGCAAGTTTCTAACCTAATTCAAGTAGCTCTTTGAATATTAATACTCAAAATTGTTAAATTTCATATTCTGGAAGTTTACCCTGAGAAAAATAAGAGGAAAGAAGTACCAAGGCAAGCAAAGACATTGCCTTTGTTCTTTTTAAAAATGTATTCCTTATCAAGCCGTAATTTTTGATATGTAAATATTAGTTTCCGCCCTAAAATTTAAAGTTTTAGAGCTTAAATCGTGCAGACATCCTCATGTCATGCTTTCACATCGAATATATTCTCAAAAAGCATAGCTTCGTGACTCTAACTTGATGAAGAATTCAATTTAAATCCAGCATCATGACAGAGTCACTCCAAGGTTGTGCCGCATTTTGGATCGTTTAACCGACTTTTACTGTGCTGCCCGAAAATCCTTCTAAACACTTACATCAAATGTCTTCATAGAGTCTACAAATAATTCAAATGGTCCGTCGAGTACACGTGTCGTCCGATTAAAACGAACAAGTTTCACGTCAGTAAAATTGATATAATCAGTGTTCTGTTCAGCCACATCAAACTGAGTTATAATACATTCAAACATTCCAGCAGATTCCTAATTTGTTGAAAAAATGTTAATATGCAAATCTTTAAATTTCAATATAATTCAAACTTACATGAATTAATAATAAAATTGTGAATCCGACTATCAACTTTATCATTAAAAGCGAACCTCTCATGCTGAATATTAAACAAATTCTGAACCATTTATGAATGGAAACGATTCCCTTTTTATACTTTGTCATTAGGTTGATCACTTGAAAAATATACATGATATTTGAAAATAATAAGTCATTAATTAATAATGACAGCTTTTAGTTATGTATTGTTTATGTACTTTTCAAAATTTATACTGTCAATACAAGCATAAGGACCGGAAACTTATATAGACTAGTTTACCGTTAGCTTTTAACTAGGGTTCAGCCAAGAACCACTTAGGTGCTAAAAATCCCGAGTTCAATCCCAGGTCACTAATTACGTAGCTCGGCTCATGTGTTGGATGCAGTTTTGAGGTCCCTCGCACATCTTCACTGCTTGGTATAAATTGCAGGGTACATCAGATCTTATGACATACTCTTGTCTTTGCAATGTGTAGAGCTTGCAAGTGGTTCGGATTTTACTATAAACTTTAGGTTTAAAGGGTGTGATACAACAGATTGATAATCGCATTCCCTCCAGTTCATTAGGCTGGATCCATTTCAAGCTGAACGGCCTTTAGAATCATCGTTCAAAAATTGGCAATATGTTTATTCTACTGCTCCATTTATTTTAGTAAGCCAATGAACAATAATTTGAAATTTTTGGCTAAGAATAGCCCAAAACAATGTGTCCATCTAAGCAGTGTCTCATCAAACTTAGCATCTGATCAGCCTTAATTCTGTATTGATCGAGTTAATGATGCTTGAAATTGTTTTTACACTTTTAAAGCTTATTTTTCACACATTTAACTACAGTTATTATCATGATATAAATGATGAACTAGCTGATATTTGACTCGTGCATCACGTTTGATCACGACCTTGAGATTATCAAAAAATTGACACTTTCATTCTTCTTTTATCAAAAAAATTCATTAATTTATTTACTCGATTTTAAATCATCAAAAATCTTCCTATAAGCACTTTTGTCATTTGAACTAGCTGGAATTAAATGTCCACGTTCATGATGATACACAGAAACTTTGTCTGTTATTCCACTAATGTGAAGTCAGGCTTTAAGTTAAATTCTAAAATTAAAGATCTTTAGAAACTCTTTTTTTTTTCAAGTTTAACCATTTATTAAGGAAACCTTAGGTAAGATGCATATTGACCATAATTTAATCTGAATAGTACAAATCGGTATTGGCGACTTCTGGATGGAAAGAGATCTTGAGGTTGACCAAAGAGCGCATGCTCACACAGTTGAGCAACAATACAAAAGTGCTAAGAATTAGAAACTGGCAGAAGTAATTTTAAGGCAGATTCAGATTTCGACGAACTCTAAATGTGGCAATGGACTCTCATGTACCTAAGGAAGTAAGTCAGTTCAAATCGGGTAATAGATCAAAAATTCAACCTGAGGATGCTGTGACTTGTTGCCAGATTCAATTCTAATGCCTAAACGCTCTATGACCAAATTTCAAGTGCATTTCTTCTCGTCGCGTCCCTTGCTATTGTTCAATAGTCTTGATACCGCCCAAGTTATGTACCGGGATAAGTACATTAAAGGATAGAGTAAAAACCTCTCCAAAGCACCTCGTCTGAAAAATGGCAGCCAAAGGCAAGACAAAGAAAGCCATACGACACATAATTGAAGAAATTCATAAAACCAACATTTTAGTATATAACTTGCTATGATTAGTGCTTTAATTAGGAAAAATTCAATAAATATTTCTATTACTGAATGTGGAATTTTGTTCCATTTTTGAAATTTTACACAAAAATTAAGTAACTTAAGTAACGGATAGTTTTTGCTAATTTACTCGAATATTACTACAGAACTCGCCAAGACACATAATTTGGTACCAGTTTTACACATTTTCGATGCTTGGTTCCTTTGTTAGAGTCATTTATATGACCGTTACTGACGAAGAATTTTAGGGATTTGGTAATTTGAGCTTACGAATCCATTAATAACTTTTTTTGTGTACCAGCTAATTTAAAAATTTTTGAACTCAATTGTGTATGAGTTTCTCGTTGACATTTCTGACTATTAAACTAGTAATGAAGCGGATCACGCTTCATGGGAATATTCACACCATACGTAGATCAGAAAACTGTACAGAAAAGTAAGAATTAAAAACACAACTTGAACAAAATAATTGATTTATGAAATAAATGTGATAAAACATGATTATTTACACATTAACTAAAATTATTTAAATGAATGAACTGGTTCCGAACTATTAAAGTTCGAGTTTCGCTAGATTACAGTACTTTTATAGATCACTGTACGAGCCGGGCTGAGCTTCGCTCCAGAGGTCGAAGTCGGTGTTAGTCGACTATAGTCGACTAAGGTTTGTTTTAGTCGACTAAAGCCGACTAAAAAATTTCTGAGAATTTTCTTAGTCGACTATAGTCGACTAAAACCGGCTAAAGCCGACTAAAGCCGCGACTAAGATCGACTAAAATGAAATTTTTCACACTTGTGAAGTATATGGAATTTCATATAAAAAATTCGTTTTTTTTAATTTCCAACAAGCTTAAGTTCGAATCTCATAATATTTTTTGAATATTTTTTCAATATTTAACTACTTTATAATCTCAGAAAAGTCTAATTTTCGTATTCTAAGATAAAACTCCCAAAAAAGCCGATTTTGCATAGATTTTCTTATTAAAACGTGAAAAAATCACGAAAAATCCGAATTTTGTCTCGAATTTCTAATTTTTGGATGAAAAACTCTCGAAAAATTGAAGTTTTGTCTGAATTATCTTATTTAGGGTGAAAAACTACCCAGAAAAGCCAAGTTTTGTATCGGCTATCTCACTAATTAAGAAAATTTGAAGCAAAATTTTATATTTCGAGAGTTTTTTATCCAAAAATTAGAAATTCGAGACAAAATTCGGATTTTTCGTGAATTTTTCACGTTTTAATGAGAAAATCTATGCAAAATCGGCTTTTTTGGGAGTTTTTCATCTTAGAATAAGAAAATTAGACTTTTCTGAGATTATAAAGTAGTTAAATATTGAAAAAATATTAAAAAAATATTATGAGATTCGAACTTAAGCTTGTTGGAAATTAAAAAAAGAAATTTTTTATATGAAATTCTATATACTTCACAAGTGTGAAAAATTTTGATTTTAGTCGATCTTAGTCGCGGCTTTAGTCGGCTTTAGCCGGTTTTAGTCGACTATAGTCGAGTAAGAAAAAAATCTGTAATGCTTTAGTCGGCTTTAGTCGACTAAAGCCGACTAAAACTCATCCGACTACGACCTCTGCTTCGCTCGCCCTTATAGTCCAGTAGGATCCGTCTAATTTCCAGAAACATAAAAACAAGATCCAGAAGGATCAAGTTCACTTCCAGACCATTAAAATGAGATCCAGTAGGATTCATATAACTTCTAGATCCATAAAAATAAGATCCAGTAGGATCCAGTTAAATTCCAGACGAATAAAATGAGATCCAGTCGGATCCATATAACTTCTAGACACATAAAATTAAGATCCAGTAAGATCCAGTAGGATTCAGTTCACTTCTAGACCATTAAAATGAGATCCAGTAAGATTCAGTTCAATTTATTTTTTAGTTTGTTTACAAAAATGTATTTTGCAATAATCGGCTATAATTTGGCCCAAAACAAGACAGTTTTTTACATCTTGTGCCCCAGTGGAAGCATCTTATGGCTCCAAAAACAATACAGTTCTTGCCATACTCATTCCCTACCAGATGCAAAAAACTCGAAGTCCTAGTATTGAGTTTAAAGAGAGATATCGTGCTGATTAACTAACTAACTAACTAACTAAATAAATAACAGAAAGTGTTTTTTTGCGATTTCTCGGCACTGGAAGCACCAATCAAGATGCGGTTTTCACTGTTGGATTGGTATTTTCAGGCACAGACTTTCCACCATTGGAAATATTTCTCAATTCTGTAAGTCTGATGCAGGAAATTAAA
The DNA here is from genome assembly GCF_022539635.2 of Chironomus tepperi. Classification (NCBI taxonomy): domain Eukaryota; kingdom Metazoa; phylum Arthropoda; class Insecta; order Diptera; family Chironomidae; genus Chironomus; species Chironomus tepperi. The sequence goes on along the minus strand of NW_027226601.1, from coordinate 991,666 downwards.
AAAACTGAAATTTCAAAAAACCAAAAGCAATGTATTCACCCAAATTGAAAATTTGGTGTGCATATGATTTATGAATTAATCTTGTTTAAGATAGTTAAATTAACATTTTTGGTTAAAAATTTTGTAACGGTTGGTCATAAATTTGAATTTTTTCAACGAAGTTTAGGCAGCAAAATTATTGTAAACAAACAAAGATTCATTAAAATCTAATTAATGAAATAGAATTAAACTAATATTCAGGCAGAAAATTATTAAACGAATTTAATTCTGTGCGATGATCGTTTTTAATCAAAGGTAATGGAATAGATTTAGTGATTTTTCTTCAATCCAAATTTTTGTTGCATTCACACAAATTCTTCTATAATATTTAAGTTATGAAAAACCGTTATTGAAATTTCCTCAAATTTTCGACCAGCCCGTAATAAAAATCGCTGAATTCATGTGTTTATTATGTTCCCTTTTTAAGTATACATAACTCTACGGAAGGAAATCAAGCTATAGATTATTTTAATTAGCGTTTATTTATTATTTGCGTCCAACCTCAAACAATATTATAAATTTGTACATAAGCCTTAAATACTATTGCTCCTACTAGTTTCTTTGAAAAAATTCCACATTCAAGCATGTAGTCTCCACTCTGAAACACAGGTGGAACTTTCGTAAGATCTGGTAAATAATTTATTATTTTATAAGTTATTCCTTTCTTAAAACCACAAGTTTTTTTATCAGGAAAATTTTCACTTGAAGCGGCAACTGCAGGATAAAAATAGTCTTCATTTTTTATCGCTTCGCAAAAATTGGTTGGTCCGGTTTTGTATGGGGTAAGTCTGTATTCATTTCCACTCTTTTTATAAAAACGGCAATAGCCCTAAATGAAGAGAAAACACAATAAATTTTGATATTGAAGTTGATATCCAAAATAAAGCCCTTATTAAGGTGTAACTTTTGATTCATAAAAATTAGTTCCCGTTCTACAATTTAAAGTTTTAAAGATTAAATTGTGCAGGTCTCCTCTCGTCATGCTTTTACATTGAATATATTCCCAAATAGCATAGAATTGAACATAGATCCGGCCCAAGTGACTCTAACTTGATGATGCCAGAGTCACTCCAAGGATGTGACGGATTGTGGATCGTTTAACCGACTCTTACTAAGAAAGAGATTGTGATGCTTGAGATTCCTAATAAACACTTACATCATATGACTTAATAGAGTCTACAAAAATTTCAAATGATCCGTTGATGACACGTGTCGTCCGATTAAAGCGAATTAGTTTCACGTCAGTAAAATTGGCATATTCAAGATGCTGTTCAGCCACATCAAACTGAGTTATAATACATTCAAACATTCCAGCAGATTCCTAATTTGTTGAAAAAATGTTAATATGCAAATCTTTAAATTTCAATATAATTCAAACTTACATGAACTAATGATAAAATTGTGAATCCGACTAAGAAATTTATAATTAAAAGCGAACCTCTCATGCTGAATATTGAACTAATTCTGAACAATTTGTGAATGGAAACGATAGTTTTCCCCTCTTTTTATACTTTTTCATTAGGTAGATCAATTGAAAAACATATGAGATATTGGAAAATAATAAGTCATTAATTAATAGTGACAGCTTTTAGTTACGTATTGATTATGTACTTTTCAAAATTTCACAAGTCAATAACTCTGAAGCCGCTACAGTTAGCTTTTAACTAGGGTTTGACCAAGGATCACTTGCGTGCCAAAAATCCTGAGTTCAATCCCAGGTCACTAGTCCTCTGTTTTACTAGTTACGAAGGATCATCGTTCAAAAATTGACAATATGTTTATTCTACTGTTCCATTTATTTTAGTAAGCCAATGAACAATAATTTGAAATTTTTGGCTAAGAATGGCCCAAAACAATGTGTCCATCTAAGCAGTGTCTCATCATCTGATCAGCCTTAATTCTGTATTGATCGAGTTAATGATACTTGAAATTGTTTTTACACCTTTTTAACTTATTTTTCACACATTAAACTACAGTTATTATCATGATATAAATGATGAACTAGCTGATATTTGACTCGTGCATCACGTTTGATCAGGACCTTGAGATTATCAAAAAATTGACACTTTCATTCCTCTTTTATCAAAAAAATTCTTTAATTTATTTACAGTCTTTAAAAATTTGTTGCTTGATTTTAAATCATCAAAAATCTTTCTATAAGCACTTTTGTCGTTTAAATTAGCTGGAATTAAATAAACACCTTCATGATAATACACATGTCTGTTGTTCCACAAATGTGGAACGATGTGATGTCAATTTTTGATTCATAGAATTTTTAGTGATTGGAACCGACAGAATCGTTTTTGAAAGTTTCTCCCAGTTTCTCCATTTTGTCTATAGCCATGAAGGCAGAAGATTTTGAATTTTTTAGCTGTGGCCATCTGAGAGGTTCAGTCTCTATTGAAGCTTTAAGCTAAACTCTTAAATTAGAAAACCTTTTTTTCAAGTTTAACTATTAAGGAAGCCTTAGTTAAGATGCATAATGACCATAATTTAATCTGAAAAATACAAATCGATATTGGCGACTTCTGGATGGAAAGATATCTAGAGGTTGACCAAAGAGCATATGTGATAACTGTGTGAGCAACGATGCATCGACGAACTCTAAAAGTGACATTAAACTCTCGTGCGACTTCGTCAAGGAAATAAGTAAATGCAAATCGGTTGAGCGATCAAAAATTCTCAAGCGCATTTTTGACCCAGCGATCCGTAATTGATAAAAAGATATCAGTTTTCCCTGTAATGTGCGAATAACTGAAGTGGACGTTGATTCGAAAAAATTTGAATAATATTTCGAATATTTTTCAGAAAAAAGTCCGCCATCTTAAAAAACATCAAAACATTTAAAATTTTTAGTTTTTCACAATTTTTAGCATGATTGTTTCATTTAAATCAAGATAACTAACTCTATTGTGTTCATTGAAGCTTTTTTAATCATTTAATCGAAGTTTGAAGCTAAATTTGTCAGCTTAAAGCTTTTTTTTTTCAAAAAATATTCTAAATTTTTGATTTTGTTTTCATTGTTTGTTTACAAACATTCTAAGAAAACAATGAAAAACTAAAATGTCTTTAAATCACTTTTCTACATTATTTGAGACATTTCATTTAATTTTTTTCAATTACTTAGTTTAGTTTTAGCATAATCAAGCTTTAAAATCAATCATTAAAGGCTAATTTAGAGTTTTTTTTCGTTTGGATTATTAACGTTCATTTGAAGTTTAAATATGTTTCCGAAAATAAGAACCATTCGAAATTGAAATTCCGAAAATAAGAACTCGTTCGCACATTACAGAGTTTTCCTACCAAAAAACCAAAACCTGTAAGACACTGATCACTTATTGACCGAAACAGTAACCTAAAAAAACCTTTTAGCTATTCAGATATTTAAGATCCAGAGCTATGCTAGGACGATACGCGGGCTAATGATTGTTTAACGAGTCTCGAACTCATGATCACTAGATCGGTGTTGCAATAATTATGTACCGAAGTACTAAACCATTCCGTCACCGAGCCACTTCGACCGAAAAATTAACAAACAGTTAAATCAGACTTAAAACACAAGATCGAAGAAAACAGTAAGATCGCAGTCAAATACTCTATCCAAAACCAAAATCCAGTAATGTATAAGTCACCTTTGTTCTGTTGACTGAAAGAACTTTTCATATAAAATACATTAAATTAGTGCTGTTGAATTATAAAAAATCCGCCGAACATATCCGAATATTCCACAAATGAAAATACAAGCTAAGCTAAAATTTATTAGATTTGAACTTTCCAAAAATTTCTTTTCCAAAAAAAATTTTTCCAAAAAAATATTTTCCAAATAAAAATTTCCAAGAAAATATTTTCCAAAAAAGGTTTTTCCAAAAATTATTTTTCAAAAAAATAATGCCAAAAAAATCCGTTCCATAAAATAATAAATCCAAAAAATTATTTTCCAAAAAATTAAATTCCAAATAAATATGTTCCAAAAAATTCCGAGTTAAAAAAATATTTTCCAAAAAATTCCATGCCAAATAAATAGTTTCCAAAAAAATATAGTCCGCCAGGATAGAGTAAAAGCACCTCGTCTGAAAAATGGCAGCTTCACAATCAGGCTGAAGATTACAGGGTTTACAACCGATCATTTCTGAAATCTACTTGGACAAAGAAAGCTACAATATCCATACTACACATTATTGTACAAATTAATAAACCCAACATTTTAGTATATAACTGCATTCATGCGTTTATTATGTTTTAAATTGTTAAGCATAAAGAATTTTATGTTCCTTTTTTAAGTTTAGGTTATTCTACGGAAGGAAATCAAGCTATAGATAAGTTTAGTTAGCGTTTATTTATTATTTGCGTCCAACTTCAAACAAAATTAATAATTTGTACATAAACCTTAAATGCTACGATTATTTTTTCTCGTGCAAGAACTCTAAATTCAAGCATGTACTCTCCACTCTGAAACACAGGCGGAAATTTTTCAAGATCCGGATTAAAATATTTTATTTTATAAGTTATTCCTTTCTTAAAATCACAAGTTCCTAATTTTGGAAAGTTTTCACTTGAAGCGACAATTTCAGGATAAAAAAGTTCGTCTCTTTTTAGTCCTTCGCAAAGATTTTTTCGTTCGACTTTGTATGGTATAAGTTTGTATTCAATTCCACTCTTTTTATAAAATAAGCATAAGCCCTAAATGAAGAGAAAACACAAAAAATTTTGATATTAAAGTTGATATTCAAAATTGTGATGCTTGAGAATCCTAATAATCACTTACATCATATGTCTCAATAGAATCCACAAAAATTTCAAATGATCCGTTGAGGACAAATGTCGTCCGATTATAGCGAACAAGTTTCACGTTACTAAAATTGACATAATCAGTATTCTGTTCAGCCACATTAAACCGAGTCATAAAAAATTCAAACATTCCAGCAGATTCCTAATTTGTTAGGTAAAAATGTTAAAAAAAAATGCAAATCTTTAAATTTCAATATAATTCAAACTTACATGAATTAATGATAAAATTGTGAATCCGACTAAGAAATTTATAATTAAAAGCGAACTTTCCATGCTGAATATTTAACTAATTCTGAACAATTTGTGAATGGAAACGATAATTTTCCCCTCTTTTTATACTTTGTCATTAGGTAGATCAATTGAAAAACATATGAGATATTGGAAAATAATAAGTCATTAATTAATAGTGACAGCTTTTAGTTACGTATTGTTTATGTAGTTTTCAAAATTTCACAAGTCTATAACTCTGAAGCCGCTACAGTTAGCTTTTAATCAGGGTTTGACCAAGGACCACTTGGGTGCCAAAAATCCTGAGTTTAATCCCAGGTCACTAGTCCTGTGTTTAACTAGTTACGACGCTCGGCTCATGTGTTGGGTGCAGTTTTGAGGTCTCTGATACATCTGCACTGCTAGGTATACATTGCAGGGTACATAAGGTCTTATGACGTACTCGTTTACAAGTCGTTTAGATTCCACTATAAACTGTAGGTCTAAATGGTGTGGTACAACAGATTAATAATTGCAGTCTATCCAGTTCATTAGGCTGGGTCCATTTCAAGCTGAACGGCCTTTAGAACCATCGTTCAAAAATTGACAATATGTTTAATTTACTGCTCCATTTAATTTAGTAAGCCAATGAACAATAATTTGAAATTTTTGGCTAAGAATGGCCCAAAACAATGTGTCTCATCATACTTAGCATCTGATCAGCCTTTATTCTGTATTGATCGAGTTAATGATACTTGAAATTGTTTTTACACTTTTAAAGCTTATTTTTCACACATTTAACTGCAGTTATTATCATAATAATATATGATGAACTAGCTAATATTTGACTCGTGCATCACGTTTGATCACGACCTTGAGATTATCAAAAAATTGACACTTTCATTCCTCTTTTATCAAAAAAATCATTAGTTTATTTATATTCTTATATTTTAGATTTTAAATCATCAAAAAACTTCCTATAAGCACTTTTGTCATTTGAACTTGCTGGAATTAAATGTCCACGTTCATGATGATACACAGATGGACTTACAAAAGCTTCTTCTCACGTGGAATAACTTTGTCTGTTGTTCCACTAATGTGAAGTCAGGCTTTAAGTTAAATTCTAAAATTAAAGATCTTTAGAAACTCTTTTTTTTTCAAGTTTAACCATTTATTAAGGAAACCTTAGTTAAAATGCATATTGATCATAATTTAATCTGAAAAATACAAATCGATATTGGCGACTTCTGGATGGAAAGAGATCTCGAGGTTGACCAAAGAGCATATGGGATAACTGTGTGAGCAACGATGCATCGACGAATTCTAAATGTAGCATTCCGGGATAAGTATATTAAATAGGATAGAGTAAAAGCACCTCGTCTGAAAAATGGCAGCCTCACAATCAGGCTGAAGATTACAGGGTTTACAACCGACCATTTCTGAAATCTACATGGACAAAGAAAGCTACATTATCCATACTACACATTATTGTACAAATTAATAAACCCAACATTTTAGTATATAACTGCATTCATGCGTTTATTATGTTTTGAATTGTGGAGCATAAATATTTTATGTTCCTTAACTTAATTAAGGTTACTCTACGGAAGGAATTTATTATTTGCGTCCAACCTCAAGCAATATTATAAACTTGTGCATAAGCCTTATATGTTAAGACTACTACTTGTCTTGAAAGAATTTTACATTCAAGTATGTAGTCTCCACTCTGAAACACAGGCGGAACTTTCGTAAGATCTGGTAAATAATTTTTAAATCTATAAGGTATTCCTTTCTTAAAATCACAAGTTCCTAATTTTGGAAAGTTTTCACTTGAAGCGACAATTTCAGGATAAAAATATTCTTCTCTTTTTATTCCTTCGCAATAATTGATTGGTCCTAATTTGTATGCTGTAAGTTTGTATTCATTTCCACTCTTTTTATAAACACTGCAAAATAACTAAATGAAGAGAAAGAACAAAAAAAATTGATATTGAAACAGTGTTGATGATTAATATAAAAAAAAAAATGAGGGCAGCCATCTGTACGATTCTATCATGCTGCTGTGTCCGGACACATTGTCCTGATATTTTGCAAAAATCCTCTGGCCACCCTTTCTAAAACTGTTAAATTTATGTTGAAATTCAATGTTTGACTTGACATTGACTACCTTTATGTATAAATTTCATATTCTGGAAGTTTACCCTGAGAAAAATAAGAGGAAAGAAGCACCAAGGCAAGCAAAGACATTGCCTTTGTTCTTTTTAAAAATGTAGTCCTTATCAAGCTGTAATTTTTGATATGTAAACATTAGTTTCCGCCCTAAAATTTAAAGTTTTAGAGCTTAAATCGTGCAGACATCCTCATGTCATGCTTTCACATCGAATATATTCTCAAAAAGCATAGAAAATTGATCATAGATCCGGCCCAAGCCTTCGTGACTCTAACTTGATGAAGAATTCAATTTAAATCCAGCATCATGACAGAGTCACTCCAAGGTTGTGCCGCATTTTGGACTTTTACTGTGCTGCCCGAAAATCCTTCTAAACACTTACATCAAATGTCTTCATAGAGTCTACAAAAAATTCAAATGGTCCGTCGATGACACGTGTCGTCCGATTAAAGCGAACAAGTTTCACGCCAGTAAAATTGATATAATCAGTATTCTGTTCAGTCACATCAAACTGAGTCATAATACATTCAAACATTCCAGCAGATTCCTAATTTGTTAGGTAAAAATGTTAAAAAAATATGCAAATCTTTAAATTTCAATATAATTCAAACTTACATGAATTAATGATAAAATTGTGAATCCGACTAAGAAATTTATAATTAAAAGCGAACCTCCCATGCTGAATATCTAACTAATTCTAAACAATTTATGAATGGAAACGATAATTTTCCCCTCTTTTTATACTTTTTCATTAGGTAGATCAATTGAAAAACATATGAGATATTGGAAAATAATAAGTCATTAATTAATAGTGACAGCTTTTAGTTACGTATTGTTTATGTACTTTTCAAAATTTCACAAGTCTATAACTCTGAAGCCGCTACAGTTAGCTTTTAATCAGGGTTTGACCAAGGACCACTTGGGTGCCAAAAATCCTGAGTTCAATCCCAGGTCACTAGTCCTGTGTTTAACTAGTTACGAAGGATCATCGTTCAAAAATTGACAATATGTTTAATTTACTGCTTCATTTATTTTAGTAAGTCAATGAAAAATAATTTGAAATTTTTGGCAAAGAATGGCCCAAAACAATGTGTCTCATCGAACTTAGCATCTGATCAGCCTTAATTCTGTATTGATCGAGTTAATGATACTTGAAATTGTTTTTATACACTTTTAAAGCTTATTTTTCACACATTTAAACTACAGTTATTATCATAATAATATTATGATGAACTAGCTGATATTTGACTCGTGCATCACGTTTGATCACGACCTTTAGATTATCAAAAAATTGACACTTTCATTCTTCTTTTATCAAAAAAATACATTAATTTATTTACTCGATTTTAAATCATCAAAAAACTTCCTATAAGCACTTTTGTCATTTGAACTAGCTGGAATTAAATGACCACCTTCATGATGATACACAGATGGACTCACAAATGCTTCTTCAAGCTCCAAGTGCATCTCATGTGGAATAACTCTGTCTGCTGATCCACCAATGTGTAGTGATGGGATGTCTATTTTTGATTCATAGAATTTTGTGTGATTGGAACTGACAGAATGGAAGCCGCAAGCAAATATCACAAATTTTGGATCGATTGTCGTCACTGTGAAAATTTTTAAATTTTGAGCATTTATATCAATTCAAATAGATTTAAATTCTTACAATTATGCATTTTCATGCCACAAACAGCTGATAAGAAGCTTGCACCTTGACTGAATGCCAAAATTCCATCAAAATTTCCACTCTTCCAGGTTTCTTCAACCAGCTTTACACTCTCATCAAAACCTGTGTCCACCGGTCCTATATCAGTTGTGAAATTTCCATCTTCCTGATTGAACCACCAACTCCTGAATTCCTCACCGATAGTGTCCGACACTACTGTGATCTATACACAGTCGGACGAACGAAGCGGAGCGAAGTGGAGTCCGACACTACTGTGATCTAGCAATCGGACGAACGAAGCGGAAAGTGAACCTTCACCGAAATATTCTAAGGTATACGCTTTTATAATAATGTTAACGATTTCATCTTCTGGAAGAATCTTTTTGGCTAGATGAGGAGCATCAATGAATGAAAATTCAGCATAGGGTTTGAGAATCTTTCGGAAGGATCCAATTTTGTTTTTGAAGATTTCTCCATTCTGTCTATAGCCATGAAGGCAGAGGATGTTGAATTTTTTAGCTGTTGCCATTTTGAAGAATCAGTCTCTATTGAGGCTTTAAGCTAAATTCTAAAATTAAAGAAGTTTAGAAACTCATAATTTCCAAGCTTTACTTTTTATTAAGGATGTCCCTAACAAAACAGACCGCTTTTGAGTGCGGTAATGGTATTTCTGTACCATGAAAACATGTTCTTTGCCTGTTAGGGTATATTAGTTAGGATCCATATTGACTGCAACTGGTGACTTTCTGAGTTGAAAGAGATCTCGAGGTAGACAAAAGTCCTCAAGGGATTACTGTGTGAGCAACGATGCAAAAGTTTTGGGAATTAGAAACTGGCAGAAGTTATCTAAAGACAGATTCAGGTTTCGACGAACTATAAATGCGGTAATGGTTCCTCGTGCGCCTTCGCCAAGGAGGAAAGTAAGTCAGGCCAAAAATTCAGACTAAGGCTGCCGTGTATTGTTACCAGATTCAATTCAAATGCCTTAGACCTAAATTGACGAAATGTCAAGTGTATACCATCTCGTGGCGTCACCTTCTGTCGTTCAATAGTATTTATACCGCTTAAGCTATATGCCGCAATAAGTACATTAAAGGATAGAGTAAAAGCACCTCGTCTGAAAAATGGCAGCCTCACAATCAGGCTGAAGATTACAGGGTTTACAACCGACCATTACCAAAATCTACGAGTACAAAGAAAGCAACACTATCCAGACAACACTTACCCAGAATTTAATCTAAAAATCAAATAAACTTTAATTCAACAAAATAAGCGATGATTTTACAAATTTCGGTCAGATTTATGTTTACATTACATCCAAAATAAACCAAACTGAAATGAAATTTTTAGTGAACGTCAAAACTTTTGAAGTGTTCTAAAACCTTGCAAATGTTACAGAAATCAGTTCCAGTTTGTTGTTAAAATTTATCGACTTAACGGAATGTTTCTAAAAAGTTATAAATTAGGAAGTGCTTAAAAATTCCAATACAATTCAATGGTTTATTCCTTATAGAATGACAGTTTTGAATTAAAATTTTAAAAATTGAACTAAAATCAAACGAATTCAATTTTACTGAATAGTTGGAACCTCACAAATGTTTTTCTCAAAGTGTACGGTTTTTGTCCCTTAAGTGAATCACAGTCCAGTACGTGCAGTTTTGAATGTGCAACTAAATAAAATTAAAAATCAACTCTAAACAATCCAAAATTATTAATTTGAGTCAGTTTAACAAGTCCGAAAGGAACTGCCTCAATAATCCACCAAGTTGCACTTTGTATAAATAAATCCATCCGCAATTTGTCTTAAGGATTGCAAAACACAAAAAAAGAAAGAAAAAAAATTCATTTTCCTCTCTTTGATCACAAGATGTGCAAATTTAATTTTATTTAGCTATTAAACCTCAGTCATTTCTCTTAAAAACAATGTGTAAAATTTAGTGTAACAATGGACTCACCAGATAGTAGTGAAGATTTCGCTGGACGCTTGCTCCATCAAGGTAAAATCAAGTGATAAAGACTTCATACTCAAACAAAACAATAAAAAGTGATTTATGTGGCCAAAAAAGGGGAGAATAACAGAAAATTGAAGTAATTTCTCGTCCAACGATTGTGATTTTAATCTAGCAACAACTTCACATATCAGATAATTGACGGAAGCATTGCTGTAATAAAAAAAATAAAGTCATCAAACTGGAACTGATTGTTACTTACTTTTTCGTTTACATTTTTAAAATTTCAATTTTTATGACATGAAGAGCTGAAGCTAAGACTTGCATAATAATGTAAAATGAGTTAAGTAAGACAATCAGGTACACAATTTGGCACGAGAATTGTCAATAATAAAAAAAAAATCAGTTCCAACTATCAACAATCGATAATCATTGATTGACATTTAGAAGCTTTTACTCTATTTTTTTCTGCATCAATACTTTTTTTCAAGAAGCCCACATAAAATTACTGCCTCAATGTGAAAACCATAGAGACTGATTTTGTAACAGATACTCGCCACTTTGGTATTATTTCCTATTTTTATACTCTTCAATGTATTGATGTGCATTTACCCGCGCTTTTTCTGCGATGGGAAAGTTGTGATGTTCATGGTTTGACTTGACGTCCTGAATTTTTTTTTGGATTATTGCATGACTGAAACCATGCATGCGGCACACGGCATGCGGTTCATGTCCTTTCAAAAAAATTCTCTGATAAAAAATTTGGTCAAAATTGGATTATTGGAAGTGCTTGAGATTTTGAATTTTCTAAATATTAGTAAAGATTCCCGAATAGCGCAAATAGGCTAACCCTAACAGGCACAGAAATCGCTTTTAGGTACCATGCTGGTTAGAAACATGTCCTTTGTCAGTCAGGACAATTGATTCAGAATTGATTGAATCTGGCAATTGATTGACCTTTGTTGCTGACTAGTTCACACAAATTTCAGTTCTGTTCGAACCAGAGTTCGAAGTCGACTCTGATTTTGTATGAAAAACGTCGACTCGAGACGACTAAATTCCATATTAAAATATTACTGAAATACCCATCACATTAGTTTGTTAGGCGTTTAACCACAAGCATATCGATTAATGATTAGATCTCCAAAAAAATGCGTCTTATCTCCCAACATATATAATCATACTAATAGAAATTACGCTTTTGTATTTATTATGGTATTATGGAGCTCATTAATCCAATTTAATGTAAAATGATACAGTTGAGTTAAGCTCAGCTCTTCTTCTTGGCCCAATAGTATGCCATGAGTGAGTAAATTGCTTACAGTTTTACCCACAAAAATATACATTTTCAACTGACTCTCTTTAGTCTCTTTTAAACCATCGTGATGAAACAGTCAAACTAACAAAAATCCAAAATGTTTTCACATTGTTGCAATCGCAATCGTAAAGTTCGTCAATTTATAGCACAAATTAATATTAAACGAAATAATTCATTAATTATTCAAGCTGCCTTGTGGGACAATGTCGAATTGTTGTTGGATTTACTGCAAGAAGACCACGATATCAACTGTATAGACTCGTGGGGACGAGCACCAATTCATGCCGCTGCCGTATCAAGCAACTCAAAATGCATTCAAGTTCTCATTAATGCTGGTGCTGACATCAATCTACAATGTGGAATTAGAGGAGAAAATAAGACCGCATTGCATCTTTCAGCAGAATTAGGATATCAGTTTAATGTAAAAACTCTACTTGATGCACAAGCCTCATTTACTATTCGTGATTCTAATGGATTAACAGCACATGATTTAGCAGCACGCAATGGACATGAAGATTGCGTTAAATTACTAAAAGAGGCTATCGGTGAGTAATTTTAATAAATTTTTATTTTATGCGACGGCAACATTTTAAAATCGCATGATTTATGTGACGCAAATCAAGTGCTGTTTCAACATTGATCGATATGAATGCCTTCCCCTAAAATGACATTTGATACATGCAATGTGTATTGTTGTGGAGAGGTGTAGTTAGGGTGGTGAATTAGAGTTGCTGAGGCACACTGGGGATGTCTGTCGGAGCACACATATTCCCTGTTAGTCTAGTCCAGTGCTGGTCTACCTTTTGTGCGGCACACTTGGGTGATAAGCCTTCCTCGATCCGCATTTTCAAAATTCCTAACCATGATCACTGATCTACTCCCTAAATTTGCATCCTGCCCATCATCTCCTAGACATTGCAAAAGTGAAAAAAAGAAGAAAATGGAGGGAAATCATTTCCCCATATTGTCAATAAAGCTTCTGTGAGAACTATGAGAGAGGGAGAGAGAGAACTTCTCTCACGGAGAACCGTCACTTGTCGAGTTGTTTACAAACATTCAAACCCCCCGCATGCCTTGCGAAAAACTTTACATTCCACGTGCTTTTCCCTCTCAATTATATCACACCATATGGAACATGAGAAAATATTTTCTCTCGCTCAAAAAAAAAGTCACAGCAGCAAAAAGTTTTTTGCTCTGCACAAAATATCGATTTTTCATGTTCACATCGCCAAGTAGATTTTTTTTTTATGAATGAAGAAGAGTCAAGCGACATAGAGAGGAAGGCATATATTTTATATGCTTATAATGCATAATTGTGATTACTCTACCGTAAAACAACATAAAATGTATTGCTAATTGTGTTCATTTGACGATAAATACAGTAAAGTCTGTGACATTGTTAACTGCTTAACAAAAAAAACTGTGACAAAGTTGGAGTTAAAGCCTTTTTTCGCAAGTTGACAAATTTAGTAATTGACAAAAGTAAAAAATTATCAAAATGTCGTGGAATTTTCATGATGAAACTCGCGTTGGTGCTGAAAGTGCTTTAGATGCTTGCGATTACTTTGTTGATGAGGTCATTGAACCATGGAGAATACTGGGTAGTGTTTCGAGATAAATTTTTTTTTTGATTTTATTTTACAAGTGCTGGCTTTTTTTGGAAATTGAGTTTAAATTGGGGTCAGATTGTCGGTGTGCATTTGGGTGTTTCCATATGTCATTTAATGAGTCAGAGCCTTTCGCATGAATTGCTGTAACTTTCTTCGATATTTGACAATTTATGAGTAGTGGTTGTGCAATTTTGATGGGAAAATGGTTCAGGATGTGGTTTTGTGAACAGTTCCGAGCAGAACAAGATGGTTAATCTATCCACAATCCGGTACTAGGCCGAAGTGAATCTGGATTTGATTGACTTCGGATTTTGTGACTTAGTGCTGACTTGGGAAGCAAATAGATCAAGAATCCGTCAAGATTTAACTTCGTGTTTCATTTCATTCAGATGAAATCAGCAAATAGATCAAGAATCCGGCCTCAGAATGGTTACTCTGGCATAATTTGACTTCGGATTTCATTCGAGTCTGGCACCAAATCATAAAATCCGAAGTCTGGGCATTCATAGTTACGGGCATTCATAGTTACGCCGGTTTGTGGCTGGATTTTTGATTAATTTGTGCTATTCGTGAATTCTCAGGTGACCGGCAGTAAAAACACACAGAAAATAAATCACCAAAATAAACTAAACCACACCTTGTAAATTAAATTACCGACAAAACATCATACATAGCAACGAAAATGCGCTATGACCCCAATTCCCACAATATTAATCTCAATTTATTTTTAATATTATTATCACATTAATTTAATTTGTAAATCACTAATAAAAACAATCTCAATTTTAATATGTTTTAGACTCTCGTGAACAAATTCGCTTGATGAAACACAATGAGCTTCGTGAGGCTGTTAATGGAAATGAGGAAACGACAGTAAGAGTATTACTGGATGCAATTGCAGTTGAACAGGAAATTATTGTAAACATGGCACCATCTGGACAAAAAAAATTATTATTTTTGGCGGCATCACTTGGAAATGAAAAGATTTTGGAATTTCTACTTGCGGCCGGTGCTGATGGGCGTGCACATTCAGTGACAAGCTATTCACCATTATATATTGCATGTTATAATGGACATTTGAATGTGGCAAAGATTTTATTGAGAAAATTCCCGGAACTTGTGCAGCAAGTGACTGTTGAAAAGTGGTTGCCATTCCATGCAGCTGTTATTAATGGACATATGGCTATTGTTGAAATGCTGGTCAAATTTGAGTATCCAGAAGAGTATTTGATGACATTTCATGATCCATCCGGTGAATTTCAATGGAAATTACCATTTGATCCAAATTCACAAGACGTGACATCGCAAAGTGCTCTCTATGTATCATGTCTGCTCGGTAATAAATCATTAGTGGAGCTGCTGTTGAAATGGAAAGTCAAATGTATTAAAATGAAACATGATCTCGACGATTCACCGCAAAAGGTAGTCTCACCCCAACAACAGTCACAAAAAATTTTGTCGCCTTTAAGTCCGACTGGAAGGAGAGTATCAATTGGCATCATGTCAATTATGTCACGATTAAGTCTCGGTCGTGAACAACCTAATGAAGGCAGCTCAAATGAAATTTTACGTAATCCATTAGAACTTAATTTACTTTGTGGTGCTGCACGTGAAACTGCCCTACTTGCTGCTGTTCGCGGCGGTTTTATTGAAGTTGCTCATCTCTTGCTGACACATAATGCCGATCCAAATATATCAGCACGTCCATTAGAAGATCCACAAAATGATCCACGAATGACTGATGAAATTTATGGATTTTGTAACACGCCATTGGCGGAAGCAACAAAACAAAAATCGATAGCTATGGTTGATTTATTATTAAAGTTCAATGCCAAAGATGACTCATCGACTGCTTTAGGTATCGCAATAGCCAATTCAGATGAACAAATTATTTCTAGATTATTAGCTATTAAGGCTCATCCAGATCCAGACTTTAAGATCAATAAGAAAGCAATTTCGTCACCAGAAACAGAATTTCGTCCAATTTTAGGGAACTTGACATTCAGTAGTTTATTCCCAAATACACCAACAATGATTAATTGGCACAGCAACAACTTCCGATTAAATATTATCAAAGCAAATTGGCTTGTTGAAGCAGCACTGCATTGCAACTCAAAATTAAAAGGACATCCAAAGGCACATCAAGTGTCACTAACTGCATTAACGCGTATAGATGTATCGCATAATAATTTAAAGGAGATTCCAATGGAATTTTTTACGCTTATCAGCTTAAGATATCTTAATCTTAGTCAAAATAAACTTGAATGCATTCCAGTTGAAGATGTAATGACGCCTGTAAGGTCAAAGAGAGAGAAAAAATATGAATATAATGTACCTGTCCTAGAAGAATTATACTTGCAAGATAATCGATTAGAAGTCATTCCAGCTGCTATTTTTCGTTTACCTAGTTTGCTTATTTTAGATGTTTCCAACAACAAATTACAGGAATTGCCATTCGAAATATGGAGATCACCAAAATTACGTGAACTTAATGTTGCCTTTAATTTGTTGAAGGATTTGCCAAGTTTACCGCCAGAAGAATTATCATGTTGCTCAAGTGACGCACTTAGTCCTGTAGCTGATGCATATTTATTTAATAATTTATCAGGATTTGATGATCGTGGAGTTCATACGAGAAATACAGTCTCAAAGATTGAAATAATGAGACATAATGTATGGTCGAGATCACTTGAAGTTACTGACCAGGAACTAAGGCTTGTTGATGCTAAAAATGATCAGTCTGTCTCACAATTAAGCAGCTTAAATCTTGCCAATAATTTATTTACAAGCATTCCACTTGCCCTGCCGTGTCTTGCTGTTAATTTAACGCGCCTTAATATGGCTTATAATTCATTGAGATCCATGGGTCACATCACAAGCTATCCATCGAGTTTAAAGCAACTGGATCTTGGTCATAATGAAATCAGTTGCTGGCCAAGTCTACCTAGAATTGCAGCTGCTGATCCACATCTGGCATGCTATAATCCACAAATTGATCCAGGTCAACAAAAAGCCACTGGATCAACATCAAAATCATCATCAACTTCCTCATATTCCTCAGATCAAGTACAAGTCAAAGCATCAGCCAGTTCTAATAACATTACATCACTCAGAACAGCTGTGCTTAAATCAGTATGCTGTCATCGTCGTCATTTACGATTAGATTCACTGCGTACTTTGATTTTAGCCGATAATCTACTTACGAGAATCCAATTATCAACTGATGATGTATCAACGTTGGGTGAATCTGATGAGTATGAGTGGAGTGTCGTTGGTGTCGCAAAGTCACGTTTAATTTTCCCAAATCTCTCAATGTTGGATATAAGTAATAATTGTTTAAAGGAAATTCCATTATCTATTCATGAACTTGGTAATTTGAGTGTTTTAAATATTTCTGGAAATTCGGATATAACTGAGTTACCTGCCCATATGGGCTTATTGTCACGATTATGGAATCTAAATACTCGTGGATGTTCCCTTCAAGAGCCATTAAGATCAATGATTGAGAGCAAGAAATATAAGACAATGGACATAATTGGATACCTTAAATCAGTTCTTGAAGACGCCCGCAAATATGCCAGAATGAAATTAATGGTTGTCGGAATTCAACGAATTGGAAAAACAAGTTTATTGGAAATGCTTCGTAATGAAAGCGGCGGATCACGCAATCAAAAGAAGCAAGTAGATCATTGGGCCAAGAGAATGGGCCATAAAAATATTAATACGAAAACTACACGCGGAACTAATATTTCGACAGTTGGTGTTGATATTGGCGACTGGGTCTGTGAGAGGCGACGAGGTGGAAATAATCATGGACCGGTTGTTTTTCGTACCTGGGATTTTGGTGGACAAAAGGAATATTATGCTACACATCAATATTTCCTATCCAAACGTAGTCTGTACCTTGTTCTATGGAGAATAATTGATGGTAAAAAAGGCTTAGCGGAAGTACTTCAATGGCTCGGAAATATTCAGGCACGAGCACCCAACTCGCCATGTGTAATTGTTGGCACTCATTATGATGAGGTTGGCGAAAAATTTCCAGCAAAGAAGGCAGAAGAATTACAACAAATTATTCGTGACAGATTTATAGCCGTTGCTGATGCAGAAAAAATGGGATTGCCTCGAGTTCTTGACTCAATTGAAGTCTCATGCAAGACCGGGCATAATATCAAATTACTGGCAAATTTAATTTATGATACAGCATTTTCGTTACGCCTTCCTGGCTCGAAAGAATACTTACTACAGCAAAAAGTTCCTGCCAGTTATCTTGCACTCGAAGATGTTGTCGGTTCCATTGCAAATCAATTGAAATTGAATAGCGCTGATCCAGTTTTAAATGCTGAAAATTATCGTGATATGGTGACCCAGGAAATGCAATCGAGAGGCTATAAAGGCTTTCGTGATAATTCTGAACTGAATCAAGCAACAATGTTCCTGCATGATAATGGAGTTCTTTTGCATTATGATGATGCAACTCTTAGAGATCTTTACTTCCTTGATCCACAATGGCTGTGCGATATGTTAGCACATGTCGTGACTATTCGAGAAATTAATCCATTCGCACGTAATGGAATCATGAAAATTGAGGATCTTGCTATGCTTTTTAAGAGTTCCTGTCTAGGAACTAATGATAATAGAAATTATATTGTAAGCCTGTTGAACAAATTTGAAGTCGCATTGACGTGGGATGCTCGAACTTTATTGATTCCATCATTGTTACCGACAGAAGAAGAAAGTTTAGATGGAAGGGAGATAGCAATTAAGATTGTCGCACGTTCACGTGGATGGGCAGTAAGGACGAAAAATGCTTTACCTTTATCATCTTCATATGACAGCAAAGAGTCAGACATAACATCAGAACTACCAAATTATGACATTTATGCTGTCCCAAAACCTGCAAAATCAATCTCAAGATTATTGTTGATGTCTTACTTTCCATCAGGATTTTGGAGTAGATTAATTACAAGGATATTGGCTGATGACCAAGTTGTCGAAGCTCTACGCTGTATCTACCCGCTAACTCGTGAGGCATCAACAAATCCCGATCTCAATCATGCATTAAATCAGAATGTCTCATTCTTCTGGTCAATTTGGCAGACAGGCGTGAGTCTAAACTATGGAAATGTCATGATATTTAAATTAAGAGAAATTCCATTTTCCTGTCAAACTTCTCCGTATCGAAACTCAAACAATAGATTCAAATTGAAGCAAGAAGGAATTTGGAGTGATATTGATTTGATCTCACAGAGCATACTCGAGCTCGTATTTCCAATGAATGGTATTGGAGTACGTCCAAATAATGCCGATTTAGGAATTGAAATGGAAATTGATATTAATATTCAAAGTGCAACGCAGCTTCTTGCCTTGATTGTTGATCACATTGATTTATTGCTTGAAGATTGGTATCCAACATTAGGCACCAGATTCGTTCACACGTCTGAAGGACGATTTCTAATAACTCGTCTCATTCCATGTCAGAAGTGTCTCCTACGATGTGAAGAGAGAAGCAACCAACCGCCGCCGCCTCCAGCTAATGTCAAATTACCAAAATCGCTCTTCAAACGTTTATCTTTAGATCGTAATCGTGACGGAGAGCTTAGTGGGTTGAATGAAATTTCTGGAATTCTTAATGAAATGGCAGCAGCAAGTAACTCGAGAAAATCACAAGATTCCTTAGGCTATTCTGACTGTGATTCCGGTGTTGATCCAAATTCAGCACAATCGTCAAGAACAACATCAGTTGAAGGACATCCGTTGATTAATAATGAATCTCTCCCACCGCCTAGTTACTCATGGATGGTTGAAGAATGTATATTAGCAGCATATGATCGAAAATCAATTCAATGTCCCGTCCATGGAGATATTGAGCTTAGTTCAATTACACCTGATGTTAATTTCCTTGATTTATCCGAAAGTAATCTCATTAGACCCGAAGATATATCAAGAGGCCAATTACTAGGTAGAGGTGCTTTTGGATTTGTGTTTAAAGCAACATGTAAGGTGAAGAACTCACGTCAATTAATTCCTGTTGCGATGAAAATGCTACAACCTGTTGCACCTGGCCCACGGGCTAATCAAAGTGCAATAATCGCTTATAAAGCAGCTTTGGGAAAATGGGAAAGAGATCCGTTGCAACATGCATGTAAAGCTTATTGTACAGCACGTCAAGAATTGAGTGTTTTATTGACTCTTAAGCATCCAAACATCGTTCCATTAATGGGAGTCTGCACACAACCACTTGCTTTGGTATTAGATTTAGCACCAAAGGGCGCACTTGATGCCACTTTACGGCATTATAGAAGAAGTGGCGCCAGAATCGGTCCATATTGCTTCCAATTGATTGTTCTTCAGACAGCACGCGCTCTTGAGTATTTGCATCGACGTCGTGTGATTTATCGTGATTTGAAATCAGAGAATATTTTGGTATTTGAGTTTCCGGAGCCACATACGGCTGATCATCCTGGAAATCAAGTCCATATTAAAATGGCTGATTATGGAATCAGTCGAATAGTTCTACCGTCAGGAAGTAAAGGATTTGGTGGTACAGAAGGTAAGATCAATAATATTCAATCATCATTTACATTTGCTTATCATGTCTACATATCCATACAGGTTTCATGGCACCAGAAATTATGAAGCATAACGGAGAAGAGGAATATACCGAGAAAGTCGATTGCTTCAGCTTTGGAATGTTCATTTACGAATTGATCTCATTAAGACAGCCATTTGAAGGACATGAAGCAGTTAAGGAATGCATTTTGGATGGAAATAGGCCAGTATTGACACAACGAGAAACTCAGTTCCCAAGCTATTGCCTTGATTTAATGGTCCTGTCATGGGATCAAAATCCAAAAATTCGTCCAACAGCAAGTCAAATTGTGTCAATTGGAAGTGCACCAGAGTTTACTCATCTCTTAGATGTAATGTCTCTGTCACATCCAGGTGCTGTACATCAAGCAATAAGTTATCCAATCTCTGGCATTGAACAGTCAGATGACAAGTCATATGGATTTGAATTATGGTTACCGTGCTCAAATTCTCGCATCGATTTGTTAATGGCATCGACGAAAGGTTGGCAACAGTATCATAAAATTTCATGTCCTCAATTATTCACATCAATTCAGCAACAGCAAATGATCTTGAACAAAAATCCAAGTGGAATGAAACTAACGTGCTGTTGCATTGTCGATACAAACATTTGGATTGGTGATTCCGATGGAAATATTCATGCATTCAAGTATGCTGAATTTACAATTTACATTAGGAACTTGTTTTAATGTTATTTATGCTTTGTCCCATTCACAGTGCTGCTGACTGTTCTCATTTGTTCTCATACTCGCTAGAAATCACAGAAGACTGCTCGGTTGTGACTATTATGTAAGTAACTCCTTTTATTAATCCTGACAAGTTAATAATTAACTATTATGTTGGATAGATACCTTTATAAAATAAAGCGAGTAGCTGCAGGCTTACAGAATGGTCGACTATTCTTGCTAGATTCTACTTTGATTCCGAAAACATTTGCAGCAGCCGAAGGGAGCTTTGTGTTGACAGAACTTGGATCTGGAGAGGAGCTGCATAGTGCATGCTCGATATTTTGTACAGATGAGTAAGGATCTTGTGAACTTTGTGCTATATCCACTTGATATTAATTAATTTTAATGTTATTTTTTCAACATTAGAAAATACGAAATGTGGTGCGGCGAGAACTATGGAATCATCAATGTCTTCTCTATCAGTGAATCTGGAGCATCTGACCATAATCCGTTGAATCATTTTCAGAACTCGACACCAACGAAAGATTTTTATGTAGCGAAACTTTATGCAACGACACATCATGTATACTCATATGTGGCACCATCATGTGTACTGTATCAGTGGAATGTCGAGTCAAAAGTCATTGAGAATAAATTGGACTGCTCTAAACTCATTCCATGCTCGGAAAGTCTCAAGAGTATTCAAATAGATGAACATTTGAGTCCGGGAAAGTGTCAAATTTCATCGCTTGCTGTACTCAATAACGAGCTTTATATAGGAACGACATGGGGATGCTTGATTATTGTGGAAAAAATGATGCTACGACCTATTACCGTTTTCCGACCATTCGAGGAAGATGTAAGGATGGTTGAACATTGTCATTTGCATTTAAATAATCAATTTGAATTTTCATCCACAGCTGCTGTCGATAATTCCATTGCCATCGTTAACAGATTCGGATCCATCTCTTATCGTCACAATTGGACGAAGCTATCGTTCACTCATCGACCGTTATACAGATGCTAAATTAATTTTGAATGCAACAACACCAACATCGACTGCAACTGAGAAGCATGCAAAGGAATTCTTGCAAAGAAGTCGACAAAATAATATGCATGCTCTGTTATGGAGGGCTGATCATTGGGCGCAGTTTTAAGTATTTTACTTGGATAAATTTGGACATTTTTTCTCTCATTTTTTTGTGATATGACAATGATAATAACCCGAATGGCACAAGTCGGTCAATAGATCCAAAATTCAGCACTAGGTCAGCATTATTCTTGAATGTTGCTGGATTTAAGCTGAATCTAACTTAATCGATTTGTGCCATTCGGATAATGTAATTTAATTTTTATTGCACTTCATTTCATCTCTCTGGACTTTATGCATCACAATTTGAAGTAGTTTATTAATAAATTGTTAAAAATTAAAGACAACTTTGACTATTTGCACATTGGGGATGCGGAATGATGGGGGAAGGGATGAGGATAGTTGAGATTTGGCTAATTATCAGGTACGAGGCCCTAGCAGACATTGATAAAACTCACTTAAATGAGTGTGGTCAAGAGTAAATTCAATCAATATGATTCGGAATGTCCAATTTTGTCAGCATGCTCATGAGGATGCTCCTTGTCTGTTTGTGATTTGTTTGTTTGTTAAGGATTCTAGAGTTAATTTAGGCTGCATTCGGACACCAAATAAACTCCAAAGTACAATATTCCAGCCATCAAACCTTAAAGGAGTAAGCTTCTTGAGTTTCTTCGACTTGACTCTAGCCTGAGGCTGCAATTTATCGAATCTGGCATATAACTAGAGTCACGTTGTCCAATTTATTCCCGACATCATATTTTTGTCCAATTTAACGTCGACTACATTCCTGGAAAGCATGTTTCATAAGACAATTTAATAACTAAGGACAATGTCCAACTCGGTCTGATATAACTCTAAAGTTCAATAGAAAAAGTTTCCACAAAGTTTATTTTCTCCTTGAAAACCAAATTTCTTTAGAAGATCAATATTATTAGACACATGTCTAAAAAACAGAACTTGCGGAAAAGGTCTGATTGTTCTGTTGAAGGAAGCAACAAACATAAACAAAACAAAACAAATCGTCGATCTGAAATTACGTAAATGGAATCACTTCCTTTTTAATGTAAACAATCGATTGATTTTCCAAGAAAATTTGAGCATATTTATCAACAGTTTTCATATTGGAAGGGTACTTTGTGTATTTATTAAGCCTTAAAACTTCTTTATGTAAAATTATTGAAAATTATTCTACGTAATTGAAATTTTTTTATTCCCAAGCTCGTCGGTTGAATTAATTACAATTTTTAACCTGAATAAATGAATAGAAATGTGAAATAAAATACATTAAAATTATTACAAGCTTGCTAGTGGCAATCTAGTGGCTCATTCTTCCTCCTCAATGTGTACTTGAGAACATTTTAAGACAAATTTATTTATTCAAATTTTAAGAAATTATAACAAAAAAAAAACTTTTTGAAGACAAAATGTTGGAAGTTAAAGAATAAAGTGTGTTGTAAAAATTAACAAATTTGCATTATTTAATTAATTTAATTGATATTACGCTTTTCAGTTTCGGTAAAATTAAATTTAGCAAGCTGTACTAAGTGTCAGAGACGTAGCCAGAAAATTTTACTAGGTGCTCAACAGTAAAAAAACGTTCCATAATAAACGGTTTCCCAAATCTCGAAGGGGAGCCAGTGCCCTCTATTAACCTCCCCCTTGGCTACATCCAGCCATTTGTTGTCCAGGCTTTTTGCAATTGACAGACAAATAGGCTTTTAATATTCTTACACTTATTACCGCTGCGTCCTTAGAACAATTGTCAGTTGAATTTTCAGATTTGTTTAGTTTAGTTTTCAATTGTGATCCATAGTTTGCGTCTGAATCTGGTTGTAAACCTACTATTACATAACCAGCATCTTACCACGAGTTCTGTAGCACCTCGTGACTGCTAAATCAGATTTACTTTATTAATTCCTTCAACAGGCAACAATATGTTCATCTCAACAATGCCTGTTGCCTTGATTATTTGAATTTGTGTTTCTAGTGAAATGTAAAATAGTCAATTTTAGACCTGCTTCACACTGCTGTTTTCAAAAGTCTTAATTAGTCATTATTGAAGTAATAAAAATATGTTTAATTGGCAAAACACTCAATGTTTAATTAGAAATTTAATATTCTAAAGATATTCATCAATTCTTTTTATGTCCAATATTGTCCACATCAAAAGCAATTAGGACAATGTTTGTCCACCGAAAATTCAAATAACAAAAGAGACATTAATGGATTAGATCAACAAATATTAAAGTCCACTCAAGCATGAATTTTTCTTTTATTCACTAATTCCTAGTTTTACGCATCTTTAAGCTTTCCATTCGGCAAAATTAACAACCCCTTATTTTCCATCCATCATCATTGTCATCAAGAGTCACAATAAATTTTTTATGATCATTAAGGCGATGCTTTTAATGAACTTCACTCAATCTGTAACATGATACATAACATGTGCTGAATTATCTGTAAAAAGATATCGTTGAGTGTTGATTAAATTAAAGGAATACATAAAGGCGTTGCTAAGTTACGAGATGTTTAACATCACCAAAGAGACTGCTGAAATATTTTAACTTTAATTAGACTACGAACTTTATTTTTGGATGTGATGTTGTTACACATTTTTGTATGTCATTTATCCTCTCTTAATGCAACTACAAACGGAACTGCTGTGTGGATGAAAATAAAACATTTTTTCACTTTCCGTTCCTCATTTCGTTCATTCATTTTCTCACGTCCGTGGCTTTCTACACAGAATGATTTATGAATCACAATTTTACATTTCCATTTTTTCCCGTTTTTTAGGAATCATTCGAATAGAAAATGTTGTGCTGGATAAACTTTCCTTTTGAGCATTATCATCATCAACATCTTCCCATGATTCCGTTTTTCACTCAACATCATTCATATCTTTTTTTTTTTTGGTATTTTATTGCTTTTAATTCAAGTGGGATTTTTCATCTTTATGTCTAGTTTTATTTTCACTTTCTATATTAAGGACCATCATGATGTATCCTCCCACTTTGGATATTGCCAGCATGACATTGAAAATATTGTTAATAGATTGTTCAGCTATCTCATCAGCATAACAGCACAGCATGAACATTTTTTTATATTTTTTAATAAAAATATGTATGCTTTTTTTGGGGAACATCGATGTTCATTTTCGAGGAAAATTAAGCTTTGTTGGATGTTCAATTTGTCTGTTATTAGTGACTAGATTGTATGATGAGTGACACAGTTCCGTCAAATGACGGATATAAAAATACGTCATATTATCATCGAGACTGCATTTATAACGTCATCGTCATTATGATGTCGCCTACAGTTGAATGACATGAGATATATGACACAAAATATGCAGAAACTTAAACAAGGAACGCTGTTTTTGGGGAATTGATGGCAGGTATTAACTAATGCTTTGTTCTGAACTTTTACTGAAATTTGGTAGAACTTCATTGTGGAGGCAATTGCAATGAAGTTCGAACTGGAGCTTAAGGTCCACAGTTTTAAAACTTATGAATCCTGTCTCCCAAAGTCAACTCTTTAATCCTCCTTCCAGTTTTCCGAAGTATCAAAAATTCACAAATTTTCACATGTTCATTAAATTCCGGCGGCAGTCTGACTGACTAAAACTATAATTATTTCAGTATTTTCAAAAAAAAAATCTGGAATATTTTCCACAAATAAAACAATCTGAAAATATGTTTCGAGTCAATGATTATGATGAAGCATTCATTATGTGCATACATTTATGATTCAAAAACTTTTTCAAACAATTGGGCATTTGAAACATGTAATTTTTTAACTCATACATGTAGCATAGATGAAAGGACTACACAAATGAACAAGCAAACGTGTTTTGTGTCATTATGAGTAATATTCATGAGTAACACGAGTTTCAAATTTTGATCCTGGGGCAGAATGATGCTTAATTAGTAATTTAAACTATAAAATATGTACTGGACAGAGAGTTTAGTAGAATTTTGCAGAATGGAGAGCAGAACCCGATCGGAAAATATTGAAATGATGTCATCATGACGATAAAGTGCCAGTTAACTTAGAATCAACCTTAACAGGCAAAGAAACTGCTTTTATTTATTCAATTGGCTTTCTGTAATATGAAAGCTTACTCTTTGTAAGTTAGGGCAAGTGTCAGCCAATAGATGAAAACAACTAATTTTCCAATTAGCTGCAACTTGGTTCTATTTATACTGTGCCCATCTCGTCACCATCATGGCAATAATTTGTGCATGTCGGCTTAATTTGAATGTAAAAGCAGGAACTGATTCTTTTGCCTAGCTAAAAGTGATAGGGTATACTGTATAGTAGTAAAAGTGATTTCAAAGCCTATCCGATAGCACAGTCATCCATAGAACGAGATACCAACCCTTACATATAGCATATGTTTCCAAAATAGAAAATAATTTCACCACAATTAGAACTATTTTTTCCAACAACTTTCAACTCCATTCCCACAAGCAATCAGTGCTGAAAACAAACTTTAAATTAATTTTGGGTATTTTATTTTTTGTTGAATTGACAAATTATTGCTCGTATCTTTATTGGATATATGCCAGAATCCATTTGATATATTATAAAAGAATCAATAAAAAAGTTTTTTTTAGGAATCAAATCAAATGAAATTACTTTAGTTCCAAAAACTTCATTAAATACTTCCATCATTTATGGTTTCGTAAAGTAAAATTGAGGAACATAAATGCTCGCAACATTGAAGGCATTCTTAATCCTTTCGAACGGAATGTGACAAATTATTTTGGTCCTTAATCCGATTATTCCGGCTACAGCTTTTATTGAATTGAATCAATGGAATGCTATATAGCAAAGGGAACTTTTTGGGATTTTTCATATCTTTCAATCGTTATTTTACATTTTATGATAATCGTTTGGGGAACTAATTCCCTTTGGATCCTAATTTCCTCAAAATTACTTTTTGATGAAGCTAATTGAGACTTTTAATTATCGCCGTGAAATTGCTCTTGCTGATATCTTAATATTTAATTTCTGTTCTGCGTACTTAAAGTTCCCTCATTTAAGTGCTCCTGATGAAAAGTTTTCATAAAGTGATTCAAAGATGCATTTTTAAGGGAAACTCAATTTTCAGATTTGAGAAGTTTTCTGCTAATTTTATTGATGCAATGATGGAAATAAGAGCAGTTAAAAGGTTTTAGTTTTAAAAGAAGTTTTAAATGAGTTTCATTTAACCTGGTTACCTTTAAAAACCTTTCTAGATTATTTTAATTTCTCTTTTAAGCACGAGATGATGAAGCACGAAATTATGGCATGATTGGCATGATGTCAAAGTTACCTCTATCCGCACAATCTGACTCCATCAAATTGTAAGAAAAGGAACCATAATTGTATCACTAGTCAAATTACAATGGAGCAAATTTTAGCATTGGGAAGCCAATTGGTAGTGGCCATAGAGGATTCGAAAAATATTTTCAGTCTTGAACTGACAGGACTGAAAAATTTTGTCAAAAATTCTAATATGTTTATGGAGTTTTTGACTTGTTAAAAAATCGGGAAATTTTGAGGCTTTGTCGGTACACAGCAGAAAAGTAGAAAAGTACAGCTGCGTCCCGGCAAAAATACAGCATATGGCCGCCCTACAAAAACACCGCAGACGATCAAACTATTGGCCGGGATAAGTACATTTAAGTTTAGAGCCTATCCAAAGCACCTTGCCTTGTAAGTAGAAGCCTCACAATCAGTCTAAAACCGAAGGCCCAAAGCAAACGACAATACACCGTACACACAATCGCTTGTAAGTTAAATAATAATAATAACCTTAATTTGTATAATCATCCAACCAGATCCTACACTTCCTTATAATAACACAATTAAGAGATTAAAAGCATCAAAAAATTTTTGAAATTATTCTAAAGTATCTCTCAAAATTACACAAAAAAAGCTTTAAATTACACAAAAACTTTCCCAATTAAAAAAAAAACATTCAAGTCATACACACAGCAATGATTCTCATAAAAAATTCTGTGTATGTAAATCTAAACATTCATAATATTTCCATAACGACGCACATTCATGAGAGTTTAAAATAAATCACGATTATAAACTTCTTAATTTTTATTAAATGATTAAAGAGCTTTTTTGGCTACACCATAAAAAAATTTCGACTTCCTGAATTATGATTATGATTATTTACTCAATCCACAAACTTCCACGTTTCATCATTTCCGTCGACTTCCGCTTGGAACTTTTTTTGCTGATGTTGATAAATTTTTGGGTGAATTGTGGAAGGAAAGGAATCAGGATTGGGTTGGTTGAGATTCTGTGGTGATTTTGATTAATGCGACATTTAAAGCAAAGCTCGAAGTCGACACGGATTTTATATGGAACCAAGACAACTCTAGTCTACTACGAGTTCTGGTTTTATGGGATGTGAGGCTGAATAACAGCTCGAAATAAAGTAAGTACACAGTTGGTACATAGAGCTCTTCTTAACCTAGCTTTTCAAATCATTGAGATCCAGAACTGCTATAGAGCGGCTAATGATTGTTCCGCAAGTGAGGGTGTACCAGACCATCGCACTCATTGACAGTTTGAAGTAGAATCAAAACCACTTCTTATGATGACATCATTGCCTGTAATCTCCTAAGGAAGGCTTTGAATGTGGCCGCAATTCCACATTTCACGATTTGAAATCGGACAAGTGTAAAATTTCTCTTCCGAGTTTCGAACCTATGGTCGCAGTGTCGGCGTTGCAATAATTAGGTAACGAAGTCTTAATCATTCCGCCAACGAGCAATTCGCAGTTTAAAGAAACGCAGCTTACAAGAAGTTAGTTTCAACATAACACCCAGTTAGTTAGTTCCAGCACATAGCATAAAGTGGCAGATTTCATGGAAAAGCTTCAGCACTGATCTAATTTCCCAACTCTGTTAAAACCATCATGACAAAAACTTTTATTACAAAAATAAATAATTCTTTCTCATTCCGTTCAGCTACACAGAAAATGCTTTTTTAATTTGCTAAAAAGCAAAGCTTTAAATCGTTTTGAATAATGTTGTTTATTGACTTTGGAAACTAATTGATTATCTCCAAAACAGAAATCTTTATTATTCATTTATTATTGGCGCCAAACAGTGCAGAAAATAAGAAGCTTTTGATTGTTAGTTTCTGTGTAAATAAAACTATTTCCAATAGAAAATTTCTTGTTTCATGCTTCCTATACAATTCAACATACAAAGATAAACAGAACAGAATATTGAGGACTAAATAAAAACAAGTTGTAGTTGAATCGATGCAAAAAATATTATTTTATTTCTCTTTTGGCACTCCATTTGTTTGTTACTTTTGTATCAATAGAAATATACAGAGCAAATAGTCATGAAGCATGTGTATTGGAGGAAAATTTATTTGTGTATTTTGATGACTGAAGAATGAGGATGTTTTCGTAGGAATTAAAGCAAAATGAATATTTTACAAGGCATTGACACACGTTTCATCCGGATGAAAGGATTCTTCATCTCCATACAAAAATTTCATCCGGATGAAAGATTGTATGGGCCGGATGAAAGCGGATGAAAGATTTGTATGGGCCGGATGAAAGCGGATGAAAGATTTGTATGGGCCGGATGAAAGCGGATGAAAGGTTTATATGGGCCGGATGAAAGCTGATGAAAGATTTGTATGAGCCGGATGAAAGAAGATGAACGATTTTAAATAAATTTTTAATTGAATATTTTTAATACAAAAATCACATTTTAAGTTGTTTTAACATATTGATATGAGAAAATTAGTTTGAATAATTGCATTTTCCAAAGTTTTTATACAATTATTAGGAAATTAAGATAAAAAATAACAATTTCCATGATTTTTCATCCTTTTTCGGCCAAAAATCGCTTTTTCTCAAACTTTTTCACCCCAATATAAGAGAAGTGATGTTAAATTTGGCTTATCCCCGAGTATACAAAGAGCGTGCTCAGTTTTGTGAGCACGCTTCTGAGCATGCTCAAATTCATCGTTTTACGTGCTCACCATAGCATGCTCAACTGAGCACGCTCATGAGCACACTCTGAATGTGCTCTCGAAAAATATAAAATATTTTTGAGCGTGCTCAGGTGAGCACGTTCAACTGAGCATGCTCGTGAGCATACTCAAAATCAAAATTTTGATGTACTCACCTGAGCACACTACTGAGCATGCTCTTGAGCACATCTTAAGCATGCTCATGCAAAATGGCATTTTAAATATTAGCATGCTCATCTGAGCATACTCTTGAGCATGCTCCTGAGCATATCTTGAGCATGCTCGTGTATTATGTTACATTTAATTTTAACATGCTCATCTGAGCACATTGTTGAGCATGCTCAAGAGCACATCCTGAGCACAACGAGAAAATGTGGTTTATGAAATTTCAGCGTGCTCACCTGAGCACATCGTTGAGCATGCTCAAGAGCACACTCTGAGCACAACGAGAAAATGTGGTTTATGAAATTTCAGCGTGCTCACCTGAGCACATCGTTGAGCATGCTCAAGAGCACACTCTGAGCACAACGAGAAAATGTGGTTTATGAAATTTCAGCGTGCTCACCTGAGCACATCGTTGAGCATGCTCAAGAGCACACTCTGAGCACAACGAGAAAATGTGGTTTATGAAATTTCAGCGTGCTCACCTGAGCACATCGTTGAGCATGCTCAAGAGCACACTCTGAGCACAACGAGAAAATGTGGTTTATGAAATTTCAGCGTGCTCACCTGAGCACATCGTTGAGCATGCTCAAGAGCGCACTCTGAGCACAACGAGAAAATGTGGTTTATGAAATTTCAGCGTGCTCACCTGAGCACATCGTTGAGCATGCTCAAGAGCACACTCTGAGCACAACGAGAAAATGTGGTTTGTGAAATTTCAGCGTGCTCACCTGAGCACATCGTTGAGCATGCTCAAGAGCACACTCTGAGCACAACGAGAAAATGTGGTTTATTAAATTTCAGCGTGCTCACCTGAGCACATCGTTGAGCATGCTCAAGAGCACACTCTGAGCACAACGAGAAAATGTGGTTTATGAAATTTCAGCGTGCTCACCTGAGCACATCGTTGAGCATGCTCAAGAGCGCACTCTGAGCACAACGTGGAAATGCGGTTTGTGAAATTTCAGCATGCTCACCTGAGCACATCGTTGAGCATGCTCAAGAGCACACTCTGAGCACAACAAGAAAATGTGGTTTATGAAATTTCAGCATGCTCACCTGAGCACATCGTTGAGCATGCTCAAGAGCACACTCTGAGCACAACAAGAAAACTTGGAAAATTTTGGAAAATTTTATGAAAATTATCCACCTGAAAATACAGTGAAACACCGAAAAAAATAACCAAAAAACTCTTAAAATTAATCAGTAAAATACATAACATTTATATATGGTTTTTGCCATATATAAATTATTAGGTAAAATACAGCGGTGGCATAATGGTTAAGGCGATGGTCTCATATAGCAACGAAGCGGTCTCAGGTTCGAATCCAGGTGAAAGCGAAATTTTCTAACTTTGGTTTTTTCAGATTATTAATTAAACAGGATTTATTACAATAACATTTTCTAATAGTACTAATATTATAGGATTAAAAAAGTGCACTCTCTCTCTCCCCCCTTAGTGAAATTAATTAATTTTTTTTAAATTTTGCATATTTATGCATGCTTAGTGAGCACGCTCTAGAGATTACTCAGTGAGCATGCTCTTAAGTATGCTCTGAGCATGCTCAACTTTATGTCACATGACACTTTTCAAAAAATGTCTCATGTCACACCACATTCTAGAGCATGCTCACGATGTGCTCTGAGCACGTTAAAAGAGCATGCTCTCTGAGCGTGCTCAGAAGCGTAAAGTAGTGACATCAGGTTTTGTATGAAAGAGCATGCTCACACTAGCGTGCTCAGGGAAAATTTGAGCATGCTCTTAGCGTGCTCTTTGTACACTCGGGATCTGATGAGATTTTTAAACTAATATGTAAAAATGTAGTCGAAATTGGCTTTTCCAAAGATTTTTCACCATGATAAATGAAAATCGAGGACAAATATGGCTTTTCCGAGGGTTTTCACCCTAATATAGGAAAATTCAGTCGAAATTTGGGTTTTTCAAGGATTTCCCATCCTAATATTAGAAAATCGAGAATTTTTCAGTCTAATAAATGAAAATTGAGGCAAAACTTGGCTTTTTTAAGGACCCTAATATAGGAGATTCGAAGCCATTGTTGGGCTTATATGAAGATTTTTCATCTTAATATAGGAAAACTAAAGCAAAATTGGCATTTTCGAGGGATTTTTACCCTAATAGAGGAAAATTCAGGAAAAATAAGGCTTTTACGAAGAAACTTTACTCTAATAGAGCAAAACTGAGGCGAATTTTTTTCTTTTCCGAGAGTTTTCCACCATAATATAAGGAAATTTTTGCAAAATTTGACTTGTTTGGAAGTTTTTTATTCTAATATACTAGAACCGAGGCCATGCAGGGCTTTTCTGAGGAATTTTCACTCTAATGCAAAAAATTTTAAGCAAAATTAGACTTCTCGAGGATTTTTATCCTTGTATAAGAAACATGAGAGCTATTTTCAACATTTTAGCGATGGATATTGCATCATAAAATCCATATTAGTTATTAAAAACTATTAATATACGTGAAAAAATAGAAAAATGTGTTGAAATGTAATAAAATATTACTAAATTTTAATCAATCTTAATTTTAAACTCGAATAATTCTTTCCTGTATTTATATAATGTTTAAAAATCACAGAAACTGCTTTCTAAAAAATTATCATTCTAAATAAATTAAAATAATAATTTATTTTGAATTCATGAATCAATTCATCCGGATGAATTGTTTTTTTCTTTTTCCATACAAAAATTTCATCCGGATGAAAGATTTGTATGAGTCGGATGAAAGCGGATGAAAGATTTATATGGGCCGGATGAAAGCGGATGAAAGAGGATGAAAGATTTATATGGGCCGGATGAAAGCGGATGAAGAGTGTCAACGCCTTGATATTTTATGACAGTCGTGTAGGAAGGGATTATGAGACTCTCTTAATCTCTAACTAGAGGCACTCTACTCACTTATAGAAGAATCTTATCCATGTTAGTAAATTCTTTAGCTCGTGATAATTTGTCTAGTGAGAATTCTTTCAAACCAAGTCTACACTGGTGGAAATTGAAATACGACACCCCTATAATTTTTAAAAATAAGCTATTAAATGAAGTTAAGCTCCTACATGATATACATCAATAGAAAGGTCTTGAAAAATTAGATAGAGTCTAGGAATAACATTTTGATTAAAAATGCAGCAGTTCCAAGTTATCTCCAAAAATGTGTTTTTGAGGTGGAAATTGAAATACGACAGTCTTTGGAAAATTGTAAAAATTTAATCCGTCTTGACATTTTGCACATATATTGGTCTTGAAATACAGATTTTTGTTTTCTAAGCAATTTTCAAGCATCTGGAAAGTTGTAAAAGCATTATATCATTAGTTATGTCCAAAAGAAAACATCAGAGACGAAAAAAAATATTTTTTCAAATTTTTTTTAAAATATATGTTTTTAAATACCTTTTAAAGCATAGACTTATAGATTTTTGGATCCACTTTCAGGTTTTCTACATGTTTTTAACTAAAAACTAATAGAAATGTCAAAATTTTGTTGAAAATGTGTAACAAGAATTGTTATGAAAATGAAAATTATTAATTTCACTAATTTCCGCTAATCATAAGAACCTGAAATTTAAAGGACATATTCTTTGCTGTTTACTATAGATGTTTTCATATAAATATATTTTTTATCTCCATCCATAATCGCTGGGATTATCATTTTATTGTTGCTGAAACCATAAAATTTTTCTCTAAGGATTTTTTCGCATCTTTTGATGCAAAAATTCAAATTTCAAAATTTTCGTTTTCAACATTAACAAAATGATAATCCCAGCGATTATGGATGGAGATAAAAAATATATTTATATGAGAACATCTATAGAAAACAGTAAAGAATATGTCCTGTAAATTTCAGGTTCTTATGATTAGCGGAAATTAGTGAAATTAATAATTTTCATTTTCATAACAATTCTTGTTACACATTTTCAACAAAATTTTAACATTTCTATTAGTTTTTAGTTAAAAACATGTAGAAAACCTGAAAGAGTATCCAAAAATCTATAAGTCTATGCTTTAAGAGGTATTTAAAAACATTTAAATTAAAAAATATTTGAAAAAATATTTTTTTTCGTCTCTGATGTTTTCTTTTGGACATAACTAATGATATAATGCTTTTACAACTTTCCAGATGCTTGAAAATTGCTTAGAAAACAAAAATCTGTATTTCAAGACCAATATATGTGCAAAAAATGTCAAGACGGATTAAATTTTTACAATTTTCCAAAGACTGTCGTATTTCAATTTCCACCTCAAAAACACATTTTTGGAGATAACTTGGAACTGCTGCATTTTTAATCAAAATGTTATTCCTAGACTCTATCTAATTTTTCAAGACCTTTCTATTGATGTATATCATGTAGGAGCTTAACTTCATTTAATAGCTTATTTTTAAAAATTATAGGGTGTCGTATTTCAATTTCCACCAGTGTATCTCAAAGTAAACAAAAAGCTTGGGCATAAATAAGCTTACATGATTGAACCTTCTTCATTATATTAATTGAGTATACTCACGTTAATCTAGGTGTCTGTTAGGTTATCAAAATTATATAGGAATTCAAAACTCTACATAATGTCATTTAGTCATGTAACATCAAAGGGAGACTTTGAGTGTCTCCTAAGTTCCCAGTTTGTATTGTAAGTTCAGGAGACTTTATCGTATATTCATGGGTAAATCGAATCCTTCTATGAATACTAAGAAGAAGGTCCTCATTCAGTAAACTATCACTAGGCTATTGTGACATATGTATTACCACACCGCTTTGGATATTAAGGTCTGAACAGGCTTAGTCAATTTTTTTTTTCATGTTTTCGATACCCAACCCTTCAATAATCCTCAATACGGCTCATATTCAAATACATTATATCAAAGAATCCAGATTTTACTAATAGGAATGTGTTCTTTGCATGTCATAAATGCCTTCATGAAAAACTTTTTGTTGAAAATTTTAATTTTTTTTTTCTAAATAAAAGAAGAAGAAAACTCAAAGCAAAAGGATGAAAGACTTTTGGATATGACACATTTAATTTTTGATTTAATATTTAGAATTTATATGAAAGAATCTGCATATTTTGAGTATGTGATTTAATGATGGAATAAAATTGAAATATTTTTGTGCATCTGTAGGATGTTTTTATGAAGGTTCGGCATACTATGTAGAAGGAAATTTTACTTATTGAGTGAAGAATGGTGTAATTTTGGTCGAGGATATGACTTGGAACTTATATTGTGGAAGTTATATACAGATTGTCCCTAAATGAACATTCCAACGTCTTTATACTCCAAATAATACCTGTTATTAACATAAGTACCCAAATTCATAGAACAAATTTTCCAACAATATCGTATATCCAACACCTACATTACAAACCAAAATTTCGGTTACATTTAGATGTTATCAACATCTTTAATATCCATGACAATCAAATTTGCCCGAGGTAGCTCCATTGATCCTTCTTAATGTCTTTATCGGTAAAATTTGCAGGAAAACACATGTTAATTCTCTTACTGATGTTGATCTTCTAAGAAACATTTCCCATGGTTTTCTTCTTTGAAATTTAAGAACACACTTGAATAGCTTCAGGTGATTGACCTGGATATTAAAATAATGGGAAGTTGTTAGGGATCGAATTACTTCTATTGAATTCAGGTAGATGCTGTTTGATAATTAATTCGCTTTAGGATTCTTTCAGATGACTTCTTTGTGTGGGTGGTTATTTCTGATTGAACTTAATATTTTTTTGATTCTTAAGAACAGGAGCGTTGCTAGAGAATTTTATTATAGGGAAGGACCTGTATCTACAAATGTCTTCTCTGTGACTACTTAAGAGATTTTAAGTTAGAGCTTTTAGATCAACGTTGTTTAAACTTTTTTTGCCACAGTACTTAAAAGTAAGTCACGACCGTAACTGCACATTTGCTGCACAATACATGTGGTTCATGACATTTTACAGCGGCTTACAATTTAGAAGAACAAAACAGTTTGCTAAGAAGCTAAGAATTTCCGTTCACATCCTGTTACTATTGAAGCTTGAAAGAAGCTTAGTAGCTTGGCAAAATGTTAACTTTAAACGACTTTTCTTGAAAACTAAGGCATTCTGATGATTTCTTTGGACATGATGAGTTCGGAGACAGTTGGTTGCAAACCTTACCATTCCTATCCTGATTGTGGGGCAGCTACCCTTCAGGCAGGGTTATTTGGAAATTTTTTGAATCTATCCTTTAAAACAGTTATTCTAGCTCAGAGCTTTATCTCCAGTGGTGCATTTAGTAGTAACAGGGTAACATACCCTGTACATCTTCATACACTTGATATTTGTTCATATGAACCGAACTTAGAAATTAATAATATTTTCTAATAAATTCAGCCATCCAACTGTTGATTTCTTCTAGG
This sequence comes from Chironomus tepperi, assembly GCF_022539635.2. NCBI lineage: Eukaryota > Metazoa > Arthropoda > Insecta > Diptera > Chironomidae > Chironomus > Chironomus tepperi. The sequence goes on along the minus strand of NW_027226601.1, from coordinate 955,006 downwards.
ATTTTACAATATTAATTGTGAGATTTATTTATTTTGAACCTCCAACAATTTACAATCAGTAATATTGATGCAAATTTCCATATGTATGTTGTTCATCGATACATCAATCCTCATTTAAATGAACCAAAAATTAATCTCAAAATTCCAAAAATAAAAATTTTAATTACCAAAAGTAAAGCTGAAATTGCCTCTACAACACAAAAGCGATGCTGCTTTGACAGGTGGAATGAAATTAATAAAGTTGGCATTGATTTACAGCTCTGAATGATCATCGAATTGGAATGATTTTTACACATACGGAAAAAGAAGAAGATTGAAACTTTTTCCTATATAAGTCATTACAATATTCATATGCTTCGTCATTAATCAATTTGTTTATAAATCACTTTGTGTACCGCGTGTCACGTTAGGTAGAAATAAGCTTAAAAAAGCTCAGCATCGATGACAATTCCACTGAATTTTCCAAGATTTCCATTCGAACATCTCAAATCCTTTCGCAATCCGATACTCTTCAGTGTAACTTTAAGATCCAAGGAATGAAGTTCTTTTGGTCCGAAAAAAATTAAATTTCAACGTTGTCATTTGATAAACAATAAAAAATTATCATAATTTATAGACACTAAGTCTATTTCCAAGCTGAAGAGATAAAAGTCTGTCAAGCTGAAAAGCGGCATCAAAAATATTGTCGACGAATAAATCAATTGGATTTTTTTTTATGGATTTAAAGCTGATATTTTTGGAGACGTGAATATTTATGGTTGATACTTGAAAGGATTTATATTTATTTTGTAAAATAATAGTGATATATTTGGTGATATATTTGGTTTGTGTGATCAATTTCTGGATATATTGAATCAATTCCTTAGTAATTGATAAAGGTTGGTTTTGTCTATGCTTTAAGCTTGTCTATATGAATTCAATTTATATGAATTCAATTTGGCTGTAAGCTTGCTTGCCGAGCAGCACAAGTGTCACGGAGCTTTTAGGGCTCCACAAAGCTCTTTAATCAACACCAGGATTAGCATCAAATTGAAGCCACCTATTTTTGGCAGCCATATGGCCATATGAAATAAAGGAGACTTTGCGGAACCTTCAAAGTTCAGTGACGGAATCTCCTTCATTTGTGTTGCTCGGGCTTAAAACCAAAGCTCAAACCCAGAAGGGTGAAAATCTGGCTTCATGCTATTGTCAAGTCATCTGGCGTCGGACTTTTGAGTCATTCTACGTCGTGTGCTTTCTGAGAATGTTGACTTGTATTTTTATGGTTTCGAGTTCACTGATGTTAAAAAGCAAGGTTTTAAAATGTTTCTTTAATTAAAATTTATTGTGTCCAGAAAGGTTACTTTCTTTTATGTCAGCTGTTTTTTTAGGTATGAGATATTTTGGCATCTGGACTTAAAAAAGCTTTAAAAATTAATATTTTGATGCTTAATAAAATTGACCAATTTTTGCATTTGGAAGTGAGGAACTGACTATATCCAGTGCCTGAACTTCCAAAATTTCATTTTCTTAAATTTTGATCCTAATTTATTGATTTTTTTGAAAACATATGGAACCGACCACTTGATTTTATGTTCTATCAGGAGATGACTCATATTAATTTATAAAATGTTCGAAAATTCAATGATTCCTATACCTAAAATCACTTTTTCTTGTGAATTACACAATAAAAAATTTCTTACTGGAATTGCTTAGGAAATTGGTATCTTTTTGAACATTTTATAGGGCTATTGGGTAAAATGGATCATCTAAAGTGGATAGGAACATCAAAATTCGTGCTGGAAGTAGCGGAAGTGGTCGGTTCCTCATGTTTTTCAAAAAAGTTCGAAAATGGAATTGTGATTGAAATTTAAGAAAATGAAGTTTTTGGTAGTTCAGGCACTGGATATAGTCAGTTCCTCATTTTCAAATGCACAAAGTGATCGATTTTAGAACAAACTTTGCAATAGCACAACTTTTGCATCATTATTTTCTTCCTTTTTGAGAATTTTCATAGAAATTGTTATTTTTGCATAGAAAAATGGTAAAAGGAAGTACTTCCAGACGTTAAAAGTCTAATACCTAAAATAACAGCTTGGGTCCAAACATAAAATAAAGTAACCTTTCTGGACTCCGGAAACAATCAAATAATTGCCAATAACAGCCAAAATATTTTCCATTCATTTAATTTCGCTCCTGCTCTTAAGAGCGAAATTCAGAATTTCACTGAGAGTGAAATTTTTTGCTCTCAGGAGCGTGAGGAAAATTGATCAATTTCGCTCAAGAGTAAAATAAAAATAAGAGTTTTTTTACTCAATTCGACTCCTTTGATTTTCGCTCTTAAGAGTGAAATTAAAAATTTTAAACACTTGTGCTTTCTGAGAATGTTGACTTGTATTTTTATGGTTTCGAGTTCACTGATGTTAAAAAGCAAGGTTTTAAAATGTTTCTTTAATTAAAATTTATTGTGTCTTCTTAGTCAGTCATAACTTATTTTGTGACTTAAAAAAGCTTTAAAAATTAATATTTTTCTTAATAAATTCTCGAATCATTAAACAAAATTCTATTTTTTGGAATTTATTGATAAGGATTTGATTTTAGCTTCAGGAATGACAGAAATTTTATGTTAAAATTCAACAAATTCTGAATAATTTGTTTGCAAGTAAAAGGACTTGTTTGAGCAAATAAATCATCTTAAAATATTTCAATATCTCGGTATTTGTATTTCAAAGGATTAAAATATTTTGAAATTATTTTGTTTAGGTAGTTTGTCAATTTTAAATAAATATTTACTTTCGAGCTTTAGCGACACAAATAAATCATGCTCCGCTATGAACTCAAATAGGCAAATAGCGTACTTTCACAAGCATAGTAAGCTGAAAGCAACGCTCACGGGCATGTTCATCTATTATAGTATTTTTAGGCGAGCAAGCTCTGGACAAGTTTTATTAGTCTCCGCTAAAGTTTTTTACCAACATCAAATGGATATGGTCCCAGTCATGCATCAGTTTCGCAGCCAAAAGAGATGAATTTGGCTACAAAATCTGATTTGTGATACTCGGAAAGCGACTTAATTTGTCGATTTACCAAAAGTTACGATTTTCATTCCTTCTTATTTAAAAACTACGACGCCAATCCTAACAGGATTGGTCGTATCCTTACAGGACAAGGATCCTAACAGGACAAGAAGCATGCTCATGAGTATGTTCACAATAATGATACTCAAGAGCACAGGCATTTAAATGAGTATGCTCAGTGTCTGTTATGGCAAGGTAGTCTAAGTTGCATTTAAATAGCTTTGTGGTGTGCAACTGAGTGCCCTAATAATTTTTGAAAATTCTGTACTCGGGTACAATCGAGGCTTACAACCAAAATCTATCACAAACAATCAAAAGTTCCATACCACTGAAACAGCTTATTCATAATCCATTACATCCCACACACAATCAAAATTCCAAGAATTATTAATCATATTTAATCAAATAAAAGAAAACCCAATTCAAAACCAATAATGTCAGCAAAAGACCCTCATAAGCCGCAAACAATTCATCCATATATCCAGAAAATTATTACACAAACCAAATATTTGAAGACTTATCAAGCAAGACTGATACAAAAAAAAAATTGAAAAAATATCCATCGAGGCAGAAAAATAAATATAATAAGAATATTTCAAGTGAAAGAGATTTGCTTAAACCTTTTTTTTTATATAAATAAATTGAAATAAAAAAGGAATAAAAAATGCCTGTCGGAGGCAGAGCGATTGGAAAAACTGGTTTTTCAAGTGGGTTATCAGCAAGTGGTAAGGATTGTGTATATCAATCATACTTTATCAAATCTCTATTCATATTCAATGAGGGGTAATTAATATCAATTCATCTTCTACTTTTTCACACTTTTTTTTATAGGTCGATCGTATAACGACATTAATGAAGAAATTTATTATTTATCAATATTCATGGCAACACTCATTGCCATCTTAATCTCGATTGCATTGCTGTACATCCTGTATGAAAAGTGTCAGAAAAAGCGAAAGCACTTAGTCAATGCTTAGTAGATCAACATGATTTTTTTAGATTCACAAATAGACTTGGTGTCGCCCTTACGATAATTACAAAGCACATACACACATAAATAAATGGAAATAAATAACTGCTGAATGTCACGGATCAACTTTTTAAGTCGACACTTTTTTTTCGGTGGTGAGGATATAGGAAGAGATTTGTGTCGCATTTAAGAATTGATCCTAAAATAATTGCGAACGAATGATAGGCTATTAAGGAATTCTTACAATGATGACTACGCGTTCATTTTATTGAGTGCTTTTAAAAATTATATTTAAAAAGTAGCAAAAGTTGATGCAGGAAACGCAGTATTTGTGCCTGAATTAATTCTGTAAAAGAATAAATATGTACTGAATGGAATTTTATTAACGGTTGAAAATTCAAATTTTAAAACATTTGTGGGATTTAAATTTCAACAAATTACTAGAATTCAAATGTTAACTGTTTTCTAGAATTCGAATCTTAACGGTTTTCTGAATTCGAATTTTAAAAATTCATCAAAATTAAAATAAAACGGTTTTAATGAATTTTAATTTATTGTTAATGTACAAATTCAAATTTTAACGGTTATGTAAAACAAAATTCAAATTCTATCGTTCTTTTTGTAGTTCAAAAAATGTGTATAATTCTTAATGTTAGATTTTAAGAAAAATATTTGTTAATTATGACTTTATGCTGATAAAATATTGTGTCTTGAAAGTTGTGAATTAATTTAAGAAAATAAACCGAACAGACAAGGTGCATGTTCATGATTAAATGAGTATACTCATTTATAGCGTTGTAGCTGAGTGAGAGAAACAAGCTTGTTTTACTGCCCTTGGCTGGAATTTACAAAGATAAAGGCGTCCTGGTACTCCAAGTGCAACATGTGCAACAGGAATGCCAATTATATGTCAAAGCTGAGAATTTAAACAAGTTTTGTGATTCGGTCAGCAATAGAGTCAGAAGGAAAGCCTTTTGTAGCAAGCTAGACTCAAAGTCGGTGCATGATTAATTTCGATGAGTATGCTCATTGTCTGTTAGGGTCAAATGATCTAATCTCTCCATACACTAAACATACCATCCAAAAATCAAGATTTTCCAATAGAATTTGAATTAATATTTAAAATTCCGTTAAATTTCATTACAAAAATTCATTTATTCACTTCATTAACTTCCTCCAAAACGAACTTAGCGCTCCATATACTCAAAAGAATAAGACATGCATTCCATAAGACGAAAATAAAAAGCTATCGACTGTTCAAATCACAGCGAGGAAAAAATCCGATAAGAAAATGCTTCTTGAAAGCTTTTATAGTGCCATCATAAAATGTGCTTCATTCAGTCTTCCTCACAACACAAGACGGATACGCTGTGGAAATTGAATTTCATCTACAAAAAAGCAAATTATGAGTTTTTTATACAACAAAGTCTTATTATTAGATATTTTGGAATTTTCATAATCGAATTTAGTTCCACTTGATGATTTAATATCTCAACATTTCCAATTTTACTTTCATTGGCACTTACTTGACTACATTGTGCACTATAAAATCTATTAAGCTTCAAACTGTGGGATTCATTTTCATTGGAATAGGTCTATAAATAATGCAAATAGCTTGGCATTGTACATGATATAAAGCGTATGATAAACAAAAGCATGCATGGATGTATTTCACATCCTGTGCTATAACTGGGATCCATTAAGGATCCTGTGAGTTTTAATTGAAACAAAAACTATAGCACCGAGTTTTTTATGCAGCATAGAAAAAAAAATATTTTGAATTGAACCATTAAAATTCTAATTGGAGCAACACTTGACTGTCAAGCACCAAAATAGCATCCTCATAGCTTCATAAAATCCATCCAAATAGTAACCTTAATTAAGTTGTTATCTCAAGTTTAATTGATATACATGACATTGACGTTAGGTTTCCATGACATGTGCAGATATTGAATTGCTTATTATTAGTCATCGAGAGATATTCAGCCGAGACATATAATGTCATAAGACATGAATAGAAATTAATATTTAATGTGTTGTGTGAAGGAGCTTAAATTTTGTTATCGAGATATAATTGAACCAAGAAGGAAATTAATTTTAGCAAATTGTGTGATTTATGTTTTTGGCTGTTTGTAAATGATGATAGTCTTTGCCTTGGGGAGTTTGAAGATTCAACATCTGAGGCATCATCATTTACGCCGTCTGACACTTGTGGCTGCGGGATGTTTGGTTAAGTATACTTTGAATTAGGAGCGAAGCCCGAAATTTTAGAGATTTTTGAATGGAAAGCAATAAAGCTTTGCCATTTTTGAATGGAAAGCTTTGGTTACTAGATCGGGATAGCTGCTCGATACATGGACCCATGTGTATGAGCACAACGTGTTCGATTGAGCACCGCTATGTCGCCGTATCAACAGTAAGATGCAAACTGGCCCTGATGGCTGATTTCAACCTGTTTTAACTGCAAATTACATTTTATCGTTTGGGAAATCAATCGACCATAGTTGACTTGGCCTAAAATTTGTATACAGATCAATTGTGATCTATAATCTACCTTAGTTCCCCATCAAACTGGCCAAGCTAATATTGGCCATATTATGGACAGCAACGTATCCGATCTCAAACTCTTCATGGCAATGTTCTCCATTACAACTTCCGGAAGGATGAACATCATTTATGAACAACCCCTGATGTAAATTCCTGAAATTATCAATCAATATAAATGAACATTTTAATCCCTTTAGTTGGTTATTTGAAGATACACAGCTTGTTTATGTTTACAACAATATTGTTATTAAATTGAATATTGTAGTAAATCCCAAAGGCTAAATTTGTACTTTTCAAGGAAGCTCATTCAACCGAATGAAACACAGTTCTGAAAACTCCTTTATCTCCTTTTGGAACATAACAAATTTTACCCAAGCTCGCTTACAACTGTTACAGCTGTTAATGTCAAAGCCTGGGAGAATTTTCTGTATTAATAGAATTCTACTGAACAGCTCCTGGATATACCTGTTGAAAAATTTTTGTTATTCTTTTGTTCTGATGAAATATTTGTTCGGATGATAATAAATCTTTTCATCTAGGCTTATCAAAAGGAATAAAAAAGTTTTTTGTGTCATAAAAATTTAATTTTTTCTTGTGAAATTGAAAAGTTTATTTAAAGGAAAAAGATGAGGATTTATGTCAGACTTTAATAATGTCAGCTAATTAAGAGGTTCTTATGTACTCAGAATCTTTCAAAGAGACTAGGTCATGAAACATATTTGGATTCTTATACACACTCAGGTCTAAATTGTCTTAGATGTCATTGATATGAAGCAGTGGTGGGAAATCTGTTTGCCGCGGCACACTAGAGCGTCGCCAAAAACTTTTAGAAATGCAATAGAAACCATATGCCGTTTCCAATTCTGGTTGAGACTTATTACCAAGGTGTGCCGCAAAAGAAAAATGTTGATCACCAGGATATACTGAAATAAAAGACTAAGAAACTCAAAATTTTACAATATTCTGGGTTTATTGGCAATAAAGCAATCATTCTTGTAATAAACCAGGAGTGTACTTACACAGTGCAATTCTATGCGTCGGTTAAAAAATATTTGCGTGTCATGCTTGCGTCAAAAAGTGCGAATATGCACCTTACATCAATCAGTTACCAAATACCCAGAATTATCCCAAATCGGCTAAATTTCGGTTATTGTCAAATTTAGAGCTTATTATATCGATTAGCGCCAAAAATCAGGCTTTGATCCTTAGGTTTTTCTGTTTCTTTATTCCTAAACTCTATCTAGCTAGACATTTGAAATAGAAATACTACATGAATCCTTATTTCATTATCTCCAATAACAAAAGTCGGTTAATGGATTCAGAATCCCGCGCCATGTGTGATACGGACATGGACGAATTCAGTTGTAATCCAACATCATGTTTGAGTCAAGCAGGTCTTTGCCCGGATCTTAGATCAATTAACTGGCTTGTGCTTTTCAATAAACAATATTACAGCGAGATAAAATAAAAAAATGTTAACATAAACATAAAAATTTAGATCAAAAAATTGATGTAATTAAGCAATGCTTTTTAAATAGAAATTCATACAAAAATATTTGCTTTTAAAAATTGGTACAAACAAATATTTTCATGAAAAACATCAATTTTCCTTTAAGATTTTTCTACAATTTATTTCAAACGGTTTGTTTTTCTGATGTCAAAAACATGAAATGTTTAAACATAAAATTATATTTAGAATCATGTGAAGTAATTGAATATTAAATACGACATCATATAAGTTGATTTTCCCAATAAATTTTCATTAACTTCAGATGAAAATTCAATAACAATAAATTTATATTGAAAAAATAATTTTCCAAGCAATAAAATTTCAGTACGAAAAGAAGCCAAAATTAGAAAGACAATTATGCTTCCATTAGCATAATTGACAATCAGTTTTCCTAATTAATGAGATTTTGTGCCAAAAAAAAGTCTTCTCTTGGGCAATGACAAACAGGAGGAAGTTGCCATTTCCTTCAATTAGGATTTTTGTAAATTACTGTTAATTTAATTGACGTGATTCAATCAGATATGATTGCAGTTGTAGATGAGAGGAGATATTGATAAGTTTTTGGCAGGAAGAAGGAAGGTCGTACTTAACCTTGAGATGATCGCATTTTACGATGTAAAAATTGGTCAATATTAGCCTTCATGGTGTCGTTAAAGCAACTTCGCGTCTTATTGTTAACCATGTGACGTTGCGACAGCTTAGCAATCACGTTGAGTTGTTAGGTATGTCAATTATTTAATTTACGCCAATCAAGGATGAATCTAGAAACAGTTGAGAATGAACAATGCAACCTTACAAGAAAGGACACACTCTATTATGAATGAGGGTCTCATCCTCCTTAGGCTTCATCTTCAGTCTTTATTACGACGAATTACGGCTCTGGCATGGAGGTCACCTTTATTTGCTATTCATATGGATGCCACACGGAGACGGCTTCCATTTGGTGTTAAGTAAAACAGCTTTAGTCGAACCTTAAAAAGCTCGATTGCAGAGCCTTCTTCATGTGTGTCACTCGGATGACCTTAATATAAAAAGATAGACACTCCAATCGACAATAGTGTACTTACTGCACTTTCATATAAATTCAATAAGTACAGCACTTGTGGAGTGTCTGACCCTTGCTTAATATCGATCGCATTCCAAAAACGTTCATTAATTATCAGAAACAATTAATAAAACTTACTCTCCAGACCTTCAATCTATCAAATTACATCATTTTTTGCCACTAGTGTTATATGCATACGCACATGTAAATATATTTGTAATTGCAACCTTTTGTATTCAAACTCAATTCATAATAAAATAAAAAAGTTGAAATATGTTGTATATCTGCTATTGTTAACACTAAATGCTGTAATCATGCACGTTAACTTTGTATTCATATGAAAAATTTATGTTCTTATTAAAGGATGTTCATTATGTAAAGCTATTGTTAACAGAAAAAATGCGAGAGAAATGAATAAACAACTTTTATGATAAATTTAATTATATTTCATTAATTATGTATAATTATATGACAATTCAGATATGAATTGTGGAGTTTTAATGTTTTTAATTGCACTGATGATGCACAGTATCCATTTAATTAATCCCTTTTATATTGTCAGAGATGAGATGAGGAATCAGCTGTGAAAATAAAAGCTGTCGACATTGTGAGGGTGTTATGAGGTTTTCCACATAATTGATTGTTATTTCAGGGATCGATGTCTTTAGAAGTGGCATAGTGCAGTATACGTGTAGCATTTTATCATACTAGGTGTACCACTACACTGTTCTTCCGGTAGTGTGGACAGAGCTGAAGTTAAACTCTGAAACTGATCAATGGTCAAATGTATATAATGGAAACAAGATATCTATAGTTGTGGAGATTGATGGGATTCGAAGATAAAAGTTTATATTAAAAGCCTATCAACACATGCTCGCATGTAGAGAACGATGATATGGATAAGGGATGAAGTTTAAAGCCAACTACTTCAAAATTAAACTTGAACAAAGTAGAGTTGACAATTTGCAGACGACAATCAGCAAAAGCCCGCTGAATATCACCTACCGTCGGCGATCAGTCATCGTCGATATTTTAAAACAACAAATGGCCGAAAGCAGATTACTAACTCTAGTCCAAAGCAGCGATCAACTACAAATTAAAACTGAAAGACGCCAAAACAGCATAATCCTTAACCTAAATAATCAGTCAACACCCCCAACTTCCACCAAATAAAATAATTAAATTTACAGCAAAACAAAACAATACATTCACATTACTATAACTTTACATCATCAAAGTAGCCATAAAGTCTACTGCAATACTATCTATAGACTAACAAATCGTTCCAACGTGAATGGAAGCAGATATACGAATTGTTAATGCTTATATGAATTCAAATACATATAAAAACCCGAAGATGAATGACTGAACAGTGATGTGAAAATTACAAATTGAAATGTATCATAGCTGAAAGACACTTCAGGCGACTCAACTTCTTAACTGCAAAAGAATGATTCCGCAGTTACATTTTCACACAATCTCTACAAATTTTATAGTGCAATGATTCACAATTGTTTTATTCCATTGAGGTAGATTATATGCTTTTCTTATCTTAATCCATTCCATAATGAATTATTATTAGAAATGAATGAGATTCAGTAATGAAGAAATGAGCATTAAAAGTAAATGAAATGGAGCTTTTTATCATTTTTCTTGTTCTTGCCAAGTTCTTGCATTTATAGAGGTTTTATGTCTGATTTTCTCATGATGCTTGTTAAGCTATTTGAATGTTAAATCTCTTGATAATGGAATGATTTATTGGTTATACGGGAGGTGATTGAGTTTAATTGATTAGGTATGGTAAGATTTGAACTTTGATCTGAGGTTTTTTTGGATATTGGATATTGGGAAGAATAGCTTCCCGACTAGCACAAGTCGATTAATAGATTCATAATCCTGTCTTAGGTCTGCGTGACATTGAATTGATGCTGAATTCAGTTTAAATCCAACAACATGCCAGAGTTATACTAGCTTGGTACCAGAACTTAGTTCGATTAATCGACGTTTGCTATTGAGGCTCTTGGTCGACTTTGAGAATTTTATAGAGCTCGACCAAAAATCACAAGCCTGCAATTTTCGGCTATTACTTGATGTTCTTCCAAGACTGCAGGCAAGGAGCAAACCTATAATTTTCAGCTGTATCTTACAGTTCGTTCAAGGCTACAGAAAAGCTGCAGGCCTATAATCTTATCTTCAGACAAGCAGTTTTAGACGAAACCTTGAATATTTTGTAAGGTTGAATTGAATTTAGTCAATTCCGAATTCTGAGTATAAGAATCCCAAACTTAGCATGCATCAGTAAGTAACAAAATAAGAATCTTTGATTGATGAATTTTTAGTTTTCAAGCCTTTTTGATGTCGGATGAAAATGGAATTTATAACACTTTAAGAGACTTTAAGCAACATTGAGGCAGTAGATCCGAATTATTCCGAAAAACAGAATCATAAAAGAATCATTTCATGCCCAAATTCCATCAACAACAAATACAGCCTCAACACCAGCAATACGTCAATATTAATAAGAAGATTTGTCGCAACTTTCAGACAACATATATTGGACATACCCAAAAAAAACAATCTCCGCACCAAGCCAAGGCAATTCACGAGAGAATTGACAGAATTGTCAATGATATCAAGGCATCTGATGCATAAGCTATACTTTTTATGCCGACAATGGCATCACATTGTGCAAAATTAATAAAGCAGTAAAGCTATTGTGTTTAACATCCAAGTCAACCGCTGTCACTTCTTCTACTTCTTCCAAAAAAAAAATACTCTTACTTAATAAAGATAAAATACGAGATTTTAATACCTCTAACCTTTGTGACAGTTCCTGTCTTATGGGAATGCATAATTTAATTAAAAGAAAACCGGAAAATTAATTTGTGATTCACAAAAAATGATGAAGAATGTCTGTGGATGAAAAGTCGATGCACAAAAAGCACTCACGTACTTGAGCACGTAAGAAGCACATTGAGTGTTTGAACTCAATATCCTGTAGAAGAATTCAATAAGTTCAAGTAAATATTTTGAAAGTAAAGTGCCTGCCTCAAAAAAAAAGCTCAGAAGTGTGCCTTTTTTTAACAGTTGCCACTTCCAACTAAATAAACATGAGTGCCTTCGATCGTTATTTATTCTACCAAATTGTTATTTGACATCAATAAGATTCCCTGTAGGTCTTTACTGTCTATTACTTGAGAATGTATTTTTATCAGGCCATCTTCGGGGCTCATTTTCGCATGTGTGTCGCCTACAGCTTCTTCATTAGAAAATTAAATCTCGTGTGTAATGCGTCTAAAACTTTTCTATTTCCTTGAATGAAATTTAATTAAGGAACTCTCGTGTTCTAATGCTAATGGAAGAGTTCAACACGTTAAAATGCTTTTTTCGCTTCAGGATGAAATTTTAAATGAAGAATGGAATGATAATCTGCTTACTTTCTTCTTCTAGGAAAAAAGCTCCACTTTTGATGTACAACAATATAGTAATTAGGTATGTGGAAGTAAAGAGTGATGAAGAGGATTTGTCAGATTTGATTTCTTTGAAAATTGTAAGACTAGAGTCTTACTTACTTAATTACTGTAACCGTCCTGATTTTATGTGAAACTCAGGTTGCAAGAAAAGACTTTCCATCTTACTCTGTTGCCGGCTTTGTTACCTAGTTCGTACAAATTTATTGCTTTACTACAGGAAGCTAAACGAACTAAACTTCTTAAGGCTTCTTCAAGAGCGGAACTGAAAGGCACATTATTGGGGTGGTTAATGCAGCGTTTAGTTTAACTGCACCATCTGCAGCCTCACCTTCTCGCAGTGAAGACTATCAGTTCAACGCACATAGTGTTTTGGAATCGAACGTGGCTCGGGCAAATGTAAATTCAAGCGAAGAGTACTAAGAGAGAGCTGGAACAAGTCAATTAATCGATCAAAATTTCGTAACCAGACTGTCGTGACTTTGGCTTGGTACCTCATTCGTTTTAAGTCCAAAAATTTAGAGTCTTGCAAATTCGGCACCAAACTGGCATGTCTCTGGTTTGATACCGGATTCGGTTTAAGGCCGAAAAATTCCGATTAGGATCGATTAATCGATTCAATTTATACTATTCGAGACTATTGTTGATGTAGCTTTACTCAGACTGAAGGGCCCAGCCTTATGAGCTGGAGGCACTGCGATTTTTAAATCTGTTGTACCACACCCTTTAGACCTACAGTTTATAGTGGGATCCGAAGCACTTGCAAGCTCTGCACATTGCAAAGACACGAGTACGTCATAAGACCTGATGTACCCTGCAATGTACCTAGTTACAATTCATGTGCGCAAGATTTCGTAATGAAAGTCATCCAAATACTAGTATATCCTTGTATACCTAGCAGTGGAGACACATTGTGTGCCAAAGACCTCAAAACTCCACCCAACACACGAACCGAGCTTCATAACTAGAACGGTGAAATGGAAAAAGAGCTTCGAAAATTAGACATGGCCTGGGATTGAACCCAGGACCTTTGGCACGTAAGGCCAACGCTCTACCATTTAGGCCACTGATGCCATTTCACTCAATATACACACATGCATTATTTTTGCTTCGTAGAAAATCAGAACAGTCTCATCCAAAAAAGTGAATGTAATAAATGCACGACTCCTATGTACGCCTATGTCGAAGTTGTCAAAATAAAATCAATTTCATAAGAAAAGTCTGATTAGTCCTAAGTAAATAATGAAAAAAATCAACAAGTTCCATAATGTTTCTATTTATAGAAGAAACCAAAACTTTTCAAGACTTTATAAATTCTTCAAGTTCCTCAAATTCTTCATCTGTATCATTTGTATCGTAAAAGTGCATTCACCCATAGTAAAATTCAGTCAAGTTAATCTGGATTCATTCCAGCATAGAAATCATTCAAATAGCATTCAATTTTCTATTTTCATCCCCAAAAGCTTTTATACTGCACGAATTTAGTAAAGGATGAATCAGAGATATCTGTCGGAAATATCAGCATTTTCTCACTATTCAGTCTTCTATTGTTCCTGTCATATCCACGTTCTACAGAAAATATTTCCATTCTCCTTTTGTTTTCTATTTGCCATCCTTTATCCTTTTTCATGATTCGTGCAAATAGTTGCCATTACCGCTTGGTTATGTATGTTGTTATTACCTACATAAAAGTGTTGTTTACTGTACACATTGAATTGTGCTGAATTGTGATGGTTCTTTTACACTTTATCATCCATAAATATTTAAATACATCCACTTTAAGTAATGAAGTCATACGTGATGGTTCTCAACCCTTTTTTTATTAATATTCGATTGGATTTTAAAAGAACTATTAAAGTCTTTTTTGGTACAATAGAAATTGATTACTTTTATGGATGTATCACATTGACTTATCTGACAGAGACGGCAAAAATGAAGATTAATGGTAATGTTGTGACATCTGAAACTAAAAAGATATCTGATTTAATGCTACAAAAGGATTCAAGATTTTGCAGAAAGTGTCTTGATGGAAGAAAAAGGATTCAAAAATTAAAGTAAGGAAAGATTTTTTGAGGTTGGGTGACTTTAGCTCTTAGTCGTAGGGGTTCGAAATTTTGCTACGTTTGTGATTTGAAAATGCGAAAATTTGGAGCAGACATCTGTCTGAATTTTTGAGTAAGTTAGTAAATGACTTATTATGCACAGTCCAATGCAGAGTTGTCAGGATTCTAATGAAGAGATTTCCTCACTAGATTAGGGACTCCTAAAATTCTAACAATTCTTTTAAAAAATAATTTCTCAAAAGTGCCTAAGATTGAGTCTAAAAGTTATTGTTTGTTGATCTCAAAAAATAAGATGCATGACCTTTCAAACCGCCAAAATTGCACTTGCTTACTTATTACGTTTTCTGTACACATCAACTGTGATTCATGACCTCCCCCAGATGAAGCTTAAAGCAGGCTCTCTCGCTAGCTTCCGTCTATCAATTATCAATATTAAGTGCAATACTGTCTCTTTCAACCAGAGCTCGAAATCGATTCGGATTTTGTCGAATTTTGGATTTTTTCACTCATTCTAACTTCGAGATTTGCTTTCAACTTCCAAGAGTTTTATCGTCTACGTTAGCCTTTACCATCTATAAAGTCGGAATTAAACACCTTATTCAATTGATCCAGACAACTCTGGAAATTGGCAAGTAGAAGCCGGTGATAGCGCCAGTCTTAGCCGACTCCTGTGGGAGGTTATGGAATACTGATCTGTACGACCAGCGAAGTAAGTAAGTATTCAATTAACTTCTACAGGTCTTGTGAAAATCATACCCAGACCATCGAAGCCTGTTCACTTCAATTATTGCACGTATCACCTTCAATTTATTCAAAGAAAGAATCGACATACCCGAAATAGATCCCAAAGCATTAATTAAATGAAGTATGAAAAAAATATTTCCAAAAATTCAGCCAATGCTGAAAGAGAAAGATAAAAAAAATCCTCAAAAGTCTCATTTCATCTTCAACAAAATATTCACCACGTGTACAATAAAATCGAAAAAAAATTGATTTACATCTTAAGCATCACCGTTCCATTGGGCTGCATTAAATAATAAAAAAAGGAATGAAAAGGCAAACATGATTTCTATACCAAATACTTTATTTTTCAATTTTATTGTGATTGTGAAATGTGTACAATAACATTCATATAGCTTTTTAAAAGGATTTTTACTACTCTATATTGTATTGATCTAAATTTTCTTCTTTATTATCAAGCTACCGTCACTAAGGGGTCAACATTTAGAATTCACATACAGTTTTTCCTTATTTGTTTTTTATTTCTTTTAGTGTGGTCCATCGATGTGGTTCATTTATAAATATATATATATGCTTATATGCTTTTTAGACTAAGGTATAAAGTAAGAACGAGAAAGTTAAAATCCGAATACATTTTTGAAGGATATGAAGGAAGAATAGAAATGTGAAACTTTTTTTTTTATATTGTATAAACTTTTCCTTAATACCAGAACCATTAAAATTCAATTTTTTTTTCTATACTACTTCCACTGACCTTACAATCTTTCAAGATATGACGACATAATAAGCGGAAGGAAAGAGAACTGAGAGAAATTTTATTAGGAAGATAAGAGGACAGATGTTGTGACAAGGAAGTATCGAGGATCATTTTTGAAATTGAAGCTGAGCTTTTTGATAGTCTTATGCTGTATTTTATGAACACTTTAGTGATTAGTTGGTTGGTTAAGTTTGCTGATTTTTGAGATCAATTGCGATTCATGGCTTTTAGGGATGAATTTTAAATATTTTTGGGGTTTCCTTAATTTTCTTCAAAACTATGGCTTAGATGAATTCTTGAGGGAGAAGTTCTTTCTTGGATGGAACCGAAAAGACCAAAAATGAGGCTCATAAACATCAAAATCGACGAAGTCTCCATATAAAATGTACCGATTATAGCCTTAATTGAATATTACGCTGCTTGGAGCCAGATTTTGGATCGATTCACCGATTTGAGCTATTCAAGCTGCTTGTTGTTTAGGATGTGTGTATTTTGATGAATAAGACTGCTCACAAAATTGAACATGCTCAATTATATTGATTGAGTATACTCATGAACACTCCCATTTAGATGAGAATGCTTATTATCTGTAAGGAATAATTAATTTACTTCCTCAAAAAAGATTACCTCACAAGCCATGACTTATCAACCTATTTCTTGGTGTTAATTTGAAATTGGTGTATAAATTGATCTTAAAAATCCCTTCCATTTCAGCCCGATTTTCAAAAATCACCCATCAAACTTCTCTCTCACATTTAGTAAAACAGCAAGAATAGGAAAAGTTTATTAGATAGAGAAACATGAAAAGACAGTGGAATATTCATCCATTTTCTTATTCAAAAAAATCATCTAAACATTAATAAAATATTCTCGTTTCTTATGATATTTCTCGTAAGCGATGTAACACAATGCCAATGTGATGAGGATGGCAATGAGAGATGCCATAAAAATAGACAGATAGTAAATTTCCTCATTTATGTCATTGTACGAGCGTCCTGTATAATAGAAAAAAAAAAATCGGAAGTTAAAATGGATGTTGGAAATGAGACCATATTTAACTTAATAAATTACCTCCCGTAGCATAACTATTTGAATAACCTGTCTTTCCCGCAAGCCGTCCGCCAACCTGTAACAAGATACAGCTATAAAAGTCTTTTGCGACAAATGGCAACAAATGTTTCGTACCGGCATTTTTATAAGCAATAAATTTTAACACAATTAACTCAATTTTTCTTTCCGTCGAGAGTTGCTTCCAATAACACGATGTGCTTCACATTCTCTTCAAGGATCTATTCAAATGAGAAAACATATATCATGGTAAGATTAAGTATGTAAATACGCACTGATATGTGACAAATACAATGATTTTTTGAGATACTGATAAAATATTTATATTGGAATTTTTCACAGCAAGTGATTCAATATACGGAATCATGTAGATATGTTAAAAATAGGAAAGAAAAAAGTTGAAGGATTTTCTTTTTTGTGTGTGCATGAATTATGGATGAAATATTCATGGAAATATGAGAATAAATTTCAATTTATTAAGAGGTTCTCAGTAAAGATGCGTACGAGATTTTTTCAATTTTAAGAAAATTGTAATTTTTAATGCAGCTTGATTTTGTGGAGTCAGATTTATTTTTTTGGTACGTACGTCGACCTTAAATGATGTTTTACGTAGGATTTTGGTTTACTGGTATGAATTATCTAGGAATGAGTATCAGTCCTACAAATATTCATTTTGGCCCTCAACCTGATTATACGCTTTAATGTGCGGCAGTCTAGCTTTTTTAGACGATACTCCAAACTGGAAGGCACAAAACGTCGTATTAGTCAAAAATCCATTTTCAGGACAGCGTGACACTGACTCCAAGCCAAATTCGATGAAATCCGACCTCAGGTAAAAGTCAAGTCGACCTATGGCTGGAGTTTTGGTCATTTTCACGTCGTGTGCTTTTCTGGTTACATCTCTCTATGAACCAACATTTCCTACATCTGTAGAAAAAGTTAAGCGATTTCAATGTACTTTTGCAGCTTTTTCAACAATTCAACGAATCAATTAAAATTTGCGTACATCAGGGCGTACATTTTATCTGAATTTTTGACATCAACGACATACATAAAGTCGACTCGCACAGCTCGAAGTCGACTCAGAATTTCTATTGAAAAGTTAACTCGAGACGGCTCGACTTCATGAAAAATTCAAATTACTTTAATGCAAACTATTGAGATGTATTCCCTCTAGAGAAGCACATATGATCCTGCATATAGAGTGGAAATGACAAAAAAAAATCTGGCGCCACTTTGGCGGAAATCATGCCTGGAATCAGATTCGTTGAAATTCAGCCTCTCTAAGGTCATATTTTTTGTCTTTTCTACATCATACGCCTTCCGGTATTTTCTATAATAAGTAAATAGCCCATTAACAAGTGAAGCAACTCTTCTCTCAGCAACAAAAGGACTTTTAACCCCGCTTAATAATTTTTGTGGTTCCCTCAACATAAATTTAGACAATCGAATTTTTCGCTGAATTTGACGCCATACTTATTTTAAACATCCTCCTTTAAGCTTTTTTCGTAATGCCAAATAAATTTCATTTTACAGAATGAACCGTAGGAAGGTGTAACAATGAATAATACTTTGAGTTTAGGTATCCTTAGAAGTTCATAATCAAAATTACAAAGAAGATTGAAAAGGTTTTGTAACGTGAGTCACGAGGTTTTATTTACTTTTGCAAATTTATTAAAAAAAGATCATTTGGTTCAAGTTTCATAATGGTTGGATGCTGTAGGCTGACCATCTAAATTTCACAAGATATCGGTTACAGTCTTTATGGACAGATTTGATTCATTTTACTTTGCTGGCCTTACAGATCAAGTGTGATCCATGGCCTCCCTCAGTCGGCGCATGAAACTGGCTCTATCGCTGGCTACCGCTTGCGAATTATCAATTCCAAGTTTGAGACTTAATATTCGAATAACTATTTTAGGAACTTTCAAAAAGTATCCAAAATGATTGAGATTTCTGACTCAGAAAGGAGTGCAAAGGATGGTGATGCGCAATACAGATGTTCATCGCCCTTCAACCACTCCTCCCCAAGTACCAACTCCACCTCTCTTTGGTGCATTCTAGCTTTGCCAAACCGAAGATGCTAACAGAGATGGTTAATTGTGATTGTGAGTACTGACGAGCCAACTCCTTCCAAATATCACGAAACGTAATAAGAATAGTCAACTGATAGACGACAAACGAAAATCTAACTGACAGAAGTCCTCGAAGAAAAGAGCCGGCTTTAGACGTTCTCTCCTAGAATCAAGAATTTCACCAGCGTCTCGGATAAAATACAGCAGATATTCACTCTACATAATTGTCATGCCACCCACCCAATATTTAAAAATCCAACAAACAAATATTATTATCAAAAGATATCTTCTAAGAAATTAAATCTCGCAAAAATCATCGTTTCCAAAGTATCAAAAATGCGAGTTGTCTAGACGTCACAACCAACATATCTAGCCACATTGTCTCACGTTTATTATATCAACATACGACGTAGTACACGAGTCATTCAAGTAGATAACATTTAAATTCACCCTGAAAGTAATATAATATAGCACTGACATGAACGTCAATCTTGACAAGAAAAAGGCCCACGTATGATAAAAGATTTTACATTTGAATAACTCAAGGACATTGTTGTTCCTATTGTGAAATTTATTCACTTATGTGCTCAAACTGTACTTTGTTCCCTAGAGAAGAAAAATCGGAAGTAAGCAAATGAAAAATATTTTTTATGCTTATTTCCGTATATCCAATATCACGTAATAATGATGACTCTAACATGAGAACCAAAATGTAAGCAATAATATGAAAATTTACAGCATGTTTGTCATATAAAGACAAGTCGAAGGCAATATTAGATATATTCATGCCTTTTAAATATGCTATGTATGTAGCATAAGAGCAATAATAATACTTAAAGCACATTGTATGACACATTTCATTTACTTCTTCATAACCTTTTTTTATTTTCATAAGAAGCTCAACTAGTTCTGTTGTGTAAGGCAATTTTCTGGTTATCATGCGATGAATAAATTTGGAAGATGTAAACAAACGTAAAGATGAAGCTTCACATATGCTGATAATCTGGTGTGATAAAAATCACTTTTTAAGTGCTTTTAATGCTGAATTAAGGAGGATGGGAAGCTGTATAGGCTATAAATAGCAATTCCGAGAAATCATCATCCATGTTGAGCAGGAAATTGACTGAATAATTATATCATGCTCTCTCTGGACAGTGCTTTTATGGTATTTGAATGTTAACAGATGTGTACAATCATCGACTTCTCAGAATTTTGGTAACAAATTATGGAGCAGTATTAATATATTTCCTAATAATTCATAAGTTCTATAATATGTTCAGACATGATGAATGTTTTAGTAAAGTTTTCTTGACATTAGATCTAGTAGGATGAAATTCATGAGAAATTTGGTTATAGGAACTTTATATGTTTGTGTATCTTATGCATATATGTCTATTTTTGAGGAGATAGACTTTAAAGTAGACTCCTGACTCTTACGCCGGAGCCAGTAATTGGAAACCTTTTTTGGTCCACAGCAGAACTCAGTGAGGGGAGTGATTCGTAATATAGGTGTTAACAGCCATTCAGCCTCTCCTACATAAGTACCTTCTCCCACCTCAAAGATCTCAAAACAACACCAAATACACCAAACGAGCTTTGTGAATAGAACGGTGAATTTTTGGTGCATTCCTGTCTATACCAAACCGCCAACCGAACCCACTCTTGTTAAACATTCAATAGCCACGAAACTCAAGAAGAAGAATCAACGGACACCTTAAAGAGCCGAGCAACACAGGTTATCCCCCACTGCGCTAAGGTATCAAAGAATGAGTGTAAGTAAGGATTCCTAATGTCGAGACTTCTCAGGAAGTCGAGAATTTGAGAATTTGTCGGGAATCCTTAAGTGAAAGCTAAGCAAAATGCCATCTTAATTTATTAATATATTCTGAACAATATCTCTGGTATGGTTCCATTGATCCTGCTTTATTTACAAGCATTTCTTTAAAATCACAATTTTTTAAAAAATGATAAACTTTCCATTTACTTTAAAGCTTAAAACCACAACAATCGCCATTATTTCACACTTATCTGTACAACTTTCCATCAACATCCATCACTATCTCACCATTAAATGGATTGAAAGTGTAAAAGAGATCGTCCCAACAGTGACAGTTGTGGGACAACCCCTTAATCGTTTAATCTGTTGTTGAAAAAAAATCTGGGTGGAATATATTTATCGTAACATTTTAAAATGGACAGAAAGGAGCACAAAAGTAAAAAAAATTACATTCACAAAACATAATGTAATTGTATTCAAGAAGTTTCCTTTGATATTCTTTCTGTGAATGCAAATGCTTCGGGTAAATACTTCCGTCGTTATTAGTGGTGTTGTTGGAAACTTAGAGATCATTTTGAGCTTGAAGATGATGGTTTTTAGAGATGTTCTTTTGAAATTTAAACTTGATATTGTTCTTGTTTAAGTTGTGATTTTTATGAGTATTTAGGTATTTAGATTAAGGATTCTGGATAATTAAAGACTCATCCTGTCATATTCTGAATAGAGCAAAAATTTCTGTAAAGTATTAAAGACAAACTTAAATTAGTCCTTAAGATTATTCAAGCAAGTTCTTTCATCTAATTTATCAAATTTTCCTAAAAACGTCTATTTTTGACTAGACATTTATGAAAAGTGATGCCTTAATTTTTCAATCAACAAATTCTCTAGAAGAAATTTAATCAAAAATTATGAAAAAATCCTCCATAATTTCACTTCCGAGCGACACAGTGAAGAAGGTACCGTCACAGATAATGTCACTAAAGACGTTTTGAGACCTGATGTATTCAAAAATGAATCTGGTTACAATTCGTGTGCCCAAGATTTCACCAGGAAAATCATCCTAAAACTAGTTCATCCTTGAGGATAAAGCAAGTAGCGTAGACACATTATGTGTCAAAGATCTTTTCTCAACACTCAACCGAGCTTCGTGACTAGAACAGCAAAATGGAAAAAGAGCTTCAAAAATTAAACATGACTTGGGATTAAATCTAAGACCTTTGGCACGTAAAGACAATGTTCTACCAGTTAGTCCACTAATGCTATTTCACTTGATATCGGTAATTTACAGACGAAAGTTAGCGATAGAGCAAGCTTTAGGAGACGTCTAAGGGAGGTTGTTGAGGTGATGGATCACAATCGATCTGTTAGATTGGCGAAGTAAGTAAGTAATAATGCTATTTTACCACCATACCGGACAATTTTAAGAAGCCTTCCATTTGGTGTTAAGAACCTAGCTTTGACGAAGCTTCAAAAGCTCCATATTACTGCATTCTTCATTTGTATCGCTCGGCACTTCCTCCCACCTTGACACCAGCAACACATCAAGACAAAAAAATGAAATTATTTCTGATAAAAATAAAACAACTTACGAAAGTTGTTGAGTTTCTAAGTCTATGTCTTTTGTATTTATTTTCGAAAGGTTGGTGCCTTTTTTTATGAGCACGCAAATTCTTTTGGGAAATGAAAATTCTTTCGACTTATTTTCGCATCTATCTAGGCAATTATCATATCCTTTTTGTCTTGTAAATTTATTCAATAATTTTTTGTGAAACTTTATGTTTCTGTAATGAGTCGATGTTGGAGGAAGTTTAAGATGTGGGGATGGATTGTTGATTTATTTGAACATAATTTACAATAATTTATTGTTATCTGATGAACAATGTTGTAAAGTTCAAGAGTATTGGGGGTTACACGTAATTTTGTAGACACCTACTTATTTTGACATTAACTGACTAAATTATAGAGTGGAAATTGTCGATGTAAATTATGAGAATGCTAATTTTATGTACAAATTAATAGGGAATTAGATCCAGGGTGAAACAGGATGAAATTATTAAGGTATCTATGAGTGGAGCAAGCTGCAATTATTCAAATGCGTGCCGTAAGAATATTCAAAAATTACTGAGTTTAAGATTTTGTTATGGAGCTCCTGTTTTGGTTCATGATTAGATTACAAAGCGTGATGTTGGAGATGTGGCAAGGAGGGTAATAAGAGAGGGAGACATGGAGAGGAAGTAGAGTGGAGGGTCGGATATAAGGTCTAAAAAAGCCATTTTTAGCATTACTTAATTTCAAGTTAATAACTAGATATGTATGCATATAGTCGACTAATACCAGGCCTGTGCTAATTTCAGCCTACTCATGATATCTTAATGTAGGATCCAAAAACCGAACCCTGAAAAACTCAGAATTTCATCACAAAACTGTATTATTGTCAGAATTAAAGTGTATAGGAGGTTCCAAACAGAATCATATCTTATTTTTCGGTCAAAAATGTAATTCAAGCTGCTCTAGAACCTTTAATAG
Organism: Chironomus tepperi; assembly: GCF_022539635.2. Classification (NCBI taxonomy): domain Eukaryota; kingdom Metazoa; phylum Arthropoda; class Insecta; order Diptera; family Chironomidae; genus Chironomus; species Chironomus tepperi. The sequence goes on along the minus strand of NW_027226601.1, from coordinate 931,401 downwards.
GCTAGCTTTTCAATCTAAAACTGAACATCCACAAGGTCCACACAGATCTTTAAATTAAAATACTTGAAGCAACACTCATAAACCTAAAGAAGTAAGCCATTAAAGCAAAACATAATTCTAAATTACCCAAGGTATCAACATTTGAATAAAGTCAACAATACTTCTTAAGATATCACATTCAACATCCCCAAAATAAATAAATTAAGCACAGTAAATTTGAATCTCCGCAAAGCAAATTTACTTTCTATTATCCAATAAAAAATCTTGTTAACCTTTGAAGAATCCAAGGTAAATTAAATTTGTATCCATCTTCATTACAGAGTTAGAGCTGCATCACAACACTTTTAATTAATTCCTACACATTCCATCGATATGCTTCCAAAAAAATTCACTAATTAAGCATTAATTTGTTCGTTTAATTTATTTGGAAAGCAACAAAAGTAAATTGAATGAATTTTATTCCTAATTAGACCCTTTCTACCCGAAATGTATGTGTGTATGTAGAACCGACGATAATTTCTTATCTTCTTAATCATGTAAATTTTTTTGCTCATTCTATGTGAAACTCCAACACCATGCTTGTAACTGCACATAAATTTTGTGGTAGAACAATCTTGATTAGGAATTCTGATGAACTTTATTTAATTTTGTAAAGTTTCAGTCTGTGGATTTCTGGTGTGGTATGACATTGGGGAGAGGAAGTGACACTTGCGGTTTGGATTTATTTTAAATTACTTTGTATATTTACTTGAAGTAGTTATTGCACTTTCAAGCATGATTAGATTGTAATATTGCAGTGTTGTTCAAACTGAATGTGTTAGCACAGTGCGGTGCTGTAGGACAAGCTCAAGTGTGCCGAGAAGTAATGTCAAGCACGCCAAAGTATGCCGTGGGTCAATGTAGTTTTAATTGCCCTATTTTGATATTGAACACAAATTAGAGATCCTTACAAATTTAACTAGATTTTGGCTATATATTTGAAAGATTATTAAGTTCTAGAAATTGAGTTACAAAATTGTATCCAGGAAGAGTTTTTGGTGTCTCTTTTAGGACATAATTCTCCAAAATTTAAGGATCTTTCCAACCTTCCCTCATTTGTTTAGGCATCTCATGTTATCATGAGTAACACAAAATGAACAAGGATCCGAAACGGAGCTTTTAAGACTCCGATAAGCCTCTTAGAAGGAAGCTGTCGATAGAGACGGAATAACGCTTGGTATTGGAAATTGGCAAGTGAAACCAGCTATAGAGCCAGCTTCAGGCGACACCTGTGGGAGGTCATGGATCATAACTGTTCTGTACGCCAGTAAAGTAAGTAATTAAGTAAGTAAGCCTATTTTAACACCACCAAATGGAAGCCGACTTCAAAAAAACGTTAGCGGAGCCTTTGAAGCTCACACTTATATCGCTTGGTATAAAATTCAAATATTGGCTTCGCTAAGTTTCATATTTGTAGTTTGTTTAGAAATGATCCCGAGCGTGACAATGCGGCAATCTTAATTTTCCGTCATAAAAATCGGTCGAAACTGTCCACACAATCTCATCAGGGCAACTTCGCAACTAACTGTTAATACGACGACGCAAAAATACCTTAGCAATACCCTGTGCTATTCGGGGTTCCTATCCTTTTCAAATAGAAGCCAAATGATCCAAAAAAATCCACCAATTTGTACTTTCCAACTGAATAAATCTCAACAGACAATTACAACAGTTAACTCAGCAATACAATCAAGATTAGAAAATGCTGAGTCTGACAAACAACTTCCATAAATGAACTTATTTAATTTTTAAACTTTAATTTCCTTTTTTTGTGCTTCTCTCAGCAAGTCACACGCGAGATTGAAGTAATAAAAGTTTCAAAATTTAATTATATCGATTGGATATACTGTATGAATAAGCAAATTATAGTTAACGTCTGATTGAAAAACTTTTGTGTAGCTTCCGTTCGGATCTATTCAATATTTAATGGAAGTCAATAGTGAAGTTGTAAGTTAAAATGCTGATTAAATCGTGGATGTAGCTTGAACTTGATATTAAAATATTCAATAGCTATTCTTATCACTAATGGATATTGTAATATCCATCACCAACCTTATAATAGATGTAAATTTCATTCAACTCAATTTCACTTTTTTTACGAACGTGAGTAACGGAAATTGGAAATGAAATAAAAATCCAGCACGAAAAGAAGTTCCAACTTAAGCTCACAGATTGTAAATGAAAACTAAAGTTTGAAAATTCTTCGGTATTTTCACACAATATGTTTGATTCACTTCTGTACAGCATCACTTCCAAAATCAAAGCTTTTCTGTATCTTTAAAGCTCAGGAAATGTTGGAAGTAAGGATTATTTTGGAACATTTTTAAAAATGGAACGAAGTTGAATTTGGAATATTTGAAATTTTGTGGAATTGTTTGAGAATTTGTGGTAAAATTTGAAATTCAAATTTTAAAGTTTGAAGATTTTTGGTGAACATTTTGAAGATTGCTGGAATTGAGTCATTCGTTCCATGTTTCGAATTCAACTTGAGGCTTTTGCTGTATGAATACTTTTGAATTTTCAAATATTATGCTTGAGATTGTCAAAGTTTATTAGGAATTTTAAATTTCCTGTGATTGTTTGTGGAACCACCACTGATTCTTCAAGGTTTGTAAGGTATGAACTGTTACATATGTGCACACAGGAACATGTTTATAGAACTGAATTAAACCGGAAAGCACAGGACGTAGAAATGACCAAAAATTTAGATCTAAACCAACTGAACTCTAGCTTGAGGCCGGATTTCAATGAATCTGATCTGAAGCCGAAGTCACGCTGGCCTGAGATTTTATTTTCAGTCATTACCACACCATGTGCCTTACGGGTAAGTAACTCGAGCAGGACAATACGACGAATTTGCTGTAAAATATTTTAAAATCTGTCAGTCACGGTGACATTAGGCTATTTTGCGTCTTACTGGTAATATAGAGACTTCCCGTACCCTAACAGACACTCTATGCTGTTCGAGTAAGTAACAATAAAATTGAAAATCCAATTCAAAAGTCTAATTTATTTCACATAAATTCTTCATCAATTAAACTACATTTCCTCATAAATAATTCCATTTTTTCAGCCATTACATCCTTTCAATACAAAATTGCCAACAGGAAATATTAAATTTCATCATCCAAACTTCCTCTTTTCTATTTTGATACTTCCGCGAAAGCTTCTTCCTTTCCATTCTTATTCAATATTGGAGCACTATCCAAAAATTCAGTAACAAGAATATTTGCGGCGTTTGGAAAAATTCGAAAGAATCGAACGATATGAAAGAAGCTTCTTGGAACGGAAGCTTCCTCCAGTTCTCTCCTTTGTGCTGAAATAATTGATGCTGCTGTTTCTTTTGGGTCTAATAAAGGCATGAGACGTGGAAAGCGAACTTTCGCTTGCTGAAAGAGTCCTGTCTTGACCATGTATGGGAAGACTGTTGTTCCTTTAATCTGGAATTAAGTAAGTGAGTAAGAGTTGTCAAAAAATATACAGGACATGATTTACTTTAGATTTTCCATTGGAATTGAGTCGAAGCTCCTCAAAAAGACATTCCATTAAGCCTCGTACAGCAAACTTTGTACTACAATATGGAACCAAATATTTAATTGGAAGTAATCCATTAATACTCGATACAGCCACAATATGTCCATAATTGTCCTCAATCATTTTCGGTAGGAATGCTTCCAACATCCAAAAATGAGCAAGAATGTTTGTCTCAAAAGTTTTACGAATTTGACCTTCCGTATGCTTAAGTAATTCATTGTGTGGCATAATTCCGGCATTGTTGACTAAAATTGTGACAGTTCCAACATCTGAAAGAACTTTTTGTCCAACTTCCAAAACTTTATCACGATTTGTAATGTCGACGCTGAATGAAAAATTTGTTTTTCAATGGATAATTTTGATTTACAGCATGGAAAATTGTTAAGGAACTTACGTATATCCAGTTGCATTTCCACCATTTGATTTAATAATGTTTACAGTCTCATGATTCATTGCCTCATTTATATCCCAACAAATAACAATTGCACCAAGTGCTGCATATTGTATTGACATTTCCCTGCCAATTCCATGTCCAGCACCAGTAATTAAGACTATTTCTCCAGCTACACTTTTTTCTTTGAATGTTAATGACTTGTAAATTGCTTTTATTGACGTGAAGATGTAGTTGAGTACGAGAACAATTATTTCAATTGATAATGATAAATATTTGAGAACCATCTGTGGAACTTCTGCTGTTTTATTTTGTGCGAATGTATATAGACTCAACTGCTGTCAAAACTTTACTGAATTATTAACAAAAAAAGAACATTTTTTATTCATTCAATAAATTGTTGCAAATATTGCTTCATCAGCATAAACAATTGTGCATTGTTACTGAAAATTTGATAGCTCGACAAATATTTTATTGGAATATTTGTGAAGAAGTTTTTTGTTGAACAGTTAAAAAGTACGAGGGAGAATTGAATATATATTTTGAGTGTTCGTTCAGAAGTTACTTACTGGCTTATTTTGCTGGTTGTGCAGATCAATTGTGATTCATGACTTTCTATGATTGTCGCTTAAATCTGCTTTTATCGCTGGATACTGCTTGTCAATTTGCGATTCTGATACCGATACCCGAACAGTACTGTTCGCGAGTAGAAATGACGACGCGGAAACTTTGAAACGCTGAAATAAAAATCATCCAAAAAACACCGAAATTCTACTAATTCCAAAATAGATTTATTTCAAGGCGTATCAGCTAACGTTTCACTATTGAAAACATATAAAATAATTAATTAAAAGCATTAAATAAAGCAAAAATTGCTTACAAAAATTTAGTGCGTCTTCTCGCTTTCACGGTCAGGACAAAATTTGCGTATTTCCTGTAAAATGGGGTAATTTTCGTACGGATTCATCAAATTGAATGCAAAAAGTACGTTAAACAATAAAATACGCGACAAGTATAGAAATTAAGCAAAACTTAATAAAATTAATTACGCACGTTAGTAATCGACTTTCATGAAAATAATTCGTAATTCAACGTTATTGCTCAATCAATAACATTCTCCGGGGAGGAGGACTGTTCGCTGACATGATATCCAGAACACCTTTATTCATGTAACCATCAATTTCACGATTATTGCCTTTGACTAACTGTCTTTGCTTGCGATGTATTGGTAACTTGATAGATGAGGGAGGTTTTGGATAACGAATATGTGAGGGACGTCGAATGACTGAATGATCTGGAGCTATACGACTCATTGTTACTGCTGTGGATATTGGAACTTGTGGAGGAGACGACCGTCTGGCATTTTGTTTTGCCGTTGTTGTGAATGGATGTGACTTTCTTGTCTCAATAAATTGCTTCAACGCTAACAGCGGTATATTTTGCTTGTCTAATTCACTTACTTTAACATCCAGTGAATCTTTCGACTTAAAATTAGAAAATTCCTGATTAGTTACACCTACATGTACTGCTAAAGCTCGACTACAATTACTACTGCTGGTTCCAGTTGTTCCTCTAATCTCTGATGATAAAGAATTCTCAATATAATCACCACCATAAACTGTTATACCTAATTTGGTTTCTAATGCAACTGGTTTTCCTGGACCACCTTCAATTAGTCCTTTGATACTTTCAATACAGTATGCATGAGGGCTGCCAATCAACATGACTGGTTCCTCATTAAAATAGCTGTCAAAGTTCACGTCTTTCAAATAAGGGAACAATGACTTCATCTTATCCATGTCCAATGATCTAGCTGGCAAATTAAACTCATCAATTGCATAACATCCTTTCAGAATTATTGGCTCAGAATTTTCCAAAATTCCTTGCAATTTCATATCAAATTTAATTGCAACATATTCTCTAATTGTTTTGTCTGTCCATGTAACACTTAGAACTTCAATTCCTTCAATTCCTAAAGCTTCTCGCAAATCATTCCTAACAAGTGTAACTTCTGAAGCTGAATCTCCAACAGCATATGCGACAACAAATCCATTAGATCCCAAAAATCTATTTTTAAACATTTTAACAGTGCGTGGTAATTTATCGGCGACTTGATTAATTTGAACCGTTGACACAGAGTTTGGAATTACATTATAAACTCGTGCTGGTGGACCTCTGGATGAACTTGCACTCGAAAATTCATTAATGCTCTGAAGCTGCGCATTCGCTCTCTGAATTGCATTTGCTACTTGTTGTTGATTTGACATTTCAACATCCGGTTGGCTCGGATTATTTTGTGGTGCTGCATTGTTGACTTGTGTTGGTGCATTATCATTTTGCGTTACAGCATTCATTACTTGTGATGCGTGGTCTGTATTATCGCGCGTATGTGATCGTCGCTTCAAATAGCCACCACTCGATCTGTCACACGCAAAATGTATCGATGCATGATGTTTTTGAGAACATCTTCCAAATTTGCCTAACTTCATACCGCAACTTACTTTAAGTTTGCACTCATTAGCCATGTGATCTTTCGATATCACACAATTTCGGCACAGTCGTTTATCATTAATTGCTCTTAATCGTTGTCCTTCTGACAGCTCTTGATACTGGCTGCACTCTACCGAATAATGACCAGGTTCATTGCAAAATTCACAATTTTTGCTAACTGCCTTAAGTAATTGCATGTCGTATCCCATAAAAGGAGCAATTTCACGATCTCGAACTTCAAATTTGTAGCCTTTATCATTCCAAAATCCAGTTGAAGTTGATTCACTACTAATAGACATAACTTGCAATGTTTTTGTCTTCTTATCATCCTTCTTGCCTTTGTCCTTTAATTCATCAGGTTTCTCATCCAAAATTAATAATCTCTCCGTTAAATAATCATAAATAGTGTTGAGACATATAACAATTTGCTTTCCTGGATTATTTCTGACGTACATCTCCTTACATCTAGCCTTATCTTCATAATTAAATTGTTCATAGATTAATTCCGCTAATTCATTGGAATTCAAATATCCCGTTTTAGCGTATGTACAGGCTGCAAAATATCCCTGCAATACAACTCGAACTTTGACTGCATCCTCTCGATAAAGAGTTCCAGGCAATAATAGACTTTTAATGTCATTGCCTTTAAGACGTACCATTGTCATTGGATTACCAAATGACTCTTTCAAAATATCCATAACTTGCTTGAGTGTAAATATGTCAAATACATCCTTCACAGCATCAAAAGCATCTCCTTTCAGTGCTCCACGAACATGTAACTTAATTGTTGGATCATCATATTTACACACTGTACGATATCTGTTGACATCCTGTTCGAATTCAAGCCATTTCATCACGTCTCCATTAAATTCTGTAATCTTTGGCATTGCACGACGAACGGTTGCTAATTCCTTTTCACTTTGAATACGTTCCTGACAATCAGTAAATCTGGACAAAACTTCCAACGTGCTCGTATCTCCTTGAGAATTATTCACTGATATTTGTGGCGGTCGATTATGATTAACGTCCTCAGAATTGCACTTCCAACGAGTTGATTCACTATCTGGCGAATTGACGTTTGCAGCATAAAATGTGCTCATAGAAAAGGAATCACTGGGAACTGCTGGGTCTGTATTTAAATTAAACGATCGACTTGACTTGTCTGCATTCATTTCCTTACGCAAATTCTGCATTTCATTCATCATTGAGTCAAATCTCAATTTTGCTTCGTTCCTTTCTTGCTCAAGAAGTCTCATAAGCTGCTTACTTTCATTATTTGCCTGCATCAAATCCCTTTGTAATCGTTCAATTTCACTACTGGATGTTGAAAGAGTTTTTTGCTTCACATTCTTACTGGATCTCTCAAATGAGTCCAAATCACAAGAATCGAATTCACCATCCGTGTCAAACTCATTCTCAATACTGTCAATTGTCGTGTCTCTCATAAATCGCTTTCTTCTTGTAGCCATTGAATTCTTATATCCAGATGCTTTATAATACGTGACAGCCTGTGGATTCATAACATTGTCTCGACATGCCAAACATAACCACGGAACTGCTTCCTCAGCAATTCCTTCTTTACTTAAACCAACACATTGAACATGATAAACTTGATTACATGTAAAGCACAACATCATCGGATTAAACTCATACTTTGCCGTCGATGGCTGTAAATACTCAGCACTTCTTACAGGAAGCTTGCATTGTAATGCACTACACTTGAATTCCGGCTTAATCTTCGTTCCTGGTAGATAATAAGATCGAATTCTAGACATCAAATTGTCTTTTTTATCGACTTCACTAATCCATTCTGGATTCAACTTTCCATCCTTAAAAACTTCCATCGTAACAACAAAATTCCTTGAATATCCACTTCCTTATAAATCACTCAAATCCAAAATCCTCTCACACTTCCTAAAAACTGACTTCAATTCCTCAAATGGAATAAATTGTATGGCTCAAATACCACCGATAACTATTCGCTCAAATACGAATTAGTTAACGCTTAATTGACGTGTTTTCAAATAAACAGCGGTCAATTAATAAACTCAAAGTCAAATGCTCTAACCTCACCAAAGAAAAAAATAGAAAACTAGTTAATTTAACTATTTTCTTACCAAAATTACAGGACAGCTAAAATCTTTCAAATGCTCTTAAGTCACTCCACGAAGTACTTCAGCAGCAAAAGCTCAATCACAAAGCTTCCAATAAATTTTTTGAAAAATGTTCGCGAGTAGAAATGACGACGCGGAAACTTTGAAACGCTGAAATAAAAATCATCCAAAAAACACCGAAATTCTACTAATTCCAAAATAGATTTATTTCAAGGCGTATCAGCTAACGTTTCACTATTGAAAACATATAAAATAATTAATTAAAAGCATTAAATAAAGCAAAAATTGCTTACAAAAATTTAGTGCGTCTTCTCGCTTTCACGGTTAGTTTCAAGAGGGGTAAAACTATGAAATTATGCGAGGGGATTGAAACTTTATAAAATGGGGTAATTTTCGTACGGATTCATCAAATTGAATGCAAAAAGTACGTTAAACAATAAAATACGCGACAAGTATAGAAATTAAGCGTAAAACTTAATAAAATTAATTACGCACGTTAGTAATCGACTAAATTCATGAAAATAATTCAAAAATGAATTCAACGTTATTGCTCAATCAATAACAAGTACAATGCGGTGAACCGCAAAATGAGTCAAAATCAACCGTCAAGATGGTACCTTGATGGTACAAGACAATTCGCGTTTTTTCGGTAAAACGACGTCACGACACCATCAGGACAAGTTTGCGTGTTTTCGGTTAATTCGCGACGTAACGGTGCCCTAGTGAAAACGATGTGCTGCTCAGGGAGTTCAATATTGTCTCGATCAACGGCTTCTTTCCAATAGTTTGTTGACCGCCAACGTTTGATCAAAAATAAGGTTGTTGTTAGATATTGAGAAGTCTTATCTGGTCATTAACTTATTGAGTTCGCGGTTACTTTTGAGAGTGCTTTAAGCAGAATTGGCCCATGAATTTTCTGTATTTAACATGCGCGGAAATGCAGTTTTGGAGAACAATAATTTGAAGTTATATAATGCCATTTGCTTTGCTAAATTAAACAATCCCGAGCAGCACAATCGAGTCATTAGGACATCATTTTGTCCTCGTTGTTGGCAAGATGCAAATGTGCCATAACGGCAATTTAACTGCTGATTGCAATCAATTTTCAAGCCGAACAATGCAGTTCGCCACAATATGCCGCTCGGACAACAAACAGTTAATCAAATATAAGTTGACAAATTTACTCATAATATTTACGCAGGCATGTTTATGTCTGCAAATGAAATAAATCAATACTAATTTTAAAGTGTTAATCAATTCTTTATTCAAAATAGTCTGTTTACTCAGACTTTTTGCAAAGTCATTATGAATACGCGTATAAACAACGTAAAGTTCTTAAATGCGCATTATTGTTGACACCTGAATAATTGATATTAAATGTTTGATATTGGTTTGGATTTCCCCTAGATTTCCCTAATAAAAAAGCTACAAAAAACCCAAAAAAACATCTGCAGAACAATTTGTAAATTGCTTAGAGGTCTAATGAAAGATGAGTCTTTTGTTAAAAATTTGGGAATTTATGAAAGACCAGTCCGAACAGCAAATGGCGGTGAATTTGATATTTTGTAATAGCGTTCGACTGAAAGCTGCCATCAAAGCTTCTTCGGATGGTCATCCCGAGCGGACAGCTTGAAATAATGTCTAGTTAATAATTAGATCTACGGTCGGCTCCAGAAAGCTCCATAAAATAGATCATTAGTCGACCAAAGCTCAACTTAGTTAAATGGCAACCAGACATTTACAAAGTTGTCCTATCATGAATTGTTATCAGCTGCCACGCCAATATGTCTGTATATCAACCTCTTGTTCGTCAATGCGGGGACGATGTGGCGCTCAAACGGTGCAAATTCCTCAATTCGATGATTTTATTCAAAATATGTTGGAATATCCACAATCCTAGCTGAATAAAAATTTTACAAAAGAAAAAAACAAGAAGAGATTTTTTTTGAAAAAATGTTGGGAATTCCCCTAAAATGTTAAGTAATGACTATTGAATTCAAAATGATCTTTAAATGCCTTTGATGTTTTTGTTAAAATATCGAATGATGACAAAACTGGCTGAAATTATTAAGGATTGTTTGGTTTTTCAGAAGATTGACCTCTTGATTTGAAATGTGATCTTTTAAAATTTAAATAACATCCATATTTTAAGTATACGAATAACTCACAAAGTCACTTAGTTTGTCACACATTTATCATTTATAAACATTTATCATTCTAAATGTTCACCTTGTTGACTAGATTTTTAAATTTTGTGACTTTATTTTATATACCTAAAAAATTTTTTGGCAAAAGTCGCAAAAAATTCCAAATTTGCAAAATTTATAGGACACAGCAAAACCCGAGTGACAACAGAGTGGACAAAAATACGCTGTAACAAGTTGAGGGCTAACCAATGTCCAGCTCTAACATACGATCATAAGCTCAATGAGATTGTTACAGTACCTAGTGAGCATGCTTTTGGTATCGTAAGAAGCTGATTGAACATATGCTTGCATGTTAGGGCAGTTGATGACTTGTACTACATTTGTTCCTAACATACGAGCATAAGTATATTCATTGGAAGTGTAAGATGCTCATTGAGCATATGATTGCAAGTTAGGCTGGATGCAAATGAAGAAGGCTCCTCCACGGAACTTTTCAAGGCTTGGCAGACATATGGACACTAAATTTGTATTTGCTGTTAATAAAAGACACAAACATTATTTTTCAGAATACAGAAATCTTTATTCCTTAATTATTTCATAAAATTGCAATAGATTCACATCCAATTGCTATCGATAGACATACATACCCACAAAAAATGCAAAAATACTTTTAATTTGTGATTAACATTAAAAAATTTGTTAACTTATAAAAATCTTTCCTTAACTAATATTTTGTAGATGTGATGAATAATTTCTCTAAATTGTCAATTGTTTGCTTGATATTCTTTAAATATCACCAACAATAATAATTATAGATCCTTCAGTACATGATATGATGAAATTACAATAAATTAAATTTACATATCCGATTCAATTCCGCTATCGAAGAAATCTCTAACTAATGCACTAGCTGTAGTTGGGAAATTCCTAAGGAAGGAATTTAAGAAGAACATGTATCTAGGCACAGTAAGTTCAACAATTCCACGTCTTTGAGCTGAAACGATTGAAGCAGCAACCTCTGATGGCTTCAACAGCTTCAAGAAATTCTCAAAACGGATTTTGACGCGTTTGCAAAGTCCAGTGTCGACCATGTATGGATAGACTGTCGTAAACTTGATCTATTGAGAGAATTTTGTAATTAACAATCAAAGGAACCAGACAAAACTCAATAATCATCCTTACCTTTGACTTTCCATCTGAATACAATCTCAATTCTTCACCCAAAGCTTCCATCATTCCGCGTACAGCAAACTTTGATCCACAATAAGGCACTAAATTTTTAAATCCAACAATTCCAGCGATACTCGATAAAGCAACAATATGTCCACGATTTTTCTCAATCATACGTGGCAAGAAGGCTTGGAACATCCAACAGTGTGCGACTGTATTGATCTCAAAGACCAAACGGATTTCCTTTTCTGAATGCTTGAGCATCTCATGTTGTGGCATAATTCCTGCATTGTTGATCAAAATTGTGACGTCACCAACTTCCGTAAGAACTTTGCTGGCTGTTTCCAAAACTTTTTCACGATTTGTGACATCGACGCTGAAAAATGAGTCAGGAAATAATTTTTAAGTCAACTGACCGTACCTCAAATGTCACTAAACTAAAGATTGATGTCTAATACTTACGTATATCCATAAGCTTTACCGCCTTTCGATTTTATTTGTTTAATAGTCTCAGCATTCATCGCTTCATTAATATCCCATCCGACAATTGTAGCTCCAAGAGCTGAATATTGCAATGCCAATTCTTTACCAATTCCATGTCCTGTTCCTGTTATGAGGACAATGTCATTGGCGACATTACGCTCTTCTGTGCCTAAAAGTCCATAATAAAGTTCAACAAAAACACGGAACCAAAATTTGACGAGCAAAAATGCAAGGTCGACGACAATGATGACTGAATTGTACAGTACGGCACCAGGTGTGCTGTTTGTGTCTCGATTTCTAGATGGAGAAATAGAAAAATTTGATGAATATATTTTTCTAAGAACAAGACTAGACGATGTTTCGATCATGTTGACTTTTTTTGTGCGACTGAATTGTGGTACTCAGACTTTTTCTGCATTAAGATAAATTTAGCATGGCACTGCTAATTGGAATGCTATAATTTTTATGAATTCCTTAAGATATATTTTGTTAATTAAGTTAAATAATTTTAATTTAATTAATTTTTTGGTATATTAACCTGCTAAATGTGAATATTTTTAATTTGATTCTGAGAAGACCCAGAAGATTCTCTGTTCCGGTTCCTCGTCTAGTCATGGTCTATATTATGACTAACATGGTTGGGGTAAATGACTTCCCGAGTATCTTGAAGTTTGATTTTATTTGATTCATTTGGGTATCATCGAATTGGAAGGAAAGTTTAGTTATGTTCCGAAGATCCTGAGCTCAATGCCAGGCATGGGAATATTAGAGTGCAAGAGTGCGTCAAACCATCATTTGGGTATCATCAAATTGAGACCGAATTTTAGGAACTTTTGGCATTATGTTCTGAAGATCCTATGCTCAATGCAAGGCATGGGAATATTAGGGGGGAGGGTGCGCCAATGAACCTGGGTTCAATTTCTGACAGTTTTGTATTGAGATGGGAAGCAGGTTTGTGAAGATAAAGCTTCTCTTTTTCGAGCAGAAGCCGACTCAAAATTTATATTGAATCAAGTCGATTTTTGCGATCCACAAGGAGGAAATTCAACCACACGCTCGTATATCCCCCTCAATAAATGTCTGCCTACACCACCGACCCCGGGTCATGTCTAACTAACGAACCATTCTCTTTATTTTGTAGTGAGTCCTACTCATGACAGACTGAGCTCTTCGAATATTACATAGAAGGTAATACAGATATAATTATGGAACTCCTCCTTACCTAGACCTTTAATCAGTGATAAACAACCTGTGTGGCCTACTAGTGAGCTGCTCAATTATTTCGGAAATGCCATGAGCCATGAGCCGTATGCCGCGAGCAGTTTCGAGGCTTACCACTAAGGTGTGCCGCGAAAACTTGCAATTTTTCCATTACTGCCTTAAATAATCCACAAGACTCAAACATAACCATCCGATTTAACATTGAATTTCACTTTCATTTTAAGGTCGATGACCAATTCCATCAACAACTTGTCGGCATTATATTCCGTTCAATGTCAATGATAAATTTTTATGCAAATTATTTGTGTGCTAAAAACCTGCTTCATATGATTGTACTGCCACAGCTTATTATGTGAATTAAATCTATTGACTGCACAAATTATGCAATAGACAGTCACACATGTGCAATTTTGCAACAACAAAGTAGAAAATTTTATTACATTTAATTAAGTTCAATATCGAATGATTCAGCGGGTGTTAAAGTGCATTTCTGTTATTTTATAAAATGTTGCATTAATGCACAGATGATGATATGCATGATGTGATAAGTAAATCAGATGGAACGTGTGTGATTCATTGACAATCAAATCAGTAAATAGTGAATGGATGTGAAACAGGCGTCTGAAGGTTACTTAGCTGACTGTTCTTGACGTTGTATAAAATGGTATAAAAATTGATTTTTAATTCTATATGCTATAAATGGAAGGATAACAAGTGATGAATCGACACTGAGAATGTTGTAATAAAGGAGGTGACTAGCTCGACGGCATTAGATTCACTTTTATGGCTTAGGAATTTGCAGCACATTAACTTTGATGATTTATATGATTTCAATCGACATTGTGCTTACTCAGTGATGGGCAATCTGCCACTAAACATTTTTGGATATTCCACAAGCCGTATGACATATGCGGTTTCGGTCGAGGCTTACCACCAAGGTGTGCCGCGAAGAATAAAATGAAGCCCATCACTAAACCCCACTAAACAAACTCAATCTTAACTTGTTTACTTCAAAAATCTTAATTTAGACATTTAAATGCAATAATAATGTAAATTAGCTTTAAAGCTAGAATTGGCTTCGTCACAGCTAAGTCACAGCAAGTTTAGTTTCCCATTAAAGTTCTTAAAAATGGATTTTTAATGATTAAGAATTTAAATTAGTGTTAAATACTTTAAACAGATTAGTAACGTAAATAAACTGGTAAATAATGTAATTATTTGAATTAAAGGTCATTAGCACTCGTTAGCCTATGATAAATATTGTTTTTACACATTTTTCTGAAGAATTTTTGAGAATTTCTTAAGTTTGGTGGGATTTAAATTGAAATATTAGATGTAATTTAATGAAGATTGTACTAAGAAGTGCCAAAAATAGCTAATCCACGATTCGGATTTTACTAATAGCTTAAAGACAGCATATAAACACTCTTGCATTGTTAGAATCCCCTATGAATGGTTCAATATCCTAAATTACACTTTGCTCTAACCTTTGTGTACCAAAAGATCAATAAAGATCAAAATCAACTAAATTTTGCTTACGTAAAACTTTAAAGACGGATCAAATTCCAAATCAGCAAATGTTCAAACCAATCAGACAATACAATCATTTAACATTATTCCAAATTTAATCTTCAACACATCGAATCAGTTAAACAATCACTTCAAAATTAAGACCTGTGATGAGACTAATATGATTTTTTCAAGAATCTCACCTTACTGTCTGATTCAACAACGTCAATGTTATTCAATATTCAAGAAATGGAATTCAAATCATCCTCATAATAGACTTAAAATCTATCTGAACAATATGAGGAACTTAATAAAACCAGAAATATTTCTTATGAGTCTACTTCCATCATTAACATAAAATTGATATTCAAAATTAACAGTGAATTGGCGAATCATAAACGACACATGTCATACGTGTCTAACTTGGTCATCTTTCCTTATTAGTAAAATAAACTTAACTTTTGTTTAAAAGTTCCGAAAAGTACGCGGTACTCAATTATATTAAGTGATTTGTAAATACCAGAAAAACTGCGGATTGACATCCACATAATAATTGATCTTGACCATCATCTCTTTTAATTCTAAGCCGCTTCTGATTTTGTTTGTTAATTAATGATTAACCTTAAGTTTTAAAATGCTAAATGTTATGTATATGTGATGACAATGGTTTGAACGTAATAAAAGACAAGGAATAATTTGTTGAAGTCTTACTTTATCAAAATACTATGCTGCAATACATGTTAATTACAGGCAGTTATGAAATATTTTATGTAATTAAAATTTTAATGTATAAGATTGTAGATAACACTGAAGATTTAGAGTTTAGAGATATGGTCTGATACTTTGATGTAAGATAAACTGTAGATAAACATAAAGATGTACTTAAAACATGTGTAATTCAAGTAAGTAAACATACATAGATCTTAATTGAAGACAAAACATTGAGAAAGTCTCCTCACTAATTAGTGCTACTGATCGATTCAAAGTCAGCTAGCTTAATTAGAATCAGAATGGTCAGATAGACTCTTAGCTTAGTATCATTGTTTAATTATTGATTGTCTAAGCATCACCTAGTCCAAGACATGCTCAGACATAAGTCAAAAATGTCTGTCTATGCTTAACCCGGCTTCGTCAATGCATGTTTAGTTTTTAAAAGCAGCCATAAGCTATTCAAACCAGCAAAAAATACGGTTCGCTGCATTGTCCCATTCGAGAATATTTCTGGAATAATTAAGTAGTCTTGGAAATATCTCTACTTCTTTATAATT
This sequence comes from Chironomus tepperi, assembly GCF_022539635.2. Lineage (NCBI taxonomy): Eukaryota > Metazoa > Arthropoda > Insecta > Diptera > Chironomidae > Chironomus > Chironomus tepperi. Next base: position 915,035 of record NW_027226601.1, on the reverse strand, counting down.
TGATTCCTAAGTCCGAAATCATTACTAAATGTCAGAATCTTGATCCTAATTAAAGTCTTATTGTTTCGTGTTGATCATATGGCATTCAAAACTGTTTGTCTATCATTTTACGCATTAGACTTCACGATCTATAAAAAGATCTGTCTATTAATAGTTTTGCTTTGCTTAGCAATTCGTTTTTTGCAGATTTTTATATTTTATGAATTTTCAGAGTTTTTTGCAAACTTCCGTTGCAATTCTCAAGAACTAATTTTAATATTATTTCAATAAAAAGATTATAAGTTTTGTCTATTCAGTAGAAAGATTGCCAAATGTTCTTGCAGATGTTCATAACTGTATTTGAATCCCGATCATTACTTATTGAAATATAGATACTACAACGACAGTGAGGTAGCTTACCTAGAAGCAAGTGTCAGTCAATTCGGCATATTTAATCGATTTCAGCAAATTTTGTTACATTCTCTAAGTTAGCACCACTTGATTCTAAGTATATCGCATACTTGACACCGTGATGGCATCATATCAACATGTACAGATCGTGTATGAATATTGCAGAAGGAGAGTTTGACATTTTCATTTTTCACAGATTTTGCAAAAATTTATAGCTCAAAGTCAGATACTATTCGATTAGCATAAAAATTTCAAATTTAAATATTGGCCTGTAGGCTGACTTTGCTAATACTAAATTAATTCCTACGACCTCAAACAAACCACACTAATTTATAGCACTAAACTTTTTCAAAGAGCCTTTATATTCATGACATATACCACAAAGGTGAAAATTTGTCACTCAGTTCACTTACAAATTAGGTATTCTGCGGTTCCAACACAAATAGAATTTTAAATCCACTAAATCATCAACACTCCTCAATTAGTTGATACTCCTCGTGATCTTCAAGACGAGAAGCAGCAAAACACTTTTTAATCTTTAAAGTTTCTTCTTTAAATTCTCAAAAATTAGCATTCAGTTACGCTTATGATGAATTTTGCGCGAATTGGAATGACTTCAATATTTTGAATGTCATTAGCACCAACTGCTTGTTTTCGTAAACACAAACTATAATTTCTTATTTACTTTACTGCCGGTACACATGCTTGTGCAGCACATGATGATTGAAACGGAAAGTGCTTTGCATTAATTATAGACCTACCTCAATATGAATTGAATATTATTAAAGCTTTGATCTTCGAAGCTATCGCTATCGCACGTATACACAGTGCCTAGACAGCATAAGTCTGCAGGGCATATGATAATCCAAAAGAAGAAAAAAAAAATATATTTTTGTGAAGGCTACGATCGTCGTCAGACATGTGAATGAACTTGAAGATTTATTTCCGAATTTTTGTCTGATTCTGTTTTTGTTTCAGCATTTTTTTCAAGCATATTTAGTGCCCTTGCCTTTAAAGAACTAAACTCTTTTAATCGACAATTTTTATTGTGCCTGTAAACAGCTATTGTAACTACATATCAATTTGTATTCGATCGATGAGTTAAGATTGTATAAAAAATATGTTCAATAATATAGCTACTAGGCATGCATCGAGTGCACTGACCTGCCATAAATTAAATTTGATCGAATGCAGGTATGAAGCAATTGTTTTAATTAGATGGCAGTTGATTACTTAATGTGCATGCTCAACTTGATCACCTTGAAATCTGCAAACACAATCGTTCTTGTAATGAATACTTGTTGCTGTAATGGATCTGTTATAATCGATAGTTTTCAAGACTGTTTGGAATGGAATCAATTTTTTATGGCAAAATATTCGTAGAGAATTTGTGATGGAAGCGCTGCTGTTGGTATAAAGTGTTGCTGGATTTTGTTATTTAATGTTTTGGGTTATGCACTATAGGAGTGCCTTAAGAATGGCCAACAAAAATGTTTTGTCTAGTTACTGAATCATTGCCAGTTCGACAAACTCACTAACCAATCAGCCTGATTCCTTAGTAGTCAGGCAATACGCAAACTGGTCAACTAAGTCACTAATAAGTCTATCAAGTAACTGCATAGTCAACTAAGTCATCCATAGCCAATTAAGTCACTACATAGTCAGGCAAGTCAATAACTGACCAACTTTGTCACTAGAATTTCAGCTAATCCACTATAAAGTCAATTTAGTCACCATTAAATCAACTAAATCACCAATGATCAACTAAGTCACTATCTAGTCAATGTAGTCATTGGTAAATCAGCTATGTCACTAGGTAGTCTAGCAAGTTATTATCTAACCGGCTGAGTCACAAGAAAGTCTACTAAACCACTAAATGTTCAGTCAGATCACTAATAGATCAACCAAGTCACAAAAAACTCATTGAAGTATCCCAAAATCAGCATACCCTTTTTAGCAACAAACAACTGAACCTGCACATGTGCATGCCTTTATTCGCTTTTTTACGATCCGGTTTGTAGGTTGAATTAATGCCTAATATGAAAATATATTTACAATCTTGACTCTTGAATATTTTGTAATATTTAATTTCGTAACTCAAAAATTAGAACGAAAACAAATTGTGAAATAATTCTGTGACCTTTACGCGTGTCGAAACATGGAATTAATTAATTCGCATTCTGTAGCTTATTTCGATGATAATAAATGGATAATTAGATGTTTAAAAATGAATTAATTATGATTCTGGCAATGAATTCCATGAAGAATGTTGAGATGTAGACTATGCAGCATTATTCATATTTAATTAATTTAATTAACTCATTTATAATTTGATTGTTACGATCGAATCAGTTTCAATTAAAGCTATACTAAATTGAGAGCTTGATCTATTGCTCAAGATTTGATGCGGTTGATGAACTCGATGAATTTTTGTTTCGGAATATATTGAGCATTTTGCTATCAAGTTTTCAATTGTTTTCACAATTTAGTCGTCAAGGCGCTGATGTATACATAACTGCATTAACGACCAGGCATAAAGATGCCCTGAAGACAAAGTATCAATTGATTTTGGCCAATTTTTAGCATGTTCAACGATATTTGCCACAAATTAAACAATTTATTGACCCAAAAATACACTCGAGGCAACTATCCTGCCTTTATATAATAAATAATCGACCCCTTTATGTGACCTTTTATTTGTACAACCTTGCCTTACGTATGTCTAGCCAACATTCCAATCTAGCAACTTCTATTGACACATTATCCCCCAAGCATTCATTAAACAATCTTCTGGAAACCTCTACGTAACTTGGCATAGGTTAGTTCCTCTTTTGGAGTACCCTTGATCATGGAAATTGCTAACGTAATGCTAATAATTATTAAATTATAGGCAGTTGCGTATAGTCATTGAAAAGAGTCATTTGTTTGCTTTCCGGCTATACTTAAGACCGCAAATTCTGCTGAGAGGAATTTTTGTATTCATTTTACGTCAATTCATTTTCAATCCAAGACAGAATTATCTAAATTGTATTGAATTGAAACATGTACAGGTAATTATATTAGAGTACTTTGGATAGAGTACTATGTACAGAGATGTTTCTGGCAAAAATAACATTAATGAAGTACAAGACAGAATTATCTAAATTTGTATTGAATTGAAACATGTACAGGTAATTATATTAGAATTCTGATTGAAAAATAATATGAATGTCGAGAAGGAATAGAAGGTTTGGACGTAAACATTAAAATTATTCAATCTGGAAGTAATCTATTCATTAAAAAAAAAATGTTCTTGAACTTTAATTTGGTAACGTTTTGTAATTAATTATGTCCTTGATTAATGGCATTTTAAACTGACCAGATTTGTTCTATAAAAATTAACGAAGTGTCAAAGTAACAGAACTTGTCTTAGAACAAGTTCTTAAACCCAATAAGAAGTTTGCATAATGCAAATAGATAGGTAATACCTGAATTAATTAAGACTGTCTTAGAGTCTGTCAAATCAAGAATTTAATGTATCAAAAATTCTAATTTTATTCAGTTTATAGCAAAAACATTAAATGCTGATTTTTTGGAAATTCCTCTGATTTCAATGTTAAACTAGAACAACACATGTCGATTAATAGATCCAAACTCAAACATCAGTGTGGTTCTGACTTGGTGCCGGATTCCAACCGAATCTAAAGCAAATCCTGCACATAAAATGGTACCGGATTCAGTTTAGAATCGATTTGAATTCGACACCAAGTTAGAATCAACCCGGTTTGGAACCCAATTTTTGATCATTTAGTCTATTTATAATAGTCGGGAAATGGCTTTTAAATGGACATCATACCATGAACAACCTAGTTTCAATGATGCATTTAACAATAATTTGACGAATTTTTGAGTTTTGAAAATTTCATACTCGCTAAGTGTTCCCGATGCGGAGATCAAGACTCCCCAGATAGTCTCGGTCTCGATCTCTGTGTAAAGAATTTGATGAAAATTTGTAGAGATCGAGTATTCGGGATACTTCAATATTCGCACACGCATTCGAATAAATTCGAACATTTGTTGATCACATTCAAATTATTTTCCAACCCCACTTAAATTTTGTATTAAGCTCTTCCATTCATTACAAAAATTAATGCTGATAAATTAACCAGTCATTCTTTTATCCTATCATTATTAATTAATTTAGTCATTTTTTTTTCAATACTGCGCAATTCAGTTCAAAATATTCTATGCAAATATCCACAAAAACAATGATTCCAGATTAACGATTAACACGTTCCATTCCACTGCATAAAATTTAATTTTGACAATGTTTTCATCCAAAAATATCTTTCCAAAGAAATCAAATTTGCATTCTTGTTTAATCTTGGTTTAATCACTATTGAAGATCAAGGCATGCTTATGGTAATTTTGCAATAAACAGCACATCTCATTTTATCAAAATTGCCTTCTTTTGGCATGTAAAATCAGAGTTCAAGCAGTTGTTGAATTAAATCGTAGTTAAAACACATTCAGCACTTAATAATTAGTTTTTAAAATTCTAATGGACGTTGAAGGACAAACATTTAGCTTACGTCACCATGTAGACACGCATTACTGTTCCTACTTTGTAATTACAGTAACTAAAAATAAATTTTTTATTGTCCATCGTGAAGAATTTTTTTATGAAAATTTCCATCATTAATAATTTAATTTGTTAATATATGCACATGTCTTTTGTTTCTGGACTTCCTACATGCACGAATGCGAATGAGTATTTGTGTTTTTAAATCTTAAGCTCCGGAAAAACGAGTTGAAATTCATTTTAATGTTAAGATAATATCGATGAATGCAGAATGAATTCTTAATAATAATGAAACAACTTTCAGGATCTGTGCAGACTGTTGAGAACTGGATTTTTTTTACTATAAGATGGTTAATGAACGAGAAGTTGGGAATTTAGAATGTTGAATAAGAAGCATTGGAAGTGTGTAATAACAGGTGGATTTGCTTAATTACAAACTTTAGGTACAGTAGTGGTATTTCTGTAATATATATGCATACAGTGTTCCTGATAAGGTTACAGACAATGAGAACACTCACTTAAATGAGCGTGCTTATGAGTATACTCAACTAATAAAATTGTGCATGCTCAATTTTATGAGCACACTCATATGCATTCTCCTTGAGTCTGTTTGGAGAAATTTTTAATTTTGCTACGGCACACCTTAGTGGTAATCAATGACCAAAACTCCACAAGTCATGCAACTCATGAAATTTCAAGCAAAGCTTGCAGTCGAGTCGACTTAATTCCTATTTTTCACACAAAATCCGAGTCGATCTCGAGTTCTGGGACTGGAATTTCTAGTGAGTACATTGTCTTGCATCACAGGTCACCCACAACAGCTCTATAGCAAGTTTTAGTTCATGGCCAACAGAACCATCAAAACAGAAATGCATCCTTGCAGCAATGCATTAAATATTGATAATACTTTCATTGCCATTCTAGCTTCCAATAACAAATATACACTTGAACCTTTTCGACGTCATTTCTTTACGATAAAAATTAAATAAAACTCCATGACACGTTTTAATTGTTAAACATCAATAAATTCCTTGATATGCTATACAGCCATTAATAAGTGGTTTTCAGTTTCATGTGTCCACTGTTCCATATGACTTATTGCTTTATTTTTAATGATAATATGGTCGAGCAGATTTAGTCAGTTCCATATTGTATTTCAGAATCTGAATTTAGTCACAACAGGAAGAACAGGCAGCAAAAAATAGCCAAAAGTTAAGCACCGTGCACAAAAATATTTTTTTAGTTCTAGTCCACTGAGAAATAAGAATCGATCGATAATTTGGAAGCACTTTAAATGGCTTCATTTGGGTACTCATAACTACTTACAGACGTGATGAACTTTCCGATTCCATTCTATGATGAAATTTTAATCTATTTTTGTAATTTATTTGAAATGTTTATTTTTAAGCACGCGAGAATTTTCTCAAAACTGTCTTGTGCCGCACACTGTTTCGACTGAACTGACTCGTGCTCGATACTGCATCGAGAAAAGAAAGAAAAATATTGTAAATAATTCTCATGTGGTGAGTTTTTTTATTAATTTTCAACACATGTCGCATATTCTCACCACAGTCAGCGTGTTTACACTCAAACTCGTTGTCATGGTAAGCTCTATTCTATGTTTGTATGGACTTCTGCATTTGTGTACAAAAAACATATGTTTTGGCCGCAGAATTTTAATTTGAGTGGTTTTTTTGTTGTGTTTTTTAAATAATTTTTTTTGTATATATTTTCAGGTGATGGTTTCGATTAAGAGTTTTTTGCTCTGTTTGGCGACACGTTTTGTGTATCCGAAAATTGGACTTTGAATAACAGGCTTCGTTTAATATGAATTTATTTGGAGCTAATGATAGTAACTTACTTTATTCAAATTAGAGTGATTTAATTATTTAAATATTGAATTTTGTCTAGTTTTTGCATAGATTTAATAAATTCAGTCACAATATTTTTAATTTTAAATAATTTATTTTATTTAGATTATAACTAGCTCTAAATGCTTCTAATTTAACCAAAATATTCCATATATATTACATGTATTAAATATTCCTTAGGAACGCTAATGTAATACATGTGGAACATTTTGATGGCATGAGCTTAAATGTCATAAGCATAGCTGTTTGAAAAGTGGAATTTCCAATGCCCTTGATCTCAGTATTAGTCTCGAGAATTTTTTAAGACCAAGACATAAGAGAAAAAAGCAGAATAAAGTCACAAAATATAATTAAATTTCAATATTTTACAAGAACTTTGGAGCATTATTTCTGCAATATCGTTCATATTCAACTAAAATTCTTTATATTTAGCTATTGTTCTAAAATTATTCTATTAAAATTTTAAATTATTATTAAGCTTATAAATTGTCACTACGCAAAAAAGGATTGTGTCTAAATTCAAATTCGAGTCGCGTCCGTAAATTTTGATGTATCATCTCTTAATAATCTCTGATTCTTGATCAATACATTTACCATTTTCAATAATGCTCAGATTAGAGTATTGCAAAGTTGATCTAAACCAGTAGTGGACAACTTTTTTTGTGTTACGGCACACCCGTGAATTTTTTTCGCGTTTCATCACATCAAACTAAAGTGTTACGCATTCGTTTAGCCGAGACAAGTTTTTTTAGAATTTCTTCTTTTCTATTAATTTTAACGAAACAACTTTTTTACTATATTAAATCTTATTAAAAATGTCAAATAACAAGCATAAGTTAAAGACTGTTAAGTTAGGATTTTCACGGAAAACTGAAAAAAATCGAAAATTACAAAACAACAATATTCGTTTAATTCCAATTTTGAAATTTTGATGATTGCATAATCTAACAACGTTTTATATTCTTACACTAACTATGAATCAACAATGCTTAATTTACTATAGCAAAACTACGTTTATGCTAAAAATTTAAATTTCATGGCGGCAAGAACCTCATGATTTTTCAAGATTTTGGCAAAACTGTATATTTTCTTGAGTTTCTTCAATAAATCTTACTGCGTTTTCATTAATCTTTCAGATTATATAATTGTTACTATTTATGTAGATTAAAGGGAAATAACAAAAACTTTTAGTTACTTGATAGTTTTATTAAAATTTTTTTCTTTATCTTAAATTTTTTGTTATATATCAATTATGCAATTAAAACTAGCTTTTTCATATAGTATTTTATTTGAACTTCAATAAGTTAATCAATGATTAATGAGGGATTTTTCAAAAAAAAGTAAAATTCTAGTGTCATGGTCTATACTTATGAAATTTAGTGAGTTTCCTATGAAAAATTTTTTGTTTCTTCCATGACACTAGAATTTTAATTTTTTTTGAAAAATCCTTCATTACATCATTGATTAACTTATTGAAGTTGATTTATTAGTTAAAATACTATATGAAAAAGCTAGTTTTAATTGCATAATGCTGATATATAACGCCAAATTTAAGATAAAGAAAAAAATTTTGGAATAAGCTTCAAGTAACTAAAAGTTTTTGTTAAATTTTTCCAATCTACATAAATAGTAACAAGTTATATATTATCTGAAAGATTAATTAAAACGCAGTAAGATTTATAAGAAACTCAAGAAAATATACAGTTATAGTGCCAAAATCTTGAAAAATCATGATTTTGCCGCCATTTTGAAATTTAAATTTTTAGCATAACTACGTAGTTTTGCTATAGTATTAAATGATTAAGCATTGTTGTATTCATAGTTAGTGTTTAAGAATATAAAACGTTAGTTAGATTATGCAATTTCATCAAAGTGCAAAATTGGAGCTCGAGTCGAATGCGTATTGTTGTTGTTGTAATTTTCAATTTGTCTCAGTTTTCCGTGAAAATCCTTCTTTTAACTTATGCTTGTTATTGACATTTTTAATAAATATAAAAAAGTTGTTTCGTTAAAATTAATAGAAAAGAAGAAATTCTAAAAAAACTTGTCTCGGCTAAACGAATGCGTAGCACTTTACTATGATACACAACATAATGTTTAATAGATTGAATATCCCGAGCGAAATAAATGAAGAATGTTTCCACATTAAGCTTTCAATGCTCCACTAGAGCCACCGAATGGAATCCGCCTCTATATGGCAGCCAAATGGATTGTTCCGTGCTATTAAAAAACCAGGCTCCGCTAAGACTAAAATGCTTTGTGAAAGAGTTTTCTTCATTTGTGTCACACGCGGTTCAACAGTTCAACATTATGTTGTGTACCAAAGTACACAGATTGCCCACTAATAATCTTGGCTTCAAGTTCTAGAAAAATTTATTCGTTATTTTTAAAAGCACTAAAACTGATGGAACATTAATTTTTGCAAGCTATTTGCACTTCATGGATAACTTACGCATTAAAACTTAATTAATGAATCTTAAAAAGCTGCACAAATTACTGAAATACAATAAAACAAGCCTAAAGCAATAAAAAGAGTCCATCAAAAAGTCAATGGCAATGAAAAAATTACTTCCAGTATAATTTACTTCCAGTTATGCGTATCGGATGTTTCTTGGCATCATCAACGAAAACGAAAATGTTTTAAGAAGGAAGAAAATGCTGCAAAAGAAAGAAGACGACCTTCAATAAAAATAAATCGATTTCCTTAATGTTTATTTTATTTATTGGAAGAACATTCTTATACAGTATTAAGCTATAAAGGGGTTGTTTGGATGTTATGTAAGGTTAGAAGTGGATTTTTGTGGTCCCTATATTTTTTGTGATGTATACTAACGTTTTGCAGCATAAATAAACTAGTACAATCTCTAAGCGTTACATAATATCCGAACGACCAAATCTTAGACATTGAATTAAATAATCTATATAAATGCCAGAGGACGAAGTCATCATAAAAGTTTTAAATGCAGATGCAGCAGATACTTTAACAGAGCTTATGCGAATGGAATTTAAACGATTTTTAAACAATTTTAAGCTATTTTCAATCACTCCCAAATAGTCCTAGTCAGCTTTTTGATCCAAAATCAGACACTAGATCGACTCTAACATGGTGGCAGGTTTAAATCCAAGCCAAGTCATAGTCATGCAGATCAAATCCAACACTATAACAGAGTCACGCCGACTTGAGGCCAAATTTAACATCCATCAACTTATTCGTGTCTGATAAATGCTAAATAAATTTACTCTAGCCACCCTAAACTATTCACTTGCCTTTCACCACGCTCGCGTTCATTTTTGGAGATTTTTATTGTATTGTATTTATGTTTGCAACAAAAGAACACGAAATTAAACGAAAAGCTCATAAAAAGCGCATTGAACTTTACGAGGATTTTATTATTCAAATTATGACAATTTGATTATTTTATTTTATTTCCAATATCACGAGATATTTAAATGAGAACTACTTTATGTCCTTCTTAGCGCGATTTCTATGGATGAGGAAATTCGGAGAAGATCCAAAAAGACTTTAGAAATCGCCAACTTTTGGGGATATTACTCCCGAATCTTAACGGGTAAAGAGACCACTTTTAGGTACCGTAGTGGTCTGTATTATGTCAGCATGATCTTTGCCTGTTAACGAATAGCATAAATCGGGTTATCGATCAATAATCCGGCTCCTGATAGTAGTGGCTCTGCATTGACCTTGGATTTGTTTTACATTCGACACAATGCAAAAGTCATGTCAGCCTGAAGCCGGATTTTAGATTGTCTAACAGACATGTGCTAATCAGATCTACCTTATACTCATTTGAGTATATTTTGAGTTTAGAAGGAGAAGGAGAAGTCAAATGATTGTGAGAATGTAATGTCGTGAGCAATGTGCGTGTCATATCGACAACACACTATACTATTACTGAAAGACCGGTCTCTCTGGTGAGAATTGAACCCAATTACTTCCAAATAAAGTGATAAAGATATCATGTATGTTAACTAACTACTCGACCACATAGACTTCATTCTCGCTTCGTAGGTTCGCCTATTTATCGCTTAATACCCCAGATTATACTCTGCTCAGACACCACAGAGATATATCCACGGGTATCTACTGTCATAAAGTATTCTGACTAGAACAATGACACAGAAAACAATGATTCAAAACAGCTATTCATAAACTCCATTAAATTATGTTCCAAAATAAATTATAAAGCCTATAGAATCTAGATTCTAGATAATCCGACAAGTTTCCTTGTCAATGATAACATTTATTGCCAACAAAATATTCCATTTCATTTCTGACCCGATTCTACAAAAACTTTGCGTCTATTTTTACACGCTCGCATTTATTCATTTCAATTATTTCATAAAAAAAGGCATTTATCAGAAATTATTGGCATGAAATACAAAATAAAAATAAAAAACAATTTAAATCATTTCACGAAATCAACAAACAAACTCAACTATGTTGCTATAATCTTCACTAAACATTACTAAAATATTTTCTAAACGATGATTAACATAAATGCAAATCTAATCGACCCTCGTGTACGATAAAATGATAATGGCGTTTCCACGCTTTTTCTTTTCCCCCTTTTTTATTGAGTCAGTGATAGCCAAACTGTACTTTTGGATTTGTGGAGTCAAATTTGTCACGGGAAATACCCAAATGTATGTACATGTCTGATGGGAAAACTTGTTAATTTCCTTAAGAGTTTCCGTAGTTTCCGTAGTTTAACTTCCACTGCTCCAGGGGGTATTCAGGGATAGGAAGGGTTTGGGGGTCAAATCCCCTCCCTCCCTTATCGACAACATATTTTAAATTGCTTTTGCCTGACTACACCCCAGCACTGCACCATATTAACAAGAATTTATGAAAGAATTTTTACTGCAATGTAGATAAAAAGCTATTTACAGCACCGTCGGTGGGTAGTACTTGTCCAAATGCTTCCAATAAAAGTATATCAGCTTTTACTGCCGTCGTATAGTCCAAAAAACTTACTTTACCGTCTTTATCTACATCGAATTTTCTAAGTGCAATTTCAACTAAATCTTTGACACTTTCTTCTCTCGTTTCATCATCGTCACCAGGGTGTTTCATTAGTGAGTTCCTGTATTAATCATAGTAGATAATTGTCATGCTATACAGCAATAATAATTAATATGTTTTACCTTAATAATGCAAACATTTCGTCTCGCGTGCTAAGAAGTTCATAAAAGAAAAGTATTTTGATTAGTTTTGGGTGGGAAAATATTCCAGAAGGGTTAAATGGGGGGAGACGTTTGGAAATGATGTCACTATGGAATTTTGAGGTTTGATTCCCAAACATCCCCAAACTGCCAAGAAAATTCTCAAAAAACAGTCAAATTTGACATTTTTGAGCTAAAACTGCTTAGAGATTCTCCAAACAGTTAGACGTCATTTGCAGTCTATCCCCCCATAGCCGTCTTCTTCGTGAATTGAGTCATTAACTCACAATGTCATTTAAAGTATCAAACTTACATAAAATTATCATTATTAAGATCATAAATTCGGAAACAAAACTGAAGTTTTTCAGTCAGCGTTCCTTTAAGAAACACAGACAGTCCACAAATCCATCCCTCAAGACGTATCGGAAGTCCTTCAAAGCCTTTATCCCACGTACAAAAAATTCTCTCCATCAGCGCTTCCTCCGTGACTATATCGAATGTGCTATGCAATAACTCACGAAAGACAGACCTGTCAATTCCCTCAATCGATGTACTTTGCTTGTTGATCATCATGCCTGGATTCATTGCAAGTTGTCGGCTTGTTATTGGACAATTTGATACTAATTTACGGTATATCCTTGATAAAGTTTCTAACTCATTTCTAGACAGCAAAAGGGAGAAAAAAATGGGGAAAAAAATTAGTTTTTTTAATGTGAAAAGTTTTGCGTTTCATAACTTTTAATTTGGATATTAAGGAACAGATTGTTTCCCTTCCCGTGACTCAATTCTCTATTTTTTGTAGAACGCATAATGATAGACAGAACGGATAAATGATATTCCATTAAGGCAGAGGTGGACAACCTTTTAATTTTTGTGGCACACCTTGAGAGTAAGCCTTGACTGTACCTGCACAGGACATATGATTCATGGAATTTCCATGCATTAGACACAAAAACTTTCAAATTAAAATGTTTTATTGATGACTTTTAAGAAGTTTTTGAGCATTTTGCCGAACAAATTTGTAAATGATCATTAATATTAATAAAATATCCTCAATTAATAGGGACGTCCTTGAAGTTTGCAAAAGTTTATGTCTTCCTTTTTGTTGCAAAATTTGTATGTCTTTTGGATTCTTAATGATCATGATGAAAGGGAAGGGTTTGTAATTGATTTAGTTTGGAAACTTTTATTTGAGCTATAAGATTGATGAGTAGTAAACGGAACTATGTGTGATATGTGATGAGACAAACTTCATCGTCATGCAAAAAGTTGGGCTTGTAGTATATATTACTAGGAGTATAGTAATATATTGTTTGGGGTCGTACACTTATGAAGCTACGCAATAAAATAAAGAGAAGCAATCAGTTGCAGATTTTAGGATTTTTTGTTTCTTTCAAGTAGGGACTTGCGACCTGTATGCGGAATATTATAAAATTTTGACAAAATTCACAATTTCCGACACAAAAATAGACCAAAACTGCCATCACCATGCCACCAGGGCTAGTCCACGTCTTTTTTCAACGCATCGATATGACGGATCGTTTAAGTCTCTTTAAATAATGCACTAACTATCCTTAAGCAGGCCAAATATCTGCTAAATGTATTGGACTTCCATTAAGTGTCATAATTACTTAAATAATCCACAGAGAAATATTTTTCATTTGTATCGCTCGATGTCTAAATTGTGCTGCTCCAAATTATCATTCCTATGTTAAGGATTGTCCAAAATTACTTCGAAATATGGCATTAAATAGTCATCGGAACACCGCAGCATTCTTATATTATCAACAAAAGATTACAAATTCTAACGGTGTCATGACAAGACAATAAACATAAAATGAGATTTGCAGTAGCATGTCACTCGATGAAAAGATCACATGACAGTATGAAATGTGTAAAATTAAATTAGAGCATTGCATTCAACTCCAAATACACCTACTAAAGCTCTGATTGATAGTTCTTTTCTTTTTTTTACTGCTTCAATTTCCAGTTCAGTTTTCAGTTTTCAACACACATTCTGTAAGTTCCATCACTCGATATTACAATAAATTCTCGCTTGAACACATCCAACCCTTTATTCCAGAAACTAATCCTTTTCAATTCAAGTCAAGGACCTCTAAATATTATTTATTACTCAATAAATACTCCCAACATATGTAATCACTTGCTCCAGAAATAAAATTGTCTGATTCTAAGAACCCATCGACATAAATTCACAATAAAATCACAATCCAACTTGTCATATTCCATAACAATCCATAAATATATATATCCACAAACAAACAACTTGTACCTTTACATGATTTTGACACATATTTACATGTAACATCGATATAAAATCACAATAAATTTTCTGATTACTTTGCCCTGGGTAATGATACATAAATTACGGATAGAATGATCGTCCCTATCCTTATAATCTAAATATATGTCATATCTTGCCAGAAATGAACATACATGCAAGACTCAAATTCGCACACGACAACTGCTCAGTTAGAAGTAATGCAAAAGTAAACGATTGTTGAAGCATGAAAACTTTTTCTTTTTTATTCTATGTCAATCAATTGTTTTTCCAGCTCAATCAAACATTTTCCCGATGAGTTTCCGTTATGCTGTACGTGTCATCAATTTTAGTCACAAAGAAGCCAACGGCAAGCAACAAAAAAATCAATTCTTTTAATATTATTTCCATACGCAATACTCACTTATTAAAATGTGTCTTCCGCTTTAGACTCTCGAGTACTTTTGGCTGTAGCTTGCCAAGCTGCTCATCCATTTTCGTTAATTTCTTACCCTTCTTTTTCTTTTCACCTTTCTCAGCCTTCTCTTTAAGCTGCTTACTCTGACGCCGATTACTTAAAAATATGCTTACCGATCGCAGCAAGACCGTGCCTGATGTTAATGCTTGACTCATTTGATCCATGGTTTTTTTTTCGCTTTTCTCTTTCTCTTTTTTTTGTAGTTTGTTGTTGTTGTTGTTGCTAAGTTTATAGATTATGGATAGGGTTGAAAAGTAGAGTTTGTGTGCTCTATTTGTGAGATAGTCGCTGTTTTTTGCTGCTTATACCTTTTTTTTTGTATTATGTTTCTCTGCCTTTAAGAATTTATCCTTTCATTTCCATCGTAAAGCGGAGCGGAATAAAGGAATATGTGGAAAAGAAATAAATAAAAAATAAAAAGTTTCTTTTGTTATTAAACAAAAAAAAATAAAACTCATTTTTTCGTGGCGTGAATTGTAGGAAAAATAAAACTTTTCTTGTTCCTTTCCTTTACGTAAAAAAGAAAAACTGAAAATCATTCTTTGTTCCATGTTGTGTGAAAAAAAATTGCTGAATCGCTCATAATTTTCAGTTTTCTTTTTTTGCTTTAAGAGTGCCTCATTACTATAATATTAAGTTTATTGTAAATATTTGCAAAGAACTTTCGAAAAACTACTTCCTGTGTTAAAGTAATTAATTTGAGTTTTTAAATTCTTGAATCAACAGTGAATTTTTAATAACCGTAGTAATCTATCAAATAATTCAAAAATAATAAAAGTTGAAAAATAACATAAATTGTTAATCAAAGTGTTAAAAGAAGGCTTTCAGGAGACTTTTCATAGATTGAAGCATTAATCATTGAGATAAAGACATGAATTCACTGGCTAATTCATCAATAAAGGTACGTACTTAGTTAAATAAGCTTAAGAACTAGTTAAATACTCCGAATTCTCACATGTCCGAGCGACACAAATGAAGAAGGCTCCGCAACGGAGCATTTAGAGCTCCGCTAAACCTCCTTTACTAATGCCAATAGAAGCTAAGAGATTTAACGGAGCCTTGAAAGTTTTTTTCCGTGGTGGAGCTTTCTTCATTTTTATCGCTCGAGATGACTCTTAATTTGACCGATTAAAATGCATTTTTAGAGTAACAATTCAAAAAGTTATCTTAGCACCCCGGGACAGAACTTGAAAAGGCTCGGATTTTGCTTCAAAATTCGACTCACGTTGAGTTGACTCCGTATACTATTCTAGTCTACGTCGAGCCAACTAGGATAACTATTTCCCCAATACAAGTATCTGATTAGGTATCTAAAAGCAAGGACAGACTATGACAGACTATCTATTTGACAGAAATTTGGAAGCCAATAAAAACGGCTTCCATTTGATGTTAACAAAAAAGCTTTAGATTCTTCATTGCCCTGGTAAGCTCCATCATATTTACCGGCAAAACAAAAATTTGATGTCATGACAAAATCACCCATAACCGATTTGTCACAAGTTTGATCTTATCATTTCCATTGCAAAGATCTGCGCAATTTATCCTCAATATCCTCTAACATTTACAATTCCTGCATCAATTTGATTGATGACATACAATGTCTATACCGCTATCTAACCTAGACAATCTTGTCCCCAACCTTCAAAATTCATCATTTTTATGGCTTCTTTTGTAGTCGTCAATGTCCCCTATCCATTCATTTTGTCTGCATTAACATGTTCACAAAAAGAAGTCATAAACCTTAAGCCATCAATATATGCCAATTATAAGTTAAGAAGTAAGCATTTTTAATGTATTCTAGACCGATTCTAGACATTAAACAAAATAGTTCTGTAATCACTCATTCATGAATAATTGACGAATGTTAAGGAACATGTCTTTACATAAAAATATTTATTGCAATATCTGATTTGATTAGATAAATAATTGAAGTCTTTTCATGAGAACAAACATGTTGCGTGATTCAAAGCATATCCGCTGTTGACAGGCGATTGAAATTCAATGATTTTGTGTAGCGAGGCGTTCGTTTGTGATGTAAGACTTAATGAAGGAAGGAATTCGAGTGGAAAAAATAAGTTATAGGTTGTTGGGAGGTTAGTGCCTATGTGATGCCTAGATCTAACTTATTTTTGTCCACTCAGGGAATGTAGAATTTAACAGACATTGAAAGTGCTTTCAAGAACAAAGTAAGCTGAGAGCAACGCTCACAAACATGCTTATCTTGTATATTTTCGGTGAGTAAGCTCTCGAGAGCATGCTCTTGGCTTGTTATGAAGAGCTTAATATATATTTTTGCATGATATTACTTGACAGAAGGCCCTGAGGGTAGGGATTGATATTCAGCTCATACTCAAAACTTTATTTGGGACTGAACACATTGTTAGAAGACTAGATGAAGCAAACAGACAAAGAGATTGCTTTTAGGTACAGTAGTAGTAGTGGTATAGTTTCTTCATCAAGGAAGCATGATATTTGTCTGTTAGGGTTATGTCTGATATTGTTGTTGCCAAAAGAATATAAAGCCTCGCTATGTCACCCAAAGAAATCTTAGAAATTGGATGTTGACAGAGACAGTGAATCATTTGATGTTGATAATTGACAGCCAGCCATAGAGCCAACTGTAGACGTCAACTAAGAGATACTATAGATTATAATTGCATTGCATGGCTAGTGATGTGAGTAGGTAGGTAACCAATACTCAATTAATTCGATGCTCAACATTCGAGTATTAGAAAATCGATCAAATATCAATTCCTGGCTCAGGTGATCCAAATCTATCAGGTGATTCTAGAGACGTCATTTGCCAATGAACCTCAAAAAATCAAAAGTGCCTCGATATTTCCGTTTTCCCCTTCATTAATCGCTTGAAACCACAGACAGTCGTAATAATTCTTTTTATGTTCATGTCTCAATGTGGTTTGCTTCGTGCACCTTTTTTGCCTTTTTGCTACCCCTCATTCTCTCCCCTTATGCTAATTCTTTTTAGTATCTGTGAAATGTGTTTATTTTTTATGATGATAAAACATGCAATTGTGACTGCTTTAAGTGGGTTATGTGAGTAACATCCGTTGCATATCGTTAGGTCACGAATTGATCAAACGTAATAATAAGTCATTCAATCTTTTTTTATTGCCACAAGTCATAAAATATTGGAACTAAAATCCATTAACAAAGATAACTGATTACTATTAGTGGAAATAAGCTCATTATTGAAAAAGCTCATAAAAAAGCTCACAATCGATAAACTTTTTGCCAGCCAAAAGCTCACTGCTTGTTGATTTTAAGTTTCATTGTAACTAAGCTTTTAGTTGCTACGATTCACAGCAATGACGTCATTAAAATCACACACAAAAAAAAAGAGCAACACTAATGAAATTAACAAAAACTTTTAGACACTTTTTTTGGGGGAGATGGATGGGATTTATGGATACACAGTTGACTGATCTGCTGGATTGTCACTTTCTAAATTTTAATTTAATTTAATTAAATCGCGTCAAGAACAAGAAAAGTTGTACTTCCTGTCAATTTAAATTTATCTCATTTTAAAATGTGGAACAGCCAGAAAACTTTTGTTCCTGACTTTTTTTGAGGGTGGTAAGACTTTTACATGGATTTCCTCTTAATGCCACTCACTTTTCTTACCCAACTTCCTTTATTTCCACCTCAAACTTTGTTATTTTTTCACTTTTTTTGCAACAGCAATCGACGTTAGTTTGTTGGAACTAAGCAATGATTTTTTTTAGCCAAGGAATTATCGTCTAAGTCCGCAATGACTTGGGTGTAAATTTCTTATGCAAGAAAAATATTCACAAAAATTTCTTTTTACCTTTCGTCCTTCCTCTATTGTCTTGAGAATTGGCAAAATAAAAAAAAATTCTCTGACGTCGACTTTTTGTTGATTATTATTTTTTACGGTCGTCATGGAATCGTCAATCAAATGCTCCACTATTTTATATGTTTGCGATGGCACATGTTGAACATAAATAAATACTGATGATGATCATCATCATTTTATAGTATCAAGGTAGATAAAAGCTTTCCACTTTTGTATGCAGAATCAATAGCAAATTCATAAATCGCGTGTGATACTTTAATATACATTACTTTGTGGATGTATAATATAAACAGATAAAAATAGAATTTGTGGCAAATGTAATTGACTGTGCCATGGTAGAATGATTCTTTGGTAAGCTCAAATTTATATGCAAAAAAACATCTGATGCAATTTTTTTTTGTGAGTCGAAAACAATGGCAAGTAGTCGCGCAATGTGCACATTTTATGTAAATTTTACTCAATTAATGAATTGTTGACATAAATCTCTTCGTACGAACATAAACATTCGCATATTTTCCAAATAGGATGATTGGATCTATTAACATGAAATTGCCCTTGTGACGTATGCAGTAGAGTATGTCTTTTGAATGGCTTGTGAAAGTGAAATTTAGATACATTAGTGCAGTTGGGGGATAGTAGGATTGAGATGAATGTCTCTGACTGCAACATACATCATAAGACTGACACATGACTCACTTTTGTCCGTCATTGAGGAATTGCTTCAACTTTGTATATGCAGCATTATCTGCTGTTTATAGTTTGGGACTAATTCATAATCATCCTACACCATGTTGCTTATCGGGTTCTATGTAACTGCAGCCACCAAAACAAAAATCTGTGTCACTCGATACTTTTTCAATGAGCATTACAATAATAGACTTCTAATGCGTGAATACATTTCAAGTAATAATTTCTTAATTAGATTTACTGTTTAATTGTTGAACATAAAAACACAATTTTTTAGGTCAGTCATCAGTTTTATGGGCATTTTATAGAATAAGGAATTTTATGGCACATTTTCTTATTGTTGCCTCGAGAAATGATCATAAAATTTTGTTAAATATTAATAAATGTTATTGTTTGAGTCTTCTGACTAACTTTCTGGAATGGGTAGAGAAGAATCGAGTTGTGAGTAAGAGTATGATGACATAATCACTTCTTTTATGGACACTTGAATGTTTTTGAAAGTGAATTGATTGTTATCCGAAAATAATAAAATTTCTATTGACCATAAAAGGCTTGGGAAGCATCTTAAGAATTGAAAATTGAGAATATTTGAGTTCTAAGTTTGTAGCACAAGTTTCGTTTTCAGTCGCAATAATGGACTGAAGACAGTCATCGTTCTGAACAGCACGACTGTATGACAGAATGCCTTACTAGCCATTAGGGCGTAAAACAGCCTCCTTGGACGCTCAGGCATGGTGTCGTCAGAGCTCATCTACGTAATGATCTCAAAACGGCAAGTAACAGTACACTAGCGACTATATTGAGCTTCCTGTTTATCATGGCTTGTTTGCATTAATCCATTCCCTTCCGTTCCTTCGAATATCATCAAATAATCCCTTCAATCCCATCCAAAACCCTTAAAATAGCTTCATGACACCCATGAAACAGCAAAATTCACATGCGACATAAAAACTTTTATTTTATTTTCCTACAAAGTCACCAAGTGCACTCATCAAATCAATTTTCAAGAACAAACAACTTTCACGTTGTGAATTCTCAAGCATCAAAACTCACAACAAACATTTCACGTGCATTATCTCTTGACAAACTTTTCTCAATAAATCTCAATCCTTTTTGTTTTGTGCTATCTCTGAACATAATTTTTTGATATGGAAATCCCTTATCGCAATGTTTTTCGTCATGATTTTTATGTAAAATTGAAGCACGTGTTGTAAGCATTAGTCATAAAGAAGGAGGTAGAAGATGTTTTATTTCTCATCAGGCTGGATGATAAGAGAGTAAAAAAGATATAAAAATTGTGCTGTGATTTATTGCTGAAAATTAATAAAATATGCTGAGGAGCATAATGTAGTCATGAATGAGCTACTTCATCGACGACCCGAACAGTACAACTTGTTTTCTAAGGTATGTCGTCATATTGACCTTAGATCGAAAATTTGGGCTGACCGCATCATGATGGCTGATTTAGACACAGCAGAACAGCACAGCGTGTTTGATAGGCAACTGATGTGCCGCCGAAAACGAGAAGATGCCTCAATGACACACTTGTTAGCGTCAACACGCGAAGTTGCCCTGATGGCACCACATTATATTGCTCTGGCTATTTCAATGCCAAACTTGTGGTTCACCGGATTTGCCACTCGGGCATGAGAATGTTATAATTTAATTGAGGCTTTAAGTGCTCTATCAGTACTATGGCAATTGTCTAATGCCAAAAAATAAGATTTGTCGCAGTTTACTGCTCGGGAATCAATCAAAAGTGATTACTTTACCAAGAATATTCACAGACTTAATTACTTAAAGCTACCATCCATATCCAGACATTAAATATCAAAAACCAAAAGAACCACCAATATGCTGATAAAAAATTATCTCATTTAATCAGCTTTTGTGGCATAAAATTTTAATTGAGACTCGCAAAGCAGCATAATGTTCATTAATAATAAGCGACAATAAGAAAGTTGTAAGAATTTTATGGGGATTTACGGAAGAATTTTCAACAGTCTGATGTCGTGTTATAAAATACCTGAAATTAATTTGCGGTATTTGCTCGCAATTAAAACTGTTGTGTCTTATCATTTTTACTCTATTAAGCTCACTTGAGACAAACGCGAGACTCTTCATAATCAATTAAATTTTTTTATTTCCAACAAAATTTTGTGACTCATCAACAATCAAACGTGTCTTTTATTAGTATGTGCTTGCTACCGCATCAGAAATGAATCACTTATAAGCTGGTAAAATCAACAATGATGCCGGTAAATTAATGAGAAGTATCAGTGCCTGTATATTTTGTTTGTAAATAATTTTTTTAAGTCGTAAATAAGGTTGTGCTTTGTGATTTGTTTGGTCAGAGGTATGTGCCGAGCTGTGGATGAAGGACAGTGGCTGTGGATTAGCAAATAGAAGTTGAACCTAGACAAGACCTAAGCGTAACCTAGACAATAGTCATAAGCGTAACCTGGGCGATCCTATCCGTAACCTAGACGAGGTCTAAGCGTAACCTGGGCGAGGACTAAGCAAAACGTATAGGAGCAATACGTAACCTAACCGGTCTAAGCGTAACCTGGGTGAGGACTAAAAGCAACCTAGGCGAGGTCAAAGCGCAACCCAGGCGAGACATATGCGTAACTTAGGTACTAGACTTATCGCGTTACCTAGACGAGTCCTATTTTAGATGCACAGGTTGTCCGTATCTTTCAGTTGTATCTCATAGCTCGTCCAAGTCTGCAGTTTTGGACAAACCCTAACAAATTGAAGAATTTTGTACAATCAATAGGAAGGGGAGGGGGAGGGGTAGTTGGTTTGACCGCAAACCCTAAATACACGTTTAAATGTACTCTACCATAAAGATCCTTACTTTACACAACGAATAATTGCATTCAAATAAAAATAAAGACAAGTCGTAAATAGGCATACAATAACAAACAATGCGTCACTCGGTCTCACCTGCCTACCTTTAACATCTCTTATTTTTAATCACTCTCCTCACATTGACGGACATTCCATTTTTATGAATTAATACTTTTTTTTGTGAACATTTCAATGAGCAATTCAAATGAAAATGAAAATTTATTGTGTGAAAAAAAAAATGAGGAATCAAGCAAAATGTCTTTAAGTTCAATGTAAAACTAAAAAAAAAAAATAAATTTGCAATTATTAGCATGGCTGAAAAGAAAATAACAACAATTATTCATCAAGTGTCTCTTTAAAATAATACAAAATCCTCAATATTACTGACATCAACTTGTATTTGAGTTGCGCAATTGCATTGTTATACGTCCAACAACATGTAACAGCTGAAAAAACATTGATAAAACATTGGAATTTCAATGTTTTAATGAATGTTTTTATCAATTTTTTTGCCGCTCAACCATTTATTTTATATATTCTCCATTTACCAACTGCCTCAATGCTTTTGCGTTTTGCTTTTTTTGTATTTTTTTTTATTTTGTATCCAACATTTTAGTTTGCATTCGCGAGTCAAGTGTGTTTCACGGCTAAAGTATTTACACCTGGAATTTAAAAAATATTGTAATAAATTGTGTATTTTTTTCTATATTCTTTTAAAATACATTTTAGTGACTATAGTCAAGCTATATTGTGTGTGAATAATAAAATATCAGTAAATAATGACAGAATAAAGCATTTGCTATCAAAATTTAAAGAAATAAAAAATCAATATCAATTATAAGAGAAAAAAAGAAAAATAAAGGCAGAAGAGAATATTATTGTGTGTATAAATCTATAACTTGTGAATTTTTTATTACGTATAAAGGCACGACACAACAAAATAAAAATTTTCCCAATATTTTTTCATTGTGCAATAATAAATTCGATAAGAGAATTATTTTTTTGGAAAGGGGGAAGAAAGTAATTTTAAAACTGTAAAGTTTATTGACATAAACAAAGTGTGCAGTCAGGAACAAAAGAAAAAACTTCCAAGAAGTTATTAGACATATTGAAAGAAGTAGAAAAAAAATCGATAGCATATCTGTGAGACTGTAATAATTCTAAGATAATGTGCAGCTGCACTGATTAGTTTTGCAAACTTACTCACCTTATAAGCTACATATTTTTTATAGCTACAAAGTGAAACGGACGTTGAAATAAAGGTTATATTGCAAATCAAGAATGAAGAAAAGAGGAATAAAAGAAAGAAATAGAGAAGAACAGCATTAACCGACATCAGCGAAGGAGAACCATAAGAGACAATAAAGACTTTTTCAACTATGTTGTGCTGCTTAGAACAATGCTCGGTGTTATTTCGCATGAATAAATAAACTCTTAAAATAAATAACAAAGCCAATTTGCAAAATTTTTTTGGTGCTTTTTGAAGACAATTCTCGATAACTACAAGCTGAACATCATTTAAGTAAGTAAATTATTATTCATGGCACAAAGATGACAAACATATAATTGAATGAAGCGCATCTAATTTTGTGACTAAAGACACGGACGGATCGGTTTGCCGTCAAATATGCTTCTTGACTATTTAGTACGTCGATACTGTTACATCAATTACCAGACTTTAACCCAAAAAATAAAAGAATTTAATTACGATTGTTTCGGAAAAAGCAAATAGCCAAGCTGCTCGTTATCAGGTTGAAACATAAAAAAATATATATATTTGGGCAATAGCACTAAATCACTAAAATAATTTACCGAAATTGTATGAAATGGGAAGTTAAACATTAAATTGGGAGATGGATGGATTAAAGCGAATTTTTTCGGGTTAAAGTGTTTTGGGGAATTGCTGATTGTGGTAATTAGAATGCCTTAGAATATCTGATTCTGATGTTGGTTGCTAGGGTAAACTGGAGGCAACAACAAGTGCTCACCATATCAAAATTAGATACAATACAATGAAAATGCACCTGCAATATTAAAAGCAGTAACTAAAATAGTGATGAGCAGCCTGTGTGCGTCCAAAATATTTTGGAAATCGTAAACCATATGCCGTGTGTGATTTCAGTCAAGGTTTATCACCAATTTTTCTAGCGAAGAATAAAAGATTAAAAGAAGACAAAACAGAAAGAAAGACCACCACCGAACTTTGGTATGGCAAACTGTTAATAGGGTACATCATAAACATACTCGAGACAATACTAACTAGGGAAACATATCCGAGAAACTAACCGAGCCCCAATCGTCAGCTTAATGGAAACTAGAAACTTGAAACTAAAAACAGAACATTTTACCGTCAGATACTTGATAAACTCAAATTTACGGAAAAAGAATTGTGATGGTCGCAATCTAGGTTCGAATCCTTTAAAATTCAAACAATTTTATATAATCGGATATCATGAATTTGTATTTTTTGTCAATTTAACTAGAATTTTTTTGTGATTAAATGTTGCGGGGCGCCTTGTTTCAATTGCCATTTAACTACTGGACACAGTAATACTTAGAGAACGTTTGTTTCGACCATCTCATCCATCATAATGCTTAAAACGCAATCATGAATTAAACTGTATACTTCTTAATGTGTGTTCCTTAATAAAGTTCTAAGTGCCCCTTTAAGCGCTACGTAATTTTCGAACGCTCCTTTAACAATCGAGTCAAAAAATTTAAAACCCAAACTTTCTTCAAATCTACTAATTTATAAAGCTAATTCCACAAATTTTTATTGTAAACGCAACATAATTTTCATCCAAAAATCATAGAATTATTATTAAAACTAACAAAAAAATATTTGTGTCAAATACCGAGCGTGATATTTTCTCAAATTTCAATAAAAAAAGAGTCATTTATTCTGTTTTGACTCAATTTGACGTCATGGTAGCCGAAAGAGAAGCGCGTAAAAAAGAAGAAGAATGGAAATAAATGGATGTGGAAATGTCGGTGCGACAGAACATTTTAAATTCAATTTTAGGTCTATTGAAAATTATTTATTTGTCACTTTTTTTAACCAAATACACGACAACAATTCACAGCTTAACAATTTACAAGTCGCTTCTTTTTAATTCACTTTAAGTGCCTGCTACCTTTTTAATGATACGCTATCTGATAAGCGATCTTTTTCAAAATTTACGACATTCAAATGTACGTATCAGTATACAGCACGCATTCGGGCTACACAAAATGTGTAGAATGACTCATTATGTTCCATAAAATTGCCTTATAGCCTTTTTCATGTACTCGATATAAATTTTGTTGTAATTTGTCTCCAATGAATCACTTTGTAAGATTCGATGATGTAAAAGCTTGTTTGCTTAATATTTAATGGGGTTATGAGTGAGAATTGATAATTGTTGGGAATATTTTGGAAGTATTTCAATTGTTTTTTGAAAGTGTTTTTTTAAACAGATTTTTTAACGAAAATTACATTAAAAATTTAACGGTTTTTCAAAATTTTAAAAATTCAAAGTTTTCAACGGTTTCTGAAAATTCAAAAGATTCAACGGTCAAAATTTTTAGAAAAAATTTGAATTTTTAGAAACCGTTAAAATTTTAAAATTCCTTTCCAACGAATTTTTGAGCATTAATTATCTTTATAATATCTAGTAAGCCTTCATTCAACACAAATTTATGCTGAATTGACAATTAATTCCATAATTAATTTCCATCTATAAAATCCCAAGCATATATTAAGGCATTAAAAAAGCAAATATTTGCACATGATTTTATCATTCAATTTTCCCTCAAGTCCTTTTTAATCCCTCCCGCATCATAATTTTATGTGCAAACATCTGACCTTGCATAATGAGGTAACAACCGATATCATGATAAATAATACATAAGTGAAATAAAATGTGTAATAAAGCCGCGAGCTGAATTTACTTCTTCATTTCTTTTACTTTTGTTTCCATATTCACATTTATGCTTATTTCTCTTTGTGTAACATAAATGACGGACGATTGCGGTTGAGGACGGGTGTTGTGTTGTAAAAGATTGCAGTATTACATCACGTACATTTTAACCCAAAATATGATAATGTACCGCAATGAATTATATAGAAGTTTTTTTTTTGTTGAGGAATTGACTTGATAAATGATCGAGGAAGTTTTCGGGTTCCTTTTTCGGGTATGGAAACATGGGAATTCCAGCTTTTATGAAAATTAGAATTTTTTGAATTTTACATGACGGTTATTTTCGGCATTAATTTCAATTAATTTTATTTTGGCAATTAAGAGTCAAAAATTGGCAATTCCTGTGCTGCTCAGGTACCCAGACCAACTATTGACTCAGACATAGGAATTCCAGCCTTTATGGTAATTGCCATTTTTTGAATTTTAAATGACGGTTATTTTTGGCATTAATTTCAATTAAATTAATTTTGGCAATTTTAAGTCAAAAATTGACAATTCTTATGCTGCTCGGGTACATACACCAACTTTTCAAGATCCAGCAACGATAAAGTTTTGACACAGCATCAAAAACTTTACAAACTGTCTCAATGAACATGTTAAAGTACTTACAAATTGCCTGAACCAGAGAATGTCATTTCATGCAGCACCAAAGATTATCAAAATCAGATGAAAAAGCATAAAGAAGAATTAATGCTCGTACAAGTTTAGCATTCGCTCATATTGAGTCATTTATTGCATGTAATTTAAAACTTTTCATGTCATATAAATAAATGTCTAACACGTACAAAAATATAGTGAACCTCAGGTGTAAAATATTCAGACTTATGAAGCCTTTTAAGCTCAATTAGGAATGAGCAAGTGTCAATCGTGAGCATGAGCATTGAGACAACTTGACAACAGAATTTAATTTCAATTCAGTCATTAAATGAGACAAATTTAGAGACTGGCAACATGAAAATTTGGCAATTTAGACAAAATTGAAATGCACAAGAAGGAAATTGAATTTTTGTCTCGATTTCCTGAGTAAATTACACACATGATTTTGAAATTAAATATAAAAAAGTTATTTTTTGCAATATTGTACAATGTGTTAAAGCATAATATACTGAATTTTTTGGGGGCAAGTTAGGAAGTTATTTGAGAATTAGGATTAAAGCGCATTATTTTTAAATAAATTGGGAAATAAGGCATGATATGGCTAATGATAAGTAATTTAATGGATAGTTGCAATATGTGTAAGGTCAATGGAAACAGTCCATCTGCCATAGAACGTTATCTTTTGCAAGTTTCCTCTAAATCAAGTAGATCAGGTAGATTAAGGAGAAACCTGCGACAGGCAAGTCCTGGAACATAAATCAACCTGTCAACAGGTAATGACAGACAAAAACCTGTGACTGGTCATCTTCAATCAAAACCTGTCACTTCCACCTATATTTAATAGTAATCTATTCCACATATACGATCTTGTCATATAGATCAATCGTAATTCATGACCTCGATTATATGACGAAAGAAGCAAGTACTATAGCTAGCTTCAGACTGTCAATTGACAATATCAACCGACACAGATCAAGCTTGAGTACATCCGAAGAACTATGTGATCTCTTGTCCACTTTAAAGTCTGATTGGAACCTAGAAACATACCCAATGAACTTCTCGCTCATTTTATCCAACTTAACCCCTCATACCACCGACTCACATTAATTCATAATCGATAATTCAGTAAACTAATCATGCAAAAAAGATCACTTAACCACACTCATTTCAAAACTCAGTGTTAAAAGCTCCAAAACTATGTTAGTTGCAGCTAATTTCCTAAACCATAGAAAATCTTTAAAAATATCCAATTTTTAATTATGCACAAAAAAAATTTTTGACATTTTTCTCGGTCTTGCTGAAAAATAAAATTTCATGCGCAATTTATGTGGCTTACTTAACGAGATTTCACAAATTCTTTGTGGTTTCATAAAAAAGAGTCCTAAAGCATTTTAATTTTCTACAAAAGGAATTTACAGCAACACGCACATCCGAAACCAATGTAATGTAACTTTAGAATGCAAACAATGAAGAAGATTGTGGAATAGCTTAACAGGCAGTGAGCATGAGCAATTCATTGAGCGTGTTCATGAGTATACTTCAGTGGTGCACAATCTGTCTGCCTCGAGATATTAGTAAACTGTCAAACATTTCTGAAATTTGTCATGACAATTGAGCATGCTTAATTTTATGAGCATAGTCATGAGCATATATGCTTACTTACTTCAATGGCTGTATAGATCAATTGTTATTCATGGCCTCCTTCAGATGGCGTCTAAAGCTGACTCTATCGCTGACTTTTGTTTGCCAATTCAGTCTATCAATCAATTCTTAATACAATACTGTCTCTATAGACATGCAATAGCCAAAGAGACAATTTTTAGGTACCGTGGTGCTATTCCTTTACCATGAAAGCATACCTGTTAATGGACATGCTGACATCTTCCATCCAAGAGTTCTTTGGTCGTCTACGAGTCAGTCTTTGTTTATTCTGGAATTGTATATACAAGAACAATTTAACTTCCCGTATTTTACTTTTTACATCATCCAAGCAGACAGTGCTTGTTGAACACAAATAACACAAAAAATTTTATATATAATATGTGATATTCTTTTTATTCGCCAATAATATTGATTGATCGTCTTATGAATGGGAGGGAAATCGATAATCACATTTTTTTTATGTTTCTACAAACTATACTTATATATTAATAACGATCGATTTTCATTGTTTCCATCCTCATGTTCTTCCGCTGGTGGGAAGAAGATAAAAAGTCAAGGCACTATTTTTTGTAAGCTTCAAGTAATCAATTTAATGAAATTGTTTGGAAGATTTTTGAAGATTATTAAGCATTAATGGAATATTTATCACCGTCTTGATTGCTTCTTTGGAAATATGAGAATGATGGAGGAACTGGGGCAAACAAGAGAACAGCATGAAGAAGTTTAAATGAGGAAAAATTAATTTTCAAAGTTTTTTCTGTTTGTGGATAAGTTATTAGGTTTCCAGAATATTCATTTAGCAGAGATGATTAAATTAGGTTGAAAAACTTTTGATTTTTTTGGTAAAGTATTTATGGAGCTTATGCAGGTTGGATTGTGTAAGACATAAAGTATTGAAGTTAAGATCCAAAAGTTTTCAAAACCTTGAAATTAAATGATTTTGTAATTATATGAATTGGTTGTAGCAACTGAAGACTTCAAGACAATAATCTTAATATAGACGATGTAATTGTATTGATGAACTTAATATAATTTACTTCTAATCAATTTGTTTAAAGGTTCAAATCCTATCAGTAAACTAATTTATTTAATTGCTTGCTTCAGATCGATTTTTTTTAGCACTCTGAATCGTAAGCCGTTCATAAAGCGGTTTCTCCTGTTCCAAGCTAAATCCAAGTTCAAATGAACCGTTGCATTTAAATCCTGGATACTTTCGGTTGTCAATTTTCAACATATTATTCATATTAGAGTTTAAAACTCGACTTAAGACTGCTAAAATCGATTAAAATTTGTTGAAATTGTGTGAAGTATAACATTTGATACAAATTCCAATCAATTTTCAAATTTAATTCAGTTTAGCTACGACCAGTGATTTAAACTGTTCCAAAATCTTGAATACCCCTCTGAAAGTCCAAACCTTCTAAATTCATCCAATAATAATGCAACTATGACTCAAAGCCTATGTACATCCGTGGACAACCTGTGTGCCACCAAAATATTTTGGAAATACCATAAACCGTAAGCTGTGGCCGGTTTTGGTAGAGGCTTATCACCAAGGTATACTGCGATAAATAAAAAGATGCACACCACTGACCTACATAATACCTCTCTTCTTTAACTTTGTTACATTTGTGAATCTTACTTCATTAATTCTAATTTAAGAAGCTTTATGAAATTCGTTACATATACATTTTAATTTATGTAAGCCATCATTCTAGAACAACCTTTAAAGTCCATCATTATTTACGCAACATTCCTAAACCATAACAAGACATCACGTAATTATCATTAGAACCCTAACGCGTGCCCTTGTCTGCTCAATCTCAAAAACTCAATTCCAGTGCAAACAAGCAATTTTACAGCTCAATTGTAATGCGATCATCATTAAGACGATTAAAAGTTTTGTTTGTAAATTGAGCTATAATTAATGATTTTTTTTTTTTACAACTGAAAGAAAAGACTGAAAAAGTTACAATTGTACTAACTCACGACTCTCATGTTCCAATTGTAAATTATAAACAAAAAATTAATAATATTAATATAAAATATAGGTATGCTAATTAAGCGATGAGTGTGAAAATTTCAATAATAACGTAAATAAAAGAATGAATAATTCCCACACTAAAAATCACGATATATATTAATGACTGGCCCGAGCAACACAGTATGGCTCAATTTTGTGCAAGCTTTGAGAAAATGTCAGTAATGGAATCGGTTGGAAAGGTTATTGTAGTAAGCTAGGCTCCACATCGGCCCATGGTTCCAATATGTAGTTAGCAACCCGAACGACACCAACTGTTCAATTTTGTACAAGTCTTGTGATATGGCTAGCAAAAGAGTCAGATGGAAAGGCTTTTGTAGTATCCTAGTCTCCATATCGCGATAATACAACCCGAGCGACACAAATTTTTGCAATGCAGTCGATTATAAAGGTTATTGCAGAAAGCTAGGCTCCGAATTGAAGCATACTTATTTGCTTCCTTGGCTGGGGCACATGTGGCCTATTACGGCCAGAACGTCTCAAGTCGTCTCGAATTATAGTTACAATAAGTAGTAAGTACCCGATCGAAACAATTACGGCGAACTGCATTTTTCACCATAAAAATGGGTCAACCAGTCATCACGATGTCGTTGCAACTTCGTGTCTTACCGTTTATACGTCGACGTAGCAAAGCCCTCCCGAACACCATGTGCTGTTCGGGGTTAACCCATGTAAATCAGCACAATAGAGAGGATATATAATTAGGTTGTGATACATTTTTAATTAAAAAGATACACACACGTACACATCATTGATGAGTGCCATGAGCCATAAAATCCATAAATTTAGTCATTTCGAAAAAAATGCTTAACGCACCTTTAAAGCCACCAAAAAAAAAATCATGCGAAATTCTTCACAGATTTTAAAACTCAATTTTATGGTTTCAATAAATCGATTTTGTAAATATTTCGTTGTCGCAAGTGCATATCGTATTACCTTACGTATCTATATCCATTGTGGCTTGAAAAATTTAAATCACGTTTTTTTTTTTATTTCTCTCTCTTGTGAGCTTTACGAAATCTTTTTTTTAAAGCTTTATTGCCTTACTAATTATTATAACATACATAATAAAAAAAAATGCTATGGCAATTCTTATTGTATCTAGTCTAGTTAGATAGACGTGCATGTGTGATTTAATTGTAAAAAATTAAACCATTTCGAATATTCTACAATTCGTACATACATGGTTGTATCACGCATTTATCTAAAGACTGCTATAAAATAAGGTTTCCGTATAAAGTCATAACTTAGTTCGTCACATCGACCTTCGACTAGTCAATAATGGAAGTCCAATGCTAAAAATCGTCAACTTTTTTTTTGATGGATACTTTCCGATTTCACTTCACTTTGCTGGTCACGCAGTCAATGACATCGACATAAAAAATTTAAAAAAAAAATTTCTTCTTTCCTTTCTGTAAAGTCATGGCAATTTATCCTTTCATAAATAAACAATCAATAGATTGACTGTTATGTAGCTATTCCCGATCTGGACATATATTGATATGTTGCCATCATGGTGACATTGTGCCCGGTTGTTTAAGCCTAGTGGCTATTACTTGGTTCTAAAGTTACTGCCGTCTAGTTGCTAAGGAGGCAACAGTTCAATGTATGCCTGTCTGATCATGTCCCGAGCAACACAACCAAATCCCAAAATCAGACGACAATAAACAGTCACGATAAGATGCAACCCTTAATACCAGCAACTTAGTAGTGTCCTAGCAATCACCATGTGCCGATCGGTATCATGTATTATACTCAACTGAGGGATGTGATATAAAAGGCTTGTGGCTATAAAAAGAATATAGAATTCATGACATTAAAAATGATTTTATATATTTTATTTTTTCATTATGGGAATTGTGGTGATATATTGTTGATGTAGATAGGTATGTGCTTGATTCTTGACTATTTTGATAGAGCTTCACTTTAGTGACTTTATAAATTGGGATAAATGATAATATTTGCTTTAAACCTTAAACAATGCTTATCAAATGCTGGTCTACCTTTAAATCACTTTGAGAAGGCTTTAGGCTTTTTGGGTTCTATCTTCAGATCTGGGAGGTGGGCAATAAGTGATTCAATACAACCCCTACTTACTTTGTACAGAATTCTAATTCTATTCTATTCTTCTATTCCTGAAAATACTCAAAAATTTCAGACTCAAGTACGAAAAAAAGTTACAAGCGCCATAAAATCAGAATCGCGTGCAAACCTTTTAATTAACTTTTATTGCTAAAGTTCAAATCACGATTTTCCTGCGAAATTCACTCCAACCAGCCAAACGGCACGTTTAGTTCATTCTACAATACATTCCCCTAAACTGTCTCTTCATCAATTTCCTCATTAAATCACTCATACGGTCGGTTCTATAATCCTCAATTAAAGAGAATGAAAATCACCTCGAGCAAGTCATATGCATCCCAAAATCGTCCATAACAATGTTATTTAATCTTCTTACAATATACATTCCATCCTTCAAAATTTATTAAACTTCCCATCTATAATACCCATATATGCATCATGCAGACTTACACTACACTTTTACATTCATTCTAAAGTTTTATGACCGTATGATAAATGTATACAGGAAAAGAAAGAAGACTTCAAGTTGAGATTGATGATACCATTACTCTCATGACATTGGAAATTGAATGATGTTTATTCAATTAAATCAGCAATTGAACTTCACATTAAGTAGTCTTTGGAGATTTTTTTTTTTCATTGATTTATTTTCACGTTAGTCAATGCGCTGGACAGTGTTGTTGACTAGGAGTGCCTGGTGTTCAATATACTTTGAGGTATACAATGCTCTATGATATGACCTAGGGCACTACAACAATGAGTGGTTGGATATACTTTTGAACTACTAACTGGGTTGAACCCTATCAATACTCATGGACGGCTAGACTATAGTAAATTTCTGGGTATACCTTTGTCTGAGTAAACCTTACTCATACTTCAATCCATATCCTAGGATAAATTGTTCCAGCATAAAACATTGAATTATCCAGGTCCAGTCACCCAAAAGAATCTATGGCAATTTAAAAAATTACACAAATCTGTTAAATGATCCAATATACGTACCCTTGTCGTCATGATTCTAGCTTAGTTCCAAAATTGATTTAAATCTGCCAACATGGCAGAGACACTAGGGTCTTTTTGGATCAATTGACCGAATTATGCTTTTTGGGTTTAGACTTAAAGCAAGAGTAGGAAATGAATCAAAATTGTTAAAACTGTGATTAATTTGTTCTGTAATCTTGACCTGGACATTTCTGAGTATTCATACTAAGTCAGTATCTTGTCGTCTAGATGTCTGCACTCAGAGTGACATTTTATTTCGATCCTGGCAAGCAACTATGTGTCCATTGAAAAGCTTGAGTCTAGACTTGGTCTAGACCACAACCAGTCAGATAACAACCCTGCATGCACATTTACAGATCATCTTCATCATTTTGAGATCAAATTTGAAATTAAGCTTCGTGCCGTCATGAAAATTACAAAAAGAACTAGCAACAAAACGTAAACAATTTGTTTTTAATAACATGATTCATGAATGAATATTTTTTTTTTCTTTTTCGGAACAAAAGCCTTGAAATACACATGAAAAAAAAAGAAATTGTATTGAAAGCAGACAAATTAAAATATGTATGAATGGATATGAAAAAGAAGTAAGCAAAATGTCTATTTTAAAAACCATAACAACCGACAAATCGGAAACACAACTTGTAGTAGTTCATAAAACTATTGAACTTATATTTTTTTTCGGTATATGCTTTACATTCGTTAATGTCATGTTTTCTTTCACCTTTTAATTGGATTTGATTTCAGTTACTGACTGTAGTAGATTACTGGTTTGTTGCATTGTTCGAAGCTTTGCGGATAAGATTTCTGCGGTTTTCGGTTTCGTAAGATATTTGGATAATATTGATTCAATAAATTTAGTTGAATATGTAAGAAAGTTGTGCGATTTTTTGCTGGTCATGAGTAGCTATTGACGTCATTTTGATACATTTGTCAATTTATTTGCAATTTATTGATAGCAAGTTGTCACAATTCAATCATATTTTAATATTTTTTGGCACATTCCTAGGTGATAATAAGCTTAGAGAGAAGAATGCGAGAAGAAGGCGTTCAAACCTCATTAGGGGTATGTATACCCGAAAGGATACACTCGTGAGTTTGGTATTGTGCTGGATTTTACCAAATCTGGCGATCCTTCTTAGAGTCACGTCGACCTGTTACATTTTCACCCTTTTCTAAGCCGTGTGCCTTTTGTGCTAGAGCCTGTACCCCTGAAGTGGCATTTTAGATTGACATCAGATATTTCACACAACTTCTGTCAAGTCCATGAACCTAAAACTTAATAATTACAAAATTCGTCCAAAAATAACTAAAAGCTCACAAAATATATCACATCAACGTGCTCAGGATACATAATACTTTCATTTTTGCGACGTCATGTCATTCGAGAATGATGACGAAAATAGCACATATCGACAATGTGTCGCCAATATGTTGTTGCCAAAGGTATCAATCATGTACACTTGGCATTCATTATAAAGTCTTTGAAAGTATTAATCCGTATTTATCAGTTTCCTAACGTTTGCTTTAAATTTGTCCGAGTAGCCCAATTGAGGCGGTAGGGCCCCACTTGACTTGGAAGGGCGCAATTGCATATTCTAGTCGGTTTGTACAAAAAATTGAGTTTCCTGCATCATCCTGCATTCTTCCTTTAAAAAACGTGTCTTTTTACCCGATTTTTACAATATTTAAGGAATTTTAGGCCACCCTGCCCTAAATTATCCATAGAAACCCTCTTATAAGATACAAGTCCATTGACTCCAAGTCACAATACATCCAAAACTTCTATTCAACTTCGGAAACCAATTAAAATCCCAATAAAAAAGTCGAAGCAGAACAACATCAAAAGGAACTTTTGAATAGCGACGATGAAGTAAATAGTGCGAAAAGAAAACTAATGATGATTAATCAATGAAATGATCATGGACAAGCTCTTTTGACTGTATTTCTTTTGATAAATATTTGGTGCATGAAATGCTTTTGTAAGGTGCTGGTATAGAGTTAAAGTTCACGAGTTTAGTGAATAATTGTGGAAGATTGGCAGTTAAATTAAATTAGGAATTTATTGACTGAGGAATCTGGCATGATGTATTTAACGAAATTGGTGGAATCAAGGCTTAATTATTGGCAATTTTGTAGCAGAATTTTAATTAAAATTGCTGAATTTGGAATTTTGGAATGTCTTAATAATGAAGAATATTCGAGTTAAAAACTGCTGAGCTACAATGTCACTACGTGCTAGTCATTCTCAAAATCATGTAGCATGACACATGCTAAATCTAATCTGACCATCAATTCAATCAGACTGTGTGAATAATTCAAGTTTTATTGCCTCTGAGGATCAATTTAACCCAGATTAATTTCAAAAATAACCCAAATTCACTCCGATATTTTTCGTACTTCTTACTTCATACTTTTTTAAGCACTGCTCATCATTAAGACGTTATTTCAATCCGTTAATGCGTGGGCATGAAATAATGCATTATTCAGAAATTAATTTTTTCATTCATTTAAGTGAAATGGTTCAAGTTTCTATAGCTAACTTTAAAAACTGTTAATGGAGATGTCCTCATACTCTACATTGGATATTGTAGGGCGTTTCAAAAGCTTCTGAAAAAGGCAATTAATATTTTTTATTGTCCATTCAGTTAAGTGACAGATTTCTTATTTGGAATTCAGATGTGGTAAGGACATGATGCTTTTTGTAACATGCCCAAATGCTGGTTAATGGAGAGTATGGTATGATGGGTTATTTAATAAGTGATGTCATGGAAATTTAAGACTTTTAGTAGGATTCAGTTAAGAACTGTAAACCTGCATTTCTTTCATTTTAGACACACATGCCTGCAATTTTAGGTTGTACCTCAGAAGTCGTCTAAGACTCCAAACCTTCATTTCTTGCCTGTTTATCTGCAATTTAGTATGATTCCTAGATTATCAAGAGCTTCTCCTCAAGTATAATGTGTAATAAATATGTGACAGCCTCAGTGGAAAGTGGAGTCTATTGGGATGAGTTTGTAGTATAAATCCTGATCTAAAGTAAGGCATTTGACTGCTGATATTTGTTTAACGAGTGAAGGTGCACCAGACTTTTCGAATCAGTATAATTACAGTTTATAGTGGGATCAGAAGCACTGATTTGATGATATTACAGATTGTAGCCTATGTAGAGATGGGGGTATTGAGCTTGACAAGGAAAAAGACTGTACGGCTCATATTTACTTCATATGATTCAAATGAATTACCGAGTCTCGATACTCATGAACCCAGGATCGGTATTCCAATAATTAAATACAGTAGTACTAAACAATTCAGTCACTGACCCACTTCAACTCACGTGTTGCCCTCGATCTCCCTCAAAATTAGACATGATACAAATATAAACCTTCTAAGAAATTCAATTTTAAATACCATTTATGCAAACAGCGAAAACAACTTAAAAACTCATTTAGTAAATTCACGAAACTGCATTAAATTTTCATCGTTGAATTCGTCCACGGTGTTTTGTTAATGCCAGGAAGTAGCAGCTCAAGCTTAGTATGAAAAATAAACGAATTTTCATTTAACAAAAAAAGCTATATGCAAAATTTATTGTTTGGTGTGAATGCCTCGCATAATAACCTGACCCACATAAATTATAAGCATTTCGGAACCAGCAATTTAAATATCCTTTATGTAGGAAGCATTCAGATGCTGGGATTGTTGGTGTGTTTTTTTTTTTTGTAAATTTTTCATTAACACAAATGGAATTCATTTCAATTTTTTATGGGTAATAACTTACAAGCTGTTAAGCATTAAGATTCACACATTGTGCTTTTGTGTTAATTTGATTTTTTGTGCTTATTTGGCAATAAATTTATTGTTTATCATCAAAATTGACTTATTTGTTTTTATTGACCAATGTTATTGTATATCCAATAACGTCCATTTCTTACTTCTGTCATGATGCAAGCTATAATGAACAAATTTTTTTAATTAAATTTCAATTCACATTATCTAACTCATTTACATATAACTTAATTTTAAATTTCAACAACATATTTTTGCAATACCCTGAAGCTTAATTTTAATGAATAGGATATACAATCAATGTAAAATTTAAGTCAATTTGTGCTTGTCAATTTTGCAAACTTTTTTGGCTTTTTTTTAAACGAAAAAATTTTTTCAACATATTTTATTCATTTTATCAACGACGCAACGAGATCAGAGTTGATGAATTTTTGAGTAGCTGCTGGAAGCATAATGACAGTCGATGTCATTTTTAGCTTTTATTTCTGCCTGCAGCGAGGAAAAGTGATGTGATTTTCAGCTGCTGAGTAAATTGTTGCTAAGTTTGTGTGATTTTTAGTGAAATTTAAAGGTAGTCAGAGTTGTGGAGTTGTTTTTGGTGTAAGAGGGACTTTTAAGAAGACGGGTGACTATAATAACAAATCCAGGGCTGAGATTTTGTATGAAAAAGTCGACTAGAGTCGACTTTGACCTCTGGACAAAGCACAGTATCAGAAATGCAATTATAAATTTGTAAAAAAAAAAATCATGTGAGGGTTTAGGAGTAAAATATTGAAACTAGTTGAAAGGTTTAGGATTATTTGAGAATTATAACGGTAAGACGCAAATTTAACCTGACAACACCGTAACAGCTATTCAATGAATGATTCTTTAACCAGGTAACTTGCTAAAACTAAATATATGAGTGTAAAATTAAGCAAAAATTTATAATTTTGAACCATACAATTTGATTAAAAAATGGGTTCGATTCCCAGCTATAACATCTAATTCTGATCAGATTTTGTTCAGCATCCGTAAAGGTTTATTTTTTAACTTAAAGATTTTTTTGCAAAAAATTAGACATAAATCTTCATTCATAAATTAGAGGTCGTTTGCTTATTAAGTAATACTAGGGAGGAAATGAAGGGTAGGTCCTTAGTTTAGATATGCTTTAAATCAGTGGTAGGCAATCATTTATGTTATCCAACTCACTTTAATAGTAATCCACGACCAAAACCGTGTACGGCTTGCAATTCATTACATTTTTAGTCAAATTTGGCAGCACACTTGTAAGCCGCGGAGCACAGGTTGTCCACTATCTAGGGAGGATGAAGATCTCAAAATTGTCCATACTTCGCATCTTACTTATTATGGTAAACAACCCCAAATTTACTAAATTTATCCACAAAATCACATCCATCAACTCTGCACAGAAAAAGAAGTAATTTACATAATTTCAAAAACAGAGCTTTATGTACATTTCATTGATTGCGTCAAACTAAGTAAACAAATAAAAAAGTATATATACACAGCAGAAAAAAAAAATCTGATGTATGCCTTCTCGTAACGCTCGGACTTACAATGTTAATAAAACAATTTTTTTTTAAGTAATTTATTTTTTGTTGTTCAAATAATTTTTGCGCAAAACAGCATTTAAGCGCCATGTAATATGCTGCGGGTATTGTTAAACTATTGAATAGAAAGTAGATCAATTTACAAAAAAATTTGTTTCTTTAATTTTACCGAAAAAAAAGCTTTAAAAAATGCAATAATTTTTTCTGTGTCTTTTTGGTAATTTTTAATGCTTCAATTGTTAATTTTGGGTCACTTTTTACTTCATCTATTGTGCCGCATTTCTTGTTTGTTAAAGCTTATTTTTTTTCACATAGTAAATTATACATAAAGGCTTTTGTAAAATAAGATTTGCACAGATTAACGTCTCTTTGGAAAACAATCAGACAGATAAATCTCTCATTTGTCATTAATTCTTTGACTCTCTCATGTGTGTGTCCACGCGACACAAATATTCATTAAAATTAATTTCCTCGCTTGAATGAAAATTTTTTTATTTTTTTTTATCTATCGTAAATCAGAGAAAAATTAATGGAAATGAAAAATCTCACTTTTTTACTTGCCTATGCGAAAATTGAATTAATTTTCAATTTTGTATGTAGTATGTGTGACCCGGGGAGTATATAGTTTGTTAAAAAAAAATTCGAGGTAAATTGTCAATTTATTTTATATACTTGCTAGGCTATGAGTGTGAACTGGTCAAAATGATGAAAATTGATGAAAAATTAATAAAATGGAATTTTACAGTTCTTCAGGCTTTGCGTTCAGGGCTTGTAATGTGTGTTCTATTTTCTACAGTATGACATAGGATATAGTCTAGAATCTCTAGATTATTATTACCAAAGCCTAGTATGTTATTCCTTAACAGGCAAAGCTTGCTCACCTTAAATACACTAGATGTGCATGCTCGCGAACATTGCTCTTACCCTACTCTTAATGAGCACGCTCTTTACTTTTAACAGCAGTAAACCACTAGGTTAATTATTCCTAAAATATGCCCCTTGATGTCAAATAGGCAAATATAACGTTAAAATTTGTGATTTAGATAGCCTAAAATCTGTAATTTTATGGATTCAGTCCCTAAATTTACAACTTTTTGGATCATATCTGAAAGAGTGCACAACAATTTGTTGAGAATCATTCCTTAAACTGGTAAAAAGTAAACTTTTTTTTATCGCCCATCAAGTTTATAGTAGGACTGATGCATAAAACAGTAAATTTTAACTATTCAAATCTAAGAGATCCGGAGCTTTGAGTTATATGCGTTTTATGGCTAATGACAGTTTAACTAATGAGGGTTCGCCAAACTAGCGCATTCAAATCTAGGCCTAAAATTTATGGTTAGATCCAAATCCCTTTTTTGACGACATTACTGTCTTTAAACTACAAACAAAAGGCTGTGAGTCGCATTTCTCGAGTCACTTCAGTTTACCAGGAGTAATGCATACTCTAAAGCATTCCTTTATTTATTTTCCAACAAAGTCCACAATTCCCCTACAAATATCCACTCCTTACGCATCCACATCTCGGGAACAAATATTTTTTCTGCATTTTTCAATTTTTTTTTTCACTGTTCATTGCCTGACTACGAGAGATCGATAAATTTAATTTTACTTTCAATTACTGAATCATGAAAACGAAAGAGCTGTACATCAAATAATTCAATCAGAAATTTACTTTATATTCGCAATTGAACAACATTTTTTTTTTATTTTTTATTTCTGTTGTACATGAGTGGAATCAGACGAGAGCAATGCACCCATATGATGTAGTGAATTCAATGAATCTCGGCTGCTATTCACAGCTATATGTAAAATAAGCAATAATAGACTTATTTTACTCGAGACCATGATCAGTTCCTTCCTCTATTAACAATAGCATGTCACTGAAATGGACAGAGATAGAATAGGAATTGACACATTTGTGATGAAACAGAAATGATGAAAATTACCGGGTATAAGACATAAGAGCTGTGATCCATTGTGATTAGCAATGATTATTCTTCAAAACAAACTCATAACACGATAATAATGATGATTATCACATTAGTTTTCATGGTCAATTGCGAGCAAGTGAATGGAGACTAAGTCGTAGTTATTAACGAGAAGCCATTAAAAGCAGATTCAATCTGTATTTAAAAATAATTTAACAGAAATTGCTTTTATTGTGCGATTGTGCCAAAAAAAAAAATTGTTTTCTTAACTTTACTTTTATGTAAGATTGATTTTGTCATCATCCATAAATGTGCTGTAAGATTTAAATTTTAAGTAATTATTTACGATGAATTTGGCAATTTGCATTGGCAAAATGTTGTACTTGAAAGCTTTGTTTTTTGTTTTTGGTGAATTATTGTGATTTATTGTGCAATCGTGCTCGATTTTATGTTTTTTGGAGTTGACAGAATTATTTCAGTATGACTTAATATCCTCTTTGGTAGCCTTTGTGGGATATGTGTAGCAATGCTGTGGAACGTTTTAATGCAAGTTTAGAGCTTGAACATCTAATTACTGTATTACTGGTCAAGCTGACTTAGGTTTAATACCCATCAAAGTAAATTCAGTTATATTCTACTCAGTATGCTCCCTTGGATGACACTTGCTTGCTTACTTCGCTGGTTCAAATGTTTCGGATCCCTCTATAATCTGTAGGTCTAAAGGTTGTAATACAAGCTATTATTAATCGAAATACCTCCAGCTTATAAGGCTGCGCCCTTTAAATAATATATAATTTGTTTGCTGACTTCCAATTATCAGTTCCCAATGCCAAGTACATCACTATTTCTATCAACAGTTTCGTTCCATGTGTTCTTAGGCTGCCTACATGATTAATTCGATAATATGACACCATATTTGTGATCCAAAAGTGTGATTTCAGCGAGAGTTTAGAGATGTGTCACCACGACAATCCGACTATATCTCGACCTACAAAGACTACTTCAAAGTTGTACTAATGAGAGTCTTTTGGGTCAAAGCCCCGTTGGACAAAAATCCTATATTGTCTATTATTTGTTGACACATCTCCAATATACACCCCTAACCCTCATATTTTTGCTTTTCCAAGCTTTTGCTGATCAGAGCTCGAAATCTACAAAGAGCTCTGCTGAATATTTTCTATATGTTGTTTCTAGCCACAAAACCCATTTCTAACATTGAACAATGCGTTTATAAGAACTAATAGCTTTAAATTCGGCTAATTACAATTATCAATGTCCATAATTAATCAGCACAACACTGAAAAAGATTTAACAAATTACTTAGATAAATTCTATTCAGCCTCAATTCCCCAAACCACAAAAAATATCTTTAAAATCTCATTAACAAAATTATTGAAAAACTTAAGCAATAAATAACCATTAATAATACTGACAAATATTCATTGTGAAACCAATATTCAATTGCTAATGTCTTTTTAATTTTCAATCCAAAGAAGCTTATAAATCCATAAGTACAGAGCTTGATTTTAAATTACAGATTTTCCAAGCTAAATACTACAATTTCACACTAATTTTGCAAAAATATCAAGTTGAGGTTGATTACATCTATAAATTATAAAAGCACAACAAAAAAATCAGCGAGAGTTTAGAAATCATCAGTTAGCACTAAAGTGACATTTCACGCAACATTTATGTCATCTTTTTACGCCAAATTATTTCAATTTTTTTGAAGCTCTTAAAGGCTCATGGCTGTTTGAACAAGATGACGTTTAGTAGATGTAATAACATGATAGGCGTATGATGTGCGATAGTTGATGATTTTAATGCAGGGTCAATATACTT
This sequence comes from Chironomus tepperi, assembly GCF_022539635.2. Taxonomy (NCBI): domain Eukaryota; kingdom Metazoa; phylum Arthropoda; class Insecta; order Diptera; family Chironomidae; genus Chironomus; species Chironomus tepperi. The sequence goes on along the minus strand of NW_027226601.1, from coordinate 872,440 downwards.
TGGATGTGTGGAAATAGAGGTAAAGTTGAGTGATTGACAATGTTTTAGATTTTGAGGAAGATTATTGAGAAAATTTTGTCAGTTTTGAGTCATTTGAAGAGTTTAAATTAGTTTAGAGACATTTATTACAGATTGAGACACTATTGGCTGAATAAAGCTGTGAAATTTTTATATTCACACCGTTTTCACGTGTGAATGTATTGAATTTGTTCAGATTGAAAAATCAGTTTTTGGATTTTTCAGCAAAACTAAGCACAATTGCAAGTTTTGTTCTAGCGCAAAAAGTTTGTGCCTGGAATTTCTCACCATAATCAAAAAACAGATTTGAAATTGGTTGAGGCATTGCTGAGAAAATCGAAAAATTCACTTTCTGTAAGCAAGCAAACAAACAAACAAACAAACAACCCGCTGGAGACTGATTTCAAACATGTGCCAAGCGAAGCTTTGATGAGCCTGATTCCTCAAACATTTGCCAAGCGAAGCTCCTAGTTTTTATGGACGGTGTGAATATATCCGCATTGGGTTTCTACCCGATACACTAGTTATGTTTGGGTATCAATCGAATTATAATGATATTAAGCCTTAAAATATTGAACAATTTAAAGTATTTTCATCTGATTTACGCTTAATTTTGGGTGATTTTAAAGCACTTAAGTGACTTAGAGTAGTAGCAATGATGAATTAGTCAGAATGCAATCATGAGTGACCTCCTACTCCAGTTCTAGACAAGCAACATACTTTATGTGATATACAACGACATTAATTGTTGCTAAGAAAGATTTAGTCAGATTTAGAATGTTATAGCTAGTCCTAAACAAATTGCATCATATGAAGAATGTTACCGCATGTCATGTTATGGAAAATTTTGATTTTTTCCAGTATCGTCTGCATACATTCCTCTAACAAGCCGTAGTTGATAGGTGCCAAAGTAATTTTCTGGACTATGCAATCTAGTTAAGGCTCATGTCATACAACCGACACAAATGTGCCCTGGAAACTATATTGTGCTGCTTAGTTGTTGATTATTAATTACTTGCATACTTAATTCAATGGTCGTACAGGTCAATATTGTGATCTATGGCCTCCTTACCTAGCAACTGCTTTGCAATTTCCAATACCAAATTGCAATACTGTCTCTATCATTAACTTCCGTCTATGAGTTCTTTGGCCGTCCACGTGATCTTTTGACATCTACATAGTCAGACTTAAAGACATAAATTAGCCTTTTACGGGAGGCTCTACAGCTCTTGTTTATTGGTTCAGCAAATATCAGATCAGCACAAACTCTTACATTTCATCATCAACCTTTCTGAAGCAACTCATGCCAGCACAAACCAATTCATATCATCTTACATATCACTTACAAATAACCTCCAAAGAATCTAATTTACCAAAAGAATAAAGCCTATTAGTTCCACCAAAAAATTACGTTGCAAACAGCTCCGGAAGCTAAACAATCATTAAAAGCATCTTGAAGAATTTTATAACCCACAACAAAAAAAAAGAAGTATTTCTTTGCGTTTACTTGAACGGAAAAGGGAAGCCAATAAAAATTATTACCCAACCTACTCGTGTGTAATCACATTTTTGATTCTGCAAAAAAGAAGTCACTCACAACCGTCATCGTTAAATTGGTAAAAAGTAAATTGAGTCATCAAATTGTCTCTGGATAGGAAATCAATTATTTTGTGCAATCGAGTCATTTCGGCTCCATTAGGTTAATGACTCGAGATGATATTGAAAAAAAGAAGTAAATTTAATTTTTGTGGTCATGGAAACAAAAGAAAGCATTTCATTAATTTCACTTTCATTTGATTTCCCATGCCGCAATGTTTTATTGTAATTTCTCAATAATTTGATGAGTATGGATATGAAAAAAAAAAAACAATTTGTATAGACATTCCACAGAAGTTAAAGAAACCACCGACTTTATCAGAAAAATGAAAAAAAAATGTAATAACAATTGTAAACATTCATTCATTAAATACAGTATATTGTAATATCTATGTAATATGCAATAGCTATGTAATATGTCAGAGACCTAATTTTCATTTCGATAAGCATAAACAATGGAACTAAATTTGTGTGTGCGATGATTTCCACGTACAAATGGTCTATCAAGTTTAAAATTTATCGCAATATATTCTTGGGGGTCATTCGTAAGTGATGTATGTTGATGTATTCATGTATTGACCTCTTGTATTGTCTGTCATGTGATGCTCATGCAAAATCATTGTCATATAAGCTCTAAGTCATCTCTTTATGAAGTAAATGACGTCATTACTAAATGATCCCCAATCCGCTACATGTGCTCCGTATCTCGGTAGATGTAGGTCATCAAAAAGTGACAAAGGTTGATGTTTTGACTCCAATGTCCTCTGTCATGTGAATTTCAAAGCTCTAACTCCACCTAACACTCTACTAAGTCATGGACGTCATTGCTGAACTATCCCTACAATACGCTACATGTGCTCCGTATCTCGGTAGATGTTGTATTTTGTGAAACAATAGACAGTAATTTATCATATTTTATTTTTTCCTTCTTTTCTGGCCCACAACATAAAGAATAGCTTATGCATACATAAGTATTATGTAGATTAAGGTTATCATCGGTGGGGTCATGTGCTGAAGTCAGCATTTTATAGCTTCACATTCTAACCTTATTTTTGCATTCATATTCAAATTAAGCCATTAATCGCTGCAATGGATGGAAAATTCATAGGAATAAAAAGATTCATTTCCAGCATAAATGTGAATATGAGAAATATTAGATAAAATACTGAACAGCTGATGCCAATATTTCTATCCAACTTGAATCTGTTGATGATGAATAATAATATGAAAATAAAGAGTGTGGCTAGCAATGAGATTGCTGAATACGTGATTCCAGTTGAGGCGAGCGTGATCTAAAACAAAAAAGAATAAAGAGAATAAGGATCATAAATCCATGATACACAAAAGAATTTTTAATGCTTACCGATGGCTTTCCCGAAATCAGCGGAATAATCATTGTTCTTGCTGACCATGGAAGTCCCAAACACAGCAAAATATCAAAGATATTCGAACTAATCGCATTACTGATTGCCATATTGGCATTTCCTTTTGTCGTCATAATCACTGATGATACCGCTTCAGGTATGGATGTACATGCACCAAGAAATATTATTCCCATAATGCTGTCTGTAAAATTGTTAAAGAGAAAAGAAATAGAATTAAATTAATTAAAGTTTTTTCTGTACAGCACTGCTAAAATAATTAACTAAATTGCTCTGAATCACGACATGTTGATAAATTCATCCTCACTCAGACACACAGACATGGTAGGAAAGTTTTTAGACAATAATAAAAAATAATTGCTGGATCTGTAGATTGGAGGGGCAGGGTTGGGGTTTTGGGGACTTGGTATTGATTTTAAGAGAATTTTTGGAAAAAGTACGGACAACCACAGGATATACCTTAGTCTACAAATGCGGATAGAATACACTGATAGGCAGTGAACGCTTGGCAGTCACTTATTAACTACATAAATGTCACTGTCAGCATTATGGCCATTGTGTGCTATTTTGGCTTACCCTACTATCTTAAATAATCAGTACTTAGAAGATACCCAAAGAGTCTATATTGACCATTCCATCCTAATACACCCCTATGGAACTTTATCAATGCCTCAATCTCATCAACATGTCATCACTAGGCCTACCCAACCACCCAACTCTGTCTCACAAAAGAGCAAAAAAAATATCCCATAAAACTTACCAACATTAGCAATCATTGAAGCAATTAAATAGCTTAAGCAGAGTATCCATGCCACACAGTTGATAAATGTGACAACGTAAAACTTTTCATAGCGTCTACAATCGGGTATTGTACACCACAAAATGAAAGTTATTGGCCATTTTAGAATGAATAGAAGAAGACTAGATTTTCTCGGTAGTTTCCATGGATTTGTTGCACAGTCATCATCATCATCGTCTAATTTTTCATATTCCACAACTAAATTGATGTTATTCGCGTCTAAGTCTATGGTGTATTTACGATTCTGATTATGAATTGATTCATCACGCACAAAAAGTGGACTGATTTCCGTTACTTTATCGTCATCGTAATCATCAGCATAATACAGTTGTGATGAAACCTTTGAAAATTGTATCTTAATTATTCGTGCAATGAGCTTCATTTTTTCAGGTGTTATATCGCTGCTGTACATCACTAAGTGGAGAAATAAAAGAGTAAATCATCAGTTTAATGCAAGACACAAAAGAGAGGCGAGGAAAATCATAAAAAAAAAATCGGAAGTTATGGTTTTCTCGCTCTTTTTGGATTATTACTTACTGATTAAGTAGATGCCATATCCAGCGACCATTAAAGCAGCTTCATGCCACATTATGAGATGATCATAAATCACAACGATGAGTCCAATGATAGACAGAGCATAAAAAATGCAGTCTCGGCTGAGTAGATATACATCTATTTTGTGAACTGACCGTGTCAAGATTCCGCAGCATGCTGTGATGACTAAAATATTAAATATAGATGAGCCAACGACTGTTCCTATGCCAATACCACCGTCCGAGATGAATGTTCCTACGCAACTAATGCACAATTCTGGCATTGATGTTGCCATTGACATAAATGTTCCAGAAGCGAGTTCATGTCTGATATTTAATTCTGTGGATGAGGATATAAATGGAAAATGTTAGTAATTGGTTAAGAAGGCGCAGTTTAGGGATTGTATGAAATGTTATGACTGTTGGCATGAGGGAGATAAGCAATTTCATAGTCTAGAGATAAGAGACATGAGTTCGAATCCCATAAAAAATTCAAACGAATTTTCAATGATTTTCTGAATTTCAAGCTTTCTGAGCATTGACTAGACATCATGCTGCTTACTTCAGACATGTCTGTTTCACAGCAAATCAGTCAAGCCTGAACTCAGACACCAAATTATGACAAAAAGTAAGCAACAAATTGCACAAAAAAATCTTTGTCTCAAAGTCCATACAAGTGCGGCTAATAAATTGGAAGCCATAAATAATATATAAAATAATATAAAATAAATTAATACATACTATGACAAAAAACATGAATCGATGCCATAAAATATTCGTCGCAAATTATGGCTAGCATCCAAAAACAATAACATGACACCAAAACTTGTGCTATTATCCTACTGGTATTCTTCTTTAGAGCATTAGTACCATTTTGAACAGACTCATTTATTGCTAATTCAAGAACTGCTTGACTTCCATAATAATTCAATTCTTCCGGTTGTGTAAAGGTATCATCAGTTCTATTATTATTATTTTGTGTGTATAAAACATGCTGTGATTGTATGGAATATGTATCTTGACTATTTTCATGATCACTCATACCCAACAGTCGTCGTTGTGATGATGTAAAAACTGGTAAAAAGTAGATTATAGTCACTATGACTTGATTTTTATAAACAATGAGCAATTTATACTTACCAAGAGATTTCTTATCGTCGTCACGATTGCGTTTAATGCTCACTTCATCTTCCGTCACATCATTTATGATAAATATTCGTGTAAGAATGAAGAAGAAGCATGGAATCAGTAACAATGATATCCGTACGCAAAGTGAAATTTTGAGTTTATTTAACATTTTTACTTTTTTGTTGATGATTGTCTTTCCTGAATGAGTTGTGTAATTTTTATGGTACTTAATGAACTAATTTACTAGCCTTAATATATTAAAACTTTGTTGACAAACATTTTTGAGATCTTATGAAAGAATCTCCAAAATCTGTTTATTGAGATTCACTTGATTTATGTCACAATCCATATTGACATAACTGATTCTCATCGATTCAGCCTACACATGACGCACTTATATATATTAAAAAGATGGAAACTTAAATCTAAAACACGCGCTGGATGAGCCTTAAATGCTCATCACATTCGAGTACGAATGACACTTCTGGTATTATTAATTCTTAATACTGATTTCGTTTTTTGAAAATGACGTGCATTTATACTGCCTCAATACATTCATAAATTACAGTAGATGACATATACGTTAAAAGGACATTGTATATTTTTTGTTATCAGTGATTCTATTGTTTTGATGATTTATTGTAACGGTATTTTGGAATTTGAAACCTGCAAAAGTTTAAATGATAATATTTTTGGGATGGAACTTACTCAGGTAGAAAATTGAGGTAGGATTATTTAGATTCTGAATTTTCCATGTGTCAACATGCTGTAAAAGTAAAGTTTACATTGTAAACAAGCTTTTAAAGCGCATTTTAGTCAAAACTTAATATTTTGCAACTTTGAAGTTCAATATTGTTAATTTAATAACTTATTTACATAACATTCGAGTATTAAAGATTAGAACTATGAATCATTAAGTTTTCACAACCAAAATAGTAAACAAAATTATTTTCTTTTGTTTACATTCTCACATCAAATGTTTATCATTGAAATTTACTCTAATAATCTACTCAATTGGTAATTATTCATTCAAAAACTACTTCATATGTATGAGCAAAGAATAAAGTGCAAAAATTACTTGCTAAATCAGCTTTTAGAGTGATTAATTCAGACAATTACTTTAGTTCTATAAATTTTATAGCTATTGTAAATAAATGCGGGAAAAAATTCGATCCAAAAGTGCGGGAAAAATTCAAATCTATGAAAAAATAACTGTATTTACATGTTGTCAGGTTTAAATGTTCCTGACTTCATTCTCAAAGCACAATCATGCTTCATTATTGTCATATCATCACATTTAGCGATAATACTTGACATTTTACTACAAAACATACAAGAGATGAATCAAAAACTTCCAAATGTTATCTCGAAAATCAGCAAACAACTTGAACTTTGTTGAATTTTAATTCTCACCGTAATCAAAACATTATTAATGTATTTTAAATTGAAATGTATACAATGAGACTCTTCAACACTGATTCAGCACGTCATTAAAAACTTAATGCTATACTGAGAAAATAATTTATCAATATTAAGTGATTTAAATATTTATACATCGTTACCTAACGTGCCCTATTTCCTACACAATGAGCTAAAGGGGGGATTTCCATCAATTCTCGCACTTGAGCATGTGTATTTCAACACTAAGAATGTACTTATTATCACAAGAGATGTAAATAGAAACATAAAGATACATTTCATTCATAACATGACTAAGAATAGGAAGAAATATTGCTGGAAGTGCAAAGTGGAAAAAGAAATGCGATAAGAGGTTTTTTACTTTGTTTACTGTCATCTCTTCTATTTCCATCCTAGAAACAAAACAAAAAATATGTATCTTGTCACACGATGCTTGTGTGATTCAAATAGATGTTCCCAACAGTGTTGGTTGTTGGGTGGCTGTAAGCATGTTTCTGATATGAATCTACATATGTAGCACAAGCTGGTGTTTGAAAATTCTGATCACAGAGTTCTAACAGACTATGACTGTACTAACATTGTGCCATGATGTCATGTTGCATGTTGCTTAGTAGCATGATAACATGTTGGCATCATGGTATCATATTATCGTCATTGTCTGTTAGGTTTCTGCGATCAGAATGCGTCTAACACTACACCGTGCTTTGTAGATTCAGATTAGAAACATAGTCACAGCTACACAACAACCAACACTGTTGGGAGCATCTGTTTAAATCATACAAACATCGTGTGACAAGATACGATAAGATGGTACCATGTGACATACGTTGCATACTTGCATGTTTGCATCATGTTGTCACGTGATGTTCGTTATCTGTTAGGTAATGGTCATGTTAGTATGCTTAATGTCTGTTAGGAGGATTTAATCTGAAGTGTATATCCCACATATAACAAAGAATATGATAAGTTCCATTCATAAAAATCGGATGCAACATTATGTTGTGTTCTTAGTGTGACGTGGTGCGCATTATCTGTTAGTATGCATTTTGTAGATGCATCCCTGACTTAGGCATCAAAACTAAAATATGTCCAATACCTAGAAACCAACTCTGTCTCCTCCATATGTAGAACATGAGAATTTTCATAGGCACTAGAGAGGCTCGTGCTATTTTAATTAGAATTGCAGTTTTTCTTTCAGGAAATAATTATTTTTACATACTTACTTAGCTTTTGTCATTCTTAGACTCATGATTTCAAAAAAAAATCTCAACTAATGCATTTGTCTCAGCTTGTTGACTCTTAAAGCGGCCTAGTAACAAGACATGAGAGAAAAAAATGTTTTGTGTCTGTTTGCATATTAATTAATTACGGGTTTCAAGATTTTGCTGATAATATCTCAGTTGGATGTTCCAACAAATTAATTTTCTCTTTATGACACTTTCTGTGTGCTTTATCTTTTAGGTCGATTTATTGTGGGTTTGCAAAAAAGAAGACATTTTGTGACTTCATTAAGCTCTTTGTAATTGTAGGGAAATTTTATGATGTTTATTTAAGAAGTATCACTGTTCAGCTTGATTGTTTGCAATTTAAATTTTGATTGTTTACCCAAATTGACCCTAGAAATGTAGATTTCTAGGTTTATAGTCATTTTTCCGGTATAGACATGCAAATTAGCCACTTTTGTATTTCTGTTGACGACACAGATGACTCGATGTCACCCGAAAGACACGCAACATCCAAAACATGCTTCATTCACATTTATGTCCAATATTCAATAGTGCCTCAACCTTTGAATCACAGATAACCAATATCAATCACTCAATTCCGGATAATCTTCTTCTCACCGGATTACGTAAACAGTGATTAATGACGACTGTAAATTACTTGGGTACTGAACTGTACATCAGCATATTCTATTGTCAACTTGATAATTACTTTTCTTTTATAAATATTTTAATTGTCAGCATTAATTTGAATTTGTAATTTTTATGGAAATTGAGGCTATAACAATAGCTATGTTCTATTCTAGTTTATGCAAATTAATAATGGACATCAAGGTGAGGTGACTTATTTGGAGTGTTCAAGTTAATGTTAGATTCTGGGGCTTTTTTAACGCTTTTTATTGACTTGTAGATTGTGTACGGGGTTGGATGTCATATATATCTTTGAAATCTCTGCAATTATATGCTTATTTATTAGATTTGCTGGCCGTACAGATTAATTGTGATCCATGAACCCTCAGATGTCACCAGAAACCAGAGCTCAAATTTAACTAGAATGTTGTATGAAGTCGAGACGACTTGAGGTGATTTTCAAATACAAACTTCAAGTCGACTTCGAGCTCTATCTGAAACTAGCCCTATCCTTAGCTATCGCTTGCCAATTTCCAATATCAAATGCAATACTGTCTGTGTCAACAGCTTCAGACAGAAGGATTGCAAAATTAGATCCGATTAATGCATATAATGTTCTTAATTATCTGAATTTTAGGTTAGATTAGCTAGGCAACTATTGAGTTCATTTTGGAATCAAATCTCAAAAATAGAAAATTGTTCATTTTGGTAATTTACAATCTAATACGTTTCCTTTTACATCCACAAAAACTGCTGAAAATGCCAATCTTATCTGAAAGTAATCATCGTCCATCCATATCAAGGCATCCCTCAAAATAGCACAAAAGAAAACCTCATCAAAAAAAAAATTACCCATCCTGCTAACTAACCCACTTCAACGATGATAAAAAGTTTTAATATTGAAATTTAAGCATCACCACACAACAATGAAGCAAGTTTGAATGAGAATCAAAAGTTGTCCTTATTTTCCATGATTAAAAGAAAAATTTATCCGAGCATGAAATTTATCTAGTCTTTTTATAAATAAGTATGCATAATAAGGATATGACATATATGTATGATGACGATGACAAGCTATAATACAAAAAATCCTTTTCATTTCATCATTTATCAATTTCACGAGCAGTATGAGGAACTAATAAAAAGAAAACAGAAACCTTCAATTGAGTTGTTGATAAAGCACAGCTTCACACAAGCATGTTGAACATTTAAAAAGAAAAAAAAAAAAACACATAAAAAAGGTTCTTTCCTGCAGAAAAACAAGCACGAACTCTCAAAAATGCCAATGAGAAATGATTATATTGCGAGGTGAGCAAAAGTATTCAAATACTCATTCGGTATTTATTTTGACTTGTTCACACGTAGTTTTAGTGCTGTGTTTGGCGAAAAAATAAAGGCATGACTATAAATATGAATAATAAGGCGCATTTTTTGATGATAAATGAGGTATGATAAAGTCACAGAAATGAATAATATTTGCTGTCATGTGAAATTTATGATTCATGGAAGTTAACGGTTTTGTAGAATTCAAATATTTAACTGTTTTTGTAGAATTTGAATTTTCAAGTTTTCAAATTTTTAAGCAGAAAAAATGTAACGAACTTTTAAAATTTGAAAATGAAACTTTGTAAGTTGCAATTTTTCTATTAAATCTCACAATTCTGGTTCCAAAAGTCATGTATTAAGCATATTTTGCCTTAACCCCGAGCAGCACAATACGGCGAACAATAATAAAATCCGCCATTAAGCTGCCGCCAGGGTAACTACGTGTGCTACAGTTAATACAGCGATGTATCGGTGCCATAACGGACAAGATGTACTGTTCGGGAATTTTGGAACCTCCCAGTCAGTTCCAATTACAAACTGATCACATAACCTTAATTCATCACTTCTTAAAATTCACATAAAAATATTTTCATTGCCGCCGGAATTTGAGCATGATAAATACGGAAGTTTTTCGCACCTTCAAGTCTATATCCAACTATAAACACATTTATAATTGCTAAAAAGGATGTGAAAACAAAGCATTTGTGTTGAGTAATCCCTTACTTATGCTAAATAGCATTTAATTATTGTCATTTCTCTCACTTTTATACCTTTTAATCCATTCCTCTAAGACTAGTTACATAGTTATAATATCAAGTAAAAATTTACATATTTTCACGCCTTTCGTTGCCTTTTTCTTTTCTACTTCTTTTCATGCTTTTAATTTGACACAAATGAGATTTTTTCATGTCGTTCGCTGTCTTTTGTTTCAGTTCCACTGCGTTGTTGTCTGCGTCTAGATGTGAAATTTTTAGCGTGATTAAAAATTCTTCATCACTCATTTCTATTTCTATTATGGCTATATAAAATTACATGTTGTGGTTGGAGGTGCGAAATAGACTAAGATACACAGCACAGCACAATGACATAGAAAGAATTTTTGATGAAATGGAAGTGAAATCGTGTGATTAAAAGTGAATATGCAAAAATGTGCATTAGAAGAAATTAAAATTCAGTCTGATTCTGTTCTGAGAATTCAACTGTGCTGTACATGAAAGGTTTATGGGATTTGGGGAGAAAAATTCCACTTTGCGTAGGTATGTACATGTGCTGTCTGACGTATGTACATTGCTCTTTGTTTTTGTGCTGAATAAATAATGAAAGAGAATCCTAAGCAAATGGGGATAAAATGTTGAGGCTTTATTGAGTTTTTGGATTTGGATAGAAATTGTTTGGAATCATATGGATCTTGAGCTTTTTGGATTACGTAGGTATGTAAGTTTCTAGAATGTAATGAGGTTATTTGAATTGAAACAAATATTGTTGATAAGTTTGAAATGTTTTTGGGATATTCAGTGATACTGAAAATTGCCAGAACTGCCTTAAATCTCAAATTCAAGATGATTATTACCTCCACAATCTACATAACGTATTCACCAGGTTACCGTCTGGTTCACGTGTTAAAAAAACGTCACGCAGTCTTCCCGTACAACCTTAGTTGCCATGACGGCATTTTTTTGTCTTACTTCGACCCATGCTCTCGATATCTTTCGTTTAAGGAGCAAAGGGTCATATAGTTGAATAGATGCCACGGTCAAACTAGTTTTTAAGGCTAGTCAAATTTCTAAAAGCACTGCACATTGGTGTAACCCCAGAAAGCACACGACTTAGGGTCAGGACGGCGAAATTCAAGTCTTATCCCAGATTTAGCTGAATAAGCTTATCCTGTTCTGAGCTAGATTTTCTGCAATTTCTATACCGTGTGCCTTCCGTCTTCACAGAGCATAATTGAGATCCACTGCCCTAGAGTATGACTATAGTTCATCCTATAATATCCAACAAATCAAGCAGAAGAATCAACCCGACAGCAAATTAATGACACTTAAACTTTTTGACTATCCATCTTCAAATTTGAAACTGTTTTTTTTTTTTTATCAAGCTACACGTCTCGATAATGCAAATTTTTGCCTAAGAGGCTTGTTAAACATGCTATGCGGATCATTTCAATAAGAATACTTGACAACAATTAAAATGAAGTCTATTTGATGACTCTTAAAAATACATAATTGCTGACGTACATTTTTTTCGTCCCAAATGGTTCAAGATTTTATTGACATTTAAAAGGTATCCGGTCGTGTGGCACAAGGGCAAAAAAATTTTTGTACATAAATTGCTGTAGGAAGACATGGGTCTTAATTCTGTATACCATTAAAAATTTATGCTTTTGAAGCTGAACAATTTTGTTGTTTAAGGAGATGGAAATGCGTGGATTAACGATGGAATTTCGGTACGAAAGGAGAAGTGTGAATTTACTATTGCATATGGATTGCAGAAATTCTAAGATTTTGGAATAGCTGAATACGGTTTTTAGGTCAATTTAGTAGCTACTCTTTCATATGACAGCCGTATAACCTAAGAATTGAGTAAATTAGGTACCAAAGTTAGTATCCGAAAATCACAGAAAAGCACAAACCATCCAGTAAGCAGCAAGCATATCCGAACAGCACATTATGTTCGCTAGACCACCTGTACGCCGTCGTATTAACTGTAAGTCTCGAAGTTGCCTTGAAGTCACTTTGAAGACTGATTTCTTTATGCTACTCGGAATAGTAACAAGCATAACAGACAAATCCACACTTGACGACATGTCAGCATCCAACAACATTGTACCAAAGCATTATAATACTTCCATGTTGTCAGTACAAGTGCTACTTAGAAATACTTAATAATAATATTACAACTGATTCAAAGAATAACAAAACGAAACAGATTCACATCGTCACTAATTAAGCAAAGACTCTTAAGAACTTTAGTCTCCGTTGAGACGACATTTTTCTTATTTTTTTCATGAATTGTCTGTCGTTCTTAGTCATTCTGTCATTTGAATATGAGAAAGGGAAAGTTAATTAGAGTTAATGGAAAATTCGAATGGGTTTTTGGAGATATTTTGGGAAAATAATGAGGGGGTCGTTGGTAAGTGACGTCTGTCAATAGAATTGCAATTTTAGATGCTACCTTTAGAACAGGGATGGGTACTGCACAGGTTGCACATCACTGATAGAAACGATTTATCATTTACGCGCATTACACGCATTACACGCATTACGCGCATTACGTGCAATACGCACATTTATCGGAAAATTGTAATAATCTCGTTGCAGCTTCTCTTAGTACGTAAAGCTCTTAAGTACGTAGCCCATACATCAAAGACGTCACTTTCGAATAATCTACCCTGAATTTACGTTATAAGCCACTACCCGTTACTAAGCCACTGGCTTAGTAAAGAAATTTGACTCTGGAAAAATTTTGTATTTGTTAATAAGCCACTACCAAAAAGTCATTAATTAAACTAGATAAAATAAATTTTCCGATTTTAAATGACATATTTCATTATGAAAAATCTATAAGGACTAGAAGGAATTAATTTAATGTATTTAATTTTTAAGATTTTAATGAAAATTATCGTTTTTTCTTCATTTGTTTACATTTTTTTACTAAGCCATTACTCTTTATTAAGCCTTTTTTTACGATTTTGAAAACTTTTTTCTTCCGATAAGCCACTGGCTTATAACGTAAATTCAGGGTACATATCAGCCCCATTCAACTAAAATAATGAGAATCTCATTTCAAAACACTTTCATGTCATTTTCCTAGAAGATTCATACCCAAAATTATTCTCAAACTTTTTCCATTTTAATCTCTCTTTTTACTCTCTCGTATAAAACTAACTTTAAGTCTGTACTTTATGAGTCTGAAGATTGTTGTCATTGTTTTATGTTTCTGTGGATTATGGTAGAATTAATTCAGTATGAGATCATTGTAAAGTGATGACAAAGAAGACATAAATAAATATATAAATAAATAATAAAAGTCTCATTAGGGGGATCCATAAATTACGTCAATCCATTTTTTTGGGGTGATTTGGGATTTTGTCTCGAGAACATACGAGCATATGCTCAATGTGCATATCCTCAAGTGTATCTTACCCTTAACATACAAGCATATGCTCAATGAGCTTCATTGGTGTCGTAAGGTGTTTAATTCGTACCTTAAGGTGCTTATTGAGCATATGCTTTTATATTAGGGTACGCTTCCAATGAGAAGTTCACTAGGTACTGTCAGATATTTATTGACTTTGTGCTTATATGTTAGGACCCCAGGGACGGTTAACTTACTACCCCCACCTCATGATTACCTCCTTACCTTCAATATTAGACGTCATTCATGAACGACCCCCTAATGAACGTAAAGTCACACAGGCACACAATGCACTATATTGCATTAAATTTTATAGACATGAAAAATGTCCCCCGACTTAATTTTAGGGAAAGGAGCAAGAAATTAAATTAAATTTTCCGTCAGTTATGTACATAGACACAAAAAGAAGCAAATGTAATTGAATTATTTGCGAGCCAAAGAGACTGAATACGATGTGGCAGAAGTAGCAAGATGAGATTGTCATTGTTGAAAAATTATGCTTTACTGTATAATGTGTCATGTTTTCATCTTAATTGAATTATTAAATGTATATATGTATACATTTATGCACGAGATGGAAGATATTTTTTAATGTAATTTTTATGATTTCTCATTTATCATTTCGAGAAAAGACGCATGTCATGTGAATTGTAAATAGCAATGGCTTCTATGTCACTGCATTTCGAGGATTTTGAGAATGTAAAATAATGTGGGAAGAATTTTGTAAATTCATTAGGAGTTGGATTGTTTTGTGATGGAGGTAAATTAAGATATGAGTAGGTAGGAGCTGGTAGGAGCCGGTAGGGGCTGATAGGAGCCGTTTATGGCCGATATGAGATGTTGTGGGCCGATAACTGATGGTTGCGGTCGACAAGAGCTGGTTGAGGACGATAGGAGCCAATTGGAGCCAGTAGCAATTGATAGGAGCAGGAAGGAGCAGATAGTAGTCGGTAAAAGCTGGGAGGAGCTTAAGAGGTCACCTAAAGGAAGGTCTTAGTTGGAAGTCACTAGTAAAATTAGAATATTAGGGATTTAAAATCCTTTTATGCTGAATAAATGCGAACTTGTTGAACAAAAACGATTAAAGGGTCTAAAAATACAATAAATATCCTTAATGACGTCATTTATGAATAGCCCCTAACTTAAGCATAGATTGCATAAACATTTCCATACATACCCATCAATTCTAATATCCCAAAAAATTACTTCCTCAGATCACACAATTCCAACAAAATCAACAACCATTGCAATTACACAAAACTCAATCCGAGAATTGAATTTCCATGTCGTTCTTGTCTGTTTTACGATGAAAAACAGCAAAGACATCTTAACGTCGCTCGATTTAATTTACAGGAAATCGTATCATTTCTAACATTTGCATTTTTCATTAAACAACATAATGTTGATACCAGAATGTGATTGAATGCTTCATGTAACATGGAAATGTACAAATAAAGAGAGACGTAATCTGAAGCCTTTGATGTGGAATCAAATGATTTACAATGAAATTTTAATTAAATCACTGTATATTATTATAATAATGTTATTTTAGGAATTATTCATTGATGTCGATAGAGATGGTTGCAGGGAGGTTTGATAAAAGTTAGAGATGAAATCATTTTGACCTGACAGAAAAAAGTCGTTAAAATTTTCAATTTCTAAAAAACGCTGAAGATTTTGAATTTTGAATAACCGTTGAAATTTTGAGTTTGAGAAAGATAAAATTTGAATTTTAAAAAACCGTTAAAAATTTGATAATTTTTACTGAAATCTGCGCCGTTTTCTCCACCTCCAAAAATCATTTCCAGCTTATCCATAATATTTGATCATTGAATTAGATTTGTGTGCGGAAGTAACATTTCAAATTGCTTCTATTTTGTGATTTAAAATAGAAAACAAATGTTAATGAAACCTTAAAGATATAAAACATTAAAAATGGAGCAATTATGTTATGAACTTTATTCACTTTCACCGTCATTTACTCATTTATTATGTATCGTCTTCATGTGTAACGATGTGATGATATCATTTAAAGGTTGAGTCTTACTGCAGTTTATTTTTAATGACTTTTTAAATGTGAGAATCAGTGAGAATGAGCATGAAGATGTAAGATTGTTGTCATGAAAGTTATTTTAATAAATTGTCGTCGTTTTTCAGCTCATTATGCTGAAAGATTTGTTTGCTCAAGGCAATGATTTGTGGATCTTAAGGCAGGAAGTCAAAATTGACATAATTTATGAATTTTAATTAAAATTATTTAATTTTGAATCAACCTCGACATCAAAGTGACCTTAGAATTCAAGATCCAATTCCAATTTCATCGCGAATATTCCATTTTGATCTTCTTTGTTCCTTACTGTTTACCAAAAATTTAAATTAGCTTCTGTGACGCACAGGAAATTCCCCAAAATGTTGGAAAGAACTCAACTCATTCCATAGCTCTATAAATATTAATTCACATCAAATTCCTTAGAAATGAAAACACACAGTAATTATTGTAATACAACTTGAACTACCGACAAAAAGGTCTTCGTAAAGGAAGTCCATTAATTGCATGTATTACATTCGTTACAACAACAAATTAGTGCAACTTTTCTTTTTTATTTTGTAGACAAACTTCTTGTAAGTTTTGGATATACTTAGACTTTTTGTACTTAGTAAAAAATATCATAAGTTTGCGTTTTATTCGTCAATGTTCATGAATTTTTCCCACTTAGCAATCAGAGCATAGATTATGGTTATTTGTGTGCTTTTGTGAGCTTAAAGATATGCGACAAAAACCGCGAAAAATATTAACAAGAAAAAGAAGTAAGATTGTTTTTAAATGTTATGGTTTAGAATAAGCAAGGCTGTGGATTATGAGATATTGATCTTTCGGAAGATTCAATTGGATTTTAGTAGATAAATTATAATTAATTTTTGTGCTAACAAAGGTTTTAATGAAAATTATAATTTAACGGTTTTTTCTAAATTCAAATGGTTTTAATAGTACGTTCAATAAAAAACAAAATTGTAGAAATTTAGCCGTTTTTTGGTTTGTTCAGTAAAAGATATTCAAAAATTCAGCGCTTTTTGTTTCGTTCAGTAAAAACTATTCAAATTTTTAACGTATTTTTGTTCGTTCAGTAAAAATTATTTGAAATTTTAACGGTTTTTGATTCGTTCAGTGAAAAATTCAAATTTTTCAATTTACTACCCCAAGACTCCAGATCATCAAACTCATAAAATTAAACTGTACTTAAATGAAGTCAATTCCGATGTGGATAATAAAATTTTTAATCCAAATCTTTGATTGCATCATTTACCACGCAATTGGTGGTCTATCCAACTCTATCCAATACCAAAAAAAATCCCTCAAGTCAAATTCTTCATTCATGGATTATTAAAACATTTTTTTACGTAATTCACATAATTGAGTTAAGCTTAATCCACCGACCAGAAGTATGAATGTCTCATTATGTCTTGGTAAATTAAATAAAACCATGAACTTCCTAAAATTATTATTTTTTTGCGAATGAGAATGAGAATTTGACATTTAATTGTCATGCACCATGTCTACTTAAGTCACATATACATTATGTCTAAATTATTTTATAAAGTATACATTTCATATTGTATGAATTACTAAGCAAATGGGTATTTTCATGTCAAATTATGAACGGTTCTATTGTTAAGTAAAAATGGGAAAGAGAAAAAAAAGTGAGTCAATGTAAGTATTTAATAGGCTGTTAAGTTGACATGAACATGAATGTTGGGATGGAATAAAACAATTTCATAAAAGAATTAATTTTTGGGAAGTGTCGACGAACTGTTGAATTAAATTGAAAATTAACTTGTTTAAATATTTACTCATTTTGTGTTTTTGAAACTTTTTTATTATTGTAGAAACTGTTCATATTTAGATTTTTGGGGTGCGTTCATAAGTGACGTCGAATTAGGAATTTGATAATTGATCATTTATCCTGTCCTTATTCGCCTTTGGGTTGTGAAGGGGTATGAAACTATGAAGATTATCTATATCAGTGGTACCTGTGCCGCGGTACACTAGTATGTCTCCAAATATTGTTGGAAATATTATGAACCATATGTCTTGTGCGGTTTCTGTCAAAGTTACCCCCCACTGCCCTAAATAGTCTTCAAAGTTTCATACCCCTTCACAACCCAGGGACCTGTCTTTTGGTTTAGTTTGCTCGAAAAACCTTAGCAAATTGAAGAATTTTTCCAAAAAGGCAGGGTATGGAGGAGTTCAACCTTCTTCCAAAACCACTCAATACAAAACAATTCACATCATCACCAAATACCCCCCAATTGATTTCAATTTGTTAAGTGAAATACGAACTCGATCATTGTTTATTTATATTTATATAAACTCTTTTTTTGTGTTGTTCGAGTCTGGTTATGGAATGCGTGGATGTTTTAAAGTATGCCGATAGAGGTGAATGAATATTTTATTGTTATTGTTTTGAAATGCAAAATTTAATTATTTTCTGTGATGATTTTTTGGGATGTTAACAGGTTGGATAGAGTTTTTTTGATGGAATTTACCAGAATTTACTTTAATTGTGGTAATTTTAGCCGGGTTAAGTCAATTAATCACGAATAATTAGAAGATTATATTGTTTGAACAAAATAACGGTCATTTTGAATCTGAATTTTTAATTGAAAAGATACTGGAAAATTTAAAACTTCAAAAACCGTTAAAATCATATTTTGCATTAAATTTACTGAAATTCACATCAAATCATTCAAAATCAACACAAACTTTAAATCCTTTGTGTATCCCTCTTATTTACTTAACAAACATGATCCAATCAAGCACCAAAATCATTTATTCATCAGCATACTTGCCAATTATCCATTAAAATTCAGCATTCACCAACAAACATGTTTAAAAATTAATTTGCTGACGAAACGATTTCAAAACAGACTAGTCGTGTCCAATTTTTCGTTCTTTGCCAAACAAAGCTTTCGTCTCAAGCTCAATCTGGACGAGAAATAATGAATATTTAAGTAATTTTTCACAGAAACTCTTCAAATGATTCATTATTCATAATTTAAATTAAACTATGAATAATAATCCAAATTCATCCATAAAGAAGCATCAGTTGATGGAATTGGGGTTGTTATTGAATGATGTGTAACATGAAGATGGAGCCGTTAAAAAACTTTGAAATTTTAACGGTTTTTGGTGCGTTCAGTAAAAATAATCCAAAAATTTACCGGTTTTTGGTCCGTTCAGTAAAAAAATTTCAAAAGTTTAACGGTTTTTGGTGTGTTCAGTGAAAATTATTCAAAATTTAACAGTTTATCGTTAAAAAGCTTTCAATTTAAAATACGGACGTCATTTATGAACAAAACATTCGCATTTTTTGAATTTTAACGGTCAATTCTTGCGAAACGAAATTTTAAGTAAAGTAAAACTGGAATTGAACAGAGAAAAAAAGAATGATCTTAATGGATGGTTGAGAAACGTAGGAGTATGATTAATAATAAATTATACAATGACTCGACTGGCACAGATATTAATGAGCGTTTCTCAGCACGTTCAGATTAGTGTCTAAAAATATTTTAATTTGGCATTTAATGCGTTTTCACCATTAATAAATTAATTAAACTCATTTATTATTAACAATTAGAATTCGAAACTATATTTTTATGTGCCATACTATATCGATTTATTATTTTCGTCCGAATAATCTCAGCACAGCTTAGACAGCAATAAATTTTCTCTGTGATAACAAACAAAGCAATAAACTTATCGAAGACAATTTTCCATAATGCAAATGCTGCATGAGAAGAAAAACTTTCCCATTGCGTCATCAAATTCTCATCTTGTTAATTTCTTTCTCTTCCTCGTCGCATCTTTTTGCTGTTGTCAATACAGAGCTTGAAAATTGCGATGCTTGCATGTACTGTGAGAGTGAATATAGTGATAATTATTGTTAAGAGATGTGTGAAAATTGATATTAAAATTAAGTTTTTAGATCATAAAAATTCAAATTTTAACGGTTTTATAATTCAAGTCAGAATGAAGCTGAAGAATGAAGCAGAAAATTGTCTTGGTATACAGCAAATCAAAAGGAACACCTGGTTTGATGATGAATGTGAGCAAGCTGTTCAGCGAGTTATCGATGCCAGAAAAGGGAGAGTGACGAGAGCCAAGTCAGAAGAAATAAGGAAGCTTCAGAAAGAGAAGAAAAGACTGCTTCAAAGGAAGAAAAGAGCGTATGATTTAAAAATCATAAGCGATGTACAAGAAGCGCTCAGCTCAAATGAGTCCAGGAAATTCTATAAAGCCATAAACGAAGCGAAAAAGGCATTTCACGCAAGAGTTTCGGTATGTAGAAGGAAGGATGGCAGTTTAGTATGTGACAAGGATGGAGTCCTGGAACGATGGAAGGAGCATTTCAATGAGCTTCTCAATGATGGAGTGGAGGACACTGCTGTACAGTCAAGGCACCCGTATGATATTGATGATGGGAAGGAGTTCGAGCCTCCGTCACTGGATGAGGTAGCAGCGGCAATCAGTGGCCTCAAAAATAATAAGGCACCCGGTATTGACAACCTGCCAGCAGAGCTGTTCAAAACCGGATGTGATGAGCTTATTGATACACTTCATCACCTGATTGTTAAAGTTTGGACAGAGGAGAGGATGCCGGATGAATGGATGACCGGTGTGATATTCCCGATACATAAGAAGGGATGTAAGATGACGTGTTCCAACTACAGAGGGATCTGCCTCCTCCCATCAGCGTACAAGGTGCTCTCGAAAGTGCTAGCAATGCGACTTGAGCCCCTTGCGGAAGCGTTCTTAAGCGAGTATCAGGCTGGCTTCCGACGACAGAGATCGACCTCGGACCAACTATTTGGCATCAGACAGATTGTTCAGAAGAGCTACGAGATGAAGGTGGAAACGCATCATCTCTTCATTGATTTCCGAGCGGCCTACGATTCAATTGACCGAGAGGGACTGTGGCACATCATGGCAGAGTTCAACTTTCCGCATAAGTTGATAAGGTTGCTTAAAGCGACACTTGCAAAAGTATCGTGTGGCGTGAAGGTCCAAGGCTCAATTTCAAGCTTGTTTGAGTGTAGGACCGGACTGAGACAAGGTGATGAGTTGTCCACTAAGCTGTTTAATATCGCTCTTGAAGGTGTCTTTCGAAGAGCTGGCCTGGAACTAAAGGGAACGATATTTACAAAGTCAACGCAGCTACTTGGGTTCGCGGACGATGTGGACATTGTTGGAAGGAATATCAGGTCTGTTACCGACGCCTTTTCCAAAATGGAAAAAGAAGCCAACAAAATCGGCCTCCACGTTAACGTCGATAAGACAAAGTTCTTGATGGTGTCTGCTTCGGAAAGAACAAGGAAGCTAGTCGGCTCACATCTTGTCATTGGAGATAAGAGTTTCGAGGTAGTCAATGAGTTTGTCTACCTGGGAGCTATTATCACCAACAACTTCGACACGACTATGGAAATTAAGCGAAGGATTTTGGCAGCCCAGCGTGCTTATTTTGCAGTCAGACACCTACTAACGTCCAAGAGAATCTCGAGACTCGCAAAGGTAACCATGTACAAGACGTTAATCCGCCCAATTGCTCTGTATGGCTCGGAATCATGGAACATGACTGTTGCGGATGAAAATGCTGTGGGTGTCTTCGAGAGAAAAATTCTTAGAACCATCTTTGGCCCTAAGAAAGAAGGTGACCTGTTCAAGTGCAGGAGTAATGCAGAACTTTATCAGCTCTTTAGGGATGCTGATATTGTAAAGCGAATAAAAGTGAACAGGTTGCGTTGGGCTGGGCATGTTATTAGGCGACCTGAGGAAAGCCCATTAATTAAGGTCTTCAAAGCTGACTTTCTGGACGGTAAAAGAGCCCGTGGACGCCCAAAGAACTCTTGGAAGGAAGCTGTCGATAGAGATAGCAATGCACTTGGTATCAGTAATTGGCAAGTGGTCGCCAGCGATAGAGCCAGCTTCAGGCGACTCCTGTGGGAGGTCATGGATCACAACTGATCTGTACGACCAGCGAAGTAAGTAAGTATGAAGCTAACTTCATGTGAGAGAAAATTTGAATTTTTGAATTTCGTTGATTCTAAATTTCTAAACAACCTTAAATTTAAATTTTTGAATTCCGTTAAATTTGAATTTTTGAATACCGTTAATTTTGAATTTTTTTATTCCGTTAAACTTTGAATTCTTCGTTAATACATGAATTTCAAGCTCTAGAAGTGCAATTAAGTGCCATACCGTTTAAAAACAGATGAGTTTCATGAGTAAGCACATCCAAAGCTAGACAAAGCAACCGAAAATTGCTCAAAACGATTAAAAGCCCTGAAAACTGTCACCAACTATGCGACAAGTTCATCATTACAGACAATTACAAGTCTAGTTAAATATTTTTATTGCACTATTGTCTTCATCACTTTCATAATGTCTCGTCATCATCCACATACGCAAGCACATTTCTTACAGATGAATTAGATTTGATCAGAAAGCGACTGAAAAATTGTTGACTAAGTAGAAAAAAATTGCGATGTTAAATCCATTCCATGAATAAAACAATGGAAGAAGATGTTATTCACGTAATCGAGTGCCCGATGAGCATATTGTGCAGACATCGTTACTAATAACATTTTTGAAGTGGCGCAAAATTTAATAATTTGTGCTTTTAAATAATTGAAATATTATAAAATACGCAATTAATAACTATTTTGTGTAGTTTAAGCAGCATGATGGCTATGTCGAAAATATATTCATGTAATTCTCACTGTTGAAGGGAGAAACCTTCTTTCAGACGTAACGAGTCGAATTGATTCTGTGACCTTAAATACATTAACATCGCTTACCAATTTGATTATTGTTATTATAGGATTTTACTGTACTGGTCGATTGGATAGTTGAATATAAATTTAATTTTTTTAATCCGAAAATTAAATTTTAATCCTTGGGTTAAATTATGATCGTCAAAAATAAACCATGATGATCAAATTCGATTCGCAGGATTAACGTTAAATGTATCTAGGGATCAAATTTAAGTCTAATAATCAATTTCGATTCGCAGAATGAGATTTAAATGGATTAACTTATGAATTATCTTTGAACCACAGGATTTAAAATAAATCTCAGGATTTAAATTTAATTCTTACAATTTAACCTAAAAATTCTGAAAATGATTCCAAAACAGACCAATACTCAATACTATACAGAAGATACCTTAATAGTAAAATTCAATTTAATCCATAAATATTCCATAAAATTATTAAACATTAGTTGGATACGCGATTTTTCACATCATTGAATGTGGGCAGTTTTACTCATTAAACCTTAAAAAATAAGCATTTTGGATATAACACCATTTCACCATACGCGTAATGTTTAGAAAAATAAGGTAAAAACCTCATCATTAAATCTCTTTCATCATTAAAGTTTTTCTTAACCCCACGCAGATTCTCCAAAAAAATAAAGTAACATCAAAATCGCTTACTTAGTTCCATCTTGGATGTCAAGTAAAAATTCTAGGCGTCTATTTGACATTAGAAAGATTCATGACCGTAAAACATTGAAAAAATATGGAAGTTGTAAGACGAAGTCTGATTCATTGCAATGAAAATAAAAATAATAACATTGAGTCTTTGCACGCACTTAAGTTGATGATTTACGAAAAATATGAAAAAATTGTCACATCAGTCAGATGGTTGAGACGCTTTTCTGTCGACTGAGCTTAGTGCAAAACAATTTATCAAAATTAGAACTTTCAATTTTAACGGTTTTTGAGTTTTCAAAATTTAACGACTTTTTGAGATTCAAATTTTTGGAAAGTTCAAAAAAGTTCAAAAAAAATTTTGAAAAATTATTTGATTTTCAATTTATTGCCTATTTAACTGCAATTAAGGCACGATGTAAATGCTCTTAATGCACAATAACCATCAACCCACACAAAGTAATCAAAACAAAACAATCCAGTCCACAAAATCAAGCTAAAAGAGACAATACTAACAAGAAAAAAACTCAATCATAAAATGAAGAGCAAGCAACTGTCAGAAACAATGAGTTAGCTACCTTTTCGCTTGCATGAGCTCTTCAAACTCATTCGAGCTTAAAATTTGTGTTAAGCCCTGAAAGATCTCTGTCGCTTAGTATTGTTTTTTCTATGTTTTGTGATTATCAGTGGAAGCTTCTGTTTTGTGCTCATAGAAAGCAATTTTTGAAGACTTGAATTGTTAAATAAATTTTATAAATTCTCTACACGCACAATTTTTTTGTGGATAATTCTATTTAAGATAAACGTTTTATTTTATTGTTCCATGCGAATCACTTCTTGAGCCTATTTATTCATGCCTTCATGGCTGTTGTTATTGTTCCTAACTTTTTATATCAACAAAAGTTGTTTTTTGTTTGGAGAAACTTTCGATGCCGATCTTCTGAAAAATTGTGCTCATTTCTTGTCTGTATATTGGACCAACAATCGATTGAAGTGCATATTATTGGTGTTATTTATTGCCATGATACAATAGCTTGCTGTTAAGGGTTTATTGACGCATTTTTCTTATCGGAAATTGGATTTTTTGAGAGTTTTGACAGTGCTGGATCTTGAAATTGATAGCTATGACAGTAAATTATGAGAGGAAATTCTAAATTTCCTGGAAATTACAGTCATAACCTGTCTGTGAACAAATCATAACCTCAAAAATCAACATCCAGAGAACCTCAAAAAGTAACTGTCTCAAGTCAAGCCCCTTCCAGACATCCAGTTCATCCTGTTACTTTTACTTTCATAACGCCTTAAATGATACAGTTCGAAGTAAATTACCCGAATGAGCCTTTCAGTAGCATTAATTTTAATACATACAATAAAAGTCTACACATGATGATGAATTGCATAATTTATTTTGGCTGTCTTTCGTACATTCAGAGCGTGTTTTGGATGATTGAAGTTCTTCTTCTTACTCACTCTGCTTTTTGATTATTCCGAAAGAAAATTTATGTTGTGGAAAGAAGAAAAAGTGACGTCGAAATGAGATAGGTTACATGATTAAACTGATGGTTCATATCATGCAGTAAAGTGGATTTAATTCTTTATTTACTTCGTGCTTGAATTAATCTCGTGTGTCTTAAAAATCAAAATGAGATGGAAAGCAATGGAAAGTGAAAATTATATCAAGATTTTCTAATAATTATTGAGCATTAAAAGCTGAGAAGTTGAGAAAATTGGAGGAAGTGAATGGATGTTAAGTTTTAAAGTGCAAAATGCACAATTAAGTGATGTAATTAGCAAGAATTTGTAAATTAGAAAATAACTGCTTTTAAAATTTTGAATTTAACAATTGAGGGGTAATTCACTTATGTCATAATGAACTCATTAGTTGCAATACCCGCATCAATATTTTTATTCAGTCTCTTTCGAGACTCTGAAGAGTAAACATCAAAAAGAAGCACAAACTACGTAATTAATCAATTTTGAGCCATCTATTCAATCAAATTGAAAACAAAATCCACTCACCAAAATATTAATGATCGTAGTAAACGATTAAAAATACTCAAAAATAATTTGTAGCACATTTTCCACCTTTTATTTATATCAATCAAAATTGGCAAGAATAAGAAGTAATTTCAATGAAAGTAATTTGTACGTAAAAATCATTATTATGTTCAGCACGTATAAAAATTTATTATATTTAACAAGTCATAAATCAATAAGAAGTTTTCTAGCAATTTACAATTTCATGTGCATACAATAATCAAAATCAGATTGCATAATTTTCCGTGATTTATATGACAATATTTTATATACAGACCGGTCGTGCGTAACATGCTTTCATTTAAATTATATTTAAGATTCATGTAAAATTGACTGTGATTTATCTGTATGAATGAGAATGCGGAGCGAATCTGAGATTGATACATGATTTATATGCGTGAATGACGTGGATTATGTGATATGAGGCTGTGTTGCTGAGCTGATTAGAAGGCTGTAGAGAGTGTATCGAAATATTTTGTTAGTCTAAATTGAATTTAGTCTAATACTTTAATTTCTTAAGTATAGGAGTTTTTTGTCGGGAACTAAGAATTAGGGAATGTAAAATTTTAAAACAGGCAAAGAGCGTGCTCATCTAGTATATTTAAAAGAGTGAGCAAGTTCTCGAGAGCTTGCTATTTGTCTGTTAGGGGTAAGTTTATACTGTAGAGCTTTTATAGAACGGATCTGGATGTATTTTAACTGCCTAAATAATTGGAACGAGAGCTTACATTAATACTGGATCTAAGATCCAAAAGTTTTCAAATGGAAATTACCCATTAGTACAGAAATGAGATTATGTGCTGTATTCTAGAGATTATATATGCATAATATACCATGATGTTGATTAAAGAATTGCTCTTAAGGACAAAATCAAAGCTATTTTCGAGTTATAGAAGCGCTGTCGCTCGATTCAACAGAAAAGATAAATAAATACTAATAATAATGCAAAGTCAAACTAGAAAATGTCATGTAAACAGCTACTTCCAATCAAAATCAAACAGTAAACAATGCTACTTTCAAGTCAAACCTCCTAAACTTCCTGCAAACAATTATAAATTTCCAAGTCATAACCTTATCATTTTCAAGAAGCATAAAGGATGTCAGCATTTATAAATCCATTGTCCGTGTCGCTTATATTACATTTAAAACACTCAATTTCAATATAAAAGTCAAAACCGCAAACCAAAACAATCTACGTTATTGTTCCTCACACCTACAATTAGACACTTGTATAGCATACAGCGAAGTATAATTCATTAACAATGCAATGCACAATTAACAATTTTAAAGGTCGGCTGATTTAAAATAAATAAGCTTTGTCGTGCATCAAATAATCAAAATCAATTAGCAAGTGGCCAATAATTACGCTGCTGTATTTTTATATGATTAATATAAATTTAAAGCTTAATGCAATTCTCATTATTGATTCATTATAGGCTGAAAATTTTCCACATCAAGCTGAAACGATACACATTGAATTATAAAATGACATTTTATTGGTGGAATCATTGGTTCTGGATAACATGCTGCACATTACTTCTCATCCAGCAACAGCATCAGTCAGCAATTTATGCAATGCCAGCGTCATTTTCATCACTAGAAACGATATCGACATCATTAAAGTCAGCATTAGTCCAAAATGATAATTCATTCCAGCAGACAAATGAACAGCAACAGAAAGTAGCGTCCGGTAGTAAATCCGCTCCAATGACATTCGAGACATCTGACACTGATGATCTTCATGGTGGTGCCAGTGAAATCGATGCAGAAAAGATTGCAAAAACGAGTGAGTGGCTTATAAAGCCGAGCACGAAAAATGAATCAAGTAATACAGCAGATAATAAGCCAAAATTCGTATCCGTAAAATTAGAAATGAATGTGAATAGCCCAAAACCCGAGGATATAATTAAGTCATTCAAATTATCCAATGTAAATAGTACAAATGAAAATATTTCAACAACAATGCCAACTACGATGTTGAGTAGTGTGACAGATTCAAATGCCATTTTAAGGTAAATTTTCCATTTATTTTTTGGGACACATTCCATAAAGCTAATTTTCCCCGCATTTTATCCACAGTTCCATTAATACATCAACAACTCAAACCACAAAACTCATAAGAATTAATGAAGAATCTACATCACCGAATGATGAACATATCCTTACAGTAAAGTCATTAAATTTATCAACGACAGACGTAACAGAGCCTAGTGATACGAATGATACAGTTGAAATCGTCATGACTGATGACGAATCTAATTCCACTGAAATTGCAGAGCTTTCTGAGAGAAAATCGAAAGGACTTTTGGGTGGATTTAGTGAAGATCCTAAAATTGTCAACAACATCAGTTCCAGATCAACATTTCAAGTGACCCATTTGAGTCAAAGTTCAACAAACGATGATAGATTATCGTCGGAAGCTTTATTCGATACAGATACGGACAATGGTGGAATCACAATGAATGCTGGTATCATATCTATTATATGTGTAGGGATTATTGGATCCTTATCAGCATTTAGCATCATGTTTGTCTATGTGTATAGGAGGAGGTTTGTTATTGTCAACAATATAGATGATTTATGTTATTAAAATGGAATATTTTCTTCATTGATAGATTTCTGAATAAGCCACAAGCATTAAGTGAACCTGATTCCAGTGGATACATAGATGACAGTACAATACGGGTAAGGATATAGCTATTGTAAGCTACTTATGATTTTAAACAATATTTTTTCATTACAGGACAACTCAGATGAACTGTACAGCTTGGACAATGACTCATTTCTAAATTCACTAGAGGCAATGACAATTCAAAACTATTGGACTGATAGTGTCAAACATACCAAACTTTAAATCAGCAACAACTATACTCTTGATAAAAAACAAGATTTGCGTTTGAAAGCGAGAATCAAAGTAGTTACTTCGTATTAGAATAAAATTTTAGACTATAACAATAATTTCCAGATACATATACATTATATATCATGAAGGAACGTGTAAAAGACATACCTAACTATAATTAATATATATATGACTAGATTTTTAAAATGTTAATTGTATAGTGAATTAAGTTTATAATTTCATTTCCTTAGTACTTAATGATAGTAGCAAGAATATTTACATATAGTGTTAACTGTTATAAACAATTGGAGTGAGTTTTATATCTCTTTGAGATTACTTCAGCAAGATGTGATTTATGTTTTAAAATTAAGAATGAATATCAATGAAACTTTATATTTTGTACATAATTGGAATCGAATATACTTAAATTAACTAATAAATTAATGATTTAGAAAGAAATTGCAGTTGTGTTCTTCTTTAATTAATTAAAGTCTATCAAAATGTTTCAGCTGACCGTTACAAGCATGACCAAAAATTTTACACAAATGTTTAACGGTTTCTTGAAATTCAAATTTTTGATTAGCACTTTAGCACTGCTAAAATTTGAATTTTTTCCGTTAATTCTCATTTTCAAAAATCTTTCAATTATCCAACTTATCTCTCTCAATGTAGACTAATTATCAAAGATTTCCATCATAACTATCTCTATAACTCAAAATAAACACGTTAAAACAGCTAGAATTAACAAAAATATCAATTTGAAAAAAGTTTCTAAAATAACGGTTTTCAAAAATTCAAAAACTTTTTTTTCCTTTATAAACTTTTTTAATTCTGTAAACATTTTATCGATAAAAATTATTGATTAAATTAATAACAGAAATACAGTATATTGAATACCATTGACCATGGCAGGAGTTGAATCAATGATTGTAGAAGAGAAACCAAAAGAAAATCGCTCAGAAATTGACCGAGAAAAGGTAAATTAATGAAAAATTAATTATTTCATATCAAAATTTTCATTGCCGCATTTTACGTTTTTAGACATGTCCGTTGCTTCTTCGAGTATTCTGTTCCTCATCAGGCAGACATCATTCAATGAATGAATATTCTCATGGAAGTACGCCATCAAATGAATTGCAAATATATACATGGCTTGATGCATCATTAAAAGAATTAACACAACTGATCAGAGACGTTAATCCAGATACACGAAAGAAAGGAACTTACTTTGATTTTGCACTCGTCTTTCCTGATAATCGTTCTGGATCATATCGTATGCGTGAAATTGGTGTTACATGTAGTGGACAAAGAGGCGCAGATGATAATAAGACATTAGCTCAGGCAAAGTTCCAGATTGGTGACTATTTGGACATAAACATAACAACACCAAGTCCTAATTCTGGAATGAGATCGAAGGATCAACGAAATGATAGACGCGATAGAGACCGAGATCGTGATCGTGAGCGAGAACGAGATAGAGACCGTGACCAACGAGATCGACGACCATACTAAATTTAATTAATTCATTTAAGTATTTTGCATTTTTCTTATAAATTTTCTCCTTTTATTTTGTAAAATTGAAAGTTTTGAGTAAAATTTCTGGATTTCCTGTAAACTTTTTTTGTCATTTAATATGAAACATAAACGGAATCGCCATTTCTGATAGTTCCAGCTTGTCTTAATCCCAAATGAATCCCAAGTACTGGAGAAGTAGGGGAAATATTAGGAAATAGTCGATACTTCCTCAATGTCTTGAGTGGCTCTTCATTTTTGTTCCTTTCACCACTTGACGGATCGATAGTAGTAAGCGAGCATCGAGTACATGGTTGAATAACTTTAAAAACTGCGTCATTGCCAATTTTTACAAACTTCCAATAATCTTCATCCCAAGCATCTGGTCCTTTAACAACAAAATTAGGACGAAATTGTAGTGGCGTAACTGACTTTTCAAGTCGAGAGTTTAGTTCCTCCACAGAATTAACATTCATAATCATGTACGATGTTTCATCATGCAATGATCCAGTATCAATTCTATCGGCTGTCTTAAATTTATATCCTTTTGGCACAATGTGAGGCTTTGGTTCCTTTGATGGATAGAAGATAAGCCTGAATCCATCATCCTTATTGAGTAGGAATTTTGAGAACCATTTAGCTGCTTCATCACCACAGTCTATGACTGTTGCTTCGTCTTTCCAAATTGTCACAGTCAAATGTTCCTTGTTATTGTACAGTTTTTCGATGTCAATTTGAATCTCGTCCATTCCAGGTGCTAGAACTCTCATAATATTACCCTTAATTCTTGGGGTAATGAGGACCATTCTCGGGTAAGTTCTTGCAGACACAAACTCATTGTTTGATTGACGGATTACCATGAATGTTCGGTCTCTAAGATGCCCATTTTCAGGTCCAAGATTGCTACATTCAAACTCATTTAAGACAATCGGTCCACAAGACTTGATTGGGAAGATCCATAGATTATGAGATATTACACCGACTTTCTTCCATCTGAAGCATAAATACATGTTTTATAGATAACAATCACCTCAATATACATACTTCTTAGGCTTTTCCTTGTAGAAGCACAGCTGATTCTTCTTCATATAGTAAACAACACCGCCGGCAACTACGCAAGCCGCTTAATATGCAAAGAAACAACAAAAATCTTAATGATATTTAAATTATCAAAATCTGATGTTGACCGATGTCACTACCTATTGTGGCTATTGTCATTTTAGTATGCGGATGGGACAGTATCTCAACAATTCCTATAATAAATGATAAAGTCAAATTATAAGGCAATTGATGATGAAATAATTATGCAATTTAATAACTCCTGGATCTTACTTGACATTTTAGAAGAGCAAATACGTGCTTCAGCCTCAACAAAAGTGTAACTCAATACTAAAATACGTAAATAGTCCGCCGTATGATTTTACAATCTGCAGCTTGTTATCTATTAAACAAAAGTGTTCGTAGCTTATTCGGAGTGTGTTGGTGATATGCGCACGAATATTAACGAGTATGTGATGAAGTAAATAGTAAACACATTTGACCTTCGAATTCGGCGTGAATTTATGTGTTGGCGGTGCTGAATAGAGAAATTGAGCATATCTTTTAGAATCAATGTCTTATCGGATGATACAGTATGTAGGAAGATAAAGGTTTCGGAAGAATAGATACTGATTTTGTGCTGATAAATGAAATTTAGTGTGATTGCCTTTGTTGCCAAGTTGATAAGATGCATTAAAGTACAGATTAGCTATAATAAAGGTGAAGGAACCCAAAAAAAGTCACATATCTATTTTTAAAACCTTAAAACTATTAACGGAAATTTAGAATTTGAAATTTCTGGAAACCGTTCAATTTCTCAATAACTGTTGTATAGTTCTCACAATAAGTAAACAAAACATCGTGCATTTTAATTTGTGTCCGTTTTAATTAAAATTTTATGTATAATTAATCATGTCGGATAGAAACAACAATCAGGAACTGAGGTTCAGAGATAAATTTCCAAAATTGTTTAAATTATTCAATAAAAAACCACCAACGCCACCTCCACCACCATTTGTACCAATAGAAATAGAATCCAGTGATGAAGATGAAATTATCGAACCTAATGATTACGGCATAAAAGGATTAATTAGTGGATATGAAAGATGGAAGTTTAGTAGTAAACAAGGATTAAAATGCTTACTTTCGATTCATAAGCTAAAGGAAAGAGCAAGAACATCCGAGACGTTACTTCAATGCACCGATTTTAAGGTTAACTGCAAGAAATTACAATCCATCGAGTACATATTACAAGCCATAATAAATGATGTATCTCTGGTCCAGGCACGCTTACAGCATGAATTAAATTTTCAAAGGGCTTTACCACGACCCTCTACTGATCAGATAATTGAACAGCTCATGTCAATGGAAGGCTTCCTCGAAGTGCTTAAACTAGCTTATGAAAATGATCTGGCGATTAAGAAAAGAGTTATTGAAAATATTGCCAATACTGTCTCGCATCAAGAATCTCACATGCTGTTAGCATCATGGTATTGTCATTTAAATACCCATGAAATTCTCAAGCTTATTACACAATTAGAAATTTCTTCAGATCTTTATGGCATTAAATAATATTAAGTTTCTAATTTGTTATTCGTTATTTGTTACTAGAATATACCTAAGAAGGAAATAAATATTTCTTGTTTGTTCTTCAAAAAATTCAACGGTTTTTATTTGAATTTTAAAAAATTTTCAACGGTTTAAATTTGAATTTCAAACTTTACTTTTTCGTTAAAATTTAAAGTTAGAATTCTGAAACATAAACTAGTTATTGTTCAAATCATACATAGGAGATCACGGATACGGTCGCAGAATTCATAGAATACAACGCTAGATACTGATGTGACGAAATAAAGTTTCAAAAACGGTTCGGAAGGAACGTTCAGTAAAAAAAATTGTGAAAGCGACTGAATAAATTTCAAAGAATATTTAAATCTCAGAAAACCGTTAAAAGATTTTTTTTAGATAAAATAGAGTTAAGGTAGTTCCTGGATCTCAAATGACCTGTAAAATCTAAAAATTGAGCTGCAATTATTCAAACTAAAACACACATCATCCATTTAAATCATCACGCTTAATCCAGCATGATTTCATTTGAAATTTAGTTTTATTTACACTCGAAAAAATAATTCATTTTTTTTCTTACATGCATGGCTCTTTAAATGTTTTACAATTTTTCTTACAAAAACATTAAATTTTTGTAACATAATAAAAATTTAAAATGAATTGTCAAAAAATAAAAGTTCTTTTTTTAGCAATAAAGCTTCGAAAGTTGATACAAAAAAATAATAAAATTAATAAATTATTCTAACAAAAGTTTTACTTTAATTGTAGCGAATTTTCGTAGGTTTTTTGATTGATGGTAGTTGGCTGATTCTTAGTAAGATGCTTAAGATTGGGTATTGCATTCAATTTAAGTGTGACTTAACCTAACCTCAATCTTAAGCATGATACATATGAATACTGAGAAAATCCCTAGACAATGAAAATTTTGCGATATATTGAGGTACGAATGAGTATTTTTCATGGATATACCACGAAAAAAAGTCAACATAACCTCAAAAAATCTTTAAAATTTCCATAATCCAGGGAGAACCTATCTATTTACAAATGTCATATTATCTCAAAATCAAGTAATCTATTTAAGGTGGAAACAAAAAGTGATGCAGGGTAAAAAGTTGATTCTCCCCTGAACACATAACCTCTCCCAATTTATTATTATCTTTTTACATAATTCATATTGCTTTTTTTTATCAAATCCTACACTTTCATTTGTTTCCATTAGTTCGAACAATCATAAATTTCACATGTTGTCCTTAATTGTTTTCTTTTTTTACATAACACCACAGTCATTGTATTGAGCAAGAGGTAAAATACAAAATTATACAAAAATGATAAAAAATAAAAAAAAAAATAAAATGCGAAAAAAACCACTTTTTTATAAAAAATTTACAATAGTATTGATACTTTTTCGGCAGATGTGCAAAAAACTTGTGTATTGTGATGTAGTTCCTAATTATAATAAGCATAATAGAAAGATAATAGTTGTGCATGATGAAAAAGGAATAGGCAATGAATACAAAGTAAAACATATAAATTCTTCAGCAATAATTAAAGCTGATCAGATGAAAAATAGGGACAGGAGTTAAAGGCAAGAAGACGTAAAAGATTGGTTAGTCTAATGAAAAATAAGAGAATTTGAGCAAAAGAAGATTCGTTGATGGATGAGCATTTTTGCTGAGTATGAAGATTTCAATGTCATTTCTTAAATGAGTGCTGTAATTAGTCGGGCTTTGAAGTTCACGACTCGTTCACTTGTTTGGGCGATTCGCTAAAATGAGATATTAAATTTAATTAGAGTTTATTGCATTTTTCAATTATTTTTTTTGTGTTTTTGAATGAAATTGTTTACGATTCGGATGAGAATTGATTTGAATAAGTTAATCACGTAGTTCTTAATTGCTATGTTGCAGTTATAAGTCGGAATTTGATGAATCAGTACTTAATTAATGCTTGAGATTCTATTTTATTCGAAATTTAGACATTTTGTACTAGAGTTTTGTCAAAATTCGAAAATTTGTACTAGATTGTTTATTAATTGAGTCAAAATTACAAAATTGTACTTCAAAAAACTAGATTACGTCAAAAAAGACTAGATTATACCGATTTTTGCCTAATTGTACAAGATCAATCTAGTCCAAATTTTGAACTTATCTTAGTACTAATTAATCTGGTACAAAACGAGTTTATCAGGATCATTCTAGTACAAAACAAATAATTTAGTATTAGATCTTACAAAACAAAACGTACTAGATTATGATAAAGTGTACTAGAATATGTGAATAATGTACTAGATTTTACACTTAATCATTCAAATCCATTAAAAATGAGAAGAATAACCAACAAATTCAAAATGGACAAGCTCAGAGACTAGCTTATGCTTCTCAAAAACCTAAATATCAACATCCAAATCCGAATCCCATCCAAAAACAATCAAAATAGTCATCAAAAACTTACGAGAATCAAGTCTTGAATGAGATTAGATAATCCACGATTGGCAAGAACAAACAATCTTGTAACAGGTCCGGGAATACCTTCCGTATATCCATCACCTTTACCAACATCAGTTGATCCATCAACAGGTGCATTTGCTCTCTCATCTTGTTGCTCTGATCCACTGCTTCCACTCACTAACTGTAAGAGTAAATTAATGCTTAATTTAATAACATGATTAATGAGATTCCAAATAGACATGAAGGTGCATTATCTAACTC
Organism: Chironomus tepperi; assembly: GCF_022539635.2. NCBI lineage: Eukaryota > Metazoa > Arthropoda > Insecta > Diptera > Chironomidae > Chironomus > Chironomus tepperi. Next base: position 837,058 of record NW_027226601.1, on the reverse strand, counting down.
ATCATTCAGAGCTATATCTGTTTAGATGTTTTATTTATTAATAAGACGGCATTCAATTGTAGCTTGAGAGCTTGTATGGAATGCAAATTATTTCTAATTCATAAAAAAACACTCAATGTTGATTAAATTTTTCGTGAGGTCGAAATCGGAGGCCTCATGTGGATGCATGAAAATTAAATACCTGACCTTTAATAATAATGGAAGATTCCACCTTTCTTTTCCTTTAATATTCATCACATGTTATGCATTATTGTTTATTTATTTTTATAATATCATGTCCAATTCAATTTATTGTGCACTGTGGATTAATGTATTCAGCCCGATAAACACAATGTGTTGTCAGGGTAGCGTCATTCTGAACTGCACAATGCCTTAAAAGTGGGTTGAAATCAATCACTACGGGGCTGTATGCACAATTTCAGTCATACCGTTCATACGGTGACGCAGTAACAGTGTCGAAGCAAACACGATGTGCTGTTCGGGATCTCTAGCAGACAAAGAGACCGGTTTTAGGTACCGTAGTGGCATTTCTTTGCGGATGGTAAGAGATCTCAAGGAAGACCGAATAATTCCTGAATTGGATGTGTAGAAAAGGAACTTAAAGTCCTTAACATTCCGAACCGGCAGAAGTTGTCGAAGGGTAGTGTCGGATATAGACGTTTTCTTCTCATGGCAATGGGTTCATATGCGCCCAAACCTGGGAAGTAAGCGGTATTTCTGTATCATGAAAGCAGGCTCTTCACATGTTAGAAGATGTACAGAATTGACGGAAAAACATCACTGAGTTGTGGGGAAGAACTGTGAAGCTATGACAGCCGTAGTGTGTTGCCAGGGCTATTTGGACATTTCATATTCCGACTTAAAAATAAATCACATCTGGCTTGCTATCACAGCAAATTTAAAATGCTATAAAAATTCAGTATTTTCATTGATTCATAAATAATGAACTTGATGTACTTGTCGTCCATGAGGAGGAATTATTTTAACAATGTCCCGAACTGATGTTTTATTGAACCATTTATGGAAGTCTTAAAGCAAGCACCTCTTGGTACTCTTTGTGTATGTTCTCCTTGAACAATTAATTTATTAGAGCAATTAATCTTCACATAATGTAGCTTAAAAGATCTCAATTATGAATCATTTAATTTAATAATACTTCCATTTTTGGCAATGATTCAATTAACGGAAACACTTAAAAGCCTTTAAACTGCTTAAAAATCGCTCATATGTGAATTACTCAAAATGAAATCCAATAAAAAAATTGACGGTCGGTGATTTATTTGTGGATTTTTGAGAGATTTATGACTGACTTCAGATGACAACAATTAGTAAATTGTGCATTTTGTGGCCATCAAAGTTTTGGCAGCTTGTTAATTTTTATTAAATATTTTTCACCTTGATTGTAGATTTTTGGACTTTCAAATTTTGAATGTCACTTGACATTAATCCTAATATTTCAACATTTAGATCAATAATTATTATTAGATAACATCCAGCATATAGTCCGAGTTCAATGCGTGATATATGATATTTAATCGACTATCCTTCATAATAATCGAACATTTAAATAAGGTTTTGTTCCAAATTCGTACATTTTTGAATAATATTTCATTAATCAGTCGAATATGGGAAAATAAATGTACGCTTATGAACTGTAGGTGAGAGATAAGATGAAAGTGAATGCACGACTTGTTATGTAGAATTACAGTGTTGCAAAATAACAATCCGTATCTTATACATACGTTGTCGAGAATTTACGAAGTTCATTTGAAATCTCAAAACATTATGCGTAATCCAAGCTGGCTTAATCATCTTGGTTCGTCTGTTTTCTCAGACATAGCATACCCTTGCCAGACTATAAAGTTATTTTCAAGTGTGGCATGGTTACTAACAAGGCTCTGTCGAGGGTTTTAGTCCTTAAAAACAAGCTTGAAATTGCCCTTAACTTCACAGAAATGATGGGATTGTTGCGATGGAAGGCTTTCAAAATTGAGCATGTTCAATTATATTGATTACGTTTGCTCATGAACACGCTCATTTAGGGGAGTAAGCACTAGGGATTTCCCGGGATTCCGGTATTGAAAAATCGTGCACAATCCCGGGATCCCGGTATTCGGTTTCGAAATCCCGGTATTGAAAATACTAGTAGACACATTGTCTGTTAAAGACAACTATCCCTAATTAATGGTAGGCAGATAGTGGTCATGTAGTATCCAAGAAGTAATATTTACATGAATTACTACGCCATATGGTACATACTTGGAAGCAACCAATAATATGGCTACCAGTTTCCTGTCATGAATAATTTGTATTAATCGAGGGATCACAGTGTCATCGGAGAATTTTTATGTCATTATGACATTTTGATATCAACATAGTGATGTAACGATGCCTTTCCAATTATTTTGTTTCTTTTGAACTATTTATATCCTAGTCATATTAATAATACAGTTTACTAATGTCATCAAAATCACCGATATCAATAAACATCAATTGATTGCTTCCTCAAAACACACCGAAAAATTGTAGGAGTGTGTCTACATTTCATAACAATCACTGCCTAAATTTAAAATTCAAATTATTTCCCACACTAGACTGTGTCGTGCCAATTTTGATGAAAGTTTTTTATCGTAATCAGCAATATGTAACAGACAAACATATTTAAAATAGCAATAATGCATGTACACGATCATGTAAAGGAAAAGAAATAATAGCTACACAAAATCGAGTGATGCAATGAAAAGGTTGAAAAAAAAAATGAAGAATAGTGCGTAAAAACGTTTCAAGCATAAGCTAATACAACTCAAATGACTTAAAAAATAAGAAGTAGAAAATAGAAAAATTTAGGACAGGAAAGTTCCAAAAAGAGAGCTAAAAATAGAGTATAGACCAGACATAAAAATTTCTAATTTTACCGAACTAAAGTTGCCACTTCTCGCTGATCGACTCAGACTCGAATCGTCATCCAAAGTATCACCATGTGCATCAATATTGATATTTTTAATTGCTGAATCAAGTGATTCTGTGCCAGCAACTACACGAAATGCACTTCCAGCACCGCGTGCAACTCGATCTGCTGTTTGCTATTATTTAAATGAATTTTATTGATTTTTTTTTTGTTTTGCATTGTGAAAGACATATTGATACTAAATAGCAAATGGTTTGGTGGTTTTATGGACCATAATCACAACACCATTAATGAGAAAAAAATCATAAAATTTTATTAATAAAATAATGAAATAAAAAATCCTGGTCAGTTGGTGACTTTATTTTAAGTTTTAATAGACAAATGAGGAAGGAGAAAGAGGATTAGTACCCGTCAAGTAAAGCAAAAAGAAAGATAAGAGATAGACAAAATAAATCAGTTGATGAAGAGAATTTGCCAATTGCATCACTCACGATTATTTGATTTTATTAAAAAGATTCCAAACAGTTTTTATTAATTTTTATTATTTGAGTCATCCTGGATTGGATGATATGAGCGCATTTTCCGCTGAACTGATCAGTAACTCAATAATGGTTTTTTGTTAAAAGGATCAAGATTCGTTAAGTATGCATTTTAATTAAAAGTATGTATTTAAAACATTTTGGAAGATAATACGAATATTTCCGAAGATAATACGAATTCGTATTATCTTCGGAAATATTCGTATTATCTTCGAAAATGTTCGTATTATCTTCGAACATTTTGAAAGATAACATGAATATTTTCAAAGATAGTACGAAAATTAATCAGATGATTTTTGAACAAATCAAGACAATTTAGAAGATCGTCAAGTGGGTTCAGAAGGTATTCTTCGAATATATTTTAAATTTTTCGAATATTAAAATTATTTTCGAAAAGCAATTTAAGCCATTTCGAAGATAATTTGAATATTTTTCAAGAATTCAATCTTGTCCAGAAGATTATTAACAAATAACAAATAAATGGATCCAGTCCAGTTCATGCGCCGATGAATTAACATGATTATTTATGACTGACTTATGTATCATCAGCCACAAAAATTTATAGAATTTTTTTGGTGCACATAAAAAATTTTGGTGATCAATGAATGAGAAAAATCATAACAAAAAAAAGACACACAAAGCATTAATACTTACTCGAATGATGTCAAAGAGGAAATTTCCAGAGCCACCGCCTGATCCTGAACTTCCACTTCCACTAGCTTGTGCACCAAAATTAAGGAATCTGTTTGGATTCATAATTAATTAGACTTATTGAGTGTCCCACAATTATTAATTATCAATACAAACCTTTTGCCACGATTCTCATCATCCTCAACACTATCAAGTGTTAGCTCATCAACAGCTGATGATGAATTTTCAGCTGCTTGTGCTTGTTGATCTTTAACTCCTTCCGATGCCACAGCCGGTTGATCATTGTTAATTTTATTATCTTGGTTATTGTTAAGATTAGTAGTTTCACGTGCAACGCGAATTGTCTCAAGGAATGCATCTGAACCAGCACTACTTGGCTCTAATATATTTTGTTCTTCAACAGCTTGCACCTTGAGTTTATTTATGTTACAATAATGTATGTAATAATTCAATTTAGGATTTATTTTTGTGTATACGTCCAAATTGATATGTGAAGTGTCGGATATATGTGTGTGGATAGAAGATAGAAGAAAAACACAAAAAATGAGAATAAAATACATGAAATTAAATTTAAAAGGTAATTATAAAAAATGCTTAAGCTTATGAAATCTCAATAGCATACAATGGCCATGTCTGCCTGCCTATCGAATCACATATTTAATAAAATAGTCATTGTTTGCCATTAAATTTCTTCCTTATTGCTTAATATACATTTAATATGCTCGATGAATGATATTAATAACAATTGAGAGTAATTAGAGGTAGCAGAAGTAATAATAAGAAGACAGAACTAATTGCTCAATTCTACATTGAGAATTGCGTGAGGAAATCGAGTTGATTTATAGACGAGACAAAGGATGTGAGAATAGAATTGAATAAGATGAAGGAATAAGATGAGGATGTAAATTATTTGAATAATTATTACAATTAATTCTTACAGCAAGCTATAAAGCTTAAAAGAATATGTTTTTTAAACCCGAGCAACATTTTCTGTAACTTGTAGTAATTTTGAATTTGTGGAATAAGAAGTACCTAATTTATAAATTCTTGATAATAAAGTGTACAAGATTAATATAACAGAATTAAGTCATTCAAGACACATTAAAATTCTAGCTTGTCAGAGCTCGAAGTCGAGTCGATCGACTCAAGTTGGTTCATTTTTTGTAGGACTCATTCGAGTCGACACATATCCACTTGAGATCTTTGCTTGTAATATGACTAAGTCGGTACAACCTCAAACAGACAAGGTTCACGTTCATGAGTATGCGCATAAAATTGAGCATGCTCAACATTATTGATTGAACTTACTCATGAACATGCATTGTTTGAGAATGTTGCCCCACGCGACATAATGAGCCTTTCCGGATCAGCAAATATTGAAATGATGACACCACGCCGAGAATGCCGTTTACTTAGAACCAAGTGGCAGCCAAGTGGTTGTTTCGGCCAAATGGCTGCCACTTGATTCTAAGCATACTACCGCCTCATCGCCGTGGTGACAACGTTTCAATATGTGCCGATCAGGGTTTTGAATGTCTTTAGAAAGTATGAATCCAAAGCAATTTCAAGAGATTTCTATAGAAATCTAAATATTCAACTTTTTGTCATGAATTTAAATCTTATTTTGCGAATGTCAATCTTGATTTACCGCAAAAGTTTTTTTAAATGCCAATTGCCAAATGACTCGAAGGACTCGAAAATAACTGCAAATTTGTTGATATTTTACAGTTAATTAAATTTGTTTTTTTGTATGCTCAATGTAAAGCAAATCGATGATGGCCAAAAAAAAGTTATGCTTGCTCAATAGAAACTTATAAAAAATAAATGATAAATGTGCGTCAAATCACCAAAATTAATATCTAAAGTGCTATTGTTAATTATTATTTGATCATGTGATTTATATGAGTTAATGCTAATTAGACTAAAAATATTAAAAGTCATCTAATGTGTTATGCGGAAATAATTAGTTTGAAATATTTGTATTGTGTATATATGTGTGCATGTACTTGTGTCACTTGATATTTTTTTTGGGTATATCCATCAATCTTCAATTATTTCTAGTTTCTTAAAAAGATTTTTGTTTGTAATTTCTTCATAAAATAATTTTTTTTACATTTTATTTCATAGAAAATCTATAAAGTATGATTAAGGAAGTATAAAGCAATTATTCGTGATATTCGTTAAATTCGTTCAATGATTTTTCATCTGTTTTTTTATGTCTAGATCTTGAAAAGTAATTTTTTGTGTTTTCGAATGCCGTGCTTAAAAGATTTGTTTCAAATTGGATTTTATATCCACAATTGTGATATAATCAAAAAATTAATAATCTAATTTCAAGGTGAGAAATTATGATTGAAATAATTTATCCAATTTATCACATTAAATCCTCTCTTTGATCTGATAAATGTCAATCTCATAACCTCACCTTGACACTTGGTTCTAAATTATATATTCAATATGTCCATGTTTTTCATCTTAATCATGTGTAAATATGTTTAAAGTATTAATTATATACAAAATCTTGGAAGTGTTGATATTGGAGTTCCAAAAACTTCTGAAATTTGCCGAATAATGTCAAATTTCTAACGGAAAGTTTTGAATTTTAACGACAAAAATTCAAAACTTGACGAAGAAGTTTAACGAAACTTGAGGAAAAGTTTCAAAATTTTACCGGAAAAATTTTATAATTTTGACAGAAAATTCAAATCTTGACGAGAAATCCGAAGCTTTAACGGAAGCTTGACGGTCAAAACTTGACGAAAAATTCGAAAACTTTAACGGAAAATTTCAAAATTAGACGAAAAGTTTCAAAATTTAACGGAAAAAATGTTACAAATTGACGAAAAGTTTCAAAGTATTATCAAAAAAATTCAAATTTTAACGAAACGTTTCAAAAATTTCTACAAGATTAGAACTGAAAAACTCAAAATTTGACGAAAAATTTCAAAATTTAACAGAAAACTTAACTAAAAATTCGAAAATTCAACGAAAAAATTTAAATTTTCATAAATCTCCACATCAACACTTCCATCAGCATTCCCAAATGTCACACAAATAAATTATCTAAATGAAAAATCATCATCCTCAGTAGTCTGTGAGCCAACAGTCGATGTCGACTGATTAAAATCATCTGAATCTAAAAGATTAATGCGTGCAGATTCTGTTGATATTTGTGATGTGCTTGTTGCCGATGAGGCGGTTGATGTGCTTCCATCGTCTTTCTCTGGTGCAAATGTCGGAAGTGAAATATTTACTTTATCCTTTGACTTATCATCATCGACCTCATTATTATCATCATCGTCACTATCAAAATCATCGAAATCATCATCGACGTTATTTTTACTTGTCGGCGTTGCTGTGTTTCCACCACCCAAGCCTCCACGCAAAAGTATCGGCCCAATTGTTCGTACCACAAATTGTATAAGCATTTGCAATTTCTGCTCGAATAACTATTTATGTCCAGGTATTATTTATGTACATGTGTGTTTTTTGTGTATTTTTTATTTACAATTTATAATCGAGACATCGAGTATATACATCGAAATTGTTAAATAAATAAGAAAAAGAAAATTATGATTTAATAAAACAATATTTAGTTATTTATTTTTATTATTTTTTTGCTGCTTGAGATGTGTGGACATTTTGTAGTCTTTGACATAAATTTTATGGATGAGTTCTCAGATTTCTCGCTAATAAATTTAACATTTTTATTGTATTTAATTAGTTGTAAGTTAATTTAGCCATTGTATTAATTACAAGATTTACAGTTAACATTGGAAGCAGTGGGAAATTTGGAACTACGGTGAATGCTTTATTTATATTCACTGGATTAAGATTTCAGCAAGAAATTCGGAATTTCCAAGTGAGGAAAACTTGTTGTGAAATTCTATTGAGAAATAGCGAGTTTGTGGACGTCAGGAGACTGATTGTCATTAAAATAGCTACAAAAACAGGATTATGATCCGTTCTGACGTCAATTAACTTCATTTGTTAACAAAATATCCAAAATGAAACCTTTCAATCAAGTTCAATGCTCAACAGAATAGCATGTATCGCATAGACTTTGTCAGAAACCACATAGACTTTGTCGCGTGGCGACACAATTCTCAGCATGTTCACTGTAAATCTATAACCAAGTTACTGGAACAAACTTAAAATCAGCTGTTCACTATAAACAGCATTCAATTGAAACTATATTACTAGGAATGAGACTTGCCAATTTTCATATAAAGTACTGTCATAACCAGCAATTTGCAAAATATTTTATATTCACAAATTAGTTAGTTAACACCCATCAATAAACAACAGGAATCTCTTAATGTAATACTCGCTAATCTTTCAAAAGAGAATGTAAAACATTTTGCAAGTCTGGGCTCCGATTCAGACAAAAAAACACTGCAGTTTTTTTAGATACAAAACTGTCATCTCAATCTGAGTTTCATAACAATTTAATTAAGAAATGCGGTAAGCCACAGTGAAAGTGGTTAACATTTGGAAATGGCTTATTTTTTTGCTTTACTAGGAATGGTGTTATCTGAATGTTGAGATTTACATTAGATTTATGAACGACAATTTGATAAAAACTGTTATGCTTAATATTTAGATGCAAAGATAATATTAATTAAGCTTGAAAGTTAAAAGCAGTAAAAATTGTTACTTTATTCGTAAAGTACGCAGTATTACATGTATTATGCCCATTTTCACATACATTATACACAAAATATTGATAAACGTTTGTATGCGCATTGAAATTTGTATTGCACTTTTTCTTGTACATAAAACTAACCAGTGCGCACATAATGTAAGAAAATAAGCAAACTTGTTGTATAATGCGTAAAATTATCACACAATGCGCACATTGTCTCATAGTACGCAATAATAAAACATAATACGCATAAATCTTCGTGAGAATACTTATAAATTATCGCATAATACGCGAATAATCGACTCATTCTCATCCACAAAAGCATTCCACACATCCCGAAGCATATTAATTAGTTAGACGAATTAATCAATTAAATTTTACGCAAACAAATCATAAAACAATATTTTATAAAAAGGCGACAATTTCTAATGAACAAACCTACATCAACAATTATTACAGAAATTTTCGTAATCGACATTTTTCGTTTTGAAAAATAATAAAAAGTAGCTCGAGTTTAGTGCAATAAGCTTTTATTATTGTTACCTCATTTTAATGCCATATGTATATCCACAAACGTATAGACAATAATAGACACAACAATTGCTTTTCTTTTATATGCTTTTGTTTTCTTCTCTTTATTTTTTGGACGTCTTATGCTTTGTTTATTAGCATATTATTTAAATTTGGAAAGTACAATCCAGTCAACCGAAAATATAACGTCTGTCTTTATATTTTTTTGGCAGTAATTAAGATATTAAATCTTTTGTAAACAGTAAGCCACAATGCAAACTCGGTTACAAAATATGGAATTCTTCTTGAGTTGAGTTGAAGAATTTCTTATCGAATAAATTCCATTAAAATTCACTTTCTCTTTATGCTTAATAAATGGCACAATTCGTATTTAAGAAGAGCGCATTATGTGAAAATTATGTATATTTCGCATGTAAATTTTAATCGAAAGGTCATGGATTGAGTTTTTGGAAATTACATAATTGAGATCAATTTCACTTTAAATTTTTGACAGACGTTATATTTTGAATTTATGAAAGTCGTTATTTTAAATTTTTGAATGATGTTATTTTTTGAATTTTTGAAAACCGTTATTATTTGAAATTTTGAAAGTCGTTATTTTTATAGAAAACAAGTCATAAAACTCAATTATTTGTAATAAGCTTTTTGCCATAATTTTGCATTCCAAACACACAATAGCTAAATTTCACCAATCCATAATTCCCCTTATGCCACCCACGAAACCACGATTAACGATGATATCAATACATGCCGCGCCAAAAATTATCCAATCCAATAAATCGTTTCAGTTTCATTCAAAAAGTAACACAAATCTCATAAAGCAGCATTTATGTAAGTTTTGAGGTTTAAAGGAACTCAAAGTTCGGTGACCTTATATGAATTGACTTCGAAATGATCGCAATCATAGCCAATAAACATTAACTTTGGCTGAATATATAAAATTAGCATGACAAAAGTGGGTCAATTGTTATCGTCGTATGCACAGCACAACATATGTGCATATATACAGCACAAAAAAGTTGAATATTGGTAAGACAGTGCTCGATATATTTCCAATGTATAGTCATGAATATGAATAATGGACAGTGTAATTTTATAGGTACGAACATAGTAAAAGTAATCTGGTTTTTCCATCATAGCACATGCAAATACGCTGAATTTAAGGCTGCTATAAAATTCTGTGTTTTAATGTTTTGTTTCGAGTAAACAAAAAAGTTGTTAGTCATGAAAGTTGAAGTCTGTATGCTGTATATTTTGCTATTAATGACAGTAATTAAATCATTTTATTTTTATCACACATTCTTACTTTAAGTAGGCTTGGTAGTTATACTTTAATGGATATTCAAATTTTTTTTGACCTTTTCTTCGTAACGTACATTTTTATTTTAAAATAAGTTGAGTTCGAAATGTTCGAATGTTATGTCGAAAAATTGGACTTTGAGACGGGCACACTCTGATGCTACCTTTCATTAGTTGCATCCCTTATTAGATAACAATTGACGTCAAATTGAACAAAGATTAATGACTTAATTACATCCACACATGAAGTGTCATTAAATGTTAAAAATTACTTCAAATACTGAGAAAAAACAGGATAATTGAACTTGAAAATTCTGAAATTTGTTTAATGAGTTAACAAGTATTAATTAAGGTTTAATGATCTTGTGTTCTTTATATATCAAAATGCCTTGATAGCTTAGTTGGCAAGGTGCGGGATAGAAAATTGTTGTTGAATTTGGAGTCATGGGTTCAAATCTCACTACAAATATAGTGATTTTTCAGAAGTTTAGATACTTCAGCTTATAAGCAGCAGCAATTTAAGATGTAAAATAAAGAATTGAGCAACTTGAAATGTTGGAACCGGGATCATGATTCATGTAGTTAATAGACGGAGAAAGATACAAGAGCCTTAAGTTCTCCAGATACTGGATCGAACTTGAATATTTTGTAAATGAACTGAATAATTCGAACGAGACCTAACATGGACACAAGTTCAAATAACTGGATAATTAGCTGCTGGACACAAACAAATGTTGCTGACGATAGTGCTCTGTAGATCTAGGTGCTGACGTCATGATCACTAGTGTGTTTACGTAATTTTATAAAAATGCCATGAACCGAATGTTGTGTGCGGATTTGATCTATTTATATCATCAAGGTGTGCCGTGGCGCTAAAAAGTTTAAACAGCACCATGTTACGTAATTTGCGAACAATCCCTCACCAGTTGATTTTGGAAAAAAAAAATCTGATCATAAATTCCAACTCCTAATTAAAATTTCATCTTTTTTTGCATCTTTGCATCTCAATTTACACATTTATGCAATTTCTATAGCCAACCAGATTGTACACGGACTAGTGTATCACTTTTGGAATTAATTTATGTCCATAAAAAATAGAAAGATGAGAAGAAAAAAGCACCGTTCACAGGCTATGATTCAATCTTATCCATCGAATTGCATAACATGTCCGGTTCTTATTAAATCTTCAATTAAGGCAGTTTAAGTGGATTTAAGTTAATCTAGAAAATTAATAACTCAGTTCTGCATAACAAATTAAGGCACAAGTAATTACAGTAATAACTTTTTAATGACTGCTCTAATTTTCGTAGCTTTATGTCTTAGCCTTTATATTCAAAGAATTATTTTTGTGCTTAATTAAGTTGACTATTTCTTCTGTTTCAACTTCCATTAATACCCAAAAAATTCGAAGGTCAATTATCATTTTTTTATTGTATATCCAACATATTGTCTAATTTTAAACCAATTTTGTGGTAAAAGATTTTCGTAACACATTTTATAATAATTTTTTTTTTGTGAAGCTCTCAATTCACAAAAAAAGGCACCAACAAAAAAAAAAAAAAAACAATTTACAAGTTTATGCGATATGCCGTATTTACTCTCCAACGAAATCGAAAGTTTTATTTTTTGCATTGCATTGGAACTGGTTTTTTTTTATTACTGCATTATGCATTAAGAAATAAGCTCAGGGGTTGTTCTTATATGATGTCTAAATGAAGGGTGAGGAAAGGGGTTGTGAAATTGAATGACACAAGCTCCCTTATATGAATCCTACCCAAGCTGCTTTTATAGTTTATAGCTTTTATAAATCGCGGCACACCTTGTTGATCAGGCTATGCAGAAACCGCAAACGACATTCGATTAGTGGCACACTTGCGTTAGTTGCTCACCACTGTCTTATAAGAATCCTACCCTAATAGCACAAATCGGTCAATCGATCCAAAATCCAGCACCAGATTGGCGAGACCCTGGGCAAAATCCTGGCATGCTCCAAGATTCTAATCGAATCTGTCACCAAGTCTGAGTCGTGGTGGCCTGGGTTCAAATTCTTGATCGATTAATCGACTTGTGCTATTCAGGCTATGTACGACTGTTGCTGACTTTCAATAACTGTTGCATCAAACAGTATCGATTGCCCTAACAAGTAAAGATACCGCTATCAGGTACCGTAGTGGCATTTCTGTATCATGAAAGCATGCTCTTTGTCTGTTAATGATAAGCCTAGTCAACTTCAAATGACATAGCAGGAATAAAAATTGAAAGCAAAAGTGCCTTTATAGCTCACTTAGAAATGTGCGGGTTACGAAAGTTGGTGTTGAATTTAAACTCTCGGGTTCAATTCCCATCACTGACCTAGTGATTTTTCGGAAGTTTTAATACTTCGGATCATTAAATTCAACTAACTAAGGAACAGATTTATACATCACTGACGCACATCCCCTTACTACCTCTTGTATATTTCTTTAAGGAGATCAGTGTGCGAGTATGTGTCATAAAAACTAGTTTACCAGTTACTCGATATGGCCCTTTCAGTGATGGCAGATCTCAAGTAACCTTAACCTCTAACCTTACCTCATGCTGCTTACTTTTTTATTAGCAATTAATTTTTATACTAATGAAAAATTTCACGGTTTAGTGAATGCAGCACTGTCGCGGATTAATAAAATTTACTTTTTATTATAAAAAGTCAACGTAACTCCGCTCAATGACTAAATACATTCATTTGTACTTTAAAAAAGTCAAGGATTGACAGCAAATGTCCCAAAAAATTCAATTCATCAAAATCATCTTGACAATCATCAAAGTTTCGTTACTACCCATTAAGCATTAAAAGGATGATCTTTAAACTATTGTGTTTTTTTGCAAATATTTAATGGCACAAGCTTTTAACAAGTTACAATCAAGTGTACAAAAATATACAGAGATGGCATTTTATGACGCAAAATATCACACAGTCGATTATTTCAGCTTTATGCTTGCTTTTTTGTCTCGAAATCAATTTGTATACCCTTCTAAATCCTAACAGCTAACAGACTTTACATAAGAAATACTTAAAAATGATTTAAATATCACAAAATGGTTTTAAATTAATGACAGAAAATTAATTAATTCGATGACTTTTGAAAGGAAATGTTTGAACTAGTGACTTAACGTCCCGAGTGACACAAACGAAGAAGGATCCGTCACGGAGGTTTTAGGGTCTGTTAAAGCTCTTTATTAACACCAAATAGAAACAGTCTATTTGACAGATATAAGGATGACAAACATAGTCAGGCTTCCATTTGTTGTCAATGAAAGAGCTTTGGAAGAGCCTTTGAAGCTCCATAACCGACCCTTCTTTACTTGTGCTCCTCGGGTACAAACAAATTGATTTTATTATATATACACAATCGACTCTACTATTGTAAATATCTACATATTATTAAAAAATTGTTATTAATTAATTGGGATTAGTTCGGATACTCACTTTTGATAGCTGAGGGAATAACTCGCGAAGAATTCCAATTGTTCTCTTATTTCTCTCATTTATTGTTCCATCGCTTTCGGCGAGTGTTAGAATATCTAGTTCCTGTGGGATAAAAATAGAATAGAATTAATAACTTGTTTGGGAATTTTTGAGTTTTTTGGATCAAGTTTTCATTGATTTATTTGAATTCTAGATTCAGTTTTGAAAGATAAGGTCTATGGTCAGAAGAACTGTCAAGTTTATTTAGAATAACTGATAGATAAAGCAATGAACTTTACTTTTCCTGTAGATAACATTTCTAGTTATAACCTTTAATTTACGTAATCAAAAATCCAGTTTCAAGCAAGTTTCTGCAAGTTAATTCTCAAATAGAACAGGAATTTTAAACTATGAGCTTAAGAACTGATTCTGAATAAGTCAAACATCAACTCATACTTCCAAAATTAGATTTAATGATCATATCATGATCAATAATTCAATTTAAATACAAACATCATGAAATATTCACGGTTACTTAGATCTTAACCACATTTTGAATTGCATGAAATAGTTCTGAATACTTCCTTAAACATTCTCATTCAAAAACCTCAAGAGCCCATCAAAATGCGTCAATCTTTAATTCTTCGGAGCTGTTGAAAAGTTTACGAGTGGTTGACGAATTCTTGTTGTTAAATACAAACAAGATTCGTAATAATCTTATACATTAGTTTTTAATTTGCACACAATTTTAATCTTTCTAATTTTCGTAATTATTCACGCTGAATTAGTTGAAATGAATATGAAGCGTGTCTAGTTTGATTTAAAGCTACTGTTGAGAATTGTTTGTATTGTTTTCTTTGTTGGTATCTATAAATCTACAAAGATGTAGATGTGAGATTGATGTTTATTTAATTTTCTGAAGCAATCTTGATTTTTAGCAGCTGATTAGGTAGTTCTTTTGATATAAGACTAGGAATTTGATTATTGAGACGTAGAATTTGATGTTTTTACTTTTAAATTAATTTATTTATTCACAATAATGTTTATTCTTAGGAATTTAAAAACAAACTTAATGTTTATATGAAGGGGCCAAAAACTATGAAAGGGGAAAATCAACTATTTCTAATTATGGATACAATTTAAATATTAAATGACAGTTGATAAATTCTCAACACAACTACATATTTTTGTGGTTTTTGGGGAACATTTAAGTATTTCCACAGTAACTAGTGGTACTGTTGCTCTCAGAATATTATATTTGATGAAATTAAAGTTCCTGAGCTTTAAAAATAGTAAAATTTGTCTAAATCGGATCATTTTGACAATATTTGCTAATTAAAGACACTCATATGTCATGGCTTACAGTTTAATAACTTTTCTTAATAAAAACTCGACAAAAGATCAAAATGACATTAAATTTAAATACCAAAGTGTCAAGTCTGATCAGGATTAAATGAGATTCAAATTATTTCCGTCATTTTGA
Source organism: Chironomus tepperi (assembly GCF_022539635.2). Taxonomy (NCBI): domain Eukaryota; kingdom Metazoa; phylum Arthropoda; class Insecta; order Diptera; family Chironomidae; genus Chironomus; species Chironomus tepperi. Next base: position 821,557 of record NW_027226601.1, on the reverse strand, counting down.
TCTCCTGATGCTTAATTTCGTGAATAATTCTCTTGCAGACTCCAACAACAATCATTGCTAAATTCCATTCTAAACAGTCTCTAAATCAGAACGAATTCGCGCCTCAAAACAGTTTTTTAATTAATTGCCGTCAATTGAAATTCAAACCTTTAATAATTTAGTAGTTTTTAGCCTGTTTACATATGTATCATGGAAAACGAGATTATAATTTAGTGACATTGACATGCATTTGATGCTTACTTATATACTGAGAAATGATTAAAATTACCATTATAGGAAGGTAAGTACGTATATAAGGCATCTTTCTGCCTCGTAAACTCAGCTGCTGTAGCTACTAGCTAGCAACAATAACGCGCTTGAATAATAAAAATTATAACTTACGAAATTGTATTTGAGCTTTTGCATTTTACCCTTGAAAATTTATATTTCACATGTTGATGATTGCCTAGCAATTGATTGCATCAGATATGCATAATAATGATGATGCATGTACTCGTGGGAATTAGTGCAAATTTCTTTTTAATAATATTATTTTTGTGGTATTTAAATTATCCAATATTCATCTTTAAATTTACAAACGATCATGCACAATAATACAAAGCATTATGGGATCTTTCTCATTCCACCTTAATCGCATATTGTACCTGCTGTTACTTCACTTGATCACACATCTTGATTTACGTAAATATTTACACATCATTAATGAATATCAATAATTGCATAAAGAATAAATTGCATCTTCAATTGTGCTGCTCATGTACATATATACAGTTTTGCTAAATGGCATGAAACGGCAATCAAATAATTAATTTTTTATTGCAGTTCCTGATCATAAAAATGCAATGGATGAGTTATTGTTGAAACTTGGAATTTTTAAATGTGATTTTTAAAGCGATTAGGGTGAATTAGAAGTGGGGACTGTCACTTAGAAGAGGTGACTGTCACTTAGAATAGAAAACTGTCACTTAGATGAGGAACATGTCACTTATTACGAAGACCACTAGACGAGGGGACTGTCACTTAGACGAGGGGGATTGTCACTTAGACGAGGGGTATTGTCACTTAGACAAGGGGGACTGTCACTTAGACGAGGGAACTGTCACTTGGACGAGGAGATTGTCACTTACACGAGGGGCATGTTACTTAGACGAGGGGCATGTCACTTAAATGAGGGACTTGTCATTTAAATAGGGACTTTAGAAACTTAGATGGACTTGTTACTTAGAATGAGTGTGTAGTTTAGTTAAAAGTCAAAACTTGTTCAAAATAAATATCAACCTCAATGACCTCACCTCCCAAAAATAACCATTCAAAACAAAGGCTTTTCTGCCTCCCATCCCCATACCGAAAACAAACAATGCTGTTAATTCCAACAACTACACAGCACAATAATGATTTTTATCATTTAATTTAATCCAACATATATCCATTACGTATACGAAGCGTGACAAAATGAAAGCGAGAGTGAAGATCTCTTATTGCCCCAAAAAATATGATCATGGCTTGTACCTCGTCTTTTTAGGTCACTTTCATTCACTTTTTTTTTTGTTCTCTTGTTTCGTCTTTGTGTGCCAAGAAAACAACAAAAAAAAAAAATAATCAGGTAAAAGACCGAATGAGAAAGAAGAATATGACCGCTTACAGCACATTATTACACAATTCATCATAAAGTATTGTGCACAGTGGATATAAAAAAAAAACTCGTTAATGCAATTGAATGAGGCTTAAGTGATAGAAAGAGAAAGAAAATTGCGACTTAAGAAGGTCAGGCTTTATTTTTTTTTTTGCGTGTCATGTGAAATGACTTCCGATGTCACGTTATATGACTGAACATCATATGATCAAATAAATGACAGATACATGCTTATTGTTGTATGCTAAATAGCCAAAATGTGATTTTCAAATTAAAATGTTAGAAAAAATGAATGCTCAAGGCTTGACTAGACCTGAGCATATCAATTACATCGCCCTCAAGGGAATTATTGTTGTTGTTGTTGCATGATTAAGTAATATGGAATCAGCACTTGATTATGAGAAGCATTAAACCTCAAGACCTTTAAAACAATTGGCTATTAGACTTAATAAGATGGCTCTTAATTCATATCAAAAATATGTTGGACTAGACCATCTCGAAATATGAATTCAATTGACATTATGAATTTTTTTGGAAGGTCCATTGCACATTACATGATGATGGAATTTTGCTTCAGGTATTATGTTGATATTTGAAGGTTGATGAGACGTCTAGACCAGTGATGAACAACCTGTGTACTACGAAACCCTAATGTGCCGTTAAAATGCCATGAACCGTATGTCATGTGCGGTTTTGATCGAGACTTGCCACCAAAGAGTGCCGCGAAATACAAAAGGTTGTCCACCACTGACATCTAGACCCAATCATTGTCCAAATTCAAAACCGTCTCTATTAATTTTTTCCACCTTCTTCATCATAATTATACATTGTAGTCAGTATGGCAATAAAAAGTTTCATTTATACCTAGTACAAGTTGTCGACATGACATAAAATTAATAATAATTACTTAATCATTTAAGTGTGCAAATTCCAATGCAGAAAATATAAAGTATCAACAATATAATGTAAGTAATAATAATTATCATAATCAGTAATTTCCCACTCATTTCTTTTTTAGCTGTAGCCAAAAACATGTAACAGGCAATTCCAAAAATATTGTAAAAAAAAAGTTTCGAATTTTTTGATTATTTTGAGGAAAATAAGCAATATTTATTAAGGAAATGAATAGTTTATAGTTGGTGTATAAATAGTTTATGGCTGGCAGTAAACAACACTTTTTAGATTTTTAACTTAACCTGACTTGCTGAACAAACTATTAATTGGTTTACTTAATGGATATGTAATTTCTAGAGGAATCTACTCAATATTCAACATGTCATGGTCTTGAAACAAGACTGATTGATGTGATTGGTAGGAGTGTGGATGAACTCTGATAAGTCAAGGAAAGATACAGAATGGAAATAGGAATGGATATTAAATGGACTATGAACTCAGTTATAGATTGAAAGTATCCAGAATATTACAAATCTGTTATTCGACTGAAAATCCAGCTAAAGACTGACGTGAATCTAGATTTGGTACGAGGAACCGAGTTTTAAAACGACACCATCTTCGTGGTCATGTATCTTTGAACTAGATTTAAAACAACTTTAGGGAATTTTGATGTTCGAAAGCCATAAAAAGTCCAAATCCTGATTTAGACACTTTCCCATAAATACCTTAGCCAATGTCTATTATCTATGCATGCGATGAATGTTTATTTCTATCAATTTAACTTTTAATTGGCACTAATTCGCTTTTAAACACTATAGTATCCAATTTAAAAATTTACAGCACTGTGTATTAAGGTTTTTGTTTACAATTTTATGAAGTTCAAAATTTGAACCTAAACTTTGTAGAATTTTCAAAATTTAACGGGTTTTGTAGACATTTGAAGATTTTAAAATTCTCGAAAGTATTCTCATTCTAAACTCCTGAATTCATTGCCATAATTCATATTATACACATCTACATCTGTGAAATCATGATCTATCCCAACATTCAAAACGTGTACAACTCATGTGATGTAATACCTATTAATGTCCATTTAAATGATTCTCAAAAATGCAAATATTAAGCTTCATTCTCATTTATCGATAACATACTAATCACAAAAGTCATGACTTTAAGTTATTCCACCTATTTAAACCTTATTAAGTCAACAAAATCAACAGTAGTGTCATAATATTTACCGAATCTAGTCAGAATCAGAATTTATAAAAAGTCAAACAATCCCCAACAATGACTATTAGGATTCAATGTTTGCGAAACATGACTGATGTAAAATAAGCTATTAGGTAAGCGATCTGATCAGTTATCATTCATCATCCTCACTTTTACTTTCAATGAGCTTACGTGTCTTGCAAATAATTCAAATAAAAGACAGAGAACCTCCATAATAAGCTTTAATTCTTCATTGTATGCAGAAAAATCACTTAAAATTGCAATAGACGGAAATTTAGAAAAAGAAGCACAAGCAGACAGTCTACATCGATGTTAGTATTCATCATTTATTGCATAAGTGAAAGTAAAATGATTGCTTGTATGCGCATCATGATTCACATTCTGCTGTAATCAACAATCATCATCATTTAAGCCTTTATGTCTATTTTGTTCCAAAAGCCATAAAATCGCTTTGCAATTAAAGCACAAAAAAAATGTCTATTATAAGTCATCTCATAATAGAAAAAAATTAAAAACAATAGACTTAGATGTGCCAATAGACAATGTACATAGATCACAAAAAAAAAATGAGCAGCAATATGTGGAATGTCAATATTTGGTATACATCAAAAGCACGCGTATGTGTGGACAGGTAAATAATGACAAATTGCTTACATATAAGCCAGCTGAGGAGCTTGATGCTTACGCAAATGAGGCTTCTGTCCAAAAAAATCGTCAAAAGTACTTTTTTGATCAAACAAGCTTGTTGACATAAATTAGATAAGACAAAAAGTCATATGACATAGTTATGTTGCCGACATGTGAATTATTCAAGTAACGAATTGTGTTAATTAATTTGAACTTCAAGCTACCGGCTATACGCGAAATTGTTTTTGAATAAATATTTGGGAATTTTGGTGATCTCAAGGTAGTGCCTGAGCATCTACATCAGTGGTGATCAACTTGTGTGCCGGAGCACACTTGTGTTTGAGCATATACATTAGTGGTGCAGAACACATGTGTCGCAGCACACTTGTGTCGCAGCACACTTGTGTCACAGCACACTTGTGTAGCGGCACATTAGTGTCTCGCCAAAAATTGTTCAAGATCCAATGAACCTTATGCCGTGTGCGGTTTTGTTCGAGGCTTATCACCAAGGTGTGCCGCGAAACATTAAAGGCTGTCCACCACTGATCCATGTACAATTAGGGCTGACTCAAAGCTTGATCAGTTTCAATCCAACTGTCGACCTTAATTTTATAAATATCAATAAATCAATCATCTACTCACCTTATTGTCATTAAGCGGAATATTAATTAGGTCTATTGATTCCTCTGGCAATGGCACTGGATTTGAATGTGCCATACAGAAAATCGCAGCTAGTACAAATATCGTCAATTTCATCTTTGTATTTATTATGTATAAATTTTTATTAATAAACTAGATTAAATGCTGTAGAGGAGAAAGAGAAATAAAAAATGACATTGAGTATGGTATGGAAGGTCGTGTCTTGCTCTTTTTTTATCTTAAGGGTTACAATGCAGTAGCTTATATTGAGGTTTAATGTTTCAGAAAATAAAAATTGCGTGATTTTCATTTGCAAGTATTTAAATAATTGTAAGTATTTATTTAAAGCAGATGGGGATGTAGTCTTAGTGCTGAGGTTGTGAAATTCAGACAAGACATGTGTGTAATCCAGTGGTGGGCAACCTGTGTGTCGTGATACAATAGTGTGTCGTCAACATTTTATGGAAATTCCATGAATTGTATGCACATGTGTCGAGGCTTATCATCAAGATGTACCGCAGGAAACAGGTTGCCCACCACTGCTGTAATCCACACCAAAATTGCTAGTCTACCGCCTCCCCTTGTCCCAATTTCTTATGAAATTTCATTGCAAAATTTCTCTTATTAATTGCACAGTCCTTCGGCAGGATATTGACTATGCTCAGCGCTAGGTCACAATAAATCAATACAAAAAGGCAATAAACAGGTAAAATTCAAGATTGAAAGATTCATAATTGCATAAAAAAAAGGCTTCGTAATGCATTTTAATCTTGAAAACGATGCTTCACTCTCACCCATAGCAATTATGTCCAACAACTTTACACTTTTAAGATTTCCACAGGTAATGACTGAAATTATTTGCTGGACGTGTTGATGCACGTATGAAGGAATAGTTATTGAATTTATTTCTATAAATCATATTAAAGTGTGACATAAATCTTTAAATGTGTCTTGTGACACTGACAAAAGGGAAGTTTCTTAAACCTGCTCAACTTGTTTTCGCATGTAAGACATTCTATTTTTAATGGTGGAATGTACCATTGTTGGACAATGTTATTGCTGTGTTAAAATTGTTTTTTTTTTTTTTGCTACGATTTTTTATGCAGGAAGATTAAAATTGGTACTTGGCTATTTTGACATGTTTTAAGTAGTAAATGTGCTGGTTGAGACTGTAATAGGTTGTCTTATTTAGCAACAGTCTCATTGACTTAGTAATAGACTGTAAAATTGATACAATTATAAGAACTGACGATTTTTTGCTGTGTTTTGCAGGTTAAGTAGGATCGACAGCAGTCGGAAATGTCTAGTAATTTTTTTTACTGCTTTGTTTGAATGGCACGTTCCCGAAAGTCAATTAGGCCTGCCTGATGGCGCCTGAGGGTGTTTATTTCAAGAGCAAGTAAAGCGTTGACTGAAAGGCAATGTTAGATTGTCTGAAAGAAGTTCAAACTCAAGTTGAATCGTTGTCCGCAAGGCAACCGTTAATTTTGGCAACATGACAATATGAGACATTCAGAACAGAACCCAAAAATTATTGAAATTTGACATCTAAAACAGTTTTTAAGTTTCTAGATAAAAATGAGTCAAATCTAGTCATCAGAGCTCAAAGTCGACTAGAATTTTATATGGAAATTTCGACTTGGCTCCATATATTTCGAGATGACTCTTAGTTCTCCCATATAGCACAAGTCGGTTATTCGATCTAAAATCTGGCACCAGGCTTTCTTGACTTTCTCATGGTGCTGGAATTGAACCGAGTTCGGAACCAAGTTGCCTGATTTTTGATCATTTGCCCAAATTGTGCTGTTCGGGTCAGAAGTCGCGTTTAGTAATATTAAAAGTCAATCTAGTAAACTCTCCACAGCTTAACGTAGCCGCAGCAAGCACAAACACCTGGAATTCCAGAAATTTCCACTAGACTCAAAACATTTAAAAGTAATAATTTTTTTTAGCAACTCTCAATTGCCTTATAAATTGCATGTTACATAACACATCACCTACATTTACTGACTAATTGTACCAACAGTCTCATTGACTTAGGATCACAAAGCTTAACCATCACTGTGCAAAAAATTTAATGTGTACATGTAGTGAAAATAATTCAGAAGGTCAGTCTTTGTGCTATCGTTCAAGATCCTAAAGCAGGTAATTTGATTGAAATATCTTAAAACACAAACTATACAGAATTGAGATTCAATGGCAATGGAACTGGATATCTTAATTTTTTGCAAATTTTTTAAAAGCACACTTGAGCAACGGCTTTTTGTTTTTTGGAAGCCAACAACAGCTAAAGCTGTTTAATATGCAGCAAATATTTACTGCATTATTATGTTTCATGCCGACCATAGCTGCTGCATTGCATAATCGTTGCGCTCTGGGGTTAAAATTAGATTAAGATGAAAATTGAGATTTTCTAAATTCAAATTAAAAGAATTTGAAAGTTTTTTTGTTGTTGTTGGTTGATCCCATTTTACAGTTTGAATTTTACTTTTTGCCACTTCTTGTAGTTACACATTATGGCATTCAGCCTTGACTGAATTATAGAAAAATTAATATGAAAAGCTTGCCCGAGTATACAAAGAGCGTGCTCAGTTTTGTGAGCACGCTTCTGAGCATGCTCAAATTCATGTTTTACGTGCTCACCATAGCATGCTCAACTGAGCACGCTCATGAGCACACTCTGAATGTGCTCTCGAACAATATAAAATATTTTTGAGCGTGCTCAGGTGAAACGTTCAACTGAGCATGCTCATGAGCATACCAAAATCAAAATTTTGATGTGCTCACCTGAGCACACTGCTGAGCATGCTCTTGATCACATTTAAGCATTGTGCAAAATGGCATAAATATTAGCAGGATTGAGCTGTTCGGGTCAGCATGCTCGTGTTTAGTAATATATAACAAGTCATTCTCCAAAACTTTTTACAGCTAAAGCAAGCTACAACAAGCAAAATCCACCTGAGAATAATCCAGAAATTTCCACTAGACTCAAAACATTTCAAAGTAATAATTTTTTCACTCTGAATTGCCTTTTAAATTGCATGTTACATAACACATCACCTACATTTACTGACTAATTGTACCGGATCACAAAGCTTAACCATCACTGTGCAAAAAATTTAATGTGTACATGTAGTGAAAATAATTCAGAAGGTCAGTCTTTGTGCTATCGTTCAAGATCCTAAAGCAGGTAATTTGATTGAAATATCTTAAGAATTGAGATTCAATGGCAATGGAACTGGATATCTTAATTTTTTGCAAATTTTTTAAAAGCACACTTGAGCAACGGCTTTTTGTTTTTTGGAAGCCAACAACAGCTAAAGCTGTTTAATATGCAGCAAATATTTACTGCATTATTATGTTTCATGCCGACCATAGCTGCTGCATTGCATAATCGTTGCGCTCTGGGGTTAAAATTAGATTAAGATGAAAATTGAGATTTTCTAAATTCAAATTAAAAGAATTTGAAAGTTTTTTTTGTTGTTGTTGTTGGATATTTTACAGTTTGAATTTTACTTTTTGCCACTTCTTGTATTACACATTATGGCATTCAGCCTTGACTGAATTATAGAAAAATTAATATGAAAAGCTTGTTGGTAAAATGAAGTTTGTTTTTACAAGCCTGATATATTGAGTTGATTCTGTCAAAGGTAGGCTGACCAGAGGATTTTCGTGAAAAATTGGGAAACTTTTGGGATATGTTGGATTTCCTTAATTTGTATTAAGTTCTTGACTTGTTGGAATGATAGGGACCAGAGGATTTAAGGCACTTTGAGGCTTTGTCGGGACACAGCAGTAAGCATCCATCATCCCGCTAAAATACAGCAGATGACCACATGGCCACCCTAGTCAAAGGTGCAGTTTGTACAGGAAATATTAAGAGATGAAATGCTATTGCATTACATATATCAGGCACGTGTTCATACAAATTACATTGTAGCTTAATTAGAATTCATTTGAAAGCAAAACGAAAATCACGACTTGTTGAGAGCTACTTTGAATCAAATTGAGCTATTTTGAGTCAAAAGATTGATGGATATTAAAGTTGAAGTCATTGGCAGGTGCTAAAAATTGCATGGTGCGTTTCATTGACTAAAGAATAATCTTATGAGAATTAGACTTAATTGATTGATCTAATAAAGTCCGTCGAGTTCCGATTAATTTGACAATTTAACACATAAAATTAACAGCTTTGGATTTGGTATTTAAGATGCAAATGGAAAAGTCATATATTTGTGAATGTGAAGCGAGTCTGAATTTCTTTTATGTAAGTATCAGAGTCAGGTAATCTGATAATTTGGTTCGTAAAAGGTCAGATATTAACGATTAAACATATTCACAAGTTGGACATATAAAATGTGAACATTTTGCAAATTCATGAATCATGTAATCAATATTAAGGATCAATACCCCAGTCAAACCCCAGTAAGTAGAAGATCTTGAATGTAACTCAAATAATATATGAAGTCGAGTCAATTTGAGTCAACTTTTTGAGGTTCTTGTCGAATTTAAGCTCTGCTAACCAGAAAATTCAACAGACAACAAGCAACAGATCTGCAACAGTATTTGCCTGTGAATAAGCATTGTCTGAAAACAGGTAAGACTTGTGGCAGATACGGTCTGCGAAAGGAATTGAAAAAAAAATTGCCTGTTCGCTGGCAGTGCCTTTAACAGGTCGCATGCAAAAAACAAGCCTTTTGACAGGCTGCAACTCTGGTTGGAATATTTTGGGAGTCGCGGCCTTGCTTTAGTGTTCTACTTTTTGCAATAAAATTCCCAAATTTTTCGGACTTCACTTGCCAACACAGCTTAAATAAATCAATCAAATCCTATTTTTAAGATCACTTTAAATTTCGTAATTAAAGGAATGTTATTTTAGATTCAGCAATACAAAGCTCATGTAGGCGTTCTTACCAATCACTCTGCAAATTCACCACAATTATGAGTATCTGTATTGACTCAGAAAAAATATAATATTATTAAGTCAATTATTTTGTATCACAGCGATCTCTGTTACCGAATGACTTGCACACAGAACACGATATCAACAGACTCTTGCTGCATTTACAGCAAAAAAAAAGTTGACTGCCTTGTCGTACGTTGAAAAAAAAAATCCAGTTTTCTCAATTACACTTATATGGAGCAATTTTTGATTTACTTAATTCTGACTGTGTTGTGCCTTACATTGGGTCTTAAAAATATTTTTTTTTTTTGCATGTCTGAAAGTTTGCGGAACTTTGGCAATTGCTTCTTATCAGATTTAATCGAGTAATAAGTTTCATTAATTTACGCAAACTGACCACAAGGTCGTGTAGTTATTTTCATTCTTATAGCCAAAAGCTGCAAAATGCAAAGTTCATTTTAATTAAATTTAACCTCGACTAAGCTTTAAAGGCACTGTTTTTATAGAAGTGAATTTCTTATGAAATCATAATTTTTCGCGCATGATTGAAGTACTTTTTTGGCTCTCATAAAAAAAAGAAACGAAAAAAATGCGGAAGCACAGCAGTTAAAAAACACGTTCAATTCACTTCATCAAAACTGTAAATTAATTAAATTATTTTTTGCCGGTTGTTGTTTATATCTTAAAAATCCAAAAAATAGTGCAAATTGCAACATTTTAAGTGAAATTTTATATCAAATGACAACTAATTCACACGGATGGATGTCAGTCACGATGAAGACGTTGCGCAAATAATTACGAGATAATAAATAATAAAAAAAAAGTGTGACATCGTCCGAAATGGAGAAAAATAAAGTTTGTCGCACGATAAAAAAAAAAAACGTAAAGACACAAAAAAAAAATATAGAGTGGATTTAAGCAATTAACGACACAACTTGCAATCACTGCTTGCCTGCTCATCATCTGTATATTTACGCTGGACTCATGTTTAATTACGAAAAATTTATATTTTTTTTAAGTCACGATCCCGAGTGGCACTGTTGGAATTGGATTTCGTGATGATGATCCCTAACAGGAAAGAGACTGCTTTTAGGTTAGCAAAGAGACTGCTTTGGACTTTCAGTATCATGAAACAATGATTTATGCCTGTCTTTTTGAGGTATATTAAAGAAACTGAAGCAGTAAGCAGGAGATACAAAAAATGCATAATTTGTATAGGCACTTTGCCATATACTCGAATAACCTCCGATGGCACAGTGGTAGAAGCATGCAACCATATACTGATCAAATCCTACTAGGAATCCGTAATTCCGAATTATACTTTTTTCTGCTAAATCAACAGTCACAAATGAAGGAAAACTGTGCCACAAAGTTTTAAAGGCTCTGATTAACTTCAATTATTAATACCAAATGGAAGCCACTTCCTTTTAGCGTCCATATTAAGCCAAAATAGATGACTTAAATTTAGCTTAATATAGCAGAAATAGACGGCTTCACTATGACGTAATAATCAATTTGACTATATGGACTGCATGGCTACCAAACAGATTAAAGCCATCAAATTCATCCGTATGGACGCCAAACGGAGATTGCTTCCATTTGGTGCCTATAAAAGAGGTATGTCGGATCCTGAAAAGCTCCGTAACAGAGACCTTCCTCTGTATCCTCTGTATCACTCGGGCATGAGATTAATTTAATTACTCAATATATGTCCCCATCGTTGGTAGGCATCCGATGATACTTGAATGCAAAATGGTAATAATTTGTTACCGAGAAAAATTAGTTAAAAATATCACGTTGAAATATGAGACTGAGCAATGAGCGAGCACATGCAAAAAAGAGGTTGATACTTGCTGCACACACACTTGATACTTATTTTTTTTTTATTTATAATTTTAGTTATTCAGCTTTTATTGCATAATTGCTTGAGTTTTCATTTTCTGTTCGCATCTTGCATTTAACTCAAAATTAATAAGGCAAATATATATCCAAAGTCAATATTTTAACATTGATTTTATTTTTTTTTTTTTTGCACTGTTATTAAACCTCATTATAAGCTACATCATTTTAGTCACAGACAGTTCATAATCCAAATTTTATCACCTTTTTCAACACCTTTCAAATAATTTTTTTTTTCTCAGAAATCCAAAAAATTTCTTCACCGTTCACAACATTCGTGTTAATCCGTCAGCAATCACAATTCAACTGAACAGCCTTAAATTGTAATTAAACTTTAAGCACTAAACAGCCAAGATTTTTTTTCAAAAAAATATTTCTTGTTGTTGCCTGTTGTCTGCACCACTACTCGAATGAAAATGAAACTTAAGACAGTTTTCTGGTAAAGCAGCAAGCAAGCAGCTATTGAAAGTGAGATCGTGTTAACATTTTTTTTTACTTCACCACAAAGCTTTTTTTTGTTGTTGTGACGTAGACAAAAAAGCTTTGGTGAGTTTTGTGTGTCTGTGTATGGTGGGGGCTATAAAACATTTTTGATATTGCCTTCTCGTTCTTTAATTTTTATGTAGTTTGAGCACTGCTGACGTTGATTTTAGAATATTTGTCGTATGAAGAATCTCACGGGAGAAATTTACGTAAATATTTTTATAGAATTAAGCATAAAAAAATCCCAAAAAAACTTGTTTCTTGCATAATTTTTCTGACTTGGAATCAGTCATTGACTTCTTTTCTAAATTTGCTTATACTCTGTGCAGGAATTCTTATTTAACGGAACAGGTTTTGCGGTGCCATTAACCAATGCCGCTAATCAATTATGTGTCTGTTGCATTCATATAAAACTTATTGTCCAAAAGTTCCTTGAAATTGCTGAATTTACAATCTAATTTCAATTATTGAGTGTATCCTACTTGAGATACAAATGGAAGTTGTTCAATATTGCTATTGTCAATCACAAATCTCAACGATAAAGTAAATAGATTATTACTTAATTATTTGAGTAGATTCAGGGCTGTTGTATAGCTATTTTGGGTAAGTCATGATAATCTGAGTTGATAGCTATACGGTCAACATGACTGTGAGTCTTGCAGTAGCTTAGTAACTGAGGTTATATCCTAAGGGATCAAGAATCAAGTTACGCGATACTAATTCCAGTGTAGCTTTATCCAGACATCATTTAGCCTAGTCTCGGCCTATTTCTAAACTAACAGGCAAAGATCATGACCTCGAGAGTTTACTAACTATAAATATACCACAATAGTTGAGCATGCTCGTGAGTGTTGCTTTCAGCTTAATCTGCTCGTGAGACCACGCACTTTGCCTGCTAGCTAGGGTTAATTACTACGGTGGACATACAGATCAATTGTGATCTACGGGCATCCATAGACGGCGTTTGAAGCTGACTCAATCGCTTGCTACTATTTGTTAATAACCAAAATCAAATACATTGTATGGCTATCTATTTATGTAAAGCCATGTATTCAGAATAGATCAAACCTTGATGACGTTAATGTCGTCTAGACCTTAAATAGCGCATAACTGTTGTATTGCATAATGTGAACTCCTTGGCTTATTTTGGTTCAAACTTGTTAGTTCTCAACAGCACACATTGAAATTCTCGTGGCGATCAATCGAATAATAATATTAGAAAAAGCGACGCCCGCATAGTAGGGGCTTTAATGCTGCAATAGTCATGCAGCTTGATTGTAAATTCCAAGCAGACAAGGAGCATGCTGATGAGTATGCTCACTAATTTGAATATGCCCAATTATTTAGATTGAGGATAGACATTAATACGCATTTTTAAGTAAGTATGCCCATTGTCTGTTAGAAATTGCGATGTCAGCTTATCTCCATGTAGACCTTACCTTGATGTGAGGTGATCAGGTAAGAACTTCCTGGGCGTCTTCTATAACAACTCTGAATTCCAAAACCATAAAGCTTCGTCGGAGCCTGCAAGTCATTGAAGTTTTTTAAACAACCGAAAAGGATTGTCGATTGTTAGTCTCGAGTATTCTACATTATGTGATTTCAATTAGCCTAACAGCGAATAAATATTTGTTACAAAAGTCAGAGATTAAGTAGAATACATGTCAATAATCTTTGTGTATTATGAGACATGTTGAACAAAAGTATGTTGAAAATGATTAATGATAATTAATATGCGACACGAGACGTATCCCACCATCAAGAGGTTAAGCTTAAGCCTTATTCATTTCAAAAGTGAACTTTCGGGTCGCAAAAAAAAAAATTGTGCATTTTGAAAGTAATTTCAAGTAATATTATTTTATCGCCCATTACTTTATGTATTTAATCACATGTTACAAGACAAGCTGCTTTGAAAATTACTTTAACTAACTGCTGCCTTAGTGACCGATTAAACAGTGTAGATAAATGTATTTAAATTTCTTAATAAAATGATCTAATTAATTGTTTGACACAGTCAACGTCGATTTGTCGGCACTAAGCATGGACAATTGGCTTAAACAAAATGAATTTGCAAGCTGAAAATTCTGCCGAAATTCAATTTCGAATTCAATTCTTGTCAAAAGAATTGCAGTCATTTATGGCCACGTACAAAAGATTAAAAGCTTATTGATTGTTCACTTTTTATTACAAAAAAATTTGCATGCAATATCAATAAAGCGACTGTCTGTTGCTTCATGTTTATTGCATTCTTTGCGAATTTATTTGGTAAATCCGATTTGATATGCACAAAGGAAGTACTGCAATATTTTTAACAAAAAAATTTGAAAGTGGACCTTGTGAAATGTTTAGTTTAATTTAACTTATTTATGCTGTTTTTTAAGGATATGTCGATAAACATTTAATTCAGCATGTGGGTAATTTTTGAAGCAAATGAAGGCAAAACAGGAATAAGAAGAATTGAAACTTAAAAAAGTAAAATTTGGGTTTGTTTGAGTTTTTTATGACAAGCAATTAAAATGGCTATTTTTAAATATTTTCAAGGATTTTAATGAGTTGATTCTAGTCATGAATTAGTTAATGACTTGATATTGGCCATAAATTAACTTTTGATTGATTATTATTGGTTGACAGTATTTTGGATGTTTTGTTTACGTCTTTCTGGATGTTTACTGAGAACGAAGATATAAGTCAATAGCAATATCCCCTAACAGACAAAGAGCATGTCCTCGAGAGTTTGACGCTCTTTCCTTGCTAGGGAATTTGATAGAATTGTGTATTTCATATTAAATAGGGCCGTTCCTTTAGCTTGCTTACTTCGCTGAAAATACAGATCTTTTAATCATTGACTTTCCATAGATGCTAGGGTTGTATTTTACCATAATGAAAAGCGTAAATTTTTCAAAATTTTTTTTCCGTAATTTCGAATTTTTTTAACCGTTACTTTTACATTTCATTGTATTAAATAGGGCCGAATTTTTCGACAATGGAATTTGATCTTTGAGAACTTCATTTTATTTGTTCTTTGTAACTTACGTGATCTATTGATCCATAAAGTTTATTACGTTATTCAAATGGGGCGAGGACGGTCCTGAGTTTTGTTATGCATAATATAGAGGCTCTTCATCTATTGTATCTCTTCAAGAAAGGATGTTCCCTGGAGATTTAGTTACGCAGAGAAGAGGAAGTCGAAAACTCTATATTTGACGTTACGTAATAAGTAAACGACACCTAGGTAAATGTCCAGCAACAATGTATAAGACGCTATGTTTCAAAGCTTACATTCATAGAAAATGAAAAATCCAGAAATTCTGACGCAAACAAAAAAACTGGTTAATTACACTCCTGCATAATAAACTACTTTTTTTTTCTCGGTACACATAAGTACGATCTTAGTCATAACAATTTTTTCGGAAGCTGTTTGACTTGATTGCAAATCAACTCGATGTTTCTACATACATATATGTATCAATAGAGTCAAAGACACAGACATCAATAATTACACAGATTTTTTAGATGTCAGGGATCATTACGTGAGGAAAGGTGTTTGGTGTGCAAGTTCAAGGGTGAGTGCATGCAAACGCTATATTTAGCACTATGGCATTAATTAGCAATTGTTTTCAATTCATTCAATATCGCTAACTTCAATCGTAAAAGCGGACGTAGTTGCTTAATTCATGCGAATAACAAAAACTTCTTTCTGTCGAATTCTGAACTTGAGATTAGCGTGAGAAATTCAACTTTCGACTGTCTATTGTCTGACTGTTATGAGTTAGAAATGCGCAAGCCTTAATGTCATTTATTTGTAATTTCATTCGGCAATTGATATTTTGGAAGAGATAATTTCACATACGCGCATAAATTTCATAACAATATTAACGACTTGCTACTTATTTCATGACTAATGGATTAATATTCCATATTTTACAGTCAAGCAAACCTCATAACGATCTGATCATACTGTGGAGCACTATCGATGCACCTTCTACACGCATAGTCAATTAATGAAGAATTATCAAAGCCTTCAAATGACTTATTAAATTATTCTTGGTAGAATGACTTGCTGGCTACGATTCCAAGCAAATGTCGATCATTGATTTTTTATTTATTTATTTTCTTATCGTTTATAAGCAACTGAAGGTCGTCTACAGTTTCACATGTATGAAAATAAATATGTTTAAAAAAAAATTCCTGTGAAGGTCGTCAGTTATACATTCTCTGCTAAAAAAAAAAGCTTATTAATCTCTGGTCGACTAAAATAAATAAAAATAACTCAGACCATGTTCATGAAGTTAATTTGTTGTTTTTTATATGGATGAAATGATTGAACGTACAGGATGGCTTTGGTGTGAGTTGTGTAGCACTGAGAACTAGAGTTTTCGATTATACATGGCTGTACTTGCTATATGTTTGTGTTTATATGCTTACTTTAAAATGTTTATACTTTAAAGTGTCCTAAAGAAGCATATTTGTACTGTAGTCTAGTGATTAGGTTCTTACTTACTTACATCGATAGACGTACAAATCAATTGTGATCCATGTCGTTCCACGGATGACACCTAAAGCTGGTTCTTTCGCCGGCTTCCGCTTGCCAAAGTGATTAGTCTAGATTAATTTAGATTTTAATTCAGGTCCCTAGTTTCAGGTCAAATACAAAATACTCGAAATTATATTCTAAGACTTGCTAGATAGAGTAGCCCATACCCTTAAATGTCATTCCAAGATATATAGATGTGTACATACAAAGTATACTCGACCATACTTATTAATTAAAAATATTGTAAAATTACATTCAAAAATTTTCTTAGAGATTCAGTTAGATTAGTATACGGAAGGGGGTTGAGTCCCACACTATGCAATTTTTTTCCAAGTTTTGTTCCGATGATCAAAAAATTGAAAGATTTTGCGTTACGTAATAATTGAACGAACCTTCAAAACTTGATGTCTTAATTTTAATTGATTCTAAAGATGTGGGTAGAGCTTAAAATTTCAGTTTTAATCTCAGTATTACGAATTATATAATCTTCAGTAAAAAAATAGTATAAGTATCCTTTCCCGAGCGGTAAAATGTGGTGAACTGCATTTTTCGCAATAAAATTGAGTCTAAATCAGCCGTCGTGGTGTTCAAGCCGCAGCATGCAAAATAACCGGTTTTAAGTACCGTAGAGGTATTTCTGTTCCTGTGTAGCTATGCTATCCAAATCAACATCGACCTCTGCAGTCACAAAACCTTCCCAAATTGATTTAAAGTGGTCAATTTGTCATTAAAACTACGAAAGTGTATAAGTGACTAAAGCCGACATTCGCAACATTTGAAAAAAAAAATCGACACAAAAAAATAAGAAGACATAAAAAAATATTGCTGTAGGTTAGTTCAAATGGAGCAAATTAAGGTGGACCACAAACAAAATAAGTAAGGTAAACCGCACCATCACGATGTTCCAGAAATAATTAAATCAAAATCACCGACACGTCTAAAACCACTAACTGATTCCGCCACAAAAGAGTGAGATGGAATGAGATTTATGTTGATTAGAAAATTGTAAATGAATTCATAAGCATGACAGCAATTTGCTTTGTTCCATAATACGCCAAATATTAACATGTCAATCTTTATGATGCATGTCGCGGTTTTGTATTTAATTCTTCATGAATCTTAATTAAATTTTAAAGTTAAAATTGAATTTTCTTATTTAATGTTGAGCAATACTTAAAATTTAGTGCCTAGGACAGTGGTGAGCAACCTGTGTGTCGCGGCACTCTAGTGTGCCGTCAGAAATTCTTTGAAAATGCCATGAACCGTACATCGTGTATGGTTCCAATTGAGGCTTACAACCAACGTGTGCCTCGAAAGTAAAAGGTTGTCCACCACTGACCTAGTACGAGAAACATTCAATCATTAAATTTTATTTTTCAAGACATTTCTCTAGAAAAAATATTATAAGTGATTTTTGTGGCTGTTGTGTCATATTTCGCAAGACGAAATTGCAAGACGAGGATGTGAAAAAATTGTTACATAAAAAATAATATCGAGAGCATAAATGGGTCTTTCCATCATTGATTTATTGCCATTCTTACGACAGTTAATGTTCATTTAATAGTGATGGATGATGTCCAATCAAGAAATTGTCTTTGGACGCTCCCTGAAAAGTTTATGCTTAATTTAATCGATTAACAAGGCGTAAATTATCATGTTGATGTAAATTACTTAATTCGTTCCCATTTGCAAGATTTATTAAAAACTTAAAAAGTTGTTGATATTGATAATAGACTTAGCATGTTCACACATACAGAAGTAAAGAGTTTTATGAACTTTTTGATTGCCCTGAGAGATTAAATTTTATTAATCGTGATAATTGTTTTAAGTCTGGCTAATCATAGCTTTCTTGAACATGATAAAGAATTTAGTGGGGATTATGGAGCTTTTAAATGTTGATGCTAACATGATGTATTGCTAGGTAGTCCATCTACACTCTTAAGCAGTCTTTGACCATTTTTCAAGCCATTACTTACTTATTTACTGCTATCATGTTCCTATGTGGAGCTTAGGTTACAACAGCTTTTTCAAGCCGTGACACTCTTTGATTCAAAACTGTTTAACTGTACATCTTAGGGTCCTTTACGGCACATCAGTATGCCGTAGAAAGCATTGCGAGTGAACTGTTAAAACAAGTAATTAATTGAACATTAACTTGACTTTAACTGAAACGCAATTTTGACCACTTGGGCTAATTAGGCACTAATATCTTAATATATATTTTGGACTATCACTTTAATGCTTACACATGTAAAGCTTGGACAACATTTCCGCAAGACTCTAAACTTTTTCAAATCACTCGAGCGGCACAATGCATCGAATCGCATTTTTCGTCGTAAAAATTGATCGAAATATCTCGTCCCGAAAAGACAGGAAGCATAATCTTGAGAATGTTCACAAAACTGTGCATACTTAATTATGCTTACATCTCTATTGTACGCTCAATGGCTCTTAGGGCATCATAGTTTCGTCCTTACGATTACGGTTACTGTTCAGACTAAACATTCAAATTTTGAGTAAGAATTTTTAAATAATCTCAATTTCTACTTAATGTCAAAAATGAGCTATTCAAGCAACTCTTTATTCAAACTCAAATCACATACCTGGCATATACATACAATGCTGGACTTCTATTAAACACAAATCAGGATATTTATAAAAATATCAAATGTCTTAATTACTACTTTCAATTAATAGCTTTAGTATACAACTCAACCTAGGCAAACAAGTCAATAAGAAGTTTAAATCAATGAGACACAATGAGCCACACCTCCTACAAGCAAAAATAATAAGCAATAAAAATGAGTGAAAAAAAGAAAGATTAAATAACAGATTCTGCCGTTCATTTACTTCATACTTACCTGTATGTTATGTAAATCCATTTGCAGAAACTAAGTCAACAATTCATCTGCTTCAAGTGCTGGTCATAAAATGTGGAACGCAAACTGTCGTGTCAATTGCATGGATACTTTGCACTATATCTAAGACATTTGCCGCACATGGATTAATACTGATTGATGGCGATAATGAGATATAGAAGAATATGTTACATGGAGTGGCTTAGTGTGTAGGCTTTTCATACAAATTGCTGACCAGTGTGTGTTTTGATGTTGACATATCAAGTGCTGGTCATCTATTACTTTACAATAGACAGGACGATGAGTTTGTTTATATAATTTGTGCTGATTACTCAAGGAATATTACAGGATTATTAATTAGCAAAACATCAATAAATCACGATGTTTCCATGCAGGTCCTGATCCCCTGGAAATGATCTATTAATTTCTAATAAACATAATTAAAAGCATGTGACTAAATAAACATTCAGTATGTACAAAAATTACCTCTTATCATCTTCTATTTTACTTATAAATAAAGAAGGTCACACAGATGCGAATTGATGATTAATCTCTTAATTCACTGTCATTTATTTTGAATATTGTTCATGAGCTCTCGCAGATAAGTTTGAGATTTTGAACAGAACACATTGGACATTCAAGTTTTTCATCAGAATTGTGAAATATTTTAGACTGTAATAAAATGGGTTAGTAATTATTTTTACACCACACGACTAGCTGGATTGTTCCAGTATGAAATAATAATCAAATTTGATAATTTAATAATTCTTAAGAAAAAGTAATTAAGGAAGAGATTAAGATTATTTGGGGAATTTTTTGTAAATTGAAAATATTCAATCAACAAGATTAAAGTACCCAAAAATGTAGAATAAACACTGCAAAGTTGGCAGGAATCTATTTTGAAATCGAATTCAAAGAAGTCTGGACTCTTCGTTTTTGAAGTCCCGGAAGAAGAAAGTCCGGACTTCCCTGGAGTTACAATTTGATTAGAGTCCAATGGAATCCAACTCCCAGGGTCTTACCAACTCAGAAGCAATGTATTAATCAGGGGTATAGCTTGTAACAAATGCAAAAATTGTGCGAGTTTTGGATTTTTGGCTCGAAAATCCTTAGTAAACTGAAGTTTTTTTTGCAAAAGAAGGGAAGTAGAGGGTTAATAACTAAACCATTCTCTCCATCCTCCTGAATCCAGGTACCCCATGGTATCCATGCTTGCATGCAGAAGGCCAAGTCGGGCGTAGCTGGTTATAGTCGACTAAGATCAACTAAGTCGACTAAAGCCACCTTAATGAAATCAATCAAATTCGTTAATCGACTGAAGCCAGCTAAGTTTTAGCCGATTCTTAATCTGCTATATCCAGCTAAATACCCTTCGCTCTCTGCTAGCATGTCTTTAAATGATCACTTTTGCAGAATTACTTTAAAAACAATTCAAATTAAATTTCAGACCAAATTACACAAAGCGTTGCCATTCGTGACGAATCAAAGCCTCCATCATACAACAATGTTGTCAAAGCAATTCCAACTCAGTTGCATACTATACCAGTTGAACAAGAAACTAAGCCAAATAAGCCTACATGTAAGTCAGAAATTGCGATAAACTAAAATAAACCCCTACATAAAAAATATCATTCTAAAAGCAGCACCAGCAACAACAATTATCGTCCAGCAAATGCATCCACCATGTTATGGACCAGAATCACAAAATGTGACATGTCCATCATGCAAGTCACAGATAACAACAAAGGTCAAAGATAGAGTTTCATTTCGTACGCATGCAGCGGCATACTTGTTATGCTTAATAGGATGCTGGTCATGTTGTCTAATTCCATATTGTGTTAGCTCATGTCAAAATCAAATGCAGTAAGTGAAAGGGGGAATTTCCATTAAAAATCAATTTTTATTTATTAATTCTTTCGTCAACTTTTTTATTGCAGCATTTGTCCAAATTGTGATGCATATTTGGGTATTTATAAGAGCTGAAAATTTAATTAATCAAAATGAATTGTTTGGCAACTTTGGAATGGATAATTTAATTTCTACTGGCACCGACAACACCACATACACATATTAGAGACTTGCGGCAATAGACATATAGTATTTAGTACATAGAATATGGAAATTATGAATATGAGTATATTATTTTTTTCATACATACTTATAGCATCCTTATCAGTACGAAATAAAGTAACAGCTGAGAGTTGAACAAAGGAAGTGAATTTCTGTATTTTGTTTTATTCTGCATCAGTTTGAAATTATAGTCTGTGCAGTTAATACATTTAATTTTTAGAGAATCTATAAAAGCTGAAAAATGGGTAAGCAGCCTTGATGCCTTGATACACAAGCATCCAATAACTATTTATATCCTCCATCCAAGATAAAGGCAAGCAAAAGACGAAATTTAATGAATATGACCCTCCAGTCATGTATCCAACTACTTCCTACCTTCCACCACCTGCTTATAATCCCGACATGACACAACAGGCAGAACCACAAAAGATTTATACAGTATCTCATCAAACTGGTAAGTTCCTTAACTTTTTTGCTGACTCAGCAAATAAGATGCAGCCATGAACTGCGCATATTTAATTCCCATCGCTTAAATGTTACTTTAATGTCCTGACTGCAATGACATTTCTGCAAGATTATTAGGAAATAATTAAATTTGCAGACAATAAAGCCATTTGCAGACAGGCAATTTTAATCAATTATCTTCAAATTACAGGAGTGCAGACAGTCATGATTCAACAATCACCAATTACTTATGGACCAGACACAATTCCGATGAATTGTCCATGGTGTAAAGCAGACATTTCTACAGAAATCAAGAGCGTACCGACAACTAAAACTCATATCATAGCTGTGCTCCTTTTGAGCGTTTGTTGTTGCTTAATTCCCTACTTATGCAGTTCATGTCAGTCACAGCATCAGTAAGTGATTGATCTATAGATGATTATTCAGCAGATTTAATCATTATCTCATCTTTATTTGCAGTTATTGCCCTAATTGTAAGCGATTGTTAGGTTCCTATGATGGTTAGGCTGATGATGACGAATAATGGAAATTCCGCAGTTCCAAAATCATGTCTTATCAAAATTTTGTGTACGAAAACAAAAACATCGGAAATAAAAAGAGACTTATTAAGTTATTATTAATTCAATTTGCATAATTCCTACATCCATTCATGCTTAGAATGTATTTTTTCCATAAACGAGTCACAAAGTGCACTTGTGCATTTCACTGATGAAAGCTTGCAACATTGTATGAAAACCCTTAATTAAATGTACTTTATAAAAGTACCATCAATGACTCAAAACTCTTCAGTTTTCATTTGAAAATGAAACTTTACATTTACTTTCATGTGCTTAGTGCACTTACAGTGATTATTTTTAGTGCACGAATTAAAAATTCAAGTCCTAATGTCAGTGATATCTTACAGAAGATACAAAATGCTTCAAATGTTAAAGATTTAATGACAAACTTACAAAAGAACATAAAACGTGCAGCATCGATGGGAATTGTCATGGGAACTATAAAAACAGCTAGAAAAATGGAAACAAATATATTAACAATAATTCACGAGTTCATTAAGACCCTTCAAGGATCAAATATGCGTCAAGCAGTTGAAAAGTACCAAAAAATTGAAGACACAATTGAGCGAGATAAAAAGGCATTGGAAATTCTCACGAGTGCCATGAATGTTGCAATGGGTACTGAGACAATCAACGACTACCGACAAGCTCTACATAAAATGTCCAATAATCTTTCAAAGTCGGCCAAGTCACAGATCATACCAAAAGATAAGAAAGAGTTAATGAAGCAGGCACAAAATAATGTAAACAGTCATCTACAATTTTTACGTAAAACTATGAATGCGACAGTCCACGAAACAATTACTCATATGCAGCAGCCAAAGAAAAAGTCGGAAATCAGTTCCACACCGTCAACTATTACATCGTCATTGGATTCTCATGCAAAAGATATTTTTAAGCATGAGACATATAATTTGCCACTTTTGTACATTCGCATGCCCATTTGGCCAGTTCACCAAAGCAACTTAGAAAGTTTTTATCGCTTTCGTAGGCAGAACGACGATGATGCAACGGCCAATGCCATTGATGGTGATAGTCCAAATGAAAATGAAAAGGTCGACGGTGATAATGATGAGGATGAAGAATTTGGTGATGGACTTGACTCACCACTCGGTGGAGGTGGTCTTGCTGGATTAATTGCTGGTTTAAGTGGTGGTGAAGAAGGTTAGTAAGCTGTTGAATAATTAGATTCATTAATTCCTCAATGGATATAATTTTTAGGGTCAGACGTCGGTGCTCTTGTCGGAGCTTTATCTGGAGTTGTTACTAACTTATTTGGCGTAAATAATTTGATTTTCATTACTCAGTGAACTTTCTTAATAATCATAAATTATGTAATTTGACAGCCAAATGGATTAGATGTGCCATCATTGATTAGCACAGGCACATCACTTCTCGCTGGATTATTGGGTGGTGATGAGAATTTTGGAAAAGTTCTCGCTACATATCTTGGAATTGCAGTTGAAGGTTGAATAATTTATTTTAAATTTCTAATTTTTTAGCGCATTTTTGAAAAAGGGCAGCTTGATAT
Organism: Chironomus tepperi; assembly: GCF_022539635.2. Lineage (NCBI taxonomy): Eukaryota > Metazoa > Arthropoda > Insecta > Diptera > Chironomidae > Chironomus > Chironomus tepperi. Next base: position 797,234 of record NW_027226601.1, on the reverse strand, counting down.
TACACTTTGGGAGTAGACAAAAATAAAGTGGAACTAGAAATCAACTGGATATTAACTCGACATTGACTAGTTCTGATGTTTGTGCACTCGGGCTTTGTTCGGTCGGCTGGCTGGTTGAATCAGTCGTGAAATCTCGACATTTATACATCGTTGCTTGCTCTAGTTTGAAGCATCAGCTCTGTGCTATAGAAATATTACGTATCGATTAGTCTGGAAGCACAAAGCCATATCTAAACAAGTTAATTAATGGTTTTTCATTTCATAAACAACGAAGTATTTTAAAGCGTTGCTTCAATCCATAAAGAAATTTGAATTTGCAAAATCCGTTTAAATCATAAAATTCCTTCATCTTAATGAAAGTGACTTGAATCCTAGTGGACCTGACTTTATGGGCACTAATGTGACTAGGAATTTTTTGGATCTTGGTTGATAATCAGGGAAACTGATTTTCACTCCCACAAAAATGCGCTTTATTCACTCAATTAAGTCAAGTATTTTGTAATATTTTAACATTAATTATATTTTTAGGGCTCTCGGGAGGTGGAGGTGCTGTAAGTAACAATAATGAAATATTTAAAAACCAATAATAAATACAGTTTTTTTTTTTAATTTCAAGGACAACAACGGAGCATTTTTCGGTAACTTTGTCGGAACATTATTTGCTCAATTAAGTGCGGTAATTACATTTCTTTATTCCATAAACATTTTTTAAGTTTTCATCTCAATTATCGTAATTGATTTTTCGATGATCTGTAAACAAAAAATTACACTTTTTCAAGGACCTTCCACATATTTTATGTCTAACTAAGCATATTAAATTTGAGAAATTTGTCTTTGTAGGATCCAGAAGAAGACGACGCTCCACCAAAGCCAAAGATATTCTTTGAGAACTTTTTGAAAGGATTCGATCAGACTAAACAGAAGCGCGGAACTAATGAGCCATCAAGCCATAGGAATTACATATTTGAGTTTCTATCCAACATCATCAGTTCCGTTGTTGGCGGCATCACAAATTTGATATTAAATTCATCACTTGGATCATCTGGTGGCAGTTCTCAAGGTGCTGCAGATCTTTCAGCTGGAAGTTCACAAGGATCACATGCAGGGTCAGCATATGCATCACAACAATCATCAATGAGTAGCATGAAATCGCCAATGCATGGGAAACCAAAATCACATGTTAGTAGAAATTAGGAATTGTTAAGTTCTGTTATAGTCAGCATGAAGTTATGAAAATATTGACAAAATTATGGAAAATAGTCCATAAAGTATAGCACCAAGAATTATCAACTTCAGCAGTCTGTCAATGATAAATAGCTAGAAAATAAGAAGCACACATCAATGTCAATCACTTTACGGATGTTTAAATGCTCTTACGATCTTCATCGTCGTTCTTCCATTCCTAAAATCTTCATATTTACTTCCGTCACGTAGTAAATACATGTGACCACCTAAGAGACAATCTTCCATATATTTCTCAATATCAATTCCATCTGACGATACTTTATACTTCATCAGCTCATATTCATTCATTCTCGATCGTATTTGAATGACATTCGAATTGTCAAAAGTCCATTGATTGTTTGCAAATATTTCGATGGTTTTGATTCCTTTTGATATTTTTTTGTGTACTCGCCAGAGGCTGAAAATGTATTTTTAATCAATTTATGTTAAAAACTTAATATATAGCAATAAAATAATTTACAATGGTTTAATTTTGACACAAAAGAGCACAGAATCAATTATAGCGGCTGGTATCCAATGGTAGAATAGACATCTCGTTTTGTGTAGCCATCGATACTTTGTCAATGTTAGATTTGGAAACCTATTAATAGACAGAAATGTTTTACAGAAATAAGAATAACAGCAATCAATGCGGAAATCTTACCACAATGCCTGACTCATTGGGTATTTGTCGATACAAATTGTTAAGCCTTTTGCTAAAATTTGTCCCCATGACATAACAATCTCATTTGATGTTGTAAAGTTAAAGATGTATTTATCTTGATTCCTGTCAAAATAGATGTTTTTAATTAGTAAGTTGAATAGTTATTTAAGTTTTGTGATAAAGGCGCATTTTTTGGATTTTGGACAACTTTTAACTTTTACTCAACCGCAATTTTTGGCTCTTAAGTACAAGACATCCCGAGTAACACATCATGAACATGATGATCATAACTCGATCGACACAAACTGTTCATGACAATCAATAGATTGCCAATTTAAGGTTAGAAGCTAAGAAGCTATCGTTTGACTGTCAAGTGGCTGTCAACCAAATGCCATAAAAAACTTGTACCGATCGAGTATCACATGCCGCAACAAAACATACATTGCAACCCAAAAAATCCTAAAAAATCAGCAAATCATCAACAAACACTTACTTCAACGACAGATAATTCCATGTACACATCATCATCCCATGTATCGCAACATCCACCGGTATAAAGTCACCATAATATTTGTCATTACAATGTATACTGCGTATCACACCTTTACCAATTCCAATCAGTAATCCACCAAGTCCATTATAATCATTAACCCAACCAGGTTTTGGATCAGACAATGTTGGCGTGATTATTGACGGACGTACGATCATAACAGGTAATTTATGAGTCTCAAGTGCTTCGACAACAATTACCTCAGCAAGTGATTTCGTAAGCACATAAGTGTTTGGTATGAATTTGTTCAAATATTCATTTTTAATGAGTTCTGCTTCATTTTCCGTTAATCGATCAACAATGCTCATTAACTCATGTGGATTCACTGATGATGGATAAGGTATTTCAAGTAAATTTGATTCATGTAAATGACAATACGCTGTAGATATATGACAAAATAATTTTATGTTTCTACATTCACGAGCAAGCTTAATCATCTCTGATGTTCCACGTAAATTGAGATTTATTGCTGTCTTCAATTTCTCATCAAATCTTGTCGTAGCCGCAAAATGAAAAATCATTGTCAATTTTTCACAAAGTTTCTTTCTAATTTCAGCATCAATTCCTAATTCTTCCATCGAGCAATCACCATCAACTACTGTAATTTTTGTTATAAGTTCCACATAATTTCTGCTCTGTCGTAATGTGTCAAACAGCTATAAGGACAAGGTATTATTGTTTGTATTGTGAAAGAATTGAAATGCATACCAAATTGTCCAAAAGTTCAACGAGTCTCTCTTTTGATGCCTTTCCTCTTTTTGGTCTGATTAGGATGTACACTTTTGCTACTTTTGTTGCTCGCAAGAGTCGCTCGAGAAATGCTTTACCCATGAATCCAGTTGCTAAGGATGAGAGTAAATGTTGAGAATATATCGGAAGCAATTAGACATTATCAAGAATAACTTTCCAGAGTGAACATAAAACTGTTAGAATTAGTCATCAACTAGATATTAGCTTGCCTTTGACTAGTTCTAATGTCCACTCGGGCTTATAGTTTGAATGAGATTCTTATTATGGACTTTCAACGGTACATCATTGGAAGTGCAGTAGTAAGCAGGAGATACAGAAAAATGTATAACTTATGTATAGTACTTTGTCATATGTTCGTTTAGCCTGAGAAAGCTCAATGTTTGGAGCATGCGACTCGAAATCGTAGGACCTGGGTTTGTGTCCCACTCGGGATCCGCTATTCCAAATTGCATTTCTCATGTCATGTCAACAGATTTGAAGATATTTCACTGCACCAAAACATTTATGACAAAAATACAGCACTAATTGACAATGTATCAACCAGGAAGGTATGATTAGGCACTTTTGCATCAGAATTGGAAGGATCATCCAAAACTGCAAGCTTGTCCAGCCTTAATTTAAACGAGCTATCATGACGAAGATTGCAGACCAGACAATGCAAACTTGCAGTTCTTGGTCATTCCACTACAAAATTGTCATTTGCCAATTCACTTCACATTATATTGTAAGCCTAATAATTAAGCTATGTGAAAAAGAATCAATTCTAATTCCTTACCTCCAGTAACAAATACATGATGACCTTCAAAAACCCGTGAAATTCTATCCTCATTGTTGTTCTCCATGTTGCAAAAATATTTATACCTAACAACAAGCCAAGAACGTAAACAAAACTTCAAAAAAATAAATAAATAAAAAAAGTTATGAGCTCTTTACTCCTCAATGTGATTCTAACAATTAAGCAAATTTTCTAAACTGTTCGCAACTATAAAATACAAAAGAGCTTTGCAAACTGGAATGCCACAAGTGCCCTCATCTCAAATTTGGTGAGAAAAAAGTCGTGAAGAATCATTTACGACGTCTTTTTTGTGTTTTGTCTTGGAAGGGCCATTTTGAAGGTTTTATTTCATATTTTTTTACGTCTTTGTCTGATCACATCGAATGACTGATTAAGTAGCTACTCTTGTAACTTAAACTAACTGTTATTGCACAGACTAATCAGTTGTTTAATTAAAATACTGCGTAACTCACAATATGCGGTCATTCATTCATCACTTTTTTCTCGTAATTCTATTAATGAATGCATCATTTCTTTGAATAAATGAATAGATTATAAGATCAGACGATGGAGATTACTGTTTATTTAATGCTTCGGAGGAAACGACTGTATGAATTTTATTATCACATTTTGGGGGCTATTAACAGCTGTATGATTTATATTGTGGGAATTTTTCACTTAAAATTTCCTTGCATTTTATGAATGCTGTAAAACATAATGATGAGACCTTGCAAGGTTAAGTTGTAAAGATTGACACCTTTAAGTAGGTCAATTACTTGCAATGACCAGCATTACTCTGTTAACTGTACTATAGAATTCCATTATGAATTTTGATAAGTTTGGAATGAAACACTGGAAAGTTGAACCTTAATTTTTCATTCCAAAAGAGAAACATTTTTGAGCATTTTAAGACTCTTAAGCCTCTTGTCAAAACTTGTTTACAAAAGTAACACAACAGTAACAGAACCACTGTAAGAAGTTAATAACAAACAAACTGTCATTAGAATTACATTTGTACTATAGACATAAGATTAATTATAAAGGCAGAGTGGAATCGATGGTGACGAGTCATATAAAGGCGTATCTGCCAGTGTCAGAGTAAAGGTTCTGTGCCCAAATAGTTAAGCAGAAGCTGTGTCATTATCTTGTGAGCAAATTAGTTCGATTCCCACGAGAAACCCAACGTTCAATCATTATATAGAGTGATGTGGATATGACAACGATTCGCACAATGCTTACGCAATTACACCAGAAGTATTATGGTCCAAATATTGACCAAACAGCAGTAGTGCATGATTAATTAAATGATATTTTAGCACTCGTACTTACTCGGGTACATGCCTTTGAATGACAAATACTAGAACAGCAGTGCGTGGTCATACGGAGGGTATCACAGCGTCGCCGTTTAACGGTAAGACTCACAGATGACTCATAACACTGACAACACCGTAAAGGCTCATATCGACCAATTTTTACTGCGAAAAATTCGGTTTTCCAAATTGAATAGCTCGGGATATTTAAATAGCAATCAAAATAATCTGCAGATTTTATCAAACATCCAAGAATGCTTATTAAGTGCCATAAAGAAACCAGCAATCATAGCCTAAAGACGAATGTTTCATCATTTAACTCGAAATACCAACCAACGACCTTTTTCAATAACACACAATTTCTTCATAATTAATATCGTCTTAAATCAATTTAAGATACAATTAACATGTACATCATGCATGCATTCAACATCCCCAAACAGCAAGAAATCAAAACATTTATGTACATACCTGTTGGTATTTACTTAAAGCTGAAATAATCAATCAGTTAACAACATAAATTATTGATTGATGTCCTTTAATGGTGTTATGATTGCAGCATACTTTTGCGAGTCACTTTAAGCGTTGAAATTATTTTTTCAGCACCAATGAGTTCCAAAAAATAAATCATTTAAAGTCATTTTTCATAGATCATGACGTATGAATCAGAGAACAATGTATAAAGCTCATGCGTAGATTGAAACCATCTAAATGTTAAATGTGGTGTTGAGGATATAATTGATTTTATCATTGATACTGCTCATGCTGATTTACTTCACATGCTGTATGAGCTGAAAGTTATGAGATATGATGGAATAATTGGTGTATTGGGTCGTTAATAAGTTACAGACATGAAACAAATAGGATATTAGGGTTAGATTCCCATTTTGACACATGATTCTCGGGTATGATCTATCAAATCTATGCATGTCAATCCAAATCACCTCAAAAATTTTCCCAAAAAGTGAATAAGAGTCAATGTCGTCTCCTTTATTGCCAATCTCCGTAGTTCCTGTCATAGTCTAGACAAATTACAAGACAAATCTTTAAGAATCTTGTTTACAGCTGTCAAAAATACCGAAAATCATCAATTCAAATGTTCTGCGTCAGAACAAAAATAATAAATTTCCAGGCACCGAGACTTTGTGACTCCAAAACATTTTTTCAATTCAAAGAAGAACATTGATTCATTATTAATAAATCGTCAGCCAAGTGTACACTAGAGAAATAATATGCCAAAAATAATTATGTAATTTAATAGAAGAAGCTGCTATATGTCATGCATAATGACATTGAGCACATCTTTGACATTTTGCTGAAAATCCAATTAAAACTTTCACAAAATTGGGCAAATTTAATAGACGATCCATTATTTGTCTTTAATGAAATGTTCATAAATTGCAATGCTTAAGTCTCGTCTATTAACCTAAATATTCATTGATTGCAATATGTTCATTACCAAATAATAGACCCAGGCAGCACAATGCTATGAACCGCATTTTCAATTGTAAATGGCCATAATGGTGTCACCTAGCTCAACGTGTGGACGGAGAATTTGTACAAACTATGTGACATAGCCAGCCACAGAGTCAGATGGTAAGCCTTTGGTTGTAACATGTGCTGTTCGGGAAAGATGCTTGAGTTTTTGATGAATTTACGGCAATAAATAACAAATTGATGCTACATCCTAAACTAAATATGCAAAATTGCCAATCGAGGAAGTTTTGATGCTTCACTAAATGGCAGTAAACCAATAAAAATGCAGTTTGATTAATTTTATTTAATATTTCTTTATTTTTCACTTCTCATAGGTTCTCATTTATTCTGGGCAGATATTTATTTAATTTATTTATTCATTTAAACTGTCTTCATATTAATATCATTATATATTATTTAAAATTTCATCATTTTCTAATCTTTGCATTCCTTTAAATTTTTTTTTTTAAATACATTTTTAACATTTCTTATGCTCTTATGATTAATGATAATATGTTTGATGAAATTAGTTTAAATGTCGAAATGGGGTTGGGTTGAAGATTTTGTTAGTTGAGTTGGTCGTTGACCCAATGAGCATGCTTACTAGGTACCGTAAGATGGTCATTAAGCATGTGCTTGTATGTCAGGGCTAGCTGTCAAATCCTAGCGAGCAAGGAGCGTGCTTTCAAGAGCAGAGCAAGCTGAGTGCAACGCTCAATAGCATGCTCATCTAGTACATTTAAGATGGCCATGCTCTTGGCCTGTTAGGGAACGTCGGATTCTGGATGTCGATCTTAATGCCAGTGTAGATAATTTTTGGTCATCTGAATTAACAATTGCATTAACACTCAAGTAATTTCTACTTTCTAATCAACAGAATCAAACTTACAAGCTCAATAGAATGTCATCAACAAGTTATTGCTATCCAGCAGTTTGATTTATCCGGTCTTGTTAGGCTATAAATCACAATAATAAATAACAAGACAATTGTCTACGTGTTTAACTCCATTAAAACTGCTCTAGTTCATGACTTGAACTTAAAAAAAAATCTTTTCTTTCGTGCACTTGGTCACTTCCTTTAACTTGTTAATTCATTGCATGGTCACAACTATTTATAAATTCTACAATTAAAATCGTGACTCTAAATCAATTCTCAACTAACAAAATCTTACAATTCACCATGATTTTGAGCTTAAGAGCTTTCCAATTTTAACTCAAATAGCATTTTTTTTAGTTCCATTCTCTAGCAGCGCATTGATCATGAGTCATTTACTCATTTTATTCCTTTTTTTTTTTGTTAAACAATTAAATATGTATGCATTATCATTTATTGCAATGTTTCTTAGTGTTTTACTCGATACACCACGCGAACCGCTCCTTAATAAATTAGATCACGTAATCACACAACATAAGACATTCATAAATTTCAAAATTTTAGTTTTTTTGGTAAATACTTTACGTGATTAAATGTCGATTATTATTCCTTTTTTTTTAAGTTATTAACATTAAGAAATTAAATATATTTTTGTTTAATTATAGTATAATTATAATGTGAATGCATTTATATATAGATCATGTATATGTACTCTCTTAAATATTCTCATTATTCTTATGTCTTGCAATGATTTTAAATTTATATCTTGTAGGTAATTTAATGATAATAAATATGACGATGATTCATCTTGTTTCTCGTATTTTCTTTAACGATTATTATTGCATTTATTTTCTATTTTTTTATGGAGCTAAAAATTACAGTCACAAAATCAACAGCATTTTATCATAATAACTTCTTTTTTTTTGTTTCATTCACAATAGATTTATTCTCTTTTTTTTTTTAATTCATAAATTGAACAACAAAAGGAAAAACATTTCTCATTTTATATGGTGATTTGCGGATTTTTGGGTTTGGGTTTTGTTGATCTGGTGCAGCGAATGCTGTCGGAATTTAGAAAATATTGAGAATTTCAGCAAAATTTCTACTAACATAACCTCAAATCTGATCCAAACCTTAAAAGATATGAATAGATCAAAGGTATACCTAAGTGTCCATATAAGGTGTATCTAGGGTAGCTTAGGTCCTTATTTAGATTCATACTTAATGTAAAGCTGATTTTTAATTAGGGATAGTTCTAGTTATCATATGTAACATAGATATATCCAGAATAGACTAGACTACGATAAGTCGGTCTTATGACTAGTAATAAACTTGACATTTGTGGTACTTTCCATATAATCTGAGGTTAATAACAAGACGTAAGTTCCGCTCTCAAAATAATTAAATCACGCTTAATCTCATATAAATTAAAGAGCAAATCTCACATATTTAGTACCCAATTTCCGTGTCATAATCCTGTCACTAAATCCTCACTAGATCTAGACAAATTTTCCTCATATTGCTGTAATCCTTCAATACTTCCAAAACCTCAACAACATCCTCTCCAAACCAACATTAATTTTTCCTTTATTTTAATTTTATCACATCAACAACAAAATACTGATAAATTGTGTGAATTAGGATCGAGATAAGAATTAGAATAATAATATTACGAGATTATCGCTAGTATTTATTGTCAAAACTAATTTTGTTATAAGTAGCGAACTTTTTCATCATCGTAGAATTCCATCGACATTCATAAACATCTACAAATAAATATTATTCCATCGTTAATCGCCGTTCGTAATGTGTTTAGAGATATAATAATATTAAATAAAGCAGGGTGGTTAGGTATATAGGTAGGGTCATGTGGGGTTTCCCGAAGTCTCGGTATCAACGAGTTTTCGAGATCAAGATCGACACCGAGACCGAGAATATAAGGGAATTCTTTGAAGCTTTGAAACCGGATCTGAGTCCGACTAAGTCTCTGTCTAGAGGACTGAAACATACTAAGTCTCGGTCTGGGTACCTCTCTATAGGACCCCTAAGGTATAAGGTATATAAAGCAATTAAGATCGCGGATTGTGTTACTTTATAAATAAATTGCTTTCCTGAACAATAAATTTAAATTTCCTATGTAAATTAGTATTTTTTTCTAGATTCCATGCAGAACACGGAACTGTCAATGATTCTTAGTTTTTTAGCAACAAAATTTATGTTTTGATTGGAATTACTTTAACTACTCTCATAAGATAACTTAATAACCGTAAATATATCTTGGGTATGTCTTAGAGTTTGAGGACTTCTTCTCATCACATCTCTAAGATTAATCGTCGAGTTTGTGTTCCATTAAATTTGGTTACATGAATTTTTAAATAAATTACGTCAATTAGCCTTTTACAATCTTACTGCTCACAAAATAATTCAATCAATTTTAATTAACCAAGCCTAACAAACCACAGACTCATTATTTTCATATCACGCACAATTTTCTTTTCATGATGATGCTTATGATTTTTTTTACTGAATTATTCTTTTATAGTATAGGTAATGTTATGTATTACTATTGCAAAAAGGCGATTCTAACTAATAAAATTTTTATCGTGTGACGTAGGATGTGGATCAGTGGTGGGCAACCTTTATTATTCGGGACACACTTTTTAGTAGACCTCAACCGAAATTACACACTGCCGTGTACAGTTCATAGCATATCCATCAATTTTTAGTTTACCGCGTCACACAGGTTGTCCACCACTGGAGTAGATGAAGATTAAATTTTTGAATATTCTAATACTTTAAATTTTTTAAATACTTTTTTTGAGTGTCATATTTCAAAAAATTTTCGAGTTCAGGTGCTGCTCGTAATATGAAGCTATCACAATGAAATTCTAGAGCACACCTGTGATCTTCCCACTCAATGACATTTTTTTGATAAAGGAAAATTTCAAATCAATTTTTTAAAAGTACTCGATTTCAAGCATTAGATTATTTTATGTCGGTGCTGTGTTGAAAACTTTTCGAATTCATAGCTCTATATTGGATGTTTAAGGGAGAGCTGCTTTCTGTTGGTTGCTCGTAAAAAGACTTTGCCTGCCACAAAAGACTTCTTGTGTGTATAGTCTATTGAATTTGGGTTGGATATATAAAAGTTTATACCTTGTATAACTGTTATCTCAAGAGCATTGCACAACCTGTGTCATTTCAACAACATTCTTTATAATGATTGTGATATCGACTAGTCGACTGTGGGAATCATACAGACGTCATCAGAAAGATAGTTACAATTTTTAATCCAGCTGCAGATTATCTAGCATTTCGGCATACAAAGGTCTGACATTCTTAATGGCTTATGCACATGGGGGTGGAACTTGTAAATGAATTCATGTAAATACTTGGAAATGTTGGTAATTGAATGTAAATTCTGATGAATTTTCAAGTTCCTCCCTCTTGCTTTTACATGGCTTGATACCAGGGCACTTGCAAGGGTGTAGCTAGAAAAGTTTTTTATGGATCTTTGCCTCGAATAATTCTGGTCAAATGAAGCCGAGAATGATTTCAAAGCCCACTACCCTCCTGAATGTGCCTCTGTTTAACACCTACGGATGCTCCGATTCTCCAAAAAGCCTCTTCACAGCCTTCGCAACTTTCTACATAAAATTCAATGTAATTGTTACACTTTTTCTCCTTAACTTCAACTAATCTTCACAAACCTACGCATTTCAAGAGGATTCTCGAGAGATTATGAGAGCAAGATATTGTGAATTATGGAATCATATGGCATTTTTTCGTTAAACAACGTCACAGTCTCCTGCCTTTGTATTTTAAAAAATTTATAGATTTTTACGAGAACATTGAAATGTTTTCAGTCAACGACATTTCAGTTATTGATTTTATAGCTTTAGAGGGATTAATACTTGAGTATTGTACTGCATTTAAATATTCTATTGAGGAACAAAAATCAAAAAGGGTTTTGCCGTTAAAAATGAACATTAATCCCTGGTTAGTAGTTTTTTCTGTCTGATAAAGCAAAATAAATACTATTTTTTATCACTCAAAAATAATCGAAGCTTCATATAAGGTAGATATAATAATCTTCTTCGTTCCTTTTTATAACATTTTCTTTCTCTATTTCCATTCTTTATGGTTATTGATTTCGCTACATAATGAATATAGTATGAGTGCATAAGTATTTTATTACATCAGCATTTTTATCCATCTACTCGTGTATAAACAAGCAGCAGAACTTTCTCATTATAATGATCTTTTAAGTTAATTTATATAAGATTATTTTCACTTTAAAGTTTCCAGAATTATCTCAAAAAAATGAGCTTTTTTTAGCAAAAGCTTTTTTCCAAGAGCTTTTCAACACAAAACTTAGTCAATCATATTTCTTTACAGCGAGACAGTTCAGTAGTGAATGGTTTATAGTTTTCAACAATCTTGATTATATTTTCAAGCACAATAGGTTGTTTTTTCTCACTAAATGTTTATAGTCTTTCCATAATTTTAACTTATTTATAATCATTTTTTTCTTCTACTATATATCGAATTTTATCGGTAAACTTAGAGGCAAATTAAGTATATTATTTTCATAGTTACCATATACGCAAGATGACTATTGTTTAGTTTGAGTCTGAATCAGAATCACTATGTGTTGCCATTGGTGTTGGTGCTGCTGGTTCCTCACGTATTGTTTGCTTTTTTACAGTTGTTGCAGCTAAATATGCATTTTGACTTTCGCCCATTGTATGCTCAATGCCCACTCTGTTGGATATCACAATTAGTCATTAAGAACTACAGGATAGTAAGTCACAATATTTACCTATACTCATGTCGTGCAAGATATCGAACATATTTCTCTGGTGGATCATCACTATCTGATTCTTGTACACTAACCGATCGACATGTTGTATGTGACACTTGAGTAGCTGGCATTGTAAACTCTACATAAGCATATGGTGCTAGTTGATCAGGAATCTGGTCGAAGCTTGTAAGTGCCAGTCGACAAATAAGTTGATGTGTTGTATAAGCACCTGTGGACCAAAAAGATAAGCCATTAATACTTAAATTAATCATGTATAATAATCCATACCTTGACCCTCCTTTGGTAATCTTGGGCATCTCCATACAATAGCACGATGATGATGCTCATACTTTGCCTGACCAGACGTTACTTCAATTAATGACTCTTGAAGTGTTTCTACAGTTCCTAAGAATCTCTCAATGCCTTTTATTTTTCCAGTTCGTCGATGTGTAGACTTAACTGATCCATAACGGAAATGCTTTTCTACACGAAATAGATATATCCAACACTCAGGTATAGGAAAACGAATAGCAACGTCTTCACATGGAATTTGTCCCAATTTACGAGACGTAAAACCAGGCACAAGTACATCAGCTCTAAGTTGCACTTTATTTCCTGTAACTACCCATGTTGCTTTCAATTGTAAAGGCAATTCACGATTCTTAGGAGGTCGTACACGGAATCTCATTAATTCAATATAGCATGCATCCGGTGGTTTGAATCTAATCGTTCGTAAACGTTCATATTGATCTTGTTGTACGCACGCATGAAACTCAACACCCTCAAGTCGTATCCATTCTTCTGTTGCAACGGGTATAATATCATGTCTTCCTACAACTTCTTTTCCCTGCCTTATCATATCATTTAAGCCCAACTCAATGAGTGGCATGCCAGTGAGAAAGCCAAGGAAAAATAATCTAACACGTGCAATTTGCTTCTCGATATTTCCTTCCGCATTCTGCTCAACATAAATCTCATCAACGGTTGTCACTTGAACTTCTTCCATTTTATATGTCAATGCACGATCACGATGAACATTTAATTTAAATAATGCTTCTTCAATGCACATTGAGAACTGCTTTAAATCTTCATAGCTCATTGAACCAAGCTTTAGTAGTTCCGATATTTGTGGTGCATGCTCAACAGGTAAGCCTAACTTTTTCAAATCACTTCCAAATTCTTTGACACCTTGATAGTCACCTTCAATTGCATACTTGGCAAACAGTCCAATTTTATTTGTAATTCGTTCAGCTTTCGTCACTTGACCGGGCCTTATACCAGCTCGTTCCTTATAGAAAATGTATTGAAGCTTAAGTGTGAATATTTTACCAAAATTATCAAATTGTTGTGCAGCAATTTCCGATACTGAGTAACATGCTTGTAATGGAAGTTCTTGGAATGGTTCCTTATCAGTGTCCTTATTTAATAGCTGCACCACGGGATTATCTCCTTGATATACCACTCGGATGAAGATTTTCTTCCAAAATCTTTGTCCGGTGATTTTCTTTTTGTTGGGCTGTCTAAGCTGCATCTCCCAACCCGGACCAGTATAGAATATTCTTGGAAAATCTTCAAGTGGCTGCGATACATCGTCATCGAAAAGTGGTGTTCCTGGACCAGAGTCTTGTGAATCTCTTCGTTCTGACATTTCTGTGGGGAATTTAATCAATTATTATAAAATTTCATTGTTCAAGGATTAAGGCTTACTTGGAGACATTGTACGCTCAGACTCATCAAATCCTTTATCAAATGGATTAACACGGGGAGATGAATCTAGAATAATAAAATATTAAAGACAAAGTTTTTCAATTAAAGTTCATCGCATACCTTCAGAATAAGCAGATCCAGAGTATGGAGATTTAGGTGCTGGCGGTGCCAATGCTGGTGCAGTCACATAATCAAAATCTGTTTTTGGTCTAATTGTAACACTTAAGTCTTTTTCCTCGATTGAACCAGAAGACAATTTACGTTGTGCATATGGTGTGCTTTCCGGTGCTGCTGGAACATCCCAACTATCGAAGCCATCTTCATTTCCAAATCCATCGGTTGCCGTTACTACTACACCACCGCCACCGAAAGCGTCGGTGGAATCACCCCATGCATCACCAGAACTTTCAATTGCCAAACTATCAAGAAAAGCATTTCCTGTACTTTTTACTTGTCCAGTACTCTCGAATTTTGCTGCAAAATCATCAAATTCATCAGCATTCTCTTCTTCTGGAATGATAGGATTAGAAACATGATGATGCTGTTGCATTGGAACTGATTGTTGAACGGTTGTTAGAACACTACCACCTCGAATTGGCGGTGGTGGTTTAGAAGGCTTTGTAACAATAGGAGTAGGACCGACATTAAATATTGGTGCGAGTTCGGGTTGAGCAACAATTGGATCAGGCGTTGTGGGTCTTTGAGTTTCATAGTTAACTGACTTTTGGGTAAGAAATTGTAGCTGCTCATTTGTTGGTGTTGGTGTTTTGTCAGCTGCAAATGGATTTACATCTACTACTTGTTGTGGTTGCATTTGAATGTCATTAGTTTCTTCCATTTCTGGCATTGTCATATTTAAAATACTGCCTGATGCTGATGCAGGAATTCCACCTGATGTTATTCCCGATTCTGTTGGACTATGGTCCGATGATATTTCTGATGGAGGCTGAACAACATTGTCTTCTGGTGGATCCATAAAATCAGATTGTGGTCTATCCTCTGTGAGATCTTCCGTAATTGTCGGTATAGACCGACTCAATGGAATATGATTATGAATATTAAGTTGACTGACTGCTTCAATCACCGTCTCCTCTTGCTTTTGAATTAGAGGTTCAACAATAGCTTGTGGAATACTTGGCACTTGATCAACAAATGGCTGAACAACAGCAACATTTGATGGTGGTGTTTGAATCTTCGGTTTCTCTTCTTGTGGAGGTTCTGGCTCTGGTTCTGGTTCAGGCTTGTGCTGTTGAAGCGAGAAGTCAATATCATCACTTAACAAATCTTGTTTCTTAGGCTCTAAAACTGGTTGAGTTGGTGCTTGGAAGAGACTCAAAATGTCTTCTTTTGTTTTCGGTGCAGGAGGCTTTGGTGGTGGCTGTGGCTTTTTATGTCCAGTGCCAAATAGATCAAAGAGATCATCTTCTTGTTGATGTTGTTGCGGATGTACATGCTGCACAGCAGGTTGCGATACTGTTGTAGTATTTACAGCTTGAATAGGTGTTGAAGCAGTTACAGGAGGAGTTGGACGAGGTGGAGGAACTGGTCTTGGTGGCGGTGGTGGCCTACTTGGCTTTTGCGCTTCTTTTACATGATTGTTTTCAATTTGTTGATTGTTTTGAGCTTGTATTTCAGCTTCCATTGCCGCTGCAAAAGCATCAGAAACATCTAATAAATCACCAACATCGGGTGTTGGGGATGGGGAATGTAAATCACGCATCGACACAGGACTTGGACTACGAGTTAAAGGAATTTTATTTAACAGGTTCTCACTGGTTTGGTCTAAGTGATCTGTCAGGGTTGTAATCATTTCTTGTGTTGTAGCGGGAGGAGGTCTAGGTGGCGGCATAGTTTTGGATACTAAGTCATGGGTATCATTACTATTACTATACTGAAATCCATCTTGTTCATTGATTGTTGTACCAAAGAAACTCATTGTAGGATCCATATGCTCTTCTTGCTGCATATTCTGCTCATGCATTTGCAGCTCCTCTTCCTCATCATCATCTTCTGTTAAAAAGAAATTGGCACCAGACTGTGACATGTCGGTTGCATTATTATTTGCGTACAAATTATTGGTATCATTATCGGATGCATTAAATGCAAATGGATTCGATGCCGAGAATGGATTTTCACTTGAAAAATCACCAACTTCATCATCATCATCCTCAACTAAAAATGGATTTTGAAATGCGTCATTTGGTACAGCGGCCACAGCTGCTACCTCTTCTTCCATAAATAAAAATGGATTAGCCATGATGCTGCTGTTGGTCACTTAATTTAATTAATAAGCTCGCTTTCAATCAATTTAATTTCTGTTTCGCCTGGAGCTAAATTTGAGGCAAATGATGTATCAAATGGATCAAAATCGTCTTCGTTGTCTAAATCTAATGATCCAGTTGGTTGTGGCGTTAGGATTTTTACGTAAATTGAATTATCCTGAGTATCAGATAGAATATCAGTCGGTGGTGGCGCCTCAGGCTTTTTCTCAATCAATTCGTCTTCTAAAAGCTTTAACTCAACTCTTCCTGGTTCAATATTATTGGCTATTGATGTATCAAAAGGATCAATTTCAGCCTCTTCTGGTGTACTATCCTTAGCCGGTGTTAATACCTTAATGTCGTGTGAATCTAAAGTTAAAAACAAATCTGTTTGTTTTTGTTCTTGTTGTGGTGGTTCCGGGGTTATTGCTCGTGGATCAAAATCAGGATCTGATAAGCTTTGCTTTAATGTTGTTGGCTTATGTTCTGCCTTTAAAATTTCCTTTTCGATTATATCTAATTCAACTTTTGTTGGTGCAATATTTGGAACAAATGAAGTATCAAATGGATCTTCTTCTTCAGCAAGTTCGTCCTCAATTGATGCTGCTTCACGATAGTATGGTGTTAATGGTTTTTGGATCTTGCTACTTGTTTCAGAATCAACGTGCAATAAATCAGGTGATGAGATAACAAATGACACAAGCTTATTTCCAGATCCTTGAATGTGTAAGCTTAATGAAGACTTTCTTTGCTTTAAAGCCTCTGCGGAAGGTCTTTGTTCTTCTTCAGCACGTGGATCAAAATCGTCGTCACTAAGTGATTCCTTTTTCTTTTCACTATCAAGTAATTCCTTTTCAAGATACTTTAATTCAAACTTTCCTGGTGCTACCAATGAATCTACAGCTGATGTATCAAATGGATCAACTTCCTCTTCAGATTCTTCTGCTTTTGGAGCTAATGTTGGTGCAATACTAGCAAGATCACTGTGACTTGCACTTAATAAATCGTTTTTCACTAAACCTAATGTTGCAGTGCTTTCAACTGTCTTTCCTTTTGAATCAAAAATATTTTCTTCCTCGGCACGAGGATTAAAGTCGTCTTCTTCCTCTTCTGCTCCACGTGGATCAAAATCGTCGTCGTAATCAATAGATTTTGGGACGATTTTCTCAACGTATGCTGTATCGAATGGATCGTCAGCTAGATCAAATTCGTCGTCAGATACTTGTTTGTTGAGATTTACAGGAGGTGGTGGGCGAAGTGGTTTTTCTGTTTGGAATAAAGGATTAAAATAGGATATCAAGTTACAATTTAACAATTTACATACCTCTTTCAAGTTCAAATTCAGACCAATCAACAGTTTCAGCAAGTTGAGCTGCTCGTTTCTGTGCTTCTTCTTCGGTTTCTTTGATATTTACTGTATCTGTATTGAATATATCATCATCATCCTTTTTAACGATATCAAATCCTTCTAAATCCTTGTCAAGTTCTTCTTCACCCTCGACTTTAGGTTTTGGTGGCTGTAATGCTAAATGCAATGATACACTAAGATCGATTGGTACGTCGTCAGCTAATTCTGGTGGCTCATCCAATAAAGTCTTTGGTGCTATTACTTTTGATGTATCGTCGTCTTGTGATCCTCCTTCTTGGTCTAATTCAAAGCTTTCAAGCAATAAATTTTGAATGCCACGACGTTGCCGGCGGGCTTTTGAAGCAGAAACTGGAGCTTCAACTTTTCCTGTTAAAACTTCTACAGCTGCTCCGATATTAACAAGACGTTTTCCTCGTTGTGATACTTCAGGTCCTTTGATGACCTTTTCTGCGTAGCCTGTATCAAAAGGATCTGGTCCTAAATCAGGTTCTTCTTCTTCAGGCTCAACGTAAGCTAATGGAAGTTCTCCAGCCTCAACTTTTTCAATAAAAGTTGTATCGAAAGCAGAATCGTCGATATCAGAGTCGTCGTCAGAATCTGAAAGTTCTACGACTGCTTTCAATAATAACTTTGCTGGATCTTTTTCTTCCTCTTCTACAGGCTTTTGTTCTTCAACAGCAGCAGCAGCAGCAGCTTCTTCAGCTTTCTTCTCCTCTTCTTCCTTCTTCTTTTGACTTGGTGGCTGAACGCGCTTAAAGAATGAAGTTTCCTTTATTCGTGTTAAGTCTCCTTGAGTTTTCTTTAATATTGAATCTACACCAGTTGTAAGTGCCGCAAACTTCGACCATTCGTCATCATCACCACCGCCGTGTGCCTTATCAGGATGTTGTTCCTCACTTACTTCCGCTGGATGTGCTTGATGTTCTCTTTTATATTGCTCTAATTCCTCTTCGGTAAAAAGCTCTTGATCTTTCTTCGATTTTTTCCCTTTTTTCTTCTTCTTTAAGCCTTTTGGTAATTTAAGCATTATCTATTAAGCGAGACATCGACATGTCTGTTGTATAGAAAAAGAAGAGAATGAAAGGATATTGAATGATAATGACTTTTGAGAAATTGATGACTTTTCAGCGCTTTTTTACTGAAATCAATGGTTGCTTGGTTTTCATTTTGTACTAATTCGATGAAGCTAGATATGACTGTAAGTCTAGATTTCAATTACTTTGGATTGATCGAAAAATGAAAACAAAGGAATCTTTTGGAATTGCTAAACTTGATATGTAGCTTGACATCCTTTTCAGTAAAAAAGCGCTATGATTGTTAGCCTACGGCGATTAATTCTATGATCTTTCTATTCTTCCTCTTCTAAATTATTTTTCTCTGTATCTATATACTCTTCTGATGTAATCGATTAACAATATTTGGTCTGAGTAAATGGAAAGAACTAAAATACAACCAAAACATTCCTAAATTGCCAATACATAAGCAAAATTGTGTACATAAGAAGTGTGGAAGGAATTAATGGAAATGTTGGTGGAAAGCTAATTTTTCCACTGTGGGAAATCTTTACTCATACTAATACAAAAGCTCAATAAACAGAATATAAGCTTTTTACTGATACATGCAACTGTATTATGTACTAAAAATTTGTTGGAAAAACCAATGAAAAGAATAAGAAAAATGATAAATGAGCAAAAATGAGAAAAAAATTGATTAATTTTAATAAATTTTAATTTGATCAGACTTTCTACATGAACTGATCAGAATTTAAGCGCGCACCTCACTTTTAATGCTGTTCCACTTAGTCTTGTGCTTCAAAGTTGTAAATTTTTTGAGCTTTTTCTCAACTTTTTCCTATCTGAATTTATCGAGGATTTTTTTTTTCTTGTAATTTCCTCTTAATTAAATTTAAGCGTAGATTTATGCCGAAATTCTACTTACGTCTCTTAAATACCACTGTCAGATATCAGTTCTATAAATTTGAACTCTTAATCTTGGATTTTTCCCGAAATTATTACGAGAAAAATTTTCACCGACGTTAATGCTTGAAAACTTTTGAAATTGTATGAAAAATCGATATCCTGGACCTCTGGAAAATGGAAAGCTCTGGAATTTCCACTGGAAGTTTATTGGACTTTCCAGTCAAAAGCACGTTATTTTTGAATTGAGGGGAAAAACCGTTAAAAAGTTTTATTCGATTTTATGCATCATCTTTGAGTTTGTTACAGCTTTTTGGCACATACTCGATGTCTATTCTGCTCCTTTATTGATTTCCTCAAAAATGACAACAATCTACATCCGAAAACTTTGAAATCAAATTTTATGGAAATTCATCCCCTCCAAAAATTATGGAAAATTCAAATAAGATGAAAAAATCAATTGGAAAATGGAATTTCCATAAATTTTCCAGGCATGCGCACACCATGATTACATAACATAAGGAATTTGCGTAAAGCTTATGTACAATCCCTATGTACAGTCAAAAAGTTCCACAATTTCCAATAAGGAAGAAATGGAAAATTGCTGGGAATATGCCACGAGGTTCTCATTATTTTGCCGTCTTCTGACGTCATTCATCAAAACATCAACAGAGTATGACATCATAACCACGGTACGAAAACTTTTATTGTTCCTTGAAAATGTCACGAAACAAAATAATGCCAAATAATCTCAACTAAGCTACTTGATATCGATTCTTTTTATACATTTGCGTGTTTGTTATCATTTTGAATTTCAGATATGGTGTAAATAGTGGTGAAATCATTGGAACTACCATTTTGGCGCTGTTTTTAATCATATCAATCCATATCTATAAAGTTTAAGTCTCGTGAGAATCATAACCATTTGATTATGATTTATTTTGGTTACATTTTGTTTGTGGATGGAAGTTTTATGATTTATGGTGAGGAAAGCAGTTAAAGCAGTGACATTTCCATAAGTTATTGCTTGGGGGTAGCTGTTGTGATACGCCCAGGAGTAGTATGCATATGACTCTAAGTTGTGGAATATGACTGTACAAATAAAGGAGTGATGTGAAGATTTATCAGCTGTTCTCTCTGTGGTTTTGAAAACCATGTAGCAGTATAGTGCCTTGTTGGTCACATAGGTAAGTACTTGGATCAAATTTGGATCAAATTTGGTATGCCAATCCGTAAATTGGGTATGATTCAAATCCAGACATTACCAGATTCAGTGGTATTGATTCTTCGATTGCTAGAGTATGAGATCAAGCCATGGCTAGGTCTCTAGGCTTAGTTGAATAAAGGAACGTATCAGGAATTTAATATATCATTGCATGGATCATAGTAATCATCGAATTATATTTCAACTTTTATATTTCATAAAAACTTGCGATTTCTGTAAATTTCCCAAATTTGAATTTAATAAATTGATATTTCCTCTAAATGTGCAAGTGTATTAAATCAGCATGCTCCGGTTGTTTCAACCTGTAAGTAAAAGTTTAGTGCAACTTAAGAAGCTTTACTATAAGCTTGCTTCAAACTATTTTTTTAGTAGTCTGATTCATATCGTATAAGTTTAAGGTGCGCTAAAGTGAACTTCTTACTCACTTGCTTCCTTGGCTGGGGCGCATGGGGTCTCGGTCTATAGGGGTAAAGCGAATATTCATACCAAAACATACATTTTTTTCGTTTTGTTCCATCCTTAGATGCTGTTCATGTGTTACAGGCACAATTAGAACAATCTGCATGTGCATATTACCGCCACTTATTATTTTGGCTATTCTCGCTTTCTGCATATTTGCCCTCTATGTATACATTACAGGACAAGATGAATATCGTCAAGTTTTCCCACCAAAAGACAATAATTTTATTTTCAAAATTTCCAATGATACTCAAGCTGCACTCTTCGGAAACAATTAGCACATGTACTGCAAATCAACTCACGGTCATTATCATCTAACGCTGAGAAAAAGTCATATCAGTAGTCTGAAAGTCTTAAATTTTAGTCTATAACTCATGGAAATAAAATCATCAAAAAAAGTATAAAATTTGTATTTTATGAATCATTCATTAAAGCTGTCAATTTACCTCATTATCTAATCATAAAAACTTTTCTTATCATTATTTTTTTCTGATTCATTGATACGCTAAAATAATTATAGTGATAAATGCTTGTTAGTCGCAAATCGATAGTCAAACAGGAAGAAAGTGCTAAGCTTTATAGAAAAAAAAATCATAAAGTAACTAAGTCAATATGTGTAAGTGCCTAGGAGATTGTTGTAGCTGCATTACTAAGACGTAAGTGAATTTGATACATTTCCAGGCCAAGGACTAAGCCTAATATAATCAGGAAGACTTCTAAAGTTTCCCGACTTCCAATAATGCCCCAAATCACATTCTTCATACTTAATCCAATCCTAATAAGTTTAATTATTCTATTACTAGTGTCTGTGGATGTTGCAAGTGCTGCACGGCAACGATTTGCATGCTTATCGGAGGGCCTCTGCTGTTGATTCTTATCATAGGATTAATTGTGTATTTTGTGTGGTTCTTCTGATCAATTCGACTGATTACGCATGCGTCTATTTTAGTGCTTAAAATTTTTTTACGACCTTATCATCCTTTGTGTATTATTTTGCTACTGTTTTAATGAAATTTATTGCTACAAACTGATACTTCTCAATGGAAATTTCAACGGTTTTTAGGATTTTGAAATGATTTTCATGTTGAGATACATTGAAATTCTTTGAAGGTTAATTTTAAAGCTAAACAGCTGTATTTCTAAGTCGATAGGACTGTCAATGTGTTCTATTTATTATCCAACATCGTATTATGCACATTGAAATCCATCAACAAGCACGAAATTGAAGTTATTCAACAAATAAATTTTGAAATTTGGAAATGTACTGAAATTTGTGCTAAAAATGTACTAGAATTGTGCTAAATCTACTCTAAAAGTGTGCTAAAATTTGAAAATTTAACGTAAAAATTGGCAAAAACCATTTTATTGAGAGTTATTGGAACTTAATCCTACTTATACACTAAATATAATTAAGTTAGAATCTTTGGAAATAAGTCAATAAATCAAGAATTAATGAAAAATTTACAAATTACTTTTAATCCATTTTAATAAATTGAAGATATTTGTATAAGCGCCTGAAAGGTCCTTAATACCGCATTCAAGACCCCATGACACCAAACCTGCTAAAACATATGAATCTGAGTTTGGTCTTTTGCATACTAATGGAGATCCACCGTCATTATTGCATGCATCAAGACCCTCTTCTCCACCAGCACAAATGAAACTTTCATGCAATCTGAATCGAGGTCCCAAACGGAAGTCACGGAATTGCTTTTGACATGTTGCATGATCAACGATTGGAACTCGAACAAATTTTAAGCGATCTGTTGTTGGAGAATTTTCAGCTGTTTTACCCCAAGCTGTAACTATGCATCTCGTTCCGGTTGGTATGATTTCATTTTCTTCAGGCAGACACAGTGGCTGAACATTAAGTTCCAATTTCAATGGGTTATTCCATTTAAGTATAGCAATGTCATTATATAAACCACCAGCATAATATTGTGGATGTGAGATAACTTTAGACACCGAACGATCTTGATGTGGTAAGTATTCTAAGGTTGAACTTCTGTCCCATTCACCTGCTCTAATTTGGAAGTTTGAAGGAACTTTACTTTTTAAACAATGATTTGCAGTCAATGCTGTTGTTGGATTAATCAAAACAGCACCACATTTGTATTCGTATACTCTTGTCTTTTGATTTATTTTAAGAAGTTCAATCATCCATGGATATTCAGCAAATGTCGTTTCCCCGACTTGATCATGTTCATCACCTTCTTCAGCATCCTCATCAATTAAAATCCTTTCTTGTAATCTCCTTCCTTTCTTTGAGATACATTGATGATTTGATACAGGACGAACTGATGGTTTTGGCTTGACTGTCGTTGGGTTGAAGTCTGTCGATTCCACAGGTCTTAAAATTGTGCTGATTAAATTCGTAATATTTGAAATATTGAAGTTTAAGTAATTCTTTTGAGTAGTTGTTGTAATTTTTTGAGGAATTGGTTTTGGAGATGTTGTGGTTTTCGGTAGACGACAACAGATATTTCCAGTTCCGCATAAATTGAACGATCTATAAATAACGGTTAGAAAATTTTTAAATTCAGTATTAACAGTAACGGTCAAATAAAATTTGAAATTTTACAGGGTGCTCATAAAGTCATTCACAAATGATGTCAAGCATATTTTTGTATTTTATGAGATATTGAAGGAGGTCTTAGTAGCCCAATTTTTTGAGTGACATAAATTGTGAACGACCCTTAAGTCACACAATTTTTTCTAAAATTTAATTCTATCTTGTAAATTTTTAGATTTAATTCTTTAGATATAGGGAGAAATAATTAAATAAATACACATAATGGTAAGGAACACAGTTCTTCATTGAACGAAGCAGTTGTCACAAGAATTCAGTTCTTATTCTATGAGAATATTGAATATTTATGATAATAAGGTTAATGTTACGAAATTGATAATTTCTTTATTTTTCTAGAATCGATTACTAAGGATAAGTCCCCGAAATCTGACACTAATTAACAATAACAGCATTAGGAATACGATTTTTTTGAATCAGAAGATCCAACAGAGTCATGCAATTGAAATTTGTGCGGTAATGAATGTCTAAAAAATATTAATTTCTATGATATTCATAATTTGTCTTATCTCTAGTGCTATTCAACTGGAAGGAGGCCTGGATTCTTTTCACAAGTACTTGAAAATATCAAACAGGAATATGACAAAAATAAGGAAATGAAAGACAGTGTCAAAAAGTTCCGAGAAGAAGCAGAGAAGCTTGAACAATCGGAAGCTCTTAAAAATGCTCGCCAAAAGTTCTATTCCGTCGAGTCTGAAGCCTCAAAAGGTACAGATGCACTTAAAGAGAAACTTGGATCAGTAATTGATGAAGTCGGAAAAACAGACATAGCAAAAAAGGCATCTAAAATCACTGAAGATATATCAAAAACAGCCAAAGAGACCGCAAGTACTATAAGTGAAAAAACAGCGGAACTAGGAAAAACCCAAGCATTTCAAAGTATTTCACAAGCAACAGCTGCCGTCAGAGAAGAGATCGGAAGTCAAGGAATTCATGCAAGAGTTTATCGTGCACCAGCAAAATTAAGGAAACGTCTAGAATTTGCTGAATTTATGAATGATGAAAGGACATTTGAAGCTAATGCAGATGCTTTAGGTGTTGAGCTTCATAAAGATTCAAAATTCTATCAATCATGGGAAAATTTCAAGAACAACAATACATACGTGAATAAGGTTCTTTCGTGGAAAATGCAATATGATGAATCAGAGAATCCAGTGATAAGAGCATCAAGATTATTGACTGACAAGGTTAGCGACATAATGGGTGGGATGTTCAGCAAAACAGAATTATCGGAAACACTAACAGAAATATGTAAAGTAGAACCAGATTTTAACGAGAAGAACTTCCTTAGAGATTGTGAAACAGACATTATTCCAAATATTCTTGAGGCAATGGTACGCGGTAATTTAGAAATTCTTAAAGATTGGTGCTTTGAAAGTTGTTATAATGTCATTGCCACACCGATCGCAGCTGCACAAAAAATTGGATACTTTTTAGACTCGAAAATTCTCGACATTGAGAATGTTGATTTAGCTATGGGAAAAGTTATGGAACAAGGACCTGTGTTGATTATTACTTTCCAGGCACAACAAATTATGTGCGTTAGGGACAGAGATAATAAAGTGATTGAGGGAGATCCAGAGAAAGTTATGCGAGTGAATTATGTATGGGTACTGTGTCGAGATATTAATGATCTTAATCCAAGAACTGCATGGAGATTAATGGAACTTAGTGCAAGCAGTCAAGAACAATTCCTTTAAATATTACAAAACAATTGTCTACTTAGTTTGTATGTGTATATTTTAAGGAATTTGTTAGCTGAAATCACAAATCGTTATTAATTTTGTGAGTAAGCTACGTGAGTCAAGTCTACAGGATTATTTAAAAATTGACGAGAGAGATCACCGTGTGATGCTGAATATCTCAACGAAAGTTAAATAAATCGATGCAAATTTTATTATGAATAAATTTGTTAGTTAAACTATGAAAATCAGAATTTTAATATTGTTGATTACCTTTCATCGATCAATCCATTGCCATCAGTAATTAGCGTATTATTGCTATCGCAAAGGTTTTTTGGAACACACACGCAATCCGGCTCATTGTCATATTTATACTCTGCATGGTTATCCTGTGTATCATGTGGATCACGTTCATACAGCGACACTGCCTTTTTTGTAGTCACTTCTTCTTTTTCATGACGATAACGTGGTGGCAATGTTCTAATTTTTGCTGATGATTCTTTCAGACTACGCGATTGAGACGCACTATTTACTAAGTCCTTGTTCTTCCACCAAAATGTTCCGCTTTCTTGACATTGTGCGATTGTCAACATAAACAACAACAAAATTATTTTCATTTTTTATTTCCTATAAGATTTCACTGATAGACACACACCAAACAACTTTTTTCAAATGACTTGATCGATTGAGTAAACAGCATATTTTATATGTGAAATCTCAACAAAGTGCAGGCTATGAGAAAATGTTCTGAAGGTCCTGAGAGAGAATAGTCTTTAAGAAAATAAAATAGTAAATAGAAGCAAATAAGAGAAGAGAATCAATGAATCGGACTGAATGAGTTAATGACCAAGCAATATAATAGTATTTTCAATTATTTTAAATATTGTCTCAACACGTAATCAGTTTGGATATTTTTGAATTTTACAAAATTTAACTTTTTTCACAAAATTCAAAAATTTACCGATTTTAAAAAAATTCAAAATTTAACGGATTTCAAAATTTTAAATTTTGACTCCTAAATTTTTCAAAAACTTAACGAAGAAATTATTCAAATTTTTGAAAACCGTTAAATTTTCAAATTTTGAAAATTCGTTATTTTCAATTCTTCAAAAAAAAAAATGTTGAGCAAGCATGCGTTTACTGCATCAACAATCTTATATTCAATCATTATTACTTCTTCAGCACTTCTCTCTTCGAGTAGTTTCTTGTCTAAGGTCAGGGAATTCCCTTCTTCCACACACATATTTTCGATTCCGGATACAAATTTTCTTATTTAGCTCATCTAGTCATTCCGTTGCATTTAGAAGTGTACATAGATTATTCCAAGAAATAAGTGAATCACTACACTCGTTAAATCTGCCGTAACTTGCAAGTGTGATAAGATAGTAAAAAAATCAGGTGAAGACACCAATTACCACCAATAATTTGTAATTAAGGAATGACATGCTTATCAGTGTAATTTATGTTAAAGATAGGAGAACTGGCAGTCTAAAATCAAATGTCATTGACTGAACGTAAAGCAGTTCGATCACGTCCGATATAAAGACAATATTTTTATTATTAATCAACGACACAAATTTACGATTTGACATTCATGCAGAAGCTTAAACTTATGACGTAAAAATATTCATTTTTTCAGCAGAATCGGAATGAAGAATTGAAGAAATGTTCCGCATATAGTATGAATGAATCACAATTTCAATGTTAAGGTTAATGGACTTTCCGAAAAGCTATTTTTTTATTAAACAGTAAACATAAGACTAGCTTGCGATCGATTATATTTAGCATGGGAATTCCCCAATAGAAAAATCTTGTGCATGTGATCATTATGCTAGATTAAATAAAATTATGCAGCACGAATGTAATGAAAATACAGTTACATTAAGGTATTTACTGGGCAGGATTAGTATTGACAGTATGTGAACGCTTGATATTTGTGATGATTGTGTGATCTTCAGTTTTATGCCCACTTGGTGCCATGACATAGTCTAGAATGTCTTTCATTATATGATGAGATAGATTTTCCCATCCTGGTTGATCCTTAATTTCTGAATACTTGAACTTGATGAAATCTATTGCAAATTTCTTTAAATATTTTTCTTGATGCAAATCAGCCAGAACAAGAGTTTCAAGTGCATTATTAACATCAATATTGAATGCTAGTGACTCCACACATAATGGCTTAAGATCTTGAAGATCATACTTGTTTGCAGCATAAATTAATTCTGTTGCAATTGAGTCAATTTCATTGACTTTCCCAGAATAAACGAATCTAATTAGTTCCATTAAAGTACGGCCATCAATATCATCAATTAAAACTTTCTTCTCTGTGCCTTCTTTCATTGTTGAAGTGATCATTGCCTCAAATACTGGCGATCGAATTGATAAAATATTTCGATGGACATAAATCTCTTTGCCATCGGAAGTAATTATTTGGAAATCACTGAATGACTGGTTATTGAACATTTTTTCATAATGACTTGATAATGTTGAATTTAAAGCAGCCGATATGTCTATATCTCTTCGTATAATTTCTAAATGGACAACAATATGGATTATTGAGTTTAATAATATTCTATAAGATCTTGGACGTGAACAATCCTTTTCATTGACAATTTTCCCTAGTTTTTCCTCAAAATTATGAAATTCTACTTTTCCATGTGTTCTCTTGAGCCATTTATCATTTATTTGATCCTTAATTTGTACATCAAATTTGACTATGTAATGTCCATACGATGTGTAACATCTTCTCGACATATCATCGACTCTTTTTAAATATAGCGTTAGTTCCGATTTGTTTCGGGAAGCTAGGAATTTCCTGTAAAGTCAAAGCATTTAATAATTGATGTGTAACATAATTGACTGGATATAAATACCATTTAGTTGTAAAATGATTGGAAAGTACAACACGAAAATCTGGCGAATACAACGGCGGTAAACTAACAACATTCCTTGAATCTAGCAAATCTTTATTAAAGTTCTGTAGCTTCCAGTTGATTATAGCTCTTCCATACGTAACAAAATTATCACAAAACATTTTTAACTAGTTTTTATAAAGACCACACAATGTTTCTGACTCTACTTTTCAGGTTAAATTATGTCCTTGACAAAACAGTAATTTTAATTTTTGAAAAACTAAAACCATACAATTGTTTTTTTTTTTTTTTTGTGAAAACCATTCAACTGCAATAATTTTCAAATATTAAAATTCCGTTACAATTTTTGTAATTTTTCAAATCTGAAATTTCCGTTAAAAAAGAAAACATGTTTAATTAATTTTATTAGTGGAAATTTAAATTTATTATCATTTGAAGTATAATACTTTTTTCTATTAAATGTCCTTTTTTCAACTAATCAACATTCATAAAACTTGAATAATGATTCAAAATAAAATATTTCTTTTTATTAAACATTCAATAAATCTATCTTTGTAAATCTTTTAAAAACTCATCGGATATCCAATGGAATTAAACATTTTTTTCTTTTTAAAATGAAACATGAATCTTTGGCAAGAATGTAAAGAAACTATCATATAGTTTTGGCAATTTCTGAGGAAATTTCGATGATAATTCGCACCAATTAATTTAATTAAACTTCATCAATTTAAAGAATTTCTCTTTTGACAAATATTAAGCATATACTTAAAATAACTTGAAACTATTTGCTTTCATACCATCTTAAATGCGACTCTCATCTAATAACTATTTGTAGTTGACAATGTCCAAAAAATTTGATTCTCTTCAGATTGCTATGAATTAAAGTAAGTAACATCAAATCGAATAATACCTTTTTTAAATGCTATAATTATTAAGGAGTAAGACTTTATCTCAAAAGTTAATATCCATTAAAGGCTTTAAAATTTTTTTAATTTTAGGATTAGTTGCTTTGAGAATATTTTTATGAATCTATACCGAAAAATTGTGCTTCGTTTCATCCATTTTAATGAGTCTTATTATTCTACCAATAATGACTGATTAATCAGTAATCCCTTAAACATTATTACACCAAAGTAGATGTATGAACACCATCATTGTCTCTTTAAGCTTTAAATATGTGTGGGAATTCATTTGAAATCTCACGAACAATTTGCTGATCTCCTGCTGACTCGACTGTTTCCTCGCAAAAGATTCTCGTAAAAATTTTCATTAAATCCAATGCACGATGTTGATGTTCTGCATAGTCTGTGTTCCTTAAGATTCTGCGGCACAATTCGAGATACCATTTACGGATCTGTATAGAATATTATGAAAGGATTAACATTAATCGTGAGATTAAAATAAATCCAAGGATTAAATAAGCTTACAGGATCACCAGCACAAAGATCAGAGAGTTGTCTTACGAGTATATCAATAAGCACCTTGATGTCGTTGGTATAAAAAAGATTTGTAGTCTCCGGAATGGAAAATAAGTCCACAAGCATTTTTAAAACGGAATTAATTGGTGGTTTTGTATGTTTTAGTACGAACACTGGATCCTCTATTAAGGCAGAGAGTAAAGATGAAAATGTCAATGTTAGAAAAATAAATAAAAAACTTTTTAAGGAACAAGAAGAAGTGAAAAAACTTTTACCTTCTCGATTGATGAGGAGGAGAATTTTCTCGGTAAAAGATTTTGATGTCTTGACCTGTTGCATTGCTTCCAAAATTGTATTTTCAGTAAAATTGTCAAATTGAAGATTAAAAGCGAGTAATAAGTTAATCATAACGTCTGATAAAAATTCTGTTTGGTCATCTTCTAACGGATTTTCAATTAGATTAAGCATAAACAGCACAAAATCATGTTTCATTAAATCAAAATGAGCAATTGGCATTTTGTGTCCCGCACTAAAGATCATGATAAGCATTACAGACAATTCACTTAATTTCTCTAAGTTTTCAGGATTCGGGAGCATATCCTGCACTAATTCAAGTGGTAATACAGATCCAATTAGAATATCCACACACGTTACGTCCAATAAGCACATTGCTTTAAATGTTTTCAACAAGAGCTTCCTTATATTCCATCTTGTTTCCATTTGATAATAAAGTACGAGATTATTGACTGAATTGTATGCATCACATGACATCTCATAGCGACAAATTTTTGGATCTGCATCGACTAGTATACGTATTAATTCAGTTAAATAATTTGTTAAGTCAACTTCATCCTCATACAACATCCAGCTTCTCTGTTCCGAATCATTCTTAGCATCTGCTAATTCCGAGAATAAGTTACGTAAACGTTGAGCATCATGAGTTTGTCCCAAAAGATTATCAGGAACAGTGAGAGGATTTGTCAAATGAATTGCAATTGGATCGAGATATTTGGCTGATTCAGGTATTAAAGCTTCCATCTCGTCAATAACTACACGTAGAGCTAATTGAGATAGCTCATGACTTAAATTTGTATTCTTTCTAATAGATTCAACGATTTGATAGACATCTTGTTCCTCAACTATAATTACATCGTGCTTGTCGACATTTTTACATCTACCATTAGCCACGACTTTTTCATTACTGGAACTTTTTGATGCATCAGATTTCTCCTCCTTAATATCATTTGAATCACTTGCGGGCGCAGTTGTGGGTTGCATTTCATCATCATCTAATTCTAATTCTTTTGTCACGATTGTTGCGTCATCTGTAGTGCTTGTTATTGTAATTGTAGTGATTGTTTCACCAGAAGATACTTCAGATAAAAGGCTTGTGTCAGGATTGCTTGGAGATGTCAATGATACGTCTTCTAATTTTGATGTCAATACATTCATACTCGGACTTTCTTGTATCATTTGAGGTGGTTTTGCTTCACCAACACTAGATGTTGACATGGATTTCTTTGGAGCAT
The DNA here is from genome assembly GCF_022539635.2 of Chironomus tepperi. Classification (NCBI taxonomy): domain Eukaryota; kingdom Metazoa; phylum Arthropoda; class Insecta; order Diptera; family Chironomidae; genus Chironomus; species Chironomus tepperi. The sequence goes on along the minus strand of NW_027226601.1, from coordinate 765,778 downwards.
TTTCAGGTTTACTTTTAGTATGCTTAATTTTTGTATCTTGAGTGATATCTGGTTCTTGCTGTTCTTCAATTTGGTGTTTTACTGAACCATTTCCAACTTTTGATTTATGTTTCTTTTCTTGTGGAAGTGGCTCTTCTGGTAAATTTCTCAATTCGACATCCCCAATCATAAGCTTTTCCAAATTCTTCTTCTTGTCAATTAAATTTGATATCAATTGTTCACGACTTATAATATTATTAATTTCTTTTTCATCAGAATGCTTTAAATTTTCAATTGCTGTCTCAATAAATTCAAGAAGATAAGCTTGTTCGACCTATACAGAATGACACAAAGAAAATATGTAGGCGATGAGTAATTTGTTTGTAATTAAATTAATGACATTTTATGAAAAATGATGCATAAAATTTTATCGATTTTTCACGTCTCATCTCTTATGTCTTGAGAAAATTGGGTGTGTAAGAATGACAAAAAGGATAATAATTTAATTTAATTACCTTTATTTTCTCAACATAATTCGATGGAACAAAACCAATATTGCCTCGTTCATTTACAACTTGCCACCAATTTCTTTGCCTTGCAGATGTTTGATGAAGCAAAAACAGATCTCCTTCTTCGAATCTGGATGTTGTGAATTAGTTAATTTATGTTAATTAATTTTATGTAATATATTGAAAATCATGTGACACTTACGATATCGTTTTCGGATAGACAGCTTTAAAGTCATAAAGTGCTTTGAGCATCTCGAAATTTTCTAAGGAATATGCGAAAAGTAATCATTGCAAAAAATCGATATTCAAGGAAAAACTTTTTCATAAATTGCAAAAATAACAAACCATTTTCCAAGATGAATTTTTGCTCTTTAACATGAATATCCTTAATGTCACTCATTTTCGTCTTGATCCACTCACTTAATACTTCCGTTCAACACATTTATTAATTCTAATAACAATTGTTTTTACGTTAAAATAATTACAAATTGTTTTGACTGATAATAAAAATTCACTCTTTAGCGAATCACGTTGGTCGACAAAATCGATGGCAACTTCGTTAAAATCTTAACGGTCAAAAGAATTTTGAAATTTGTTTCGTTAAAGAAAAATAAGAAGACAATAGAATATCAATAAAAAATTGAAAAAATTAATTTTACTCAATATTATTAGCTTAAACAGTGATGTTTGTAGATATATCGATAGTTAACTAGCCAAAGATGAATCAAATGGATGAGAATTATTGGAAACAGTTAGCACAAGATTGGATTCGAAAACAATCTCAAGCGAGTGAAAATTTATTGCCAAAAGATTTGCAAATTCCAGAAGCACCGAAAATAAGCTTCACAGACAACACTAATTATGATAACTTGGCGGTAGCTGATATGGATATTGAGGATGTGAAGGAGGAACCAGCTCAGGAATTATGGAATTCTGTTCAACAACTTCCGAATACAATTGCTTTTTCAAACATCCAGCAAACACCATTTATTCAAGTTCCGGCTGTGCAACAATTTCCAGCTAGTTCTAATCGATTTCAAAAGAATCATGATGCACCTCGTAAAAGCCATTTTACTCCTCAACAACCTTTAATTATTCCAGATCCTCCATTAATTAACAATATTGAAGATCAAATTAATACAATAGATATGGATATGGATGATTCCGATAATGATGATAGTAATAGCAATTCTGCCTCGTCTGTTAGCATGATGGATATACAAAAACGTAAGAAATTGCCAATTTGGATTCGAGAAGGTTTAGAAAAAATGAAACGTGAAAAGGAACTAGAAGAAGCACGTTTAAGAGAAGAACAACAGCGAAAAGAGGATGAAGAGAATAGGAAAAAGTTGATGGAAGAGGCACTTAAAGAGATTGAAAAGGAAAAAGTTTCTAAAAGCAAATATGTAAGCTGCATGAAATTAAAGCACAAGTTTGATTGATATATAATTTAATTGATTTATTTTAGGAATCATCTGATTCTGAAACTGAAGAGACTGATAATAATGTACCCCAAAATCAATATGAGCCAATTGAAAATGATGAAGAAGCTTATGAAAATATGGTAATTGTCATTAATATTTATCAAGTTGGCATTGCATAAATTGAATTATGAACTGCATTTTTAGATGCTACTTGTTCGGAAAACTCTCACACAATTGTTATTAGAAGTAACTGATGAAAAAATTCAAGAGATAAGTACTGAAACACTGTCAAAATATCGAAAAAAAGGTAGTTGTAATGATAGCAAAATGTTAATTATTTTTTATCAATTTTTATTAAAACAATATCTTCTTAATCTCATTGAAAAATGTGATATTAATAAATTTCTAAGGCTAGAAATTCATGAAAAGAAATTAAATCGAGGCATCAATTTCATTTCTATCAATTTATAAAAGAATTCAAAATTTTATGATCATGCCTCGTCACATATTAAGGTTTATTATGGTTGATATCTTTATATTAATTTGTTAAACAAAATTAAAGCTTCAGCGACCACAAAGCCTGCACTCATTGGACTTGGTAAGTGAACCAATTTCTTATTTGATCGATAATTTTTTTTAAAAAACGTTTTTATCATAAAAAAGAATATGAAAAACCTTTCGTTTTTTGGCTTCAAACTTAATCTTTGCTTCACATTCCGATACAATTTGACATAAAAAACTGTGCTTTCATCATCCATTGTCACTCATTATACTTTATTAGACATAGATACTCAATAATCAGCTCGAAATGTATGAAATTGACAAAATTCTCCAAAATCATCATTCTGGAATTTAGAGATGTAGCTTTTTGGTCTGCTAGATTAGCCTCATGTAGGATGAAGAGTTAGATTAAAAAATAAATCCAACTTAAATCCTTGGATTAAAATTAAATCCTTTGAATTTTTGATCAATTCCTACTGATGATTTTGGACAAATCTACATGCTGTTGAATTTTGACAATCAAATAGTATTGAGCTGACGTTGAGGAATTATTTTACTCATTCATCACATAATGGAAATTTGCATGCTCTCAAGAATAATGTCCTTGAACGCAGCTGATTCCATATTTTCTTTTCAAAAAAAATAAGTCTTCTTTCTTTCATGACTGTATATTATATGCTGATTATTTCACAAGAATCTTTTTCTCTTTTCTTTAATTTTTGATTTCTTAGGACTAGGTGCCTATTCGAGCAGCACGGATGAGGATGATTCTGATAATGAAAATGGTGAGAATAGCGATTGGGAATCTGAATCAGTCTTAAAGGTGAATATCGATAGTTTTCATGTGCTTCAAAAAAACTAAGGAACAATTTGAATATTCAGGAACGAATCCACAAAAAACAAATAATATTTGAAAAGTTGGTCAATGAACGGATCGATAAGCAAAATGCAGAGGAAGAGGAGAGATTAAAAAAGCGTTCATCATCAAAATCTGAAGCAGAACAAGTAAAGCATGCAAAAATCAGGCATTCAGATAGTGATGATGATAGACAAAAGTTCAAAAGTTCTCGTAAAGATGGTGAGGAAAAATATGAGACAATGATTTATTCCATATCCACATCATCTGGTAAGTTCTCTTTCGTGCTAATAATCAGCATGGAAGGCGATTAATTATATTTTATAAATGAGACGACATTTTATGAGTTTTCGAACTTTTTTCGGAACTTTTTCTTTTTCCTTTAAACTCACTCGCAAATGTATTCTCGAATAAAATAATGTCAGGGCCAATAATGAGAGTGCCACGGGAAAAGAAGACACGTTTTAGTGATCCAAAAGACGGACGATCGACGACTCAAATGACGCATCTTGGTATGGTTGATAGTACTCGATCAACAAGTGAGAATGGAACTAATTCAACATCAAAAATTGTTGTTCCACAACCATCGCCAATTATTGAGAAGGCAGAGAATAGCTCAAGTCCAAAGAAGGAGAAGAAAAAGCGTCGTGATTCGTCGTCAAGTTCGTCTGATTCTGGCCGTAAAAAGCATAAGAAACACAAAAAGTCAAGTAAACATAGCAAAAAGTCGAGTAAGAAGAAGGATAAATCACGATCTCGCTCAAGGTCCCGTGATAGAGAAAAACGACATCATTCGAGTAAATCAGATCGTCGGTCAATCGAGTCAAAAACGTCAATTCGTAGTTCAGAATCTAGTAGACGTCGATCAAGGAGTCGTTCAAGAAGCCGGGATAGGCACAGACGTAGGTATTAAATTATGTGAATTTATGTATCAATTTAATTGACCCTATTAGGGGTTCTAATAAAAGTCAAATGCTCTCCATTTTCGGGGATGCTCTTTTCGGTGTATAGTTAAGAATATAAAAAAATCTAGAAACTTTCCCCCAATTTTTAGCATATTCTGAGTAAAAAAACTTAATTAAACATCCCCTCTTTTTGTGATTATTTCTTTGTCAAGCTCTGAAATAAAACAAAGTTTCCATTAAAAATCATTTAAATATTTTGTTCATAACGGTTTTATCAAATTTAAATTTGAAAACCTTACAAATGTTTTTGAAGATAGAAATTGTACGGTTTTCCAATTCAAATTTTGAATAACCATTACTTTTTCATCTCAATCTTGAAATCTTTTTCAGCAGCAACTGCAGGACCAGTTGTACTCAAATTAAAAGATTCTTGAAAATTCATATATTTCATTGATTATCGTTTTATTGATAGGTATTAACAGCATATCTGGGAATTGATTCTTTCATAAATCGTCTTAACCATGTATTTACTTCCTTTGCCCTCACAATGAGGATCTATTAAGAATACTTCATATTAAATAATTAATTCATAAAAATTTGTTTACTTGAACATTCACGCAAAGCACACGTAAAATTAATAGTTTCTCTCAATAACAAAAGGACGTCCTTTCCTTTAAATTGATTACATGCTAGGATAAAAATTTCACTTTCCAAATCGCTGCTCACATCGTGCGTATTTATACAGCACTTTCAGATATTTATCAAGTGATAAGTGATGTAGCTTATAGGCTATTTGTATGAATTCTGTAAGTCTTATGTGCCACGGTAAAACACCAGCTGTACAAGTAACATTTCCAAAGTAAATAGCCAATTCTGGATCTGGTACATTTCCAAATAGTTTACTCAATTTCCTATCAACATTATCTATCGTTATATTCCTACTATTGAGAGTCTCTTCATCATCAACATTGTTCGTCTTTTTACATAGTTCGCTTGTAAGTAGTTCATTGAACTTGCCATAACCATCATCAGATGAATATAAATTGATTACTATATGTCTCCTGTATCCGTTTCGATGAGGGAATTTAATTCCTTCAGAATTGTTTTGATAATTCGGTCCCCATACAATGTTTTCATTATCACTTATGTTGAGCTTTTCGCGGATTACGTGATGTAATGATGATGCAAGTTGGTGTTTAACAATGCCTAAAAAAGTAGTTAAATTTTAATTACTATATGTCAGTATATGTGGTTATAAAATATTTAATAATAGTAGAAAGTAATTAAGGCATTCGATATCATGTGACTGAATGCATTGACATACAAAAAATACTTTGTCTGGGACGAAAGGTCAAGTAATGAGAAAAGGTTGAATATTAAGCTGATTAAGAAGAATATAATCATGTTGTAGGCATGAAAATGCTTACCTTTGTAATCATAGAAGCTTATGAAGTTTACTCCACTGCTTAGTGACCAATAAATTAAGTTTGTCAGCTGTGATAGGTCCACGTCTTTCTCATTATTTATATTCAATATGACGATAATATGTTTGGGTATTTTCTCTAAATCTTGTAAACTGCTTTCAATAAGCTGTAATTCATTCTCTTTTGTGCTTACTGGCTGATCTTTAGTGATATTTTTAATGAAATTAAGAAAATTTTCTCGAAATTCAAAGCCGAAATAATAAATTGACTCGAATAAATCCACAAGTAAGTGAACGAAATACCAAAGCACTTTTAACAGCACTGACTCCATCTCATCATCTAATTTTGATTAATATATATCTACTACTGCCAATAATATAACCCGAAATTAATTAAAAGAAAATTTTTTATAAGATCTTAATAATTTGCCAACATTTCGTTAAATAATTTAACGAAAGTTTTAACGAAAGTCTTTATTTTGTAAACAAAAACTTGCTTATTAAATAATTAGCTTTTCAGATGGTATCTCTTGATAAAATTTGCCGGTTGTGCTTAATTAACACAGAAAGTGACTGTCACAAATTGTTGATAAGACTGACAGATCCTCAAAGGTGCAAATTTGAAGAACTGACAGGATCAGAGGTAAAAAGATCCAGGAATATGTTTGTTAACATATCAATACATTTAAATTACTTGCAGCTTCCTTTGACAAGTGAATATCCATTGAATGCATGCACAGACTGTAGTGATCATCTGGAAAATTTCTATTTCTTTAAGTAAGTGTGTTAATTTAACTTTCAATGTCAACTGTTTACTTAAAATTTCGTTACATAGAAATCAGCTAATACGCAAGCAAAATGATCTCAGGCTATTCCTAAGTACAATAAATACTTCAGAATCTCAAGAACAAGATGAATTATTGCAGGAAGTGATACAGGATGATCTAATTGAGTTCGACGAAGAAATTGAGATCTTTGATGAGAATAATGGACTTCTGTCCAATGGAGAGAGCTTTGAGACAGAGAACTTCATGAATGAAGATGATTTGATAACAGATGAGCTACTTCCAGAAGAAGATAAACAAGAATCAACAATTGTCTGTAGAGAGGAACTGAAATTTGAAAAATCAAAGCCTCAGTTAATTCTTACACCAAAATTTCTATTTGCTCGTGAAATAATTAAAAATCCAGAACATGTCTCATCGGAACTAGAATCTCCTTTAATTGATGCCAATGACAAAATCAATTTTAAATGTACAGAATGTAATATTTCATTTTTAACTGATGGGGAATTGAAGCTGCACATAAAGGATCACAACGTGATATCCAAAACTGATTTTTATTGTAAAGCATGCAGCATAAATCTATTGAACAAACAAGCTTATGAAAATCATATGAGTGAGTGTCACAATCAAAAATTCATCTGTCAAACTTGTGGAAATATATACGATAATAGACGAAATCTCAGATCCCATCTCCGTTCACATAATTTAATTAAGAAATATAAATGTACAAGTGATGGATGTGACAAGTCTTTTAGACATCATCATCATCTAACTAATCATTTGAGGGTACATACAAAAAATAGTCCATTTGTATGCACTGAGTGCGATCAAACATTTAGACAGAAGTATGCCTTAACGTTGCATAAAAAGAAGCATGAAAAGGATTTCATTGAATGTGAAAACTGCAAAAGTCAATTTATTAGACCAATACAATTGACGAAGCATAGAGTCATATGTGATGGAACGTTTCGGCCATACATTGTAAGAACTAAAAAGAGCAATAAAAACTCATGAAATTTCAGTTGCAATGCAGAACTGGTTCTTAAAAATCAATTTCTTAGGCGTTTTCCGCTACAAGAAATTTTTGAATCACCTTTCGTTAAGTTCCTCGTCAAATCAATTGGCGCTTCGTTAAAAGATAAACAAAACATCCAGTGCTCGTGAACTTATTTAATTATTGTATCAGTGCTGTCGAAATGGAAGAACCAAAAGCTAAACGTGAACTTACAGCAGCTGAAAAAGCTCGAATTGAAAGAAATCGATTGAAGGCAATGCAGTTAAGAGAGTCTAAAATTGCTGTGTAAGTAATTTTAAATTTAAAGTTATGCTGATTATTTCTATGCTGCCTATTATGAAATTATGAAGTGTCTTAAACATATTTGGTGATAAATGACATTTCTGTTAAAAGATGTTGACTTCCTATGCATGAAAAGCACTAATTTCCTAATATCACTTAATTCCAGTTCAAAAGAAACAGAATGTGGTGGGAAAATGATCAAGGTCGATGGACACAAGTTCAAGGACACAAATGGAGGCTTTTTATTAGACGAAGTAGATCATACAGTCGAAGAAGAAGAGAGAGCAGCAAAGATCCAGAAACTAGCCGAAGAAGATGCTATGGAAGTTCCAGTATCATACCAAATATGCAATGAATGTTCTGAGGAGTTTGCAGACTCCTATTTGTACAAAAATTTCGACTTTTCGTGTTGTGATAAGTGTAAAGATTTGGATGAAAAGCATGAATTGATTACAAAAACAGATGCAAGGAACGAATTTCTACTCAAGGATTGTGATTTTGATAAAAGAGAACCACCGTTAAAATTCATATCCCGTAAAAATCCACACAAATCAACATGGGCTGAAATGAAACTTTATTTGAAATCACAAGTTAAGGCACGAGCGATGCAAATTTATGAGGATGAAAAGAAGCTGGAAGAAGAACGAAAAATTCGTGAGGAAAAGCGGGAAATATCCAAAGTAAAAAAGTACAATAAGCAGCTATCCACACTCCGTAAAAATGTCCGAGCAACTCTATATGACAAAACTTACAAGCCACACGAGCATGAATATGGTAAAAGCACATACAACGAAGAAACTGAAGAATATTCTCATACCTGTAAGACCTGTGGATTCGTAGAAACATACGAGGAACTGTAACTTGTAACTTTGTTCAACAAAAAATGCATTTGTTTATTGATATATATACTTTTTGAGGATTATCATATTTGTTACACAGTATTTAGCACTATAATTTTTTATCAAGACCCAATCGTGTCGGCGCCTTCAACTTTAAATCAATCGATATATCATTTTTGGGTATCAAACTCCAATTCGTCTTGCTTAAATAAACTGAGTCTATCTCATTAATAATAATTCCACACTCATTGCATTGTAACTTATTTAAATCTTTATCACATTGTTCTTCATCATTACTCTCATTCGTGCCTTCATCTTGTGACTTTTGATAGCATGAATTGTGTATGGAATGTCCACAAATACTGAAAATTATAATTTGATCACTTCCACTATCATTTTGTGATGTATTAGTTACAGAATCTGAAAGCTTCCTTTTACAAATTGAGCATTTAAGGAATTTACAGTAAATTCCAGCCTCTGCCTGTTGTTTCTCTTTCAACAACTTTGAATGAAGATCACGTCCCAAAATATTCTGTGTAGTTCTGAGCAACAACGATTCATACTCAAAATTCGTCAACATTCCAATCAGGATGTGCTTAATGTCACCAAAACTTTTTTCAGATCCTTGAACGTCATTTTGCATAATTAATTGGACTAATTTTGATAAATCAACATAACTGCTGGATAAATGAAGCACTTGCTTGACTATGGAACTTAAATAGTTTCTTGACAGTACAGCTTCAATGAGCTCAAACCAGAATGCTTCTCTATCAGCGTCAGTTAAATTATTTGATATGCGGACACACATTGAGCAAACTTTTAAGGCTTGATTTTCTGCTGTACTTTCCGGTGATTCTTTTAGACTTTCCATGCCTAAAGTAAATGCTTTTTTGTAGTCACACTTCTTTTCATATAAATAAATCATCGAGGATGTCAAGTTCCTTTCTTCGCATAAATTGAGGGCATAGTCAACATCATATGAATGGGCTTGATTCTGAAGGAACTCCAATACATTTTCAGGATTATAATCACACAACAAATTTAAATATTTATCATATTCACTAGAATCTAAAGCAACAGTTCCACTATTGATCAACTCTTGCAGGAACATATAAGTTAGTTTAGGAACATCCGCAACATTCTGCAAAAATTGTGGAATGCATATTGGATAGAATTCAATGATAAATTTAGAAATTTTGTCGCAATTCATGTCAAGAAGTGACTGAAAATGTTGAAGGATTTGTTGGAAGATTTTTCTATCGTCACAGTTCTTATATTCCATAATGTATCTAAACAATTCATGGCTGTTATTGCTCAATACAAATGTCTCGACTATTTTATCATATTTCTTCATCTTTTCCAAAATATATCTTGCCACTGCGTAGCATTTTGTAGCATAAGCAATCTCTAACATCTCTTCAAACGTAAATCTATTGCTCAATGTATTTGTTTCTAAAAGATTCATAAAAGTTTGTTCCTTTTCAATATGTTGTCTTGATGATATTGGGAGATCATCTTCTGTTGTGATGTAGTTAATAATATGTGTTAGATATGTTGCAGCATCAGGTAAATGTTGTGTTATTATTTGTTGGGACATGAAGTTACATAGTATGCCGAACTTTTGATTGTCCTGAAATAATTTAAAAATAAAATTAATTGAACGGTCTTTTGAAATTTAAAATCAAATCAAAACCATACAAATGTTTTGAAGCAGTTGAAATTTTGACATTGTATGGTTTCAAAAATTCAAAAATTATTAAACCGTTACAAAATTTAAATTGTTTGAAAACCATACAAATTATCAACTAAACACTTATACTGTTCTTAAAAAATTTTTCACTTACATCTTCATCGTCAGCTTTGATTATTTCCAGTAAAATATTTATTATTCTTTGGCGTTTTAAAAATCCCAATTCTGAAGTAAATTCTTTCTCCATAAAAGCCAATGAAAGAACATTTAGTGTTTCTCGAGTGTCGAATTTCAAGAGTTCTCTCAAATAAGGATATATTAGTTCATTATCAGCTCCATTCTTTGAATGTTGGGCAGTCAATATCTTTATAATCTAAAAAGTCATAATTAGTTCCAGTTCAAAAAAACTATAAATCTAAAAATTACCTCTTGTTTAACATTGTACATCATATCTTCAGGAATTTCTCCAGTTGGATATCCACGTCCAGCAAGGCAACTTGAAATGTAGACTAAAATATCAAAGCCTAAAGTTCTATCGCCAGACTCATTATTTTCATTAATTAATGGTATAAGTTCAACAAGTGATACAGCATAGTCATTTAATGCTTTTGTATTTAAATGCATAAGAGCTTTATATAATTGAAAGTTCTTGACTAAGCTGAGTGCTTGATGTAAATCAAGGCAAGGCCATTCTAATTTTAAAATCAGTGCTTCCAATTTCTCGACAGAAATTTTCGACCAATAATCCAATAAGGCTTGCGAAACGGTTGGAGATATTAATGTTAAACTATCGTTCATTATATGCTGCGTGATGATATTCAAGTAGGTTTCTTGGGAATATAATCGATCCCACAATTCTTGCCATAACAAATCATGACGATCAATCACAATTAAACATTTAATAGCACTTTCTAAATATAATTCTGGACATCTATTAGTTCCATTCAAATAATCATCAAATAGTTGCAAAATACGCTCTTTAGTTATTACGTGTCTACGTGGCTTATCAACAGTACTCTTATATCCATCAATTGCTAAATCAAAAGCGTCAGCCCATTGTTTTTTGGCTGTCAAATATGACAATCGATCACTCCAGCTTCTAACACTAATTCCATGTAAGCTTTTCTTTCCTAATATATAAAGTGTTGAATTGTAATCATTTGCGACTATCGTGCTATAGCATGCAAACGTTCCGGCTAGTGCCAAAGCTGAAAATAACAAATTAAGAAATGTTTTAATTATTAACGGATTTTCAAAATTCAAATAATCTTTCGTTAAAATTTAAATTTTTTAACGGACTTTTTAAACATTTATAAGGTTTTATCATTAATTACCTTTTGAGACATTACCGCCTGTTGCGATTCCTTTAAACTGTGCAGACGAATAAATAATACCTAAATTTGACAAATCAGTAGACTCAAGTTCACGATTCGTTCGAACATCGATCAAATGAAGAGTTTCTGTGCCTCTTTCAACACACGCAATATTTTTAGATCCTAACCAGTGGAGTGACAATATATTATATCCTAATGTTATTTGACGTAGGAACGTGACATTGATGCGACCATTATGGTAAGTGAGTTGATGAAAATAAAGTGATGATCCACGAGCAGTTGCCAGAACTGGATCTACGCTTCGACTAGAATCTGCAGATTGAATTAGAACCATTTGCCATGATAACAATGGTAAACTGTCTGCTGGACCCGACAGCATATGATATTTAATTACTTTTAATCGTGGTCGGATCATAAGAATGAAGAATTTACTGAGAGTCGCTAAAGCAACCAAAGTGTAATTATTTTGGAATGGATGTGTTTCGTCATTGACAATTAATGGTTCAAATGTGCAGACTTCACCTCTAGCACCACTAAATAAACATCTTGAATCACATCCTCTGATTCCCATTCGTCTTGTAAATGACAAACTCCATACACAGCCGCCAGTATCAAGTGAGAGAGCTAATGTTGGCCTGGATGTCCATTTTATTGCAAGAACTCCAGCATTTGGTGAAATAGCGTCTAATAAAGTTCTTAAAACATCACCAGTCTGTGTGTTAATCATAAGAATTGCACCTCTGGAAAACCCAGCAAGAAGACGTGTATCATCAACATTAAATGATAATGCAGAAACAGCTCCTTGTTGCTTCTTTTGGCCTTCTAAGCAGCACCACTTAAGTGTTTGGCCTCCATCAAAAGCAAGAATAAATCCATGAGACGTTCCTACAGCAATCATACGTGATACACAAACAGCCGATGCATGTCCTGCTTCAATTCGTTCCTTAAAAAGTATGGACAATTGACATTAAATAAAAGTTAATGAAATTTAAAATAATGTATAACATACTGAAGCCGATGAAATTTGTGCAGTCACACCTTGAAAGATAACATGCCTCAAAATAGATCCCGATTGTTGTTTTTCATCATTGGAAGTAGGTGTGTAGCTACTTCTTTTATCATTTAATATATTACTACTATTTATACTGTCAATATCTAAATCACTATCTATTTCGTTCATAATAGCATCCAGCGATGGAAGTTCGGCAACTGGCGGAATTGATAATTCATCGTCTATCTGTTTTAATTCACAAAACAATGGAATTATTTGAAAATATTGATAAGAAAAATTAATTTAAATATTTTTCGCAATACCTCGTCTAAGTCTAAATTTAAAGATCCTAGAAGTGAGTCACTTGAACCGCGGTCTGTTCCAGATATCAAAGATGTCAAGCTAGGTGCCTTAAGAGAATCCATTCCTATTTAATTAAGGAAAATTTGATTATTTTTGCTAATCAAAAAATTCCTTTTAATTTTTTTGAACTCAACGAAAATGAACTTTTTTCTGGGATTTACTGAATAGCAATTTAACGAAAATGAATAGAATTTTTGCTATTTGAGCTTATGCTTGTGATCTGTCTGTCTATCTGTTTGTTGATAAAAGAAACGTCTCTAAAGACTAATAATTTTTATGTCGAACAAATTGTTCAAAAATCATAAAATTCATGAAAATATTCAACCGTTATTTTTCAAAAAATATAATCAGGTACAAATAGTTTTTGACCGTTATTATTCAAAAATATTTTGATCGTTATTTTCCAAATAGATTTTGATCGTTCTAAAAGTCGCAATTCCTTCTAAACTCTTTGCTGTGAAATGCGCCACTGTCAGTGATCACGACTATACTTTATTTACTCAAGAGATGAATAGACTTTTTGTTACTTTTAATTTAGCTGTAATTTTTGTAGCTTTTTCGGTGTATTGGATACGCGGCGAGAAGAAAATGTCCTGTATATTCTGTGATATCATAAATAAGAAAACAGATACTGAAATTCTATTTGAAGATGACAACTTTGTGGCCTTTAAAGACATTAAACCTGCCGCAAAATTTCATTTCTTAATTATACCGAAAAAGCATATAATGAACACTAGCTCACTAACTGTAGATGATAAACCAATGCGTAAGATGAACAGCATAAAGTATTAATAATCAAAATGTATTGAATTTCCCAATTTTATTTATAGTTCTGGATATGAAGAAATACATGGTGGAGCTTATGGAGAAGAATGGTCAGACAGATCTTGCGGACATCTCTATTGGATTCCACATACCGCCATTCAATTCTGTGAAGCATCTCCATCTACATGGAATTAGTAAAAAGTCAGAAATGAGATTTTTTGGTCGACTGATTTTTAGAGAAGATTCCTTTTGGTATAAAACCTTTGATACATTTTATGAATCGTTGCCGGCTTCCAAACCCTAAATTTAAGTACTTCCAACATTTGTCAGGCGATAATTTTGTACCCTTCCATTCCAATTGATGATGTTGGAATCAAATTTATTAGTTCAATATAGCTTAATTTTGTGGATAATTTGGAGCTTAATTTAAATTAATTACGGGTTTTTTTTTGGTGTCTGTGCAATCATGAATTAAGTAGTTCCTTTAAGAATATACACCTTATAATTTGGGTTTTTTTTCGGTTTTTTAAGCAGCTTTTTATCTTCAATACTCGAATATTTGTATATTTGCGTCTTTAAAAATAGTCAGGCATGGTTACGTAGTCACGACTTTTGTTTTGATACCAAAGTTCAATATTGGCTTATCTGCGATGCTCACGATCTGAATTGATTAATGAGAGTAGATTGAATATATTTGTTGATCTTAACAAACTACTTGTTCCTTATTGTTTATAACGATAGCACAGCTGATTGACATTCTCAAAGCAAATACTTTATTCACTTTTTTGGATTTAATTTTATGAAAATTCTATTATCTTTAATACAATTTAATTAATTAATAATTTAAAGATAAAAAAATAAAATCAAAATTTTTTAAAGCAAATTCCTCATATCGTACCGAATGTGATCTATACCTTTATAGTTACTTCACATTAAATTTCCTTTATTTTTAAACAGCTACTTGAGTAACTTATAATTCTATTTTCAGCTCTGGTTCTTCGCCATTCTTCTTCTTTTCCTCAAATTCGTCCAAACATCGTCCACAGCACCCACCATTTTGCGCATTTTCACATGAAATATCAGCTGGTTTAGGCTTATAATTTGGTGTCCATTCTCCTAGAGAATATGTTGCATAAAAGTCCATTGGATAATTTAATCCTTTATCTTTATCGCTTGGTGCATCGTCGATTCTCCATTGAATATCACCTAAAGTGACTGACAATTCATAAGGAGTTAATAGTGGCTTTGAGAATGCTGTTCCCCAGTCAATTGATAATCGTGGACATGCGATTTGAACAAATGCATCAATGTCTTTGAATAACTCTAATTTACTTGGAAAGATTTCTGAGAGTAAAATCACTGAACTTTCACGTCCGTGCATTTTTAATCTTTTTTGAAGGTAGCTTAAGACTTTTGTTGAACCTTGACGACCGAGAGTTCCAAGAATTAATCCAAATCTCTTTGCTCGTCTTGCTTTTTCAATTGCCAATTTTCGGCCCTTCCGCATTGCTTCATGATCATAAAACTCCTGAGTAAACTTCTTGTCGTATGGATCGTATTTGTAGGCTTCTGCTTTTGGATTAGCAATCATAGCTGCTTCTAAATGGAATCGGCCATCACCTAGATAGATTAGTGTTGCGTCTTCTGCTACACGAGGAGCTGTGCAGCCTAAAATCTAAAAAGAAAACAGAATTAATATTTTTGAAAACCTTACAAATGTTTCACAATTATAAAAACAATTATATAGTTCTTTTGAGAATGTTGACCATAAACATGTGTAATACGTAGTTACTATGTGCTGAACCTACGTCACATAGATAGTGATCAAAACATTCAATATTACTCAGAATAATACTCACTTCTCCAGGACTTAATGGCTTTGTTTGAGGTATTGAAACATCATAACCAGCTTCTCGTAAATCATTGGCAACGCTATGTAAAGTGGCAACAAACTGTATTGTGCTGACTAAAGCAAGTTTTCTGCCAGCAGGAATATTCAACTTAATTGTATCAACAAAATGAAGTGAGTCAATCTTGATGTCAACAAAAACATACAGTACTTTAATTCCATCCATTTGATCAATTGGAACTAGACAACTGTGTCCATAATGAATTAAAAGATCAGCACCTAGTGCTCCAGCTGTATAGTCATCGACACAACATGCTCCATAAGTCACATCGCCTAGATAATTTAAATAAATAATGAGATGAATTTAATTTATTAATAGCATTAAATTACCCATTATGATTGTGTCAGCGTCAGTGAACTTTTGAATGATATCAGAAATTGGACATGCAAACATTAATAAGCCTTCAGGAAGTTGTAAAGCTACTCGTTTAGCCTTTGTCTCTCGAATCTTGTGTATTGTCTTGTGAATTTCAAAGTTATAGTTATTCGGTAGTGCAGAGATTGCTTTGTTAAGCAGTTCATCGTTCAGGATCGAATTTGGTATCTTATTAAATGTCTTTGTAGCACCTTTGAATACTTTACGTGTTGGTTTGGCCTTTACAACAACTACACCTCCATTTCCATTAGCTAAATCGTCCGTTGCTTCCATTTAATCTCCCCTGTTGTGCCTTGATTCTGCGACGAAGAAGAAAAGAATTAAATTAAAGACAATAAAAATGTTATGACGCAGCGAGAACCGGAATATTGATAATGATATGTGTGTCATTAAGTATATTTTTGACTGTCAAATTATCTCTTTTATGTGACCTTGTAAATCGTCAAATTTATTATCTGTCTGCTGTGACTGCACGTCTAACTAACAATGTTATGTTTATAAAATGAGATCCAATGATTAAGAAATCGAGTTTATTTTACATAATTTGTATTAATGTCAAGAGCAGCAATGCTCGGATTTTTTTGTCATTTCCTACACATACCATTGTCTTAATTGTATCAATTCAACAATACTTTCATGAATCATTTGAGGATTTATGTAAGTTTTTAAGAGAAAAGTTATATAGATATTTACCAAATTTTCTCAATTGATAATTTTCCCTCCTTACAGCTCCTATCACTAAACCTTCGATGATCACAATGAACTTTCACTTGATACTTCTCGAATATTTTCCAATCCTAATGATATTTTGCTCGCAGACTTAAGAAAATTAAATAGTTTTTTCTCACTTTTTTTTGCTTGAAGTATAAATACGTGAGAAACACTAAATTACCAATACTTGCATAGATTCCCACATGTTTCTCTGAGAGGTAGGTAGTCTATATTGTCCGAAAAGTATTTGTGCCAATATTGATTTATTTGCATTCTTAATTTAATTTAATTAACAATTTTTAATGAATTTTAATATTTTTGTTTACAAATTTCAATGATAACTGTCATTATTTTTTTGAAAAATGACAAAAAAAATTGCAAAAATTTGAATTTTTGGGAAGCGTTAAATTTTGAAAATCAAAAATGTCATTGCTTACTTGATATTTTAAGTCATTCATGTACAAAATCATTAAAGTTTTTATGTTTTTCTCATTTTATATAACATTGGGCTATATTCTTTTGGACAAAACAAAATATTCCAATTTCGTTGAAAACTTAACGAATGTTTACAAAAAAGTTTCAAATTCTAGGATTTAACGAAAGAGGTCGCGTCAGTAGACTTTCGTTAAATATTTTCACGCGAATATTTACTAAAAAATAATTTTTCTTTAAAAACATAGTTTAGAAAACAAATTTATAATCAGTTGTAAGTTTACTCGAGAGTTTTAAAGACATAAAAAGTAGTTATCATAATTAAACACGTAGAAATTACATATTTATTGTTAAAAATAGTGAGAAAATTTTGTCAATGTGGAACTTTTTTCTTGTAGGATAAAATGCCAGCATTAGACGAATATAAATCATCCTGGGCTGATGAAATCGAATTAGAATCGGGATCTTTACCTCCACCAACAGAGGATATTGATGAGCATGGAGTTAAAACTGTTACGGAATATAAGATTAATAAGGACGACAAGAAAGTCAAAGTGGTTCGAACCTATAAATTACAGAAACATGTCGTATCCAAGTCCGTAGCCAGTAGACGGCTTTTACATAAATTTGGTGATTCAGCAAATGATGAACCAGGCCCGAATTCTCAAACAACTTTCGTTTCTGAAGACATCAATATGCAATTAATAACTAACAAGGAGGAAGAGAAATCTAATGATGCAGTTGTTGATCCTAAAAGTAAGTACTCAAATAAAACATCCAGGAATACCTTTGCTAATGTTTATTATTCTATTTCAGATCAATTCGCTAAGTGTCGTTTCTGTAACGGTGGACATTTCACCACAAACTGTCCATACCGTCATACAGCAGCATATATTGAGAAGATTCTTGATACTAAGCCAGCAACATCGACATCGGCCGCCGAGACATCATCATCAAAACCAGGAAAATACGTGCCACCATTCATCAAAGATCAACAGAAAAATGCTGGAAACAAAGGCAGAGATGACACAACAGCAATTCGCATTTCCAATCTATCCGAGGCAACAAGCGATGCTGACTTGGAAGAGCTCACGAACAAATTCGGAAAGAAATCGAAAATGTATTTGGCTAAGGATAAGAATACTGGATTATGTAAAGGTTTCGCCTACGTTCATTTCTATAGTAAGGAAGATGCAGCTGCTGCTATTGAGACACTCGACGGTTTTGGATATGATCACTTGATTTTGAAGGCTGAATGGTCAAAACCTCAATATAACTAAATTACATTCTCATTTGATATGATTGATTATTTGTTTGACATATATGGCAAGTAATTCTGTAAAGAATTTGAATAAAGTATCAAGGAACAAAAAAATGTTTGCGTGAAATTTTTCTATTTTATTTTATTATTTTTATTAACTTCCACAGAAGTTACTTTATTTTATCATACAAGAATAGTCTCATCCTACAAAATTATTCATCTTTCAATCTCATCAGTTCCTCAAATCTCAAATGTTTTTTGTAAATGTAAAAATGTCATCAACTCGTATATAAATGGATTTTCTACTCTAATTCGTCTACTATAATATATAATTAATTTTAGTATATTATCAGATTCTAAGTAATCTTTGACTTTTTTTATTGAAATACTTTTCAATTCGTAAGAAATTTTCGTCTATAACGTCATTAATTATGCTATGTTATTGGAAATACGTTAGGATTAGTAATGGAAATTGATCTCGTCACACGACACTAGCTATGCAGTTTCTACATTATATGAAAAGTTTAGAGGAAAGAGGACTTAAAAATTTAATTATTATTATTATTTTATCATATAAAATACATCAGGTACAGTCTTGTCAAACTGTTCTTTAAGAACAGCATCATATTCAAAAAAATTATTTAATTAAACCGCAGCCTCTTCAATCACAGAAATCATTCGATTATTAGCTACGGGAAATGCTGGGGCAGTGAAAGTTTGTTCTGAATTGTTCCTTAAATGCTTATTGACATTGCAATCTACGTGATGTCCATTTATGAGTATACTTTTCTCCTCATCTTGAGATTCATGTGAAAGCTCTGGAATCACTTGTGCTGTTAGGGATAAAAAGTTTTTATTATTATTTCGTATCGTTGCTCCACGCTTGATCTTCTTTCCATCAACCATTCCAGTTCCATTATTTTCCATTTCACTCAATGAATATTTTATTTTATTGCAGGATGTGATGTCATCATCATCATTATCCTCAAGATTATTAAAATCAAACTCATCTAGTAAATTTTCTGGAAGATAATCCATATCAGCTATTCCTTCTTCAGAAATACATGTCAATTCTGGCTTATCAATTCCATTCACAGCATTCATTAAGACATCATTAATGTGTGGCACAAGTATTTCTGTTCCTAATATTAAAGCAGCTGTTCCTTGCAATGCCGGCTCATGATCTTGTTCATTATCGAATGAAAGCTTCCGTTTTTGGCAAGTCTGACTGCATGTGTGGCTTCCAGTTCCATTTTCCCTGTTAACGACATTTTAGAATTTAAATTTTATGCTATTTTTTCAAAATGAGTTTTGAATTTTTGAAAACCGTTAAAACTTACTTGGTACTTTTCTCCTTGTGTAGCCTAACATTTCTCTTATGTACATCAACAAGGAATAAAGTAAGACTTCCAACAATGGAACATCCAGCGCACATGTAATATCCAACTTGTCCAGGATACTTAAGATTCAAATAGCCTGCAAATGGAACTCCTAATGCTATTGGAAGTGCCTGTATAAATATCAAAAAAGTTATAGCATAAATGTCAATTTAGCATCAATACTCAATAATTTATTACTTGTGAAAATTGCACAAATCCCCATGCACGAGCAAAATTTCGTGCTCGAACCTTTTCGAATGTGAACATCTTAAGTGAGTAGTGATAGCCACCAAGAAATATGCCTGTCATGATAAAATAAAAGGAAATTTCAAACCATATGAAGGATATTAATCATTTGAGCATACCATAAATCCATACGAATAGTAGATAGGCATGATAGTTTCCTCGAATAGTTGTCAGTGAAAGCATTGTTAATCCACACATAAACATCGCCGTCTGACACAAATATTGTCTAGCTATTCGACATTCAACACTATTTTTTACAACTAGCAGACCGAATATCACACATCCAAGTACCTAAATAAAACAGATTATTACTTAGATATTAAGGTATAGAATTATTAATAAGCATACCCATGAGCAGCCGAGATAAACTTGCAGCATCAAAACTTCATCCGATAAGCCATCAAGTGTTATTTGATGTGCTAAATAAAAGAGTGGCGTGTTGATTCCAAATGCACTAAATAAATAATCATGAATGTAAAAAGTTTTTATCCAGTTCTGTGAATGAAGTTCAATATCCAACTCACGTAATTGCTGACGAAAGCAGTAAAATCCGAACAGTCTTGCTCTTCAACGTTGAGAAATCAAAGAACGGTGGATTCTCAAACTGCTTCGTCTTGTCCTTGATTTTCCTCTTTTGATTCTTTAAATGCAAAATGGCACGTCTTTGGGGATGATATAGTGATGCAGACCGATAGCATGTGCCGAGTATAAAAGTGCTAAACACACAAACGGTAACAGCTTGAAGACCCAATCTGTAAAAGGAGAATAATTTCAAAATAATTAATTTAGTTTGGGTAAGGGAAATTTTTTGTTTGTTGCTTAATGTGGAATTAAAAGTTCGAAGATTATGAATTTCGTTTTAACGTTTTATTTGAATTTAAAAATGTACGAATTTCGAAAAATTTAAATTTATTTTGACCGTTAAGGATGTTTCAATTTCTTAGCTGTTGTATGGTTTTGAATGGTCAAAACGATTTAAAATTCAGTTTTTCATAGCTAAAACCAAGACATACCTCCATCCTACTCCTTCAATGGCACTTTTAATAAATGTAGACATCAAGGCGATTCCAGCACCACTACCAGACACAATAAAAATCTCAACAAATTCACGTTTTCTCTTAAAATACTGAGCGATCATTAATGTTGAACAGTCTCGACACATGCCGACACCAATTCCCACGACAGTTCCATAACTGAAGAACATTTGATGAAATTGAGATGCAAATGAAGTAAATAGACATCCAAGTGCACTAAAGTGTAATAATAAAACAAATGCAGCTATTAATAAATGTTCAAGACATCTGATTCGCATGACTTACGTCACAAGACCACCAATAACAGCCGTAATTCTCGTTGATTTTCTTTTACAGACACCAATTGTTAGCGGTGAAATAAATAAAGCGACTGCCGTCGAAAGTGCACCAAGCCAGCCTGCAAAAATAAAAAGAAATAAGAGAAGATTCATTAATTATCATTTTTCATATTGCGTGCTGTGACAAGTCTTGCTTTAAAAAAAATTAAAATATGTATCGTGTGCCATTGTCAAAATGTTGCTGGATTTATGGCATGTGAATTAAACTTGTCTGAAAATAAATTTCCATTTTTTTTAATCCTTTTAATGGATCATCAAGAAGAACTGAGTAATTGATTCTATACTTTTTAAGTGCCAGTTACAATTTGCCACATTTCCCTTCCAATTTGTTTACTTAAATATATCTTTATTTATTTTTTTCGTTTGGAAATAGAAACAAATATTTTAAAAACAATAGAAGCTGAATAACTTTACAGCTATGAAGTTCATTGAATCACATTTTCTGAGAATTTATCGATTGAATTTCACTGTTTGTTGATAGGATGTCGAGATTCACTTTTTTTAACAGTGTTTTTTTAAGGCATGCTATGTAGAGTCTATTTTATAACGATATAGAGATTTCACAGTTGAAGCTTGAAAGTGAACATTACAGACTTTGCTAGATTAAATCCAAAACTATAAGTTGAAATCCATGAAGTGGCAAGTTAATGATTAGTTCTAACAGTTTTTGTCCACTCTTAAAGAAGGCTCAACCAAGTAACTTTTAAGGTTCCGTCAATGCTATTTTATAGAATCCCAAATGAAAACCGCCTTAATATACAGCCATGTAGAAGGTAGACGAAATACTTGATGGTTTGTAGGAAAACCATACAAATTATCAAGAATTTGTACGGTTTTTGCCTGCCACAGGCACCTGTTTTGCAACTCTGTTAAAGCCTTATTTATGACCCTCGAAAATCCGGTTTGACTTAGGGTGGGAAGGAAATCCAGTATCGTACGCTCAACCACGTTACCCACTCTTCTGTTAGACAATGGACGTCATAATTGAATGACCCCTAGCCCACCTCCCCCCTTTAAGTTTAATTTAAAAACTTTGCAACAAATAAAACCACACAGCGATATCCCACAGACAAACATGAACAACCCCCTCCCGTCCAAATTCCCCACCATTCTAAAAATAAAAATAAAATAAAAGCACAACAAATTAAAAAGTGTGAATGGATAAAAGCTGTAGACGACACTTTCCATTGTCACACAATAAAGCTGTTTCCTTTTATTACAAAACAATAGAAATTATTTCAGTTTTTTATTATTATTCTAAGCATAAAGGAACCGCCATAATAACTTAATTAATGTCTACAATTAAAAGAATAATAGGCACATCATTCATATTTCTGACATCATAGACTTCAGCGACCTCAAAACGAGTCTAAAACTTATTTTTCAATTCATCCTTTACATTAATTTTTCATTTCTGTCGCCTTTTTTTGATTGCTTTTATATGCCTGCTAAATTAATGAAAGGAGTTCAAGCTTTACATAAAGGAACACTGCGAAATGATATGAATCAATAAAAAATGAATAAATGCCTTAAAGAAAGGCTTAATAATAGCCAAGCGGTACGAAGGGAAACTATTAATTATCAATTTACTTCTGTGTAGCTATTTTCTTCGTTTCAGGAGTCCCGAGCTAGTCTGTATGGCTGATAATCCGATAGTCCTAATATGAGATAAGAATGAGCTTGGAATGAGCATAGTAACTGGTATATTCACTCAAACGAGCAGGCTCATGAAAACTCAATCAATATAATTGAACATTCTCAATTTTGTGAGCATACTCTTGAGCAAGCTTCTTTGTCTACTCGGAATTGAGGTTAGATTTATAATATAACCTCAAAATTGTCAACATATTATTCTTTGAAATTAATTAAATTTGATGGACCATTCAAATTTCAAACCTACATTTTAGATTGTGTCTAAGCTTTGGCATGTATTACTATAGTCTAGACAGATGCCATCCTCACCACGGCATACCTTGATGGGAAGCTTCGACCAAAATCGCATACGACATTCGGTTTATATTTGGACAACACTGGTCTAGACGATTCTTGAATTAGACTATATTATCAGCTGGATTTCATGACAATTGTCTACACATTGAGATCCAGTACTCTCTTAGAGAAAGAAAACTAAGCATAAATTCCCGAATAACACAACGTCTTATCTAGGGACTATTATGTCGCCATATTGGCAGTAAGACGTGAAGTGACCATGACAACACCGTGTTAACTGATTTCGTCCCAATTTACGGTACTGCATTGTACCGCTCGGGATAGTCAACGCAATAACATAAAAAATTATTACAAATTAATTGAATTTCTCTCTCTGTTTCCAAAGCCATAATCGTTATCGATGGATTTTAATGTTGAAAATTTCCATAACTGCGTTAATATTATTTTTCATTCGAATGTCATTGCCATTGTTCTGCACGATAATAACAATGATACATGTAGTTTGATAAAAGAGGAGAAAAGTCTTAAGTGAAAATGAGATAATAATATGTGGAATTTCATTGGTATGCAGCATAAACGTGCAATTTTAAATGGATAATAATATTTACATTAAAGTATCATAAATACAATTTATGTTTTTGTCTCGTTACGAGCTATTGGATGTTCTTTCTTCATTGAGTCTTGGTTTAATCGTGCAGAATATTTCATGTATATATCCTTTTATCAGACATGCAATTGTAAATTCAATTATAATCATTTATTAAAGGTTGCATTTGTATTTTTACTCAAGAATGATAATAAGGCATTGGCGACTTTATATCTTACAACTTGCTATTAAAAAGGTCTTAAGTAGCTAGTACGAGATTGTTAATTGAAAATGGGCTCGAATTTCAGGCATTTTACGAATGCTGCCTGCTTATCATGAGATGAAATTAATGGATATTGTCAGTTCCTTTGTATTTAAAGAATTACAGTCAATTTCTCAGCTAATAAGGAATAGGAATCTGAAGTCACAACCCCTTCCAAAGCAGAAATATTAGAAAGTTTAATGGCATTTTATGGAAATTGAAATCGATATTCAGACTTATCATTGATTTATGTTCTAATGCAGATACTCAGTAAAGGGACTGTTCACAAGATAGGTTTATATCCCGAATTGACAATTTAATTGTCGCAGCCTTAACATTTCTAGAATTCAAATTTAGGCATTAAATGCTGAAAAACTCAATTTTAAGACCTTAAAGTACAAAACTACTAGTCATGCTGAACATCATAAGTGAACAACCCCAATATTCAGCCACAAAAATTCATCCAGTCAGATAGAAACCATTTACGTCATCAAAAAAATAGATAATATGGAAAATCGACTGAGAACACAAAAGTTTGTCATCTCAATTACAAGTTCAACATTACCATAAGTCATTAATTCCGTATGATTATCTTTGAAGAACACTTTGGCACAAAGGAGAAATATTCCGAAGGATAATTGAAGGCCATGTATCAAAATTTGAACTGTTGTAGTTATGAATACAATGACATAACTCCAGAAGATTGATTCCTCTGGATAATAATGAATGTTGATTGTTGCATTGCTGTTGATTGAAAGACTTGGAATGCTGCTTGTGGCTTTACTTTTTTCAAGTATTCCAATCTTTCCAATTTTATCAATTGCTTGCCGACTACCATGCTGAATGTGAGAATGATGAAGATGATGATGATGATGTGTAGGTAGATGGGAATGATGATGACCTCCTAAGGTGGCCGGAGGTGTTGTCGGCAATTGATCATCAAATTCCAATGAATGTACATCATTGCTTGTTGCAATGCCAGAATCTTCTAATCCAAATAAGAAATCATGTCGCACTGTAGTATCCGTACTATCGTTGCTAACATTACGTCCACTTCCTTGATTCATGCGTTTGTTTAATAAAAAATTCATTTTTTGTTCTTCCAACTTCCAAAAGTTATCAATATAGCAGCACTCATTTTTAGTTGCTTATTATTCACTGTACACAATTAATTATTTGACCTAAGTCAATGAGACTGTCCATCAATACATATGTATTAACATCAAACGGTTGTGGGTAACTGAGCTCTTTATGTCCATCAAAGTAACTTTCTTATGGGGTTAATTTAACTATTTGCTTTCTTTGTATGCTGTAAATATTTTCTTTCATTAAAACGTCGACACGAGCGCGTGGTTAGTCAAACTACTTCTTACTATTATCCATTCATTCCTGTCTACATTTTTATTTATTTTCTGTCTTAAGTAAAGCATATAGAAATAACAGACTGACTGTAAGCTGTCAGGAGAAACAAATGTTTCAATTTCTAAATTGAAAATGTCTAATGCTGTATAAAGCATCTCGTGAATCTTTTCGCACTTAATCATCATAATCAACATTTTTTCGTCTCATGTGGTGCTTATTAATGAATAGAAAATACCTTTCTGATCGCACTTCATTTAGACAAGATTATTGCGTTGAAATTGAATCAATTTTCTCAATCAGGTAGCGATCTTTTTGCAATGATGGTGATGATGATGATGATGATGATTTGAAAGTAATTTCAGAGGCGGAAATTGAAAATTATTGCTGATTGAGTTATGGTTTATTTACGTTTTCGTGGTGCTTATAATTTTAATGGTTTATACTTTTAAATTCATTACTTTTTCATCATTAAATTGTAAGAAATTGGGAATTTTTGTAAAGTTCCAGAATCTTCAATGATTCAGAGGTTGGAACAGGGGCTGGATTTTGATCAGAATATAATAACGCCAATTTAATATTTGAAAAAAAAATTAATTTAGGAAAGGAATAAGGAAGGGCATGGAAAAAGAAGGTACAGCAGTGGTCTTTCTGTACCATGAAAGCATACACTTTGCCTGTTAGGGAATATTGCATTTGGCATTGGAAATTGGCAAGCGGAAGCCAGTGATAGAGCCAGTTTCAAGTAGCATACGAAGTAGGTTTTGGATCACAATATTGGTCTATACAGCTTCTGAAGGAAGTAAGTAAAATAAAACATTCTGACTTGAACAGCATGCAAGTTTGCTATGTTACCGCTACGTCGCCGTACTAACTATAAAACGCAAAGTCGCCGTGACGGAAACATGACAGCTGATTTTGACCCATCATATGGCATAAAAAGATGTACCTCTAGGGTGATGAACATCTAAACAACCTCAGATACATACACGCAAACATGACTTCGTATTTATAAACATAATTTATAACTCAAAATCAAAACTAAAAAGTAAATACGTAAATTCCTTTAGCATCGCTTTATAAATTCCTCAAATCGGAAAAAATACGTTGTTTATTTTGCTAAAAACGATCTGAAATGCTCACAAGAAAAGTCGACATTTCCCAGCATTCACACATGCGATGACAGATAGAATGAAAAATTTACTTCAAATTAGCTTAAATTTATTATTACGAGAGTGTAAGCCATGACATCAATCTTTATGGATAATCGCAATATATATTTTTATGTATTTTATGGTGAATCATAAGAGATTTATGGATGATTCTCGTAAAAAAATCTGGTTACTACATGACGTTTTTTTGTGCCATATATTGAACAGGAATAGGAAGAGCTTCTCATGAGTACGATGAAAAAGAGATTTATTTGATATATTAGATAAGCAGATGTCTATCCAATGACTATTTTAAAGACGACTGCGGTCTCGATGAGAGATGCAAAAAATAAGAAAAACTCACAGACGTTGCTGAACTTTCATCATAATCGTAAAAAAATTATTATTTAAGAACTTTGTCTTTACACATGTGTTATTGCTTCATTTCTCACTCACTGCTATTTAATTTCATAATAAAAATGAGAATGTCTCCAAATATTTTTCCGCGTGAAATAAATTAACATACATGGCATGGCCTCATCGCGATCTTTAAATTTATGGGAAACATTTTCATTATAACATAAAGGTGTCACATTGCTACTCCTTGTATATAGCAGATATGTTGTCATTTAATTAAGCGACATGCGTGATGCCTGGTGCTGGGAAATGTTCGTTGGACATTTTTTTTAATGCGAGAATATCCAAAAATTAATGAGATTCTGTGTATGTTTTGACTCAGATTTTTTGGTGAATTTGAGATTTGAACGTGTGTCAGAAGATGTTCATTAATGACTGAGTGTGTTTTGAGAAATTGACGGGGAGTTGGAGATGCTATATGCTGAGAAATGAGTTTCTTAGTGGACGTTCTCTAACTTAACGCGAAATACGACCATTTTAAAGACTAGAGAAACTAGAGCGTTAGCTATTAAGTGAGCTACCCAAAATTTTACTCAGAAGTCTTAAACTGCTCATTTGTTTAATTAAAAAATAAGAAGGTTCATCTTCATTCCTTCATTTACATATTCCATCAATTATGCCAAACAACTAAATCTTCGTGTCCATTACTCAGCCCTGAGTAACAACTCTCGATTATTTATTCGTGAAACAACAAGATTCCAAAACTACTGATAAGAAAAATGCGCTATAATCCATAATTTTAAAAAATATATTGTATCCATTGACTTAATTTAACGACACTGTTTCTTTATTATTCGCTTAACTCACAAAATGACACACTTTCAGTAGGTCTCAATAATAATGATGATGTTAAGAAGAATAAAAATTATGTACTTTAACACAATAAGAAGGAAGGAAGACGAGAAAGGAATAATTTTTCCATTCAAATAAATAAGCAACACGAGGAAGATGTAAAAGTCATATTTTATCAAGAGAAATGGCTCAATTTTGACATCCTTAGCGGTAAAAAAATTAACTTTTCTTTGATCATAAAATTTCACGACTTTATGATAGAATTTTACAACATTTTATGCAATATTAGGATGTTTTTATGAAAGAAGTTCTGTGATGAAATTTATTGAGAGTGAATTTAGAATTTCTGATCATTTTTAGTGATGATTTATGCTCTAGTTGGTTTGGTGAAGCTGAAATCTGACCAAATGTTAAGTTGTCAAATAGCTGGCGTCTGAACTATGTGCCGGGTTGGATACGCAAAAGGATTAAGTAAAAGACTATCCAAACCATCTCATCTGAAGGGTGGCAGCCCAACAATCAGACTAGAGATGATAAGATTTACAAGCGACCATTCCCGATATCAACTTGTACAAAAAAAAAAAAAAACAACAAAATATTATGCTCTTGACGTTGAAGAGCTTCAGTAGAAGTTAATTCAAAGATCAATCACCTCAATCTACCTAATTGAATAATCCCTAACTAAGATTAATTTTCTAAGATATTCCAAAGAACAATTGAATTAAACTTGAAAAGAAAAATTGATTTTAAAAGTTTTCCTCACTCCAATCAAAGTTCAATATTCATTCATTACTATGGTTACTCAATTAATATTTTCTTCATGTTTTCACACTTAATACAATAAAAGTTAAGCAGAAAAACTTTGAACAATAAAACTAACCTTATAAATTTTTGAACGCTATGTGAAAAGTTCTAATGGAGTGAATCTAAGGTTTTCTAGAAAGTTTTTCACAATAATCTTTAGAACTATGACAAGCAAGGATGATTGTTGGAATTAACCTTTTAAAAGGAATGTGTTCGCGTAACTTTATTTTTAAAGGATTTTAAAACTAGCAAAAGGAACTTGAATTGAGGATTTTGATCCTTCTTTCCGGAAGATTTTGATAGAAAAGCAGGAATCTGGGATAAAACTTAGTTTGAAATTTTAAGTAAAGCCTCTTAGAGCACTCAAAAAATTCAGACTTTTTAAACAGTTTTTCTTTTAAAAAATTTTTAAGTTCAAAGCAGAGATCAAGTTTGACTCAAATTTCATATGGAGTTGAGTCGGCTTTTCCATACAAAATCTGAGTCGACTTTGAACTCTTGTTCAAATTTTTGAATTTAAAATTTAATACAAGAAAGGATCAGATTTCAGTGCCGACAGTAGAGCAGGACACAATCTTAAACTTTCATTAATCCCGCTGTTTAATGACATAAAGAGAAACTTTTTTACAGATATTTTAATTAAATTTATCACGATATTAAAAACGGATATTATTTCATGCCAAAACAATTGCCACCTCCGATCATATTCGGATAGTTTTGAGCACTAAATAAAGAGTTTCTTCAAGAGATCATCGAGATGCTCAGTTACCACACTTGTACGTAGATCGACTTCATATTCAGCATAAAAATATTTTTATTTACGTGCGGTCAATTAACAGGTCACATTTCTCTCATTTTTATTTCATTTCTGATACTTAATAGCGAAAGTAATTCCACAATTATTCATTAATGCCAATACCGATCAATTTAATAAATGAAATC
This sequence comes from Chironomus tepperi, assembly GCF_022539635.2. Classification (NCBI taxonomy): domain Eukaryota; kingdom Metazoa; phylum Arthropoda; class Insecta; order Diptera; family Chironomidae; genus Chironomus; species Chironomus tepperi. The sequence continues at coordinate 736,168 of NW_027226601.1, read as the reverse complement.
ACTCAACACAGCATGAATATCAATGAAGACGGAAGCTATTAACAGAAATTTGACTTTTCACAAGCATGTGCCTTAATTTGATAAGCTTTAATTCACGTAACTGAATGTGTTATTTGTCAAATATATCACTATAGTTCACTGTATGACGTCTTAATTCCTCAGAACGATGAAAAATTCACAATTTAATTCATAAATCATTCTTGCTAATTTAAGTTATACACGAGACTTCACTTTTTGTCATGACTAACTGCCTCTTCGTCTCACTTTATGTTATCTTTCTAATATTTTTCATTTTCCACACTAAAAAATTGTGTACATCAATATATTTTGCCGGGTCATAATTTTTCTCGCACATGTGAACAAACATTCGTAAAAATTTTGATTGAATATGTAACTATAATAAATTTTTTTCGGGTGACACACTCTATATCCACTCTTTATTTTATTCTCGGAAATAAGAAGATATTGCTATGTTTTTTATTAAACATCAAAAAAATTTATTTATGTAGAATTAAATGAGAGACAGGCAAATATCGAGCTACACACAAAACTCTTTCACGAGGCACGTCCGTTCGATTCGCTACCGAAAATTAAACTGCTCCAAAATCGCTCTATCAACACAAAAAATATTGTGTGTACGAAAAAAAAGTATAAGTAAGAAAGAACTCGCAAATAAAAAAATAAAGCATTTTGGGGGGAAAAGCGTTGTGTGTATAAATGCTGGGAGATGGAGAGAGCGAGAAAAGAAAGAAAAAAAAAATTGTGGCAAATAACAACAACAAATACGGCATCGATGAATATCATCGAGTTTGAGTATCCAGAGTGTAAAAGGAATAAGATGAACAAAATGCCGTCAGTTATTAGTGTTCTTAATTCATCAAAGCATGATGAATTGCTGTCGCTGGACTGTATATTTATTTTGGACGGCTCTTTGCTGTTATTTTGAACATGAGTGCTCTATTTTTAGCGTAGGTTGAAATTTACTCAATAAAATTTCCATCTACAGTGCGAAACTTTTAAGCATGAATGAAGTATCAACAGTGAATATGATGAATATGAATAAATGATTATGTTTACGTCCATTTCGTGATCGTCATCGTTAAATGGTTTATATGGCTGTTAATGCTGTCTACCAAAACATCTTACTAAACTCTTTTATGGACAGTCTTCCTCCATTTTACGAATTCAATTTAAATTTATTGTCAATTTTTATGAAAATTTTAAAATTATTGCCAGCATCCTGAAAGTCAATGGAATGAAAAAACATAAGGAATCGATATATATTTCTCATGACAACTTCCATATCTTCCTTTTTAAATCCAAAACCATCAAGAAAGCCCAAAGCAGTGTCAATGAACTCTATGAGTCCCAATATCGGACTATTACGCACATCATTATAATTTTTGGTTGATAAAAAGGGGTTTCAATTTGCTACTTGGTAGATAAAATAATTTCCAACTATTTTCACTTCAACATCCATTCCGGCCAATGAATTTTTATATATCTGAACTTCAAATAAACAAACATCATTTTGTGGTGCTTAAGATACATTCAATGAGAAGAGAGCTTTCTCAATGAAAGATTTTCATCTTGAAGTGGGATTTTTTAAGGGAATTTGATTTTAGAGAAGAATTTAGAAAAGGATTCGGAGACTAAAATGAAATCAATTTCGGATAAAAGATCCAGCATGGATTTCACAATCGACGCTCAAAAGAACATGCTTTTGAGAGCTTCCTTGAAATACTAGATGAGCATGGTCAGGACTTGTTACCTAATCTGCACTTGAGAATACGCTCTTTGCATGCTTTGGTCAACAAATTGAAGATTTTGGATGAACTCTACTTAAATACCACAATTCGGATAATCGATCTGAAATCCGATACCAGGTCGACGTGACTCTTGCATGGTATTTAATTCAAATCTAACTCTCTGGACTGGTGTCAGATTTTTGATAGATTCACCGATTTGTGATATTCGGGCTAATCCTTTATGGCTAGAAAACCTTCTATTCTACCCTCCAAAACACACAAGTACCAAATCCCATTCAAGTTATCATCTCTAGCACCAAAATCTCTTCACTATCACAACACAATATAGAAGTATAAAAGAAATCGTTTTCTCTTTCATTTAAAGAGACAAGACAAGAAAGAAAGAAAAAAATTCATTCATGAATGAAAAACTGTAAAGACAAGACTCGAAGGAGAAAAAAATTTATTTCAGGCTAATTTACGTTCTGAGTGTGATGCAAATTTTTGCAAAGATTAAATTGATAAAAATCTAACTTAATCGAGCATTAGTTAAGATTAAAGATGTTCGTACTTTTTTACAGATTTTTTATCCTTAAAGTGGCTTTTGTGTTAAAGGAACAGCTTTAAAATGTTGGCTTGTGGATGGAGAAGAATCAATAGGGGTCAAAGCATTAAACAGCTTTATATCCAATTTTTTAATTAGTTTTTCCTGACACATACATTTCCGAATAGCACAGCATGTTCGCTATGGCATTGATACTTCGTCGTATTAATGGGAAGACACGATGTTGTCCTCATGGCACCGATTTGCCATACTGTGCTGCTCGGGATTATTAATCGCTCATTAACAAGTTATTAATCACTGGATACAGAGGCATTCAACTTTGAAAAAATAAAATAATTAAATGCCAATCACTCAACATTTTTAGGTCTGATTGAACTTATCAGTTGTAAATTTGTCAATTGACATAAATTCACAAATTGTCAAGATATATATTTTTTTTGCTTCCATCTTTCTGTTTATTATCGACACTTTGCAATCTATAAATAAAGATATTTATTATTTTATTTGCGCAATATTCAGCTTTGAATTTTTCTATATTCGTATTGCGGGAATTTCACAGTTTCGTCGACGACTTATTTGAATTTTAATTATGTCTTAATCCATAACTTTCAAAACTGTCAAATTCCTTATGTAGTTCTCTCTGTTTTGTTTGATTTCCCGCAAATGTTTGTGACGAATTACGATCAATTAAATTCCAATTCAAATTTTTCATATTTTTCGACTTTCTTTCTTTTTATTCGCAAAAGAAGAAAAGCATCGGCTAACATGGCAAGTCTTTTTTTCCGCATGTGGGTTTTTAATCTTTTTTACAACATTCCTTTTTCTTATTCAGTCTTATTCAAGTTACAACAACTTTTTTGTGCATGCCTTTGAGCAATAAAAAGCAGACAGTGATGTAAAATGAAGAAGAAGAAATGCAAAAATTAAAGAAATGTTCTCATAATTCAGTCCCATAAAGTGTGTCAATTATAACATAAAGGAAAGCCTATAATTTATCAAAAACTAACATGAACCATGAACAATCAGACACTCAAATTTATATTTTTTTTATATTCTGTGCTACAGGTTTTCGTGCAATAACTCGGTGCTGAGTTAATAGGCCGATTTAACACACTTTGGTGTACTTAATTGGCGGAACATTTCAAGTTTGAGACGATTGCTTTAGGGAAGTTTATGAAATTATTGAATTTACCCTAGCAGGCAGAGAGCGAGCTTCCAAGAGAAAATAAAGTAGAGTGTATGCTTACAAGTAAACTCAACCAGTATAATTAAAAAGAGCATGCTCTTGAGAGCTTTATATTTGCATTGGATAAGATGGTCATTGAGCCTATGTTTGTATGTTTGGGATAAGGATTTGATTTAGACGTATATAGGAACATCGAATACATAAAATAGACAAGATCCATGATTTTCTGACCGAATTCCTGCTATTTATTGAATTTAAATTACAAATCTACTAAAAAAATTTAATTTTTTTACTTTTGAAATTTAAACCGCGCTCAAAGAAATCAAAAAGTGTCCAATTTGTTGCCTAATAAATTAATTTGAGGCTGTTAAGTATTTTTTTTTGCCACAAGCTCATTCAATTGTCATTACGACGAACCATGAAGTCATCAAAAATAAATTAACGTTTTCATTAATAACTCAAATCTCAAAAAAGAAAACAACGAAGGAAAGCAGCATATTAAGAGATAGATATTAAATTACTTATTAGCGAAATGTCTTCTTGAAAGAAGTTTTTTTTTGTGCTGAACAATCGTAATTCATATCAAGACATAAACGGAGATGACAAGATGCTTCTGCAGACATTAGGATTATTGAAAGAGACACAAGAAAAAAAGAGCTTTTTTGTCGCTTTTAAATCACATCGACAATAAAGTGTATTAATGTTTATTGCTGCCGTTAACGTTCCCATGCAATGAACTTGATTTTTATATATTCTCCTTTGTTTTTAAAGCTTTGTGTTTTTATTTGCTTTGTATATTGGTGGATTAGATTCTTCTAGATTCCTTTTAAAGCTTTTTAATTGCATTTAATGTTTCTGAAGTCAAAACTCTGTGGAAGCCTTAAAAAATAAGCCAATGAAATTTTCCTAGAATAAAGGCTTTATGGATGTTAACAATCTAGCCTAATTCAATTATCCAACCCACAAACATTCAGAGAACGTAAAACTCTTAAATTTTTCAATTAAGAGGAGGTAAAAATCTGTGGAAGTTCATAACAACCTTCTTTATGTCTAATTTAATTAAAGCCTTAACATTTCCCTAAAATCTTTTTAAAGCACAATTTCTCGTAACTTTATGAACTTCAGAACATTTTCCCATAAGAATCGCAACCTAAAAGTGATCCACAACGTAATTAATGAGCATAGAAGCCACAACAAAAAGTTTGATGCCCTTTGAGTGGTGTCATAAAATTTAATCTTAAACAACAAAGCTACTTAGTATTATGAGAGAGTAAAAGGCGGTAAAAATGCCGCAATGATAAATATTTTTACTCTCAATTCTCTTGCTGCGAGATATTAAGATATATTATATGAAGCGTATGGCGTACTGCTTCAATTGGAGCATATACCATGACGTACGAGTTTTATTTTAGGCAAATATTGTAGCTTCAGTCAAATTTTTTTAGATCCAATAAGTTCTACTTTTATTTGTCTATATTTTCGAGACAACAAAGATGAAAGAATCCCGAATAGCACAAGGTGGTTAATAGATCATGAATTCAGCCCTAGACCGAGGTGACTGACTTGATTTCTAAATTCAAATTAACCACCGTTCTGAAATCGATCAACCGACGTGTGCTGTTCGGGAATACAATACGAATAGAAACGCGTCCACCCCTTTTGTTTCTAAAAAAGCCTCCTTTGTTGTTGTCTAGCAAAGCTTTTATTTGAAAAATGTTCTATGAACTGTGTTTGTTCTGCCTTATTCTAGTTTATCTTCTTTATTCTTAAATTGAATTGAATTTTTCTTTAAATGAGCGACTTGGGAGTCATTTCAGATCCATTGTGTCTACCTTCCAATAGATTTAAAATGAATAAAATATCAAATAAGCAGTACATTTCAATTAACAAGCATGAAAGCTTAAATCGAACAATATTATCTCTATATCCATATTTTCATTCATAACTTCAAACAAACATGGTTCAATAGTCAATTCATGTAATGAACTGGGAGTTTTATATCAACATGTGTATCAGCAATTTAGTCATATAATGTTTTAGCTTTATTTTTGTTGTTTAATGTAATAAATCAGCATTCAATTGGATTCATTCAGATTTATTGGTATGCGAATTGTGTTATCAAAAAGTCAATGGATATTAGATATAAGAAAACAGCACAGGCTATGGAATGAGGCTAAGTAGATCAATAACTTAATAAATTCTTAAAATTTGATATAAATCATTTAGAGCATCAGGAGAGCTTTAATATATTCTAATCAAATGTCCATCATTCAAGGGATGATTTCATGAAAAAGTCACTAAATCATTCAAGCTTTTGGCACAGCTCAAGCGGAACAATATGGCGAACCTCATTATGCGCCCTAAAAAGAGTGGAAATCACGGTACCATCAGGACAACTTCACATCTTACTATCAATACGCCGACGAAGCGATGGCCCAGTGAACAAGTTGTACAGTTTGGGAAAGGAGACTACAATGAGTTATTCCCAGGGCTATTCCATTAAAACTGTTCAAGTCTGTAAAGATTTCTCTTTTGGAAGAAAAAAAGTCCTCATTCACAATATCTTTATCTTGATAAGACTTCACAGCATGAAATTATTTCGCGAAAAAAAAGAGCAATTCATTCAATTGTAAAGTGTATGACAGCAGACAGTACAATGGACGAGCGAGAAGTAAATTGTAATGTGGTGGATTAAATTGGAAATAAGAAGGACTTTTTTTTATGCGCAATCAATTTCAATTTACAAAGATTTCATCCAGTTGACAGTTAAGGTAAATTTTTATCGCTTTTTTTATGGTTCTTATGTCGGCTTTTGTGAATTGTATGAATAATTTTGCAGTTATGGTGTGATTTGAAGGCAAAGAAATGATTTATGGAAGTTATTTTAGTATTGATAGGATACAAAGTTGCAAATTGATTGACAAACGATCTTGTGACAGTTTTGGAAATATCTATATTTGATGATTTATCATCTGATGTACATCAGAATTTATCACAAATAAATCTAGTGTCAATTGTGTTCCACAAATGTCAATTGCCATGAGGAACAATTTCAGTCATGATCCAAAAGTCATATCGTGCCAATTAATCGGCATTTTCTCACGAACTTTTTCAAGTAAATAAATAACTTCCCTTTCCAAGCCATAAAGATCACTTAAAATTCGAAATAAAGAACATCATTTTCAACTGTCATTAGATACGATTCGAAACTTTACATCCAATTTATAATCCTTGATTATTAAATAAACCATGTCGATAGCAATCGAAGAACTTCAAAGAGACGTAAACATAAAAATTTCATCTTAAATAAAAAAAGATGTCAATTGAAATCCTGTTGCACTTGAGAGATTCTCAATATGTGTGTAAATAAGAAGTGATTCCGAACAACAATCGAGATGACTATAGCAGATATAACAGAAATCCGAAGAACTTTAAAGAAAAGTGAGATCAAAATAATTTTCCAATGAGAAACTTTTCCGATCAAATGAACGAATAAGGAGAAAAACTTTCTGTTGTTTCACATGCTGCATACAAAGGAAGTTTGAGGAAGATTTGAGTGTTTATTTTAGAACGATTTTTAGGGAAGTATTTTGGATTATTTTTTTTATTAGTGGAACAAACTGGATTTAATAGTTAGGAATTGCATTAAGCCATTAAGTCACAAGATGCAGCTAATCCACATCCAAAATGAAAACACTCCCCAATTGGCACATATTTAAATGTTGCCACCATTGAGACGTGGCGGCTTTATTAGACTTAGACTTAATAAAACAACCAAATTTGCCCAGTAGCTGACATTTAGTTCCAAGTATACTGCAGCTTCGTCTTCCATGATGGAAACATTTCAATATGTGCAACTCGGGCACATTTGCATAAAAATCCTGTCAATTGATACAAAAATCGTTTGTAAATTTATTAACTTATTTTTGTAATGCATCCATAAAATACAATATAGTCATGGAATTGAAAATATTTTTCACTCATTTATTCAGTCAGTCATTGAAAAATAACACACAAAAAAAAGTATGAAGAAAGAAGTCTACAAATGATAAAAATATAGAGAAAACTTTCAAGTCGAATCTTTTATTCGGTCGATATGAACTCAAAAATAATAGCAATAATGAAAACTGACAGAATGTACACAGAAACTTTACGTCTGGTGGAAACTTTTTTTTTTGACACTCAATGAGCTTCAAAACGACTAGTATACGACCAAAGTTTTAATAAAGTTTATGATTACCGAAATGCTCTGTTGACTTTTTTCATTTTAAAATAAATAAGTGAGTGCAAAAACTGGAAAAGTAAAGTTTGCTGGATGTTTGGAAACTAACTTAGATAAATAATAGGAATAATTGATAAATACAATACCTTAAAAATAAGAATATGAATTCTGTTGCTAGCCGGCTGCATTGCATTTGCAATAATAACATGGAAAATTTTTCCAAGGGTAAGAAGTCAAGCGAACAGATGATTTCAGCCTACACAAAATTACAATTACGAAAGGAAAATGAAAATGTGTGAAAAACATTAAAATTGCCAGAATTGACATGACAAACCTGTTGGGAAATCCACTTTTTAATAAGCCATATACAAAAATATATCATTTACATCCAAGATGCTTTAATTGGAAGTATGCATTAAACTTTCATGAGAATTGCACTGACGAAAGACTTATTGGGTGAATATGATACATGGCATGTATTTAATAATTGTATAGCAAATTTGCCAGACGAAACAAGTGGAATTAATCAATCAATGAACCCGTTCATTTACCATCACCCATTTATGTCTTTATTGTTTATATATCGTGCAGCTATCCTCAAAAGTCATTATGAATTTTGAGTTATTTATGTACCAAAGAAATAAAAGGATCAATTTGCATTAATCTCAATTAAGGAAAGTGGAAAAAATGTTTGAATTGAAATTTCACAAGAAATGCAAGACTTTAAAATTTATGAAGCACTGATGTAGTCAATTAAATTCTACAAAGGCATTAAATGAACGGCGCCAAATATTTATTTGCCATCCATTGAATTGGCATACCTAATTAACATATTAAGTCATGAACATTTGCAAAATTTATTTATTCCTGTCATGCTAATTTATGTTGCTACAACTTTCTTCATTCAATTTTATTTGTTTTATGAATATAGATCAATCGATGATTGTCAATAACCTCTTATTGTTATTTGGCACTCTCAGCTTTATCTTTTTCTTATAGGCCGTTGCTGAGTTGACGAAATAAAAGGAGAAAAATTCTTATTTGGGGTCACATAGCTTTGAACTTCTATGCGTAGATGGATGATAACTTTTTAAGAGATTTTTGAGATCGATTGTTCTTGGTCTTGATGTATGGAACCTAGTAGATGTTGGATATTACTACGTTGGATATCATACCCGATCGGCACAAAGCGGAGAACCGCATTTTTCACCATAAAATGGATCGAAAACAGAAGTCAGAACAACTTCCAGTAACGAACACATTGTGCTGTTCAGGATAAACATTCAAAAATTCTGTGATTTAAGCTAAAAGTTCCCTCAAAAAATAACAAATTTCCACCCAGAAGTCAAACCATAATCATTACTTTTCCCTTTATCAGAAAGAAATGAATGACATGAATTTTATGGGTCATTGCTTGTTTTCTCATTTTTATTAATATCCCTTCATCGGCTTATCGGTTGACATTTTCTGTAGCTGGATATATCTCATCGTTATTTGAAGTGATGAAGCAAGTAAAATCCCAATCGTTTCATAAATAAATACATCAATATGAAGAATCATCAATTGAGTGGAACAAGATAAAAATTATTTAAAGTGCTGATGATGCTTTTGCGAAAAATCTTCAGACAATTGAGAATGATTCTCAATAAAAGTGATTGAAAAAAAAAGTTAATTGCAAAAAAAATGAAATTCAAGTAGTCGCTTAAATAAAAAGCAAGTGAGGACCAATAACCTATTTTTAGAGCTGTGCTGTGTAATTATATTCTCATTATAAACAATGTCTTAAGATGATTAATCCAAAATGTTTAATTCATTCATTTCTCAGAAACGTTAATTATATCCGAATGATTACTTTTAGCGCATTTAACTACTCATGTGATTTAACCTCAATCCAGATACTAATCTTTAGATTTCATGAAGATCCAGGAATTTTATTTTGAGCAGCTTCAAGCTAGTTTGTAGGGAGAATTGAAGTTTCAGACATGAAAATCGCGCTATTCATCTTTAAATTCAAAATTATTCTATATTAAAACTTTATGTATTCCTCCCAAAATATTATTTTCACTTCTACAGATTCTCTCGTTCGCGATAATCATTATTGATGATTTTGCAATTTTTTTTCTTGTAATTCAAAAGTTGAATTGCTTCATCCCGCGATGAAGAATAACCATACGAAGCATGTAATTGAATAACGATATGTGCCTACTATAAAATTGGATGTTAGTTTAAACTGAATAAATTTACTTTATCCAAATATGTATTAAAGATGGATGTTGAAAATTGTATCAAGTATGTGCGTAGGTCAAGGCCATTTGAGGTCATGTACCTTTTTCGTGTTTCTATAATTGAACATTTTTCAGATTGATGATACTTCATTCCTTATGTCGGCATATTATCCGATGAATATGATGAAAATGTGAATATGACACACATGGATTATATTTCTGACAGCCTATGAGCACACGCAGCTCATTTAAAAAGCAAATTATATTCTTTTTTAATTGAAATTGAAGATTTTTTTAAGACAAAATTTATTTTCTTCAAAATCATCGTTCAACAGCTCTTAAGTGTTTCACTTAAAAGCAATTCACAGATTGAGAGTATGTGATGAACAAATATTTTAGAGAAATAATGTTTCTAAAGCATGTCAGTATTAATTAAAAAAAAATTAAAATTGTCTCAATTACGGCTTGTTCCCTTCTGGTGTGGTTTTTTGAAGAAGTCGACTAAATTTGGTTTGGACCACTAATGTCGACTGGACTTTATACGAAATTCTATTCGAATTAATAAATTTTATAATTGTAATACTTATATTTGCTTACAATGATAACCTTTTGCATGCTGATAAGTCCAAATCTAAACTTTTATACAAAAACACACAAACGCTTATAAGTTATATTTGTTTTGATCATTTTCAAATATTTCAGATTTAGATTAAAAATGCCAATTGTGACAAATTTGATATTTTAATTGCAGGTGTGTAAGTTCGAGGTTTTGTACACAAGTCGTCTTTTCAATTTAATTATGAGAATTGCTTTTAAGCAACACTTTTAAATGTGTTTGATTTAATAAATGGTTTTTTATGAACCAAATTTTGAATTTATAGATGCTGATAACGTTCTAATCATATAAATAAGGACGCAAAAAATCTAGCTTTAGTTGAATTCCAATTATCAAAAGAACAACATGCAAATACTTAAATTAAACTTATTTTTTATTTTGACTTGTTTATTGACATTTTTTACGGTTAAATCAGAAGAATTTACTCCTATTGAGAGAGTATCCGGTAAGCATGATAATTCATAATATTAATAATTATTAAATTTGACACCAATTAATTTCTATTTATATATTTTGATGAATAATTAGTTTGTTATGAAGATGGAAGGTGTGAAGACCGTTGCTCAGATGATGACGAAATAAGAAAAATTGGAAAGTGGTACACTGATAAAGGATCTTGCAGTGGTTACAGGTATACTCATGACTGCGGTATGGAAGGAATATTATGTGATGTAATGGGAGCGGACGGATATCGATTCGAGGATGACCTCACACTTGATTATCCTTACTGCTGTAACAAAATTCAAATCAAGGTTTATTAAGTGATACTGAACAAAATCTCAAAAAACAGGAATTTTAATATTTGTCTGTTAGAGAATTTGTAACTGCTGACTTATTGCAATAAATTCTTATTTTAAGTTTTCAGAATAAAAATCATAAATCATTTATATTAAGAAAAATGTTAAAGAAAGTCGTTCAATGATAAATCAGCATTTTCTTTTTGGAGAAATAAAATATTTATTTGAGCGTCTGATGAAGAAGAATCCTTCCTTTCCACACATAAATAAAAGTCTTTGACGAAGATGAGTGATGATGACAATAACATCGACGGTAGTTCTTTACATTTCTCTACATGAATGCTTGTTCAAGTGTAATGAATACTCGGCTATAACAAGCAATTATAGAAATGATGAAATTTCAAAGAATTCAGGCATGAATGTTCACACTGTCGTGTAAAATCTTGTAGAAAATTTACAATCATTAAAACAAAAATCAAGTGAATAAATAATATTGAGGTATGGAATATAAAGGAAGGATTTCAACAAAGAAATTTTCGAGACCGGCATTAAAAATGATTAATGTGCACTTAAAATGTATTGTGATTAATTTATGTTAAGAGTGTTTTTCAGTCAATTCCAATCTGCGATCTAATTAACATATGAAATTTGATTAAAACTGAATTTTAAGGTTCGAATCACCTAGGGTAAGTCATGGGTCAAGCTTGATAGATAGGTTTGAAAAACCAAAGAGAACAATCCAGTTGTTTTTACTTAAAATTTCAATAAATCAATTACTAAACTTCTCCAAGACTTGCTATCAAGTAAATTAAGTCCAAAAATAGCATCAAACTCATAAATTTCCACCAAAATGCAAATGAAAATTTAATTCTATATGCACAGTTTTGATTTATTGAGTGAGACAAAAAGGAATGAAGAAGAAAAGATAATTTACGAGATCATTTCACCAAGCCAAGATGCAAAAAAGTGTGAAACATGAAAATTATTAAAACAAAATAATGTAAATGACTGACAAATTGAATGTGCGGTAATATTAATGTGATTCCATTTTTCCTCCTTTTTGGTCTGACTGGAAAGATCGTGTGTCATATCCATTAAAATATTATGACAAAGTAATTTGCAAAAACATCAAAACACGGAGCGCAATTGCATCTTTAAAATGGATATGTTTCTCCCTTTTTCATAAAATAAATTTACAAATTGTTTCTCATTTTGTCTGCTCCACATCATGATTGAGTGAGTAGCTATTAACTTTTCATTCCATTCCCTTCCATTCTTTCAATCAAAAAATTTAATTTCCTTTTTCGTTTCAATAAAAAAAAGTTACTTTTTCCATAAATGAAATAAATTTCGAAGAACTTGAAAAATTGCTGATAAATATTTGTGACTCTTAAAAAGCGATTGTTCCTTATCATGTCTCCATATCTACATAAGGTATTAAATTTTCTGGTGAAAATTGGTTAAGGTGTATTCACAAATGACGACCAGTATTTGGGATGTTAGCAAGTCCAAGACTGAGTGTTATTCTTTAAAATCTTTATACGTATTGACCTCATTTATGCATAGCTCTATGCTGTGATATTCGGACTTAATTGGCTCGTATCAATCATAAAATGCAGCAAAAAATGCTGAATTACGTAAAATTGGATGACATACAAATTGACAGGAGTGAATATTTCAAGGGGTTTGCAATCCAGCACAAGGACGTTTTACATTATGAAGATAATTCAATAAATCATGAAAAGTTTCAGGCGACATCTGAAGGTATACAAGGATCAAAATATGTCTGCACTGCCAACGAAATAAGTCAGTAACTATTCAATAAATGCCGTTAAATCACAATTTAAGTGTTAAAGAGAGAAGTTCCCATCCCTTACTGCACTCAAAACATCACAATAAAAAGCAAAAATATTTACAGTCTTGAATTCTGAAGAGATTGCAAAAATGGAAGCAGATAAAAAAAAGAGAGAAAAATTAAATTAGCCATCGACCTGGAATTCGTGACTAAACTGATTATTTTGTGCCACAGAAGGAGTAAACATGATATTTATTTTAAATTATTGGAGGCAGTTACCGAAGGATGAATAAATTTTCATAAAATATTGTCTCGATTCCTCTTGAGCTGCCTAGTCAAATATATTTGACTTAATAGTCATTTAAATGTCGATTTAAATTCACAAAAAAGCAGATTTTTGACAGACATTGAATCTTAATCAGTTCCATATGTTAATTTAGTTATCAAAATTTCAATCATAAATTGTCAACTTTAAGACAGCTTCTGTCTGACAAAATTTGCCTAATGGGCAAATCAACTCCTGCTTTTCAGCCTTTAATTATATTAAATATACAGAAGCATATCTAAGTCAATTATCTCAAATCAAGCTATGACTTAATTTCGTTTAATTTTAAATTTATTATGAGAAAATTATAAATTCACCTGCAAGCGGTAACTTAACGTCGTTTGAAGTTTCAAAGACATTAAATATTATGACTAGAAGTAATCCATAAGAAATTTGTAGTCCATGATCGATAATTTGGACAATAGATGCGATAGCAACAATAACATAACTCCAACACTGCTCTTCCGGATAATAGTGAGTTCTTAATGTCTTTAATGTTTTGGGATCACATGACGTTAAGTTTGGAAAATGTTCATTCGAATGTCTTCGGTACTTTTTTCTGTCATTTTTATTTTTACGTTTATTGTTACTGTTATTTTTATTGGACTTCAATGTCGACGAGCATGAATCGCCTGTCTCTAAATAAGTATATGATGTACTCAGACTGCTCACAGTCACCGTCGTATCTTGTCTGGGCAACGTGGCTGTCTGCCTCGAGCTTTCTGATGATATTGACATTATAATCCGTTAGTATCCTTACACATTACACTTTTGATTTATACACTTAATTAAATGAGTTTGCGGAGTAGAAAAATAAGCTTTTTTTGCATGATTGGCAATTCCTCATTTGTTCAATTAGCATGTCTGTCTCTTTAAAATAAACACTAGCCACTTTGAATTCACTCCGTGTTAAACACTACTGCTCGTGGATGAATGAAAATGTTAATTCTAATTCGATTGGAGTTGCAACTCAAACTACAGAATGCCAATGAACAGCATGACACCTTTAAAATGCGACTATTCACACGATCGATCAACAACTGGCACTTGAGCTGTTAAAATATCGTAATTCTTATTCAATCAACAGCATTAACCATTAAATTTCAATTTATTTAATTCATTTTTTGCCTTTTTGCTTTAGAATGGTTGAGCATTGAGGGGAGCAAAAAATGGATGGAAATGAATTAAATAAGGTAAAAGTGAAGCTAATGGCTGGCCAATAATTTAATAGTCCCTAAAAAAAAGAAGGAAAATTACGTAATTTTAAGAGCATGCGACCCAAAAGCTTTATGCTGTATGTGACATCATTTGCCATCGACCCTTTACATTCGAATCTGTAATATTTTTCCGATTTCAATTTCGCATGTAACTTTGCATTCACTTCTTATTAAATATGATTTAAGTCATTGAACGGAGCTTGTGGAATATTTTTTATAAGTACCAAAAAAAATTTAAATAGATTGAAATTCAGACAGTTGCCCAAATTGAATATCCAAACACATTATCCAAAAGAAGGAATTCCATTTAAATTATTTTAGTAAGAAGAAGTCCAACATTCATTTCTGACACTTTTTACTCATTCTTTCATCCATTTGTGAGTGCTTTTTTTTGTAAGAAGTGATTTTTTTCGCATTCTTTTCATTTTTATCTAACTGCCTGCTCATGTCGATTCCATTGCGAATTTAATTGATATTTCTTTCGGACACATTGTTGAACTCGTGATTATTGTAAATTCATGAACTACTTCAAGTACACACAATTCACCTGATCTGCTTTATTAAATTACATTACTCACATAACATATTAATGTTGATCCTATATATTATTAAGTGAATATTTTTTTGAAATTGAGCCATTACTCATGCTTATGATGTAATGAATTTTAAGCTCGATTAGCATTCAAATAAATAGAAAATAATGAGATTTAATGTAAAAAACACGCTTCCAATTTGTTATGCCTCATAACTTATGTGTTATGTTGATTCTTAATGATTTATTTTTGCAGAATGGTTTGGAGTTAAAGTTTGTCGAGTCTGTGAATCAGAAGTAATTTTAAGGCAGTATGCAAATCATAAGATTTCAATAAATAGACAAGATCACGAGTTCATGTAGCTTTGCATCCAATTCAAACGGATCTGTTCAAATTTAGCAATGACAGTGTCAGCAAAAACACTTAAATCGAATACAGCAGGTATGCGCAATAAAATAATAATAGCATTAACCACATTAACATTGCTTTAATCTTGATCAGCATCAACTTTAAAATTAGACTTCGATTCTCTATATTCAGTCATTAATATCTCAATATCAATAATATAATAACTGACCGTGTGAGTAAACTATGCGAAATCTCGAATTTCCATAACACTTATGCAGTATATTTTTCAACTGTCACAAGTGCTTCGTGAACAATCTTGTTCTCAGAAATCAACAAATACAGCACGCATTCATTTAACTTGTCAGGAATTGTCTCAAGTTTTTATGTTTTAATATTTACTTTTATTGTCCGATCAATGCTGACCATATTTAGAAGTTAAATTATTATTCAGCAGTAAGATACTTAAAAGTATTGTCCATTGAGTTACAAGAATTTATTTGTCAGTTATTTTAATTCATTGATGATTGTTTACAAATTTCAGTTGCATTTTCAAACAGGTAGATTGCTATTTGGGGCTGTTTAATTGTTACGTAACGCAAATAACTAACTTTAGGCTCATCTTCCTATTTACAGAATTTCCATGCAAAATGTCTTATTTTGTTTAAAATGTTACAAAAATCCAGACCCCTCCCCTCAGAGTATGGACTTAGTAAATGAACCCGAGGTCGGAAATGTTGATGCTGTTCAACCGGCTAAACTATATGTTGTTCCCTAGATTGAGTTGAGCTATCTCAAAGTGTCCATCTATCACTTCTAAGCCATTTAATCTAGAAAATTGCCAATACAAGAATTTATTCGCAAATAGAGCAGAAAAGCGCACTAGTCATTCATCCATGAACATTTAATCCACAACTTTTTTCTTGTCTACACAAAAGTTGAATAACACCACGTGAGCAGTTACACACTAGACATTCTATAACACATAAAAGCTAATAATAATGCTCGGAAATTTATTACACAAAAACATTTTTATGAGCTTTTTTTTTTTCTTGTGTGTCTCAAAGACTCTCTTTTTCTTCTTTCATGGCACTTGTCATGTGAGAAATGAAATTCACTTTCATTGTTATTCCTTTCTGCATACATTTGCATGTAAAATCAGGTTTTCACAATTTGTTGACTGGATGTTAGTCATATTTTATACTTTTTTTCACATGTTTACTGCACTTTTCCAGCACTTATAAACATTCTGTTCTTGACGCACTTACGAAATAAACTATTTCAAATCAACGACAACCGGGCAATGAGTATGAGAAGAGATGAAGGAACAGAAAATGTAGAAGAAAATAGAATTTAATGAAAAATGAAATACACAGAATCTATACGTGTGTAGCTTTTGATCTACGTCTTGTTACATTGGACTTGAGCAAAAAAAAAAAAAGTAAATGGTTAAAAAGGTCATTGGATGTGGATTTAGGCGCTTTTTGAGATTCATAAAAGGTTCAAGGTAATTGAGGATGTGCACAAATTATGGAATAAAGTTTCCCAAACTCATGACATCCTTCCATCATGAATAATTCTAGATTCAATCTTTAGATCCCGCTTCTTATTCTATAATTAATTGCTCAATATTTAGTCAGCCATAAAATTTCAGCACATCAAAAGCGCAACTCCGGCACTAAATTGCTAAAAAAATATGGATATAGATACATAAATAAACAAACAAACAAACACACGTTAAGATACATTAAGAAGTCACTCGCAGCATCAGAAACTTAGTAATATACATCAGAATTTCTCTATGAATACAGCATAAATGATGTGTAATGGAATTTGTATGTATTACTAATGATTTTGTATGGATCAATTATGAACGTTTTAAGTCTGTTGTATGAGTAAAGTGATGTAATTTATGGACGATCGTCAAAGTAGAAAAAGAGTAATTCTATTCTATAACCAATGATGAATTCAAAAAGAAAATAAGAATACGAAAGGTTGGCGTAGAGGTTCCAATATTTAGCGATTCTGTTCTGTTCTGAGGAATGACATCATAAATCATTTTGATGTTTCACGACTCATGCGTCGTTTATAAATGATGTCTATACTTTATAGAATTTCATAAAGCTCCACATTCATCCCTAGAAGTTGCACACCATTTCCAATCAAACTCTCAGCAGGTTCAAAGTTTCTTGAATATAAATTTTAATATGTCGCATATACGGCATGATATTTTAGTAAAAACAGCATTAACGATCACTCCAAAGGCAATAAATCGTCCAATTCTTGTCATCAACACACACCTCTCGACAAGAAACCTCTAAACAGAGCAGCCCAAGAACCAGAACAGTTTGGAAACAAGTTTTCATGTGATTCAACGAGCACAGCTAAGTGTAATGATATTATTCTCTTTTACTCCTTTTTACTCTATATTCTTACTGTCCATACATACAATTTCTTTTTTTTGCTTAGCAACTTTACATACAATTGTTGTTACTCTTAAATACTTCTTAGACTAGATGAACAGAATCGCATGCGATAAATCATCTCGTCTATAGAAAAGAAAAGTTATTTTTTTTTTTTGTATTCAGCATAATAGAATAAGAAAGGAATATAAACCACAACCATAAACGTGATTGTATTTGATAAGTTATCTGAAAATATTAACTGATGGGATGGAATAGAAGGAAGATATACTTTTAAGATTCAAAAATTCTTATGAAGTAATGTTGATGTTTTTGTGGTGATGTGAACAAAGTGTACTTTGTGAATTATAAACTTTTTTCTGCTGGAATTTTTTTAGTTTGTAGTTCAAGACAGTTTTGAGTGTTTTGAAGTAAGTTCACTGTCCACTGTTAATTGATCCATTAAGTCTGAATGTCCTTTAGTGTTCGAAATCAGCTCAAATTTCATATGGATCGACTTCGAGCTCTGATATTCAACCTAATCAAATTTGACATTAAAACCTTCAAAAATCACCAATTAACCCAACTAATTAAAATTAACAGCTATGTTGCTCAAACTAAATACCCCAAAAAATGCTTACAAATATGTTCCACTAAAATAATATCACTTACACCCAAAAAAGGATTTATGATTCATTTAATCATAAGGAGAATGAGAGAAATGGGTACTAATAACTCTAAATTACGTGAGACAATTTCTTTTTTTTCGGTCAACATGAAATTAATTCGACCATAATACCGCTTAAAATATTTTACTCAGTTCAGATTTTAATTGGCAATGATTTAGTGTCATTAGTCTGAAGTTGTTTGTTTCTGTCTTCGTTGCTCATGTGTTTTTATGTCGATGATTTAAAAAAGAGTTTCTTAACGAGATTTGCTGGAGGATGTTAAGGTCTTGTATTTCATATTGACCACTTGAATAACTATAGACCTAACAGGCCTAACAGGTGTACTCATTAGTATGACAATGTAAGTTAGGACTAGACTAATTTCCGTAAAGAACATGGTCTTCACTACAGAGCCAAGTCGCCTTATTAACGATAAGATTTGAAGTTGTCCTGACGACTGATCTCGACGAATTTTTACTCTAGATTTTTTAGCCACCACTCTTCAGCTCTTGATTCAATAATTTTGTTATTAAGTCTAAAGAACATCTCATCAAACAATTCCCATGGTCAAGTGCTAGTCACCCTCTTAAGTATGATAATAGCCACGCATTTCTCTTAACTCGATTCACATACAATGTTTACGAAGTAATTGAAATAAATTGAGTGCTTTTGCACAGAAAATTAACATCTCATTAAGTAGGCATAATAAGTGAATGATATATTGAGCTACGCATAATTTATTGATTTGTAGTTAATCGATACTAATTGGCTGTTCTTGGATTATTAAGTATACACTCTTTAATGGGTGTTAATTTACTGGCAATGAATTATTTTGAGGAACTGAATTGTTTAGTATCCTCAAAATAACTCAGCAATAAATTCAACATAATAAATAAAATAAACAGCATAAAAATCTTTGATAGTCTAAAGAAACCTCTCAAATGTTTCGTGATGAACATTTGCACAGCTTTCTTGTGGTTTGAGAAAAAAGAAACCGCTTCTGAAGCATAAATAAGATATTGAGCTTTACAAGATTGGTACTAAAGATGGTATCTTTATGATTATGACGTTTATGATTATGTATTTTTTCAGTACTACAAATGCTGTTTTTCTTTTGTAAGGAAATTCTTTGTTCTTTTTGAATGGCACTTAAGGATTTTTGGAAAAAATTATATGGATGTGGATGCACAATTGGAAATAATTTTATAAAATTCTAAAGGAATCTTGGCGTTTGCATTTTTATGCATTTTGGTGCATAAAATGTTGCATGATGTATGTTGTCTGGATATCAAGTTATAGCACGCAAAATTTGTTGTTAAAAATCAACATAACTTAGCACATTCTCCATCAAGTAAGCCCTTAAAGGATCAGAGATTCATGTCAAGAGCAAACGTCTTGTAGCTTCTTTTGAAAATGCAATTAATCCAGTTCATGCCCATAGTAATTATCGCAAACATGCGAGCTATTTATTTTTGATATTCAATTATTCCTGCCACTTTACCTACCCTCAGGATAAATGGTTAAATGAAGTCATAATTGATTTCGTGTGTTCTAAATGTGAAAATTATCAAAGTCACTCAACACATTAATCAAGCTGTATTTAAATAGTTCAATGACCGATTACAATATTCTCGAGTTACATAAATACATAAATGAAAGCTCATCATGATGTTCAAACAATAAATCATATCACAAGAGGCAATTAAATTCCTCAATCACAGGACTATTGGACATCATTTATCATAATTCAGTTATGTCATTCTAAATCTACAATGACTGATCAGAACATCCGGAATTTTTTTTTCTATTTCAAGGACAATTTTACACACACTCAGTCACATGAAATATCGATATGTTGGAGATAAGATTATTCCTAAAGTGTTGTGATTAATGACGCAATGAAATGATGTTATGAGATTTATACATTTTTTACTTGAGAATGATAGATGATGATGTCTTTTACTCAAAAAAAGGGTTAAAAGGCCTATTGCGTACATGTTTGCGTTGAATTTTTATCTTATTATGTTCTTTTGTTTAACAAACTTTCACATAATGTTGATTATGATGATGGATAAGATGCTTTGTGGGAACTAAGATATTTTTAGATTTTTCATTGATTTTTTTCTATCGACACAAAAATGCTTTTAAACATTTTGGCAACAAATGAAATTTAAGACAATTGCAAACAGATCGAAAAGTCATGTTTACCAATAAAAAGATTCCGCATCTAGATCAGCGATTCCTTGCAGCACACATCAACATGTACTTCAAGTTGCAATAAAAGATTTTATCCAGTGGCAAAAATGAAAAGTTCAAAAGTGTTTTAAGCTTCGAATGATTGGATGTAATTTAAATAATTTTAATTCAAGTCTGTGCTGCAAAGAGCGCTGCCATTTATGGAAATGTAAAATCATTTAAAGAAGCAATAAAAGCATGAAAATTTCATTAAATTTTTAATCATTTTTATGACGCCTTATTCCTAGTTACAAGTTATTTGTAGGAAGAATTATAGTCAGGTTGCCTATACGGTTTGCATTGTACATGTATTTCACAGCATTAAAGTCTGTTTTGGTAGAAAAACACTAATTTTAATTATAGCAAAATTAAGGAAAAACCATAAAAGATTATTGGATATAAATTCTCAAGAAAAAGATAATTCGCTTTTTCGAAATCGGTCGTTAAATTTCTTATCTGACTTCACATCTCAAGAGTCTTACTCCACTTGAATATTACAAACTTTCATCTCCTTCACAGCACAAAAAGAATAAATTTAAGCAATTTAAATCAACACTTTGTGTTACAATCCATTAAACAAGTTAAATGCATAAGCACGTCCTTAATTTTAAATCTTTGACTTAAAAAACACAGAGTCTGGTTGGAATCTGGTAAGTTAAACACCAACGAAACTAAAGACATCAATTTGTTATTTCAATTGTATACAACATAACATGTAATTACACGACATTCATCTCTTACAACTCCAAATTGTAGACAATTTACATAAATCTTCACAAAGTAAGAATGTCTTGAACTACTTAAGTTTATAGAAAATATAAATAACATCAACAAGCATGTTAAGGGTGCATGTGGTGTGAGAAATTGAGAGAGTAACATACAGTGTCAGGTTGTAAAGCAGAAAAAAACTGTCACTGAGCATAAAGATGATTGATTGTCACTTCAGATCGTATTGGAAACAATTTATCACATTTTTAAGATTTATTGCGTAATAATTAGGCTCGAATTTTCAATTTCTGCTTTATAATGAGGAAAATGATATTAATTTAGTCGATGATGGGTTGATGCTGTTCTGTTTATATTAGGAGAGGTTAAGATTGATGAATGTGGTTGAAATTTAGTGGATCAAAGGCTTTAAGCCGAGCGGATCCATATGGCGAACATTTGCAGTAATTGTGTCGAAATCACTCGACAGGGTGCCGTCAGGGCAACTTTGCGTCTTTTCGTTATTACCACGCGATGACCTATATAACGCATCTAACCTTAAAACACAACAAATTACAACTTGATCTCAGTAATTTAGAAGCTTTTAAGCTAAGAATCAATCGGAATTCCTAGTAACAAAAACTCAATGAAAATCCGAAATTCTACAATTTCAACTTCTTGTTGCTTCCACTAGCTAACTATACAAGTAATCGAATGACATGACGAAAAGATACCATCAACAGAGAGTCAATAGCAACATTATAAATAATTCATGAATGAAAAATCGCAATAAACAATACAGTAATTTATCAATCAATCAATTCCCGTTGAAAACGAATAAATAAGCGAATGATCAAGTTGTAAACTGGCAGTGACTTCCAATTTTTTTTACAACATCAATAATTTATGACATATGATTGATAAGGTTTTGTGCAAATACTCATATGTCAATATTATTCTCATCTCTAGAACAACAACATGCTTATGAGATTGGACTGAATCTCTAGCCTCGCGAAATAAAACTTTTCATATCTTTTTATTGTTTTCATTTTTAGTACAAACATAATCTTTTATGGGCTTTTAAGCTTTCTTTATATCTTATTTCATGGGATTATTGATACACATATATAAGACAGATTTGGCATTGAATTATTATCGATAAATAACTTATTTCTTTTTTTTTTTTTATTTCGCAGACCTTTCTCAACATGGAAATAAAAACATACAACGTAGTGAGACTTACATCATGTGGAATGGCAAGAAGAAATATAAAAATTATGCCAAGCAGAACAATAAAATGAAAAAGAAAACAAAAACGATTCTTTATCTACGCATCGAATGAATTACTTCCATTTTTGGGAGCGATTTATGAGCAATAAGAGGTGGAAAGTTTGTTATGGTCAATAGACTGGATGTTGTCAATTGTACTTAAAGTTCTTAGGATCTATCGTTGAATTGAATGAATTTTGATCTGAATTGGACGGGAAGTGATCAAGTGATGATTTAAATATGAGCTGTAGTCGTCCTTTACTTCATCTATAACAGTGGATGACAACCAGTGCATCATGGTACACCATAGTGCCGCTTAAATTCTTAGAAAATGCCATAAACCGTATGCAGTGTGCGCTACTGATTGAGGCTTTCCACCAAAGTGTGCCATGAAAAATGAAATTTTGCCCACCACTGATCTACATCCTCAATATTTCATGCTCCTTTCGAAAATTCTTCAACATAACTATATCAAGATCAAAAAACCACACCTTCACGAATGTCCATTCAATTGAATTTAATGAAATTTACTCAATTGGCCTGGCAATCAGTAATCGATGGCAGTAAACACGAACAAATAAAATTGATTGCAAAAAAAGTTATTATCTCGTTTAAATAATTCGAATTTCATCATGAATGACATGCTGAATGATTGGAACGAATTGAGCAGTATGGCATGCTTTGGAATGAACTCTTGGAATTTCTTAAGTGCCTCTCTTTTAACATTCTTATTAAAATTTAATCTTTTCATATTCAATTTTACTGTCTCCTTTATCAAAGATGAAAAATTTCAATTTTCTGTGGTGATCAATCAATTTATTGTGTGCCTGTATATCTGGATCTTTCTCTTTTATGCTAAGGAATGTAGGAGTGTAAAGTAATGAAATTTATTAAATTAAAATGATGATCGAAGGAAATTAATTTGAGGTTACTGTTATGGATGAGGAAATGTCAAGTAGATTTACAGCATCAGGTATTAACCGACTTATGGTTTTTGAAGATTGCCAACATTTTTCATCCCAGATTCACGTCAGATTCTCATAAAGAATGACTTTGCGCTTTATAAGTCTTTAAATAAACAAAATTCTTGAGGTTTCTACCTTACATTAGCAATATGACAAGCAGAAATAGATTCATTTAAATTTATTTGTTACGGATGACATGACTTGAAGCTTTCTTTCTTGTGAAATTCTTTCCGACAACCGCATTTGATTCCCTTATTCCAACAAAAAAAGAACTTTCATTTTCTTTTTGAGCACATAAATTGATTTAAAGACTGAAATGATCAATTTATCTTTTGTCATTTGGCTCCTTTATCATTTGTCATCGTTACGGGCAGTTTTTTATTGTGACGGGGAAAGAAAATGAAGTCATCAACTCAATTTAAATTGATTGAAATCTTGGAACGAATATAAAAAGCTATCTTTTTTCATCGTCATAGCGGAAAGTGAACCTTTGGGGTTGAAACTTTTTTCATGCTTTAATATTAGCAGTGTCTTTGAAGTTCAAATGTAAGCAAATTCTCAGTGGAACAGCTACTTATAAATAAATTTCTACAATTTGTTTGATAAGTTATGAAGTCATTAGAATTATTTTAGTTGTTTCCATAGATTTTTTAAAATAAATATCATTAGCGTGGGTTGCATTGTTGACCAGAGACACTTTATTGACTGAAATTGTTAGCAATCTGTCGTTTGCCACAGCTTTTATATTTAGTAAAAGGTCAATAACAGTGTCTCGACAGGTGAAATCTGGTGAAATTATTTTAGCAGAGCTGGTAATTTGGATGCTTACGTATCATGACTTAAGTCATGTAATCTATATTACAGCCATGACTCTACGATACTGCATCAAATTTTCCCTAGTTCCAGCATCAAGTAATCATCACTGAATGTGAAATTGATTGATTTTCTAAGTATTCCTAACCAGAACCAAATTTAGATTCAATTCCAAAGAATCTAATTCAATATCTCTTTTGAAACCCCACAAAAAAGCACCGGATATGAAATATTGACAGAAATCAATATCACGTTAGATCATTCAGTCGAAAAAATTTAATTCAAATAAAGCATATATCACAAAAAAAACTTCAAACATTTGATCCCATAAAAAATCTACATTTCAAGGCACTCGTATCGATGAAGCATAAATTTACGCTCACAAAGTGCCAAAAAAAATGTCATTGCCATTTCCCATTAAAATGATGAAATATCTTCAATTCTCCTGAGAAGATAACGTAAATAGAGAGACATGACGAGTTATGATGACTTTTTTTTGTCCTCTCTACACAGTGACAGATGATTTCAAGACAAATTTATCCTTAAATTGAATCATCTTTATGTCTACTCAGTCAGTCTACAGTGATAATAAATGTGAAACGACTTCAAGACGCAAAAGATCTTAAAAATGCACGAAAAAAGTTTCGAATAATTTTTACATGCATAAATTTCAGGAATTGTGATGCGTTAGAATATAAAAGTTGACATAACATGACCATAAATTGGCAATTTATTCGTACCCTTCAAATTCCTAGCTATTTTGGGACAGACAAGATGATTGAGATGGGAACATAGACAGGATATTGTGAGATTAGATTGTTGATAGCTTTTGAGTACGGATTGGATCATTTTAATATTGTCGAGTAGTTTGGTGCTTTAAAATTGGATCAAGCAGACGATAAATTTAGTATATCTAACAAATTGTTGAATATTAAGGTTCCTTCTATATTTACATAACTCTTAATCAGACAGACTTCATAAGCAGTCGAGCCTAAAATTGTTCAAGCTTTTTTCCACGAAAAGTCCCAAAAATCTCCTTAATGAATTGATCTACAGCATCTACCAATAAATTTTACGCAGAATTCTTTTATTTACATCGTCAGCTTATTACACTTCCTTTACAAATGTTTATCATTACTGTACATATCTAATAAATTTCAACATTATTTCCTCATACAAGATGAAATTGAAATACCAAAGAGATTTATGACTTCAAGGAAGGAAGAATGTTTTAATAAACAAAGGAGGAAAGAAAAAGAAACTTGCTGAATTGTTTTTGTACGAAAAAATGTGAAGCTTCCTTTCAGTTATGCCGACTATTTTTATGAATGCCGGCAAGTGAATTGGCTGTTCATTCTGAGTAAAATCAATAAAACTTAATTAACAACAACAATTCATGCTAATGAACTTCTTTGGATGTAATCAATATTAAATGAGTTCCAAATAGGATGTGATTTGTGGTTGAATTGAGGATATTTATTGCTGCTTGATTTAATCAGAATCGATCTTGAGTTTGAGTATTAACTTTGGTTGCTTGGAAGTGTCCAAAAACTTTATTTCTTGGCTTCAAGATCCTTATTTATTTCACTATCTGGGAACAAGCTTCACGATCTATCATGTAATGCAAATTACTCATCCGTCTTGTTAACCGAACAACACACCGTGTTCGCTAGGACACCAGTATGTCACCGCATTAAAGTGAGTTACCAACCGATTACCAATTTTTTTATTTCCCAAATATTTCCATGAAAAACCATCAAATCTATCATGTGTTATACATTTTTGGATAGGCAATCTACTTTTCTATATTTTGGCAGTAAAATTTTTGGAAAATTTTCAAGTAAAATAGTCATTTTGGGTATAAAACGCATTTGATTTACGTTAAGTTTCAATATTTTTGTGATTTCTCAACAATGGAATTATGAGAAGCCTTGGCAAATCTATTGCTTATATAAATGTCAAAAACTTAGTTTCAGAATAATTTTTGTCCTGAAGTTTTCACTTCAATTATTTTGATAATCTTATTTTATGTTATTTGATTTTTAATAAGCTT
This sequence comes from Chironomus tepperi, assembly GCF_022539635.2. NCBI lineage: Eukaryota > Metazoa > Arthropoda > Insecta > Diptera > Chironomidae > Chironomus > Chironomus tepperi. Next base: position 709,544 of record NW_027226601.1, on the reverse strand, counting down.
TCACTCAAGGATAAAGCATAGGAATCAATGGAAAAGTTCCAAAAGAATTTTTTGCAACTTTTCCGCCATTTGAATTTTTTACACGATTTTTTTGTAATCAGAATGGAAACCGCATGGTTCTGAAATGAACACAACTAAAACTAGAAGAACTCAAAGTTGTAGTAAAATGAAATATTCATGTGACAAAAAGTAAAAGTTTGATTTTTTGAGTTTTAATGAAGAATAATATTTTTAATTGATTGAAATTGCAATAATATTGCATAATTCATCATTTTATTACATTAAAACATAAATAGAAGTCGAATTAAGAGTTTTTGAAAAATTTGATTTTGAAAATTTGGAATATTTCACACCTTTGAGCTCTTCTAGTTTTAGTTGTGTTCATTTCAAAACCATGCTTTCCAGGACAAGATGGCGGAAAAGTTGCCATAAATTTTGGAACTACGTCGCCGTATTAGCGCAAATTTGCAAAGACGACCCCGTGACGACGTACTTCAGCCTATTTTTATTACAGTTTATTGACATTTATATAAGCGAAAATGTCAGTACGTCGTAATTGTACCTGTTTTATACCCAAAATCTATTTTACTTGAAAATCGGGCTATGTAAAATAATGTAATATTGTTAAACGTCAACACTAAATCTTTTAAATTCACTCTCGAAGTCGTCAACACTAAATCTTTTAAATTCACTCTCGAGTCAAGTGCCATTTATACAAACATTTTCATGTTGAGATGTGCCCACAGCAATGAATTGATCATTTAACATGGTGTTCCTTTTTTGTCTTATCTCATTTTACATGCGATAAAGACAGACGCTTCATGAATTATTTTTTTACGCTTGTCATTTTCCTGTTTTATCTGCTTTACAAGAGAACTTTGACTTAAAGAATTGTGTTGTGCTGAAGGAGCTATGGTGGTTGTATTGTAATTAATTAAGGGTTTATGTTGAGGCTTATGAAAGGTTAAGGTTTCAGTTGCGAAATTTGAGAATTTTGACTTTATCCAAGATATTTAAATGTGGTGTTTAAAGAACATAAGCGTATTCAGGCGATACCCGAGTAATCGTTATTGCTTTTATACTATTCAAGATAGTGAAGCATCTAGTATTGGTAATTGGCAAAGGACAGCCTTCTTTAGAATTTCAGACGCCAAATATGAGATACCATAGATCACACATGATCTGAATGACTAGCGAAGTAAGTAGATAAGTATAATTCAAGCTTGACAGAAAATTAAAATTTAATCGGTTTTAAAAAGATCCAGAAGCTCATCCAAACTATAAATCAGACATAAAGCTAATCACATCAATATTCCAGGTGATTAAAAGCAGAAGGAAAAACTTTTCAGCATAAGACATTAATATTATCATCATATGAAGCGTATGCATTTAATTAATTGCAGACATTTCAACTTGTTGGTATGTCCTTGAGAAATTTCTTATTATTTTTTCTCGATTGAATCTAGTCGCTTCCATATAATTGATTAGTCAATCAGTGTACAAATTGGTAAGTGGAAAACAAGTTTATTTAAAATTATAATGAACTCCTGCTATTTCCATAAACTGATAAGGCACCGAGTACAAATGAGACTTTAAGATTCTCGACAAGTACAAATTATGCGCAGGAATTCTCAGAAACAATTCGCTGATAAGCATTCTTGTCGAGATTTTTATATCGAATTTTATGCATAAGTTCTGCATTACTTTTTTTCTGCTACTTCCAATGCGATCACATTAAATGTCCATAAATAGAATGAGCATAAAAATGATGAAGTTGTAGAATTTTGTTTTTATTTGCAATAAAAATAAGACAGAGGCAATTCGTAATCGTCTTGTACTTCATACTTTTTCTTTCCTGTCCATTCCTCTCGTCTCAAGGAACTGCAAAAATTATTACAGCATTAATTTTTTACTCTTTCAATAAATTTAACATTTCACATAAATAAATATAAAAATTATATTTAATAAATCAACTTATATTAATGACTAAGACGCATTTCCTCACGCAATATGGCAGGTGATGCAACTTTTGTTTGTTATTGTCTAGACATCGTAAACTTCGAAATTGTTTAACAGATTTCAAGAATTATATTCAATTTACAATTAAACTTAATTATTTGAAAGGTCAAGCTGATCCCTTAATTAATCAAAATGTACAATCCAAAGCAATCGAAAAGCTTGCAAAAAAGCAATAAAAGAGCAACCACAGCACCAAAAGAATACAACTAGGGGAGAAAAGATGTATACAATGAGCACTGAGCTTGTCTGTCTCAATAAATTCCATGCTTCATCTTTTTGCTTTAGCTTTATATGCCTTCATAACTTTAATGATATGTCTGTTCGAATTAAGAGAAATATTTTTTTAATTGTCCTTAACCCGACCCGTAATCGAGAGCTTTTACTACGATAGGATCTTCTTAGGTATATCAAAATTGAAAAGTTGACCCAAACATCCTAGTTTCTAAAACTGTCTTGTACGTTCATGTATAAATATGAATTATTATGCTAATCGGGTTAATGTCGTAAGTGTAGCAAAGTAGTGTCCCAATTGGAATTGCAGAAAAGCTTCAACCATTAATCGTCAAAATATTAATCAACAGGATGAATAATAATTCAATTAGATTGAAGTCATGATAAATTGTAGTGTGTTATCCCGCTGGGATTAGATGCTCATTAATACGATGCTGTTAGGTCTTAATCATATTTTTTTTATAAATATAATACCTTTCAATACACGATGGACGATCGCAAAGCGTAAAATAGTTTTTAATTTCATTTTTTTTTATCTCCTTTTCGCATTTTTTAAATCTTATGGATTTTGACATTTTATTTGTACTCTTCGTATCTAATCGCATCAGTGGGCATTACTGGCCAATTCCTTTACATTCGATCGAATTCTCAAAAATATCCATTTTATGTGAGTTTACATACAGTCATGTGAGCTATAATGTTTAATTTAATAATCTACAATTTGACTTGACACATTGATTACTACTACTCAACATTTTGTGTCATAATTAACTGACATAAGGAGGCACTTACCGAGACAGTCAACTTCATCGGCTTTAAAGCGAATGACGGCAGGTAGGAGGAAAAAAATTGCGGATAGTTGTAATCCATGCGTAAATGTATTAACAATTAATCCAACAAACATAACTATCCAACCGAATCCAGCCTCGGGATAATAGCGTCGACAGATGAGACGACGTGCAGCCATAAGTTGTTGAAATGTCGGTGTATGTTTTCTATTTTTGCCATTTGACAGATTATGGCTCCCATTAGAATGCTTTTCATTTGATTCAAGCGGTGTTGTTGTTATAAGAGGCCACGAAAGGGCTCTTATGAGCGATGCCATGTAATATGTTCTTATGTCTCGCACTTGAAAACCTTATTAATCCATTTTCATAACGACGCATCCATTGCACTTTATTGATAGGTAATTAATTTTTATGGATAGCTTTTGTGTCTGTGTTTATTGCCAACACTCTTTATCGAATACATTATATTTCACTTTATGCATGAATTGGCATGAATTAAAATCTTTGTATTTTTATTTTATTTTATTTTCACAAGAATAAACTTTTTGTTATTTTAATTCTTTTTAAAGCGCTATTACCGTAGTAATTAATGAACTGGCTATTAAATTTGATTGAGTAAATTTATCACACGAAAAATATTTTTCTTCTTTACAATTTTTCACTTTTCTTTGCTGTTTTATTTTGCACGTATGCTTTAGATTTTTAATTAAGTTGCCGCACTTGTGTTTTTAATGACTAAAGTGTATCTTGATAAAAAATTAACCCAGATAATTATCTACGAATATGTACACTAATCACTTTGTTTTAATTTTTCTTGATTTGCAAAACTGATAAGAAATTTTATGATTGTTTTGATTAAAATTTATTTTTGTTGCAAAACCTTTCAATTCCTTGAAACATAAAACATTTGTATGGTTCAACGCCAACTTCACTTGTAATTTGAAAGGTTTTATCAATATTCAAATTTGACACGTTACAAAATTCCACAGAAAATCAATTTTTCTATAATTAATAACGTGTTCCATGAATCCAATTGATTTAAATCACCTTCAATGTGTCCATATTAATGATTAACAATAATTTCTTCAAGATAAAATCTTATCATCATTAAAAATAAGCATGTACACATATATTTTATAAGTGTGAAATTAATTATACTTTCGGAGAAGCTTTTCTTTATTTGATAATCGGATTAAATCAATCTTACATGATATTTAGGTACGCACTTTAAGTCTGTATACAATAAATTTTATGGTCTTTTGTAAGACTCATTATTTTTACATTTAATTAGTTTTTGACCAAGCATGGGACATGTTGATTGATACTTTATCATTTCACAAAAAATTTCACTTTACAAGTGATGTTTAATTTTTCACGGACGATATTTTATTACTACACAAAAGATATCCAATGGAATGTTTTATTGTTAATCAACAAATGAATGCATATCCCCTCCTCATGTGATCCAAAAATGGTCACAGATGCTCGTAATTTCACGATATCATATATCATATGTCATCAATCACAAGTTGCGACAAGTGTCTTCTTGCTGTATGCAGCTTATTATTCTTACTTCATTCAACATTGTCTTACAGCATTTCACTTAATTTATGTGAGAATGGTCATTTTCTGCTATCACGATGCATCCATAAGCACTTTTTTGTTTGCAAATGATTATTGGTATAGTCTGTGTGGACTGTCCAACGATTATAAACAACCAATAATTTACATTTATAATTAATTCGTATGCTATGAATTTTCTTTAATTCCACACATTTGACTCACAGTATATCATTACTTTATTGTCTTATTTTTACCACAATATTATGACTTAGACAACATTCGCATAAATCAAATCAACTTATTGGTATCGTAAGTAACAATAATGAGCTTTTAAGTGCCTGATCATTGCCATATTTATTTGAAATGATTTGTAATTGAACAAAAAAACACGAAAAAAGCCGGAGAAAATGGATAGAGATGTATAAAATCTTGTCTTATCCCGAGAGCGTCTGCTTCGTTTCGAAGATATCAAGAGACTGAAGAAAAAAATTTACTTTTCTTCGTTCCTTATTTTATTTTTGCCCAACGTAGAGCTGTTGGGACTAAGAAGAGGAGAAAAAAAAGTGCTGAATGAAAAATATTGTGTACACAAGCTCTTCACGTTTCGATGCCTGACAATAAACTTTGAGAGTACCACGTTAAAATCTCCTCTTTGTTTTTATTATTTTGTTCAAAAGCGACATTAATACTTGAGATGATATTACGATGCCACTGGATGTTTGTACTTGAGATGAATTTGTGTATTTAAGGGAGAATGAATTGTTGTATAGGATAAATGAATTGTCTGATAATCACATTTTGAGAGCGATGATATACATTACGTGGAAAAGATGTTTTCAGATTGACAGATACGATTAAGCATGATGTATCTTCATAGTCATGATACAATCATGAACTTTTAACGGATTTTAAATTATTGAACTTTTAACGAAACTTTCTTAACTCAAAGTATCGTTAAATTTTAAATCTTAGAAATCCGTTATATTTGTGTTGTTTTTCAAATCACATTGATGTGAAATATTTATAACTTTTAATTTAATTAAGAAATCAACAACTTTTGAACAAGATGAATGAAAACTATAAAATAATAAGTAAGATTGGACAAGGAGCATTTGGGTAATGAATTGAATTTCACCAGAATCATGAAAATCGCATTAAATTTAATACTTTTTCAGAAATGTTTTTTTGGTTAATAATTCACGCAAAGAAAATCTGGTAATAAAATTATTAATTATAGTAATGAAGTCATTAATTAGAGATATTTTAATTTATTCAGGTTATTAAAAGCATACCATTGAAGCAATTTACTCGTTATGTTAACAATGAATTGGAAATTCTTAAAAATTTGGATCATCCTAGAATAATTAAATTTATTGAATTCTTTCCGTCTAAAAACGATTACAATTTTGTCATGGAATATGCTGAGAATGGAACATTAAGGACACTCATTTTTAGGTATCAAGAACGTAAATGGAAAATGACTGGTAGTGATCTCGTCGAAATATTTATGGACATAGCTTATGGACTAAAATTTTTGCACTCTAAAAATATAATTCATCGTGATGTTAAGCCAGAGAACATTTTAATGACTTCTGATTATAGAATCAAATTAGCTGATTTTGGTGTTAGCAAGATTGTTAGTGATTGTTTCCCACAAGTTCATACTTCAATTGGATCTTTAGCATACATGAGTCCGGAAGTTTATCTACATCGTCCATACGGTAAAAAGTGTGACATTTGGGCACTTGGATTAATATTTTATGAAATGGCAATGATGAAATATCCGTTCACTCAAGTTGTAAGTAGTCGCTGCATAAATTATCTTAAAATACAAAATGTCTTAATATTTTTACTTCTTATAGGATAGAGCTCGTATCTTAAATTCAGTATTGACTTTCACATGTCCAAAAGTCGATTGGATTAGCCGTAAATATGATCCAAATTATCAACAAGTCTTAGAAATGATGTTGCAACGTGATCCAGAGAAGCGCAAGGATATTAGCACAATTTGTAGATTTCCTTCCTTTGCTAGACAATTAATATTGTTGGAAAATGAATACATTATGTACTGTGTCGGAAAGAGGAACGAACTTGCTAGCAAGTTGAGACTTGAACATGGATTATTGTAAATGAAAATTTGTTTGCTCTGTTTTAGAAGCTTAATTGTCTACTTTTAAATACCTATTCTTAAATATGTTAAGTAACAGTTCATTATTTTAAAAACGATTTAACTTTAGTCAATTATCACATAAATTAATAAATATCTAAGACTTTATGCATGGAAACGACAAAAGTTGACTTATGAGAATAATTTTAGTACTTAAGCAGGCAGTTCTATTTTACTTCTCGCGAACTCACGTTCACAAAGGTAAACATCACGTTCTACATTAGCTTAAAACTTTTTCACTTCCTTGATAAATCTTTTTTTGCTTTTTTTCATATTTTTAGGATTCTGGGGTTGGAAACATAATGGAAATTTGGAATCGACTGACTAGTGAATGTATATGGATTATTGGATGCATATGTATTACCGATTGAACCGTTATTGTGAAGGCAGTAAGAAGATAAAGAAGATAAGCAGTCATTGTGACAAATTGGAACTAAATATTGAAAGACATAAAAGGACACAATTCAAAATTTCATAAGCAATGTATCAGTTGAATCACTAAGACAATGTCAATAACACAAAATAACCTCAAGCACTGACAAAATTCCGACAACATTGTTGGCCAGCAACAAGATTTTATTTATACTTTGCTTAATATTTCTCAGTTATTGTTGCTAAAACTCATTACAGCATGCTGCTGGTACCTGAAATTAGAACTGCAGAAAATCCAAAAATAACCCCTAGAGGAAGTGAAACTTTTGACATTTCAATCTGGTATCATCTTGCCAAAAATAAGCATTCTCATCCCCTTCTCAATAATTTTCAACAAATTTGCTGAGCACAGCAAAAGAAATAAGAATTTCCATTTCAAAAATTGAAATTATGATAAGACACAAATGTCGAAGAAGAACGAGCGAAAAGAACTGAACAGCCTTTATCAGCGTTCAATGATTAAAAGCTTTTCGTATTTCGTGTATGTTATTAAACGTCATGCATGCGATATTAAAAGGCAACAACGAAAATCACTTAAATTCCTCTTGCCTTAAAGTAATATTTACATTGACTGATATGGCATGCTTGCTGTGTGTGCGAATTAAATTCATCATCTTAATGTATTATTATCTGATTTGTATTTTGATTCGACTGCCTGACTGTCATCCAAAAATGGGTTAAATTAAAAATGCATTTAAGATGATTTTGTAGGAGGTATGACAGCCAGCAACAAATATTACTTATCAGGGATCGGACACCTGCTATCCAGAGTACCTTAAAAGGCTTACACATTTGGTACCATAATCATATATACTCAGATCAGTCATAAAGGTTCCTTATAGTGTATGTCGCATAACCGACTAAAGAAATCCATTCAAGCTGCCTGCTTTATCATCATATTATGTTGTTATAATTAATATAATCTATGACCGCTTATAGGTGTCTGACTGCTTGCTTGCAAACAGATGCAATAGTAGCTGACTGCATTTTTACTGTCAGATCAATTTTCAATTTACTTAATATGACCTTAATACCCTGAAAATTGTCAATAATAGCCTTTATCGGAACGGCTGGATGTTGTTGAGGAGAAGAAGTGATAAACCGCAATTATAAATAGCAATTCCACATATTAAATTATTATATATGCTGGTGATGATGAAACTTGAGATGGAATTCAAGGCATTTAATTTTAACACTTGATTTATACGTGCTTCTTCCATATCACCGAACTTTTTTTTCCTTCTTTGCCTTTTTTTTTTATTGATCTCAATGAATTGCAGAAAAAGCAAAAAAAAAAATTTAATTGTAGAAATGGACATAAATACAAAAGAACTTCAGCAAGACAAAAAAACAAGAAGACATGCAATAACTTTTATGGCAAATTGAGTTTCCAACTGGGAATGTTTTATGTATTTGGAATCAAGAGAAGCTATTTAAGCATCGATATTTATGTAAATTGATCAAGATCAATTAGGAGTATTGTCAAGTTGATGCTTTTTTTGCTGGATCATATTACAATAATACAGTGATGGTCAACCTGTGTGCTGACAAAAAATGTTGGAAATCCCGTGAGCTGCATGTCGTGTTTGGATTCGGTTAAGACTTACGATCAGAGTGTGCCGCGAAAAATAAAAGAATGTTCACAACTGGAATAACATATTGACAGAACTGAGCAACATTGTGTAAATTGCAATCTGCTGGATGTTACTTGAGGTATTTATTGGATGCTGATTCGTTTGGAACGGACTCAAGCTGACTTTTCCATACACAATTCGAGTCTATCTCGATCTCTGATTCGTAATCTTATGCCGCAAGACAGAAGGAGTAATTTAAAGAGTTAAGATGGAAGGAAAACGTTATCTGCTAGCAACTGGTCCACTAGATTACTAGATCACTTGTGGACAGCACAAAGTTTGACTTAAGTCAATCAAAATTCAACTCAAAATAGTTATCAAACCTGAAACTCTATTAAAATACCTTTCATATGTCTGGATGACTTACGATGTATCAAGAAAATAGACATTCAGTCCATAAAAATCATTCCAATCTTGTAAATTAATAAAAATTCATGAAGCCTCACGTAGTTTAATTATAATTTATAAGCGTAAACTACAGGAGTCGACCTGACATACGATTAGTCATTAATTAATTACACATGACTTTACCAACCATAAGTTAATTGTTTTAAAAAGTTATGCTCTACATTCTATGCTATCATTACATCATTAATGACTGATAATCGACCAGTATGCAGTGCCAATTTATGTTGTAAATATCCTCAAACCATAATAAAATATTCAATGTGTGAGAATTTTGATTAATTTTCATCCTTTTTCATCGACATCCAGCAATTTAAGTTCATTGTATACAGTCATAAATAAAAATAACATGAGAAATTGCTTCATTATCAATTACAAGCTGATTGTAGGTAAAACATGTTTCATATTCAACAGATCTTGATAAATGTTATCTCGAACGTACGACAAACACATAAGTTCTTGTTCCAGCTTCAATATTCTTGCTTTCTTTACGCATTCTTAATTTTTCATTTTTGCTGGTTATCATTAAGGCGTAGAATAAGCACATAAAAAGGAATGAAATAAAATTAACACGCTGTTATATTGCAATTACGTACTCATATTGTTGTTCTGCATATTATGTAAAAGATTTGCATTGAGACAATCAGTGTGATATTGCTGATGTTGGTACTTTTGATTACAGTAGAAGGATTGAAGGACACAAAGCCTGCTAAGTCGTCGAATTAATAGTAAGAAGCAACAAAGTTGCTTGGGAGAATTGAGGAAGCCAATTGTCAAGTATGTACCTCCTCTTGGTATTCACTTATATCGCTAAATACATCACTGGCAACCGAGTTATGTGTCGCGATAAGTACTTGACTACCCATCATTGCCTGGAGGGTAGAAGCACCACAATCAGGGTAGTAAGGCTTACAACCGACCATTTAAGAAATCAACTTAAGCAACAAATGCGAAGTTGCTTTGAATGTACCGTCAAGTCTGATTTCGATCAATTGTTACTGTCAAAACAAGATTCGAAGCATTGTGCCGCTCGGGTACATTTTAGATCGCATCCCAACTCCCAGTAGCCAATGCTTTATGTGTTTTCTGAGAGTCAATTAAAGTTAATTCTCTACGGTTCTATTCGTTTGGATCTACTATATTGTCGTGTAGTATAGTTTGAGTAACTTTATCAACTTTTCCTTTTAAATCAATTACGACCCACTCATTTTGAGGTTATGTATTCAAATTTATAAGTCGATTCTTGAATTCTAAGTCTTTTGACACTTAAATCTGACAAATAAGCCTTATTTTTGACAGACTTTATTGAATTGAGCATAAAACTCTCCATATACAGAACATTTCTTAGCTTCATCAAAACAGCATGCCTTAATGATCATCAAATAGCAAGAAAATAAGAATATGTTGAAAAAGCAAAGTTACTGCCGTAGTTACGATTTTAACTTTAAATGGTTGTAATTTCAACTACAACCGTAAATCATAAGAAGCTATAAATTATTCAATAAAAAAGCCTCAATACCCTACATGAATGTTTATATCACTTTAATCATATGAAATGATTTTAAGAAAGAAATAGGCAATGAACATTAAAAAGAGTGAAGCACATTGTGAGGGATATTTTAAAGGGGTGTATGTCAAGATCATGATGATATCGATTATTGTAATAATTGCGTGTTTAAATTGCACTTAATCATAGGTTATTTAAAGAAACACTCTTTATTGCTTGTACTGCCCACTGAATGTTGATTGTAATGACTAGCTTTTAATTTTCACTCATTAATTTCTTTAAATCTTGCTCATTTTCTTATTTATCATACATATCCGTCCAACATAACACGTTGTGTATGATCGAGGTAATGAATAACACCGAGTTGTACAATCTGACTGATTTTAGGGAGCGACTTTATTTAAAATCCTGTGTTGAGTTGCTGAGCATTAAAGTTCAAAGAAAAATAAAATAACGGTCATTCAGGATTTAAAAAGTAACGGAAGTTCAAAATTCAAAAATAAAGTTCAAAATCTGAACTTCAGGAATTTGGGCGGGAAAACGAGGAATTTTTAGAGAGAAAATTCAGTCGAGTTTGAACACTAAAGGGTGAAGCATCTAAAAGAAAATAATACTAAGAGCATGGTTGTCTTAGATTCAAACTTACAAACTGCGATTTCTACCTAATCTCATACAGTTGCTGCTCGGGACATCAAGAAATTTTTATACGCAAAAATATTTTAATAAAAAATCACTAAAAGCAACAGTTCCAACAATAACAAAAATAGCTTTAATAATATACTTCGTACACAACATTAAAAGGCGAAAAGTGGAGTTATTTTTAAATTAAGTTCGCACAGCAACTTCTCACGAACTGTCGAAAATTAGACCGGAATGATATTTTGATTTCGAAAGGTCGATATTGAGTTAATGAAGTAATCATATTCGTTCATACATACATGTTATTCGCACTTTATTATTCGTCATTATGTCTAAGCTAATTGATCTAATTTTAGCTAATTGAACCGCGCAATAAGATGAAAGGAAGAGGCAAAATACGAGAATGAGAAATTCTCAATAAAGAAAACATTATCATAGTCATTGTGAGCGATATATTTAGCATATGAAAGACTGAAATCAATCATTTAGTTCCAATACTCAGGAAGGATTGGAAGAAAAAGTTTATAAACTCATGTTTATCGCAAAATGCAAGTCATTGCTACAAAAAATTGGCTTGTAATTCGAAATTGGAATGTATATGAAGAGGTAATGAACTTTAGTCACGAGATGTCTTAGCACTCACTTATAGAGTAGCTTTATATAAAATAGCAACTAATCATATTTTGAATTGAAAATTAAATATTAACTGCCTTTGAATTCCATTCTGCTTAAGTCTTAATACAATGTTGAATAGTTTATAATTTAATTTATGTATGTTGTGTATGTCTGACTAGACACGAAGAATATGTTTCTGTTAGTTTATTTACTGTTTATTTGCTATAATTTTTCAGATACAGATGTTTTTGAAATAATATTGTTAATTCTTAGGAATAGCAAAGACTGTTCAATTGATTTACCGAAATAATCATGTATGCCATGTCACTTCACGAATATGTGGTTTAGTAGAAGATTGTAAACAGATGTTTTTCGGCTTTTGTTGCTTATTTTTGAAGCAATTAATATGAAAACCATACAAATTATAAGTAAAAATAAAACATTTGTATGGATTTGGAAGAAGAATTAACATCAATATTGCAATTCAAAACCATACACTTGTTTGTTATACTCTTAAACATTTGTACGGTTTTCAAACACAAAATGATTGAATTTCTAAATTTCAACACCTATTCGTCATATCCACTGAGCATTGTGTGACACGCAAAGTCCTGATAAGCTTATTAATAATTCAGAATTATAAATTAACGATGACAATTCGTATGCACGCCTTTATTTTCATTTCGTAAAATATTTTCCCTAAAAATGATTCCATTATAGACCAGCTTTTACAGCTTATGCTTAATCAACAGTTTCGATTCACAATTGTTTTGAAAATTTACAATTTATCACATATGTACATAAACATATTGTATGTGTGGAATTAACAACTCAATTTATCAATATGATGATTCACTCTCTGCTGTTCACGTTAATACATTTAGATTGTTTGAGTTGATAAAATACTCGTGTCGAAAATTAACCTTAATAGTGTTAGAATATGCTGAATGGAAAATTTTCCATTTTGAACTTTCTGGAGGAATCAATTCTCTTTCAATTTTAGAGAGTTCGAAAACGATTCGCTCAAAAGGGATTGAAATTTTGTATGAATTTTTTTTTCTGCGAGTTCTTGTGAAGTATAAAATTTCATACAAATTTTAATCGGTTGTTAGCGAAATTTTATGAACTTAACTTGACTTCGATCTCTACATTATCCTTTCAATTTTGTGGCACTAATAAATTGGGTTTAATTATTTTAATTTTGTTAAATATCCGTTTATTTCAAAATTAAGCAATAAACAATACAAAACCTTTAAAATCTCAGTTTTCAAGTCTATATTAAGTTAGTTTGGCTATCAAATAGCACACAATAAAATTCAATATCCTATGAATGTTTAGCCTTCCGCTTGATTCGAGAATAATGTCCCAATGATGGATCAAAAATAAAATCATAAACTACTTTGGTCCACGAATGATGTTGAGGTAGATTATCATAGAATTCAGATGCAATTTTCTTGACAAGTGGCAATTTTGAACCAGGAACTGCTGGAAAATCGTGGTGCTCATTGTGATATCCAACATTAAATGTGATCCAATTCAATGGTCCATAATATGATGTAGTCGAGGTTCCTTTATGGAACATGTAATGTTCACTCAGAAAGTGACCTCCAAGAGGATGTAATCCCATGGTCGAAAAAGTTGCAACGACGAGATATACCAACATTCTACTGCCAAAAAAGTATGCGATAATCGCGTCAAAAATCAGCTGCACAACTATATTGACAATTTCCAGCGTAACTATCGGCTTTGGATTGACAACTAATGGACGTAAAATATAAAAGAATGGCTGTAACACAAGCCAACAGAACTTTCCAAATGTTGTACAGAACAGCTTAGCTTCGAATGGTGTTGGCATGTCTGTGTCTAAATTTCCAAATCCTTGATACCTATGATGGTCTGTATGATACTTTTTAAATGATATTGACGCTGGAAAGACTAAAGGTAGGTTCACAAACATCCCAAAAAACCGATTGGCTAGGAATCTGTGTATAATTTAAGGGATTAATGAACAGAAAAGTCTCAAAATGCAGCTACGCACCTAGAATTCCCAAAACACACATTATGAGATATATCATGTATTGCCAAAGTTAATGAATGATTTATGACACCATTAAAGCAATAGCCAACTACAATAAGCACAGGCCATGACTTATCCTGTAGGAAATACAGCGAGGCAATTTGAATAAGGACTAAAGCTGTACAAATCCACTTGAAATTCGGATCATGTCCAAATAATTGTTTAATTTCAGGATATTTCTTTAAAATTTCAATTCTTCTAGTATTGTGTGGCTGATCATCGGACGTCCACTCAAAGTCTGTTCTTGAGACATGCTGTCCCATTGTGCACTACTTTTAAGAACTATTTAACTACTTGTTGACTTCTTCAATATTCAATCTTTTTGAAATATTTACTAGCTTATGTGTATCTTATTCCATTTTAAGTTTTACACTGATCTGATGACAAGTACCAGATATATATTTAATATTTATTAAAGTAAAAAATTACAAACATACTCGTTCCAGTCAAGTCACTTCAGCGCATTTTTGTCCCAAGTATCTGTAAAAAGTGAACTTTTTTCGAATCATATGCAGTGGAAACGTGGCCTCTTTGAAGGCTAAAGACAATAAGCTGACAAAAACGTTATCAGAGTGGTTCTGATCCAACTATAAACTGTAGGTCTACCGAATGAAGTTCCGATAGCGGTCTGGTCTTAATCAATTATTTATATGAGTAAAGAATTGAAAAGTTTGAATCATTTTGCCTTGATACGCACTTGGTATGTGACCAAATGCAATTTTCACTATGAAATTCCAGTCACTTTCTCAGTTTACAGAAAAATACCGTCAAATAGGATCAAATTAAATCTTCTAACCTACAGAACAAGATCCAGTAGAATATATTTGAATCTAAATCACTTAAACTCATAAATACGATTGATCTTTTAAGATTTTTAAATGCCCTGCAATATATCAATTCAATGGAACTGAGTAATTGAAACAAACCAGAGCTCACTAAGCAGGAACCAAACGAACAAAGTGTATTATTAAGCTTCGTTTTTTGAAAACAAGTTTTTCGAAAATATGCTCAAAATATGGTACTTTAAACTCCAGAGACTTATCTACTCAAAAAATATCTGGATGCGTACTCGTGTTCAACATCATAACAATCCAGCTAAATAAATATTTTTTTTTCTAAATTTAAACTTCTTCTTTAATTTATTCAAAATATCTTTTATTCCACTTTTTTTTATGACACAAACTTCCTTTTTTGTTTAATTATTTTTAAATTACACTTCGGATACAGCTAAAAGGCATGCAATTAATAACGTGCATAGTCAAAATTTTCCACTGTTTTTGTTCATTTCATTAAAAATCTATTTAAATACATGATTCTTTTAAGGATTGTTGCCATAAATACAGCTCATAAGCATTTTGAATCGGAAGCTGCACAAAAATTCATGTTACAATGATTGTAAATAGCATGTGATTTAGATTATTTGATTTACCCTCAACAGACAATGAGGATACTCATGAGGATGCTCCTTGTCTGTTCGGAAATTTGCAAGGACATTGAATCAGCTACTGCTGATAGTATTTCCAATATTGTTGGATATTCCAAAATGCTCAAGGTCGAAAACCTTTTAAATGACCTTGAACTTGATTTTGAAAATGTGCATGTAGACATAGCATGCCAACAGCATATCCACATTTGCTATCTATGATTTAGCTAGTAACACAATTTTTGTCCAGCCCGACATCATGCATTTCTCTCAATAATACAAAAAAAATAGATTCATATAAAATATTTTCCGGTATATAGAAGGTAATATGTCAATTGTTGTACTTAATTGTTCTTAATGAATCAAATAATAAAATTCTTAGGTATTTTAGTTGATCAATTTGTAAAGATATCTATATGATTAACGGTAACACTGTATTGTTGAGTTAGACAAGAATATTATTGTGCTCGAGAACATTTTTGGTTTCAAATTATATGACACTAGCTGTACTACAGCTGCTGTAGCATAAAATGCAGAAGTCGAAGTAGTCTTGAGGTTGCTTCGATTCGGCAAAAACCGATTGAAATTTTGCATTGATTTTTTTCTGCTAACACTTGTGAAGTATAACATTTCATACAAATTTCAATCGGTTCTTAGCGAACTGTGACGAACTCAATTTGACTTCGACTTCTGACAAGAGTCTTAGACTTTCATGAGAACCGATTAAATTAAGAATGTAACTAAACATCTTGTATACTAGATTACTGTGAATCTAGTCGAGTTACATGACAAAGCTTCAAAAAATGTGTCCAGAATGTATGTAAAATTCTCGAGCACGTCAGCAAACGAAAAACAGACATTTAAGGTTTAACGTGGAACCTGTTCATTATTTGAACAATTTACATGTCTCAACCTTAATTATTTTCAATATTCTGTCATGTCAAACAATTTAATCCTCTAAAAAAAGCTACAATATTCGACCAGCTTTAGGATTGTCACTGAGATAAAGTATGTATGTATAAGGTGCATTATTAGCACTTGCACCACTCATAAATTCATTCAACACTGTGATTTTTAGGTGAAATGAAAATATTTTTTGTTCAAAAAGAAGCATGCCATACATGTGTAAACAGTATCAACAAATATTATATACAATTATAAAATTTATGATTCATGATTAAATAAAGACATGAGATTTGTTTAATTAAGGATAAGATAAAATAAAATAAAAATTTTGATCGTGAGACAATTTTCAATATCATATCGAATTATTGCGAATTACTTTTTAATATCCAATTGAGATTATTTCGTTAATTGAAATAATTTTTAAAGTCAATGAGCGTTATCAATTGATTTTTGATTAGATAAGATGCAGAAGTCTTTGAGGATATACATATATATTGTACAAAATAGTTTTATATTTTTGTATATAGTAAAGTTGAGTTAAGTCGAGATTCTTATGAATCTAAACCTTTAGTCTTACGTTTAACGCGAGCATATGGACCAATTTCTGGATCCA
The DNA here is from genome assembly GCF_022539635.2 of Chironomus tepperi. Lineage (NCBI taxonomy): Eukaryota > Metazoa > Arthropoda > Insecta > Diptera > Chironomidae > Chironomus > Chironomus tepperi. The sequence goes on along the minus strand of NW_027226601.1, from coordinate 692,525 downwards.
TGATGAAATCATAAATGACTTTAATCCATGAATGATGTTGAGGTAAATTATCGTAAAATTCGGGCGCAATTTTCTTAACAAGCGGTAAACGAGATCCAGGAACTGATGGAAAATCATGATGCTCATTGTGATATCCAACATTGAATGTAATCCAGTTTAATGGTCCATAATATGAGTATGTTTCATATCCTTTCTTAAACATGTAATGCTCACTGATAAAATGACCTGTTGTAAATAAAAAACATGTGTTAATCGCATGTGAATTAGCAATGAATTTAGTTTAATTACCGGCAACAGGATGTAATCCCATAGCTAATAATGTTCCCATAATGAGATAAGCTAACATTTTCCAACCAAACGTATAAACAATAAATGCATCAAAGATAATCTGAATGATTGCATTGATAACTTCTAGCTTAACTGGAGCTTTTGGATTAACAATTAATGGACGAAATAGATAGAACATAGGCTGCAGCACAACCCAAAAGAATTTTCCGATTGTTGTACAGAAAAGTTTTGCTTCAAATAATGTCGGCAAGTCTGTGTCTATTACTTCATCGCCTTGATATCTATGATGCTCTAAATGATATTTTTTAAATGATATGGACATTGGAACTCCAAGTGGTAAATTTACGAAGAAGCCAAATATGCGATTTGCCATAGGTCTGTAAGTAAATAGATATTACATGCATATTACATAAGCCAATAATCATGGAAATGTCCAGAAAAACTTACCGTGAATTTCCAAAACTTGCATTGTGTGAAATTTCATGCACAGCCAAACTTAAGGAATGATTTATAACTCCTCCAAAGCAATAAGCAGCCAATATTAAAAATGACCATGACTTGTCTTGTAGGAAATATAGTGTGGCTATTTGACCAATGACCATAGCTGTACAGATCCACTTAAAATTCGGATCGTGGCCGAATAACTGTTTAATTTCTGGATATTTTTTTAATATTTCAGTTCTTCTTGATTTATGTGGTTCATCGTCATATTTCCACTCAAAATCTGTTCTCGAGACATGCTGTCCCATGATGCACTACTTTTAAACTCAAATTAATGTCTATTTCACTAAAAAATTAAATTTTAAATTAATAGCAAAAATTTTCCTTTTGCTTATCACGAAAACGCCCGAATAATAAAGGGTAACTAGCTATATTATCCAGTTTTTGGTAATATTCTCCAACCAGTTGATGACTGTTGATATGCACGTATAATACTTTTTGGTAATTATGAATGAAACTTTCAATGATTCCTTGATATTTTTGTTCCACTTTTGATGTTTCAATGACTTGATTGCTATGATGGTGAAATTGCTTTGTACACTTAATAGTATTCGTGAGTTTTTTAAATAAATTGAATTTTGATTCAAAAGTTTACAAAGAACCGTTAAATTTTGAAAATGTGGGCATTATTGAGCAACAATGTTATCTAAACAAAATAATGCTTTTCTTAAAAAATCATATTTTGTGAATGAAATCGACCACTGGATCTAATAAAACTCATTCATAAATCTATTATCTTTGGTTTAATGTACTTCCTGTTGCATGACACTTAATAATTTGATCAAAATTCTTAAAAGTAATGAATACGCTTACAAGATAAAAATAACAGCCATAAAATATTCAAAAATGCAAGTTTGAGTCAAAAATTCTGTGAGAAAATCGCAACGGCTACGAAAAATTCAAATATTTTTGATCTCAAACAGTTATGCAAATCAAGGACCCCCTGAAATTCCAAAATTTTCACTGAATAATCAATTTTCTTAAAAATAATAAAGAATAAAAGGAAAATTAATGATTAAAGGGTTAGAAAATGATGTGTTTAAGTGATGTAAATTGAAGTTCATTGTGATGGAAGAAAATGAAAGCGAAAAATCGGAAAATAATGAAAGTCGAACGGACAACAACAAAAACAATGAAATTTGTGACTTAAGTACAGCAGACGATGGCCATAATAATGAAAATGTGATAAGTATGTTATCTACTATCCAATTAATGCATTAATTGCTAATTAAATCCATGCAATTAATTTTTTTAGCTGATAAAAATGAATGCGGAACTTTAGACGTAAGTAATGAAACAAATTCTAGTCATACGAATTCTGGCGACTGTAGTTCATCTGGATGTTGTTCAGGCGTCAGACGTAAAGCGATTTTAACAAATAATGTTGATAAGGAGCCACGAAATGGCACGAAAAAAAAGGTACGGCCGAATGGATGTTTTGTCAAATCGCCCGTACAAGATTTCCAATTATGGAACATTGGAAAGTGTTCTACAATGAAAGAGACTGATTTGGGTGAAGGAATAACAGCAATAGTAAATTATCATAGACCTCTGGAAAGGTCATATCCTACAAGTAATAGAAATTCAAAAAGTCAATCGGAACATTTCTCAGATGATTTTGGATTCGACATTATTGATATAGATGAGTTAGGAATATCAGATCCTTTAAGTACAGGAATTGATTTAGTCGATATAGGATCGTCATCAGATAGAAAGCATGATAGGAAGCCAACAATAGAGCAAATAATAGAAAATATTCATCCTCCATTAGCAACGCCTGAAACCGATGGAAGCTTATCAGAAAATGCAAATACCCCAACTAAATTGCTTTTAAAACGCACACTAGCTAATTCTAAAGAAAGTTCAATAGAAGGAACACCGAAATCATCCAAAATTCTTGGTGCCATTGATGAAAATGTATTCATAAATAAAGAAGAGATTAACTTTGCTGATGACTTGTCAATTAATTTAAATGATTTACGTCCAAAATCAGCATACTTAATTAAAGAAAGCTATGGTGAAGGAGCTGTCGGATCAAGTTCAAAGTTTTTAGTCGAAAATATTCCATTAGTTAAGCCTCACAAGCCACTTGTCCGTACTCTTTCCAATGGTAAATCAAGGATTCATCAACGTAATGATTTCTTAATGAACTCTAGTGCTGGTGAATTAACATTAGAAGCTAAATTAAATGTAAGAAGAAGTCCAACATCAGGGACAACAACTAGATCTGCATCGCCATTAGAATGTGTCTCTTCACCCGATCGCAATTCTCCAATAACAAATAGTAGCAATAATAATCAAATGTCACGTTCGAGAGCTTTATCTCGTTGTCCTCCAACACCTACACATCACAGACGAATTAGGTCGTTATCTGACGGATTTAGTGGTGGCTCAATTGAAAGGTCACGGACTTTATTTTCACCAGAAACCGTGGCAAATATAAATGTTCCTGAAATTCGTCATGCTGATATTGTTAGCTTATCAACACGTCAAGATCCATTAAGGACAACAGAAATAAGGAACGAAGAAGATGAAACTGATTCTCCAGTAAGACACGTTTCAAGTACGAGATTACCGTCAATTCCAGAACGAGCTTTAGTATCGAGAGGAGTTGTTGAAAATGAGCCACCATTGCCACAATGCTGGGAAGCTCGAATGGATAGCCATGGAAGAATATTTTACATTGATCATCAGACGAGAACAACAAGTTGGCAACGTCCAACAAATGCTGGAGCATTGCCAAGTGGCGCTGATCAACATAGACAGCAATTAGATCGAAGATATCAGTCTATTAGACGTACAATTTATAGCCGTAATAGAAGTCCACCGAGGGAAGGATTTACAAATGCCTCATATTCTAGACAAATGCAAAATAATACCCAATTTGAGGGAATTTTCATTGAATCTCATCCAGCATTAATAATGATCTGTCGACCAGACTTTTATTCACTTTTACATACGAATCAAGAAGCTATTGATATCTACAATAGCGTATCAGCATTAAAGCATATGATATCACGCATTAGACGAGACCCAGCATGCTTCCAAAGATATCAGCACAATAAAGACTTAGTTACATTAGTTAACTGCTTTGCCATAATTAATGCTGATTTGCCATCAGCATGGGAAACTAAACTAGATCAATCAGGAAAGCAATTTTTCATTGATCACGTTCATCGCAAAACGTCCTTTATGGATCCGCGTTTGCCAATTGATTCGCCACGTAGTCGACGACGAATGCAAGAAAATGTTCCTATAATTCCGCCAAGACCACCTCAACTACCGAGATTATCGGTTGGGTCACCAGAAGTGCCGATTGCATACAATGAAAAAGTTGTTGCCTTTTTGCGACAACCAAATATCTTAGAGATTTTAAAAGAGAGACACGGCACAAATTGTTCACGTAGTTTACGTGAGAAAATCAATTCAATAAGAGTTGAAGGAACTACCGCACTTGAAAGACTTGGACATGATCTTCAATTGACGATTTTATTGAGGTGAGTAATTCTTTTTAATTAAACATCTTCCGATATTTCGGTCAGTAGCTCTCATTTTATATTCTGTTATTATAATTCGCTAATTAATATTTGATGGTAATTAAGACAATAATAATTAAGAGATCATAGCCTGAAGGTCATGAAAAATCAAACGTGTATAATTCAACTAGATTTATTTCCGTATTTGATGTTATGGATTTTATGATTCTTCGCGAAAATAACACTACAAAAATGAATTAATTTAACATGAAAGGCCACCGAATTGAGATTAAAAGCTATAAATTGCTACGTTTTAACACTTTTATTTGTTCTGCAATATTACTCGTAAAATCGTGTAAAGCTTATTGCATTTTTCAAATCAGAAATCGCCGGATGTTATAAACTCATAAATACAGCTAAAGATGCTTATCATAAACTAAGAAAATGACCTTAATTACATTAAGTTGAGCGTATTTGAAACGTCAATTGCTGGAAAATTGAAATTAATTTTGCGTACACAAACACAATATTATCATCGTTCATGTTAAGGACTCACATCTCATCTACTACCTAATGACATTTTAATGTGAATGAATGTTGACAATATCTGGTTTTGCGATTAGGAAGACGGAAAAATAAGAAAAGACTTAGCATTGCTACATACATCAATGGTATTATGTCATTGTTAATAGATCAATGCTAGTCTTCTTCTTTTATATAAAATTCTTATGTGTTCTATTTTTTATGGCTATTTTAACGTTAATGATTATGTCTTCGAGTGCAACAATAGAATACTTAATTTGATTCAAATTCGAATTAAGTGCTTGTATTTTTGGACCTAGACAATCAAGCAATAAAAATTATGGGTCAATGGGCAAGAATGAGAGAAGCTTTAAATAAATTGTCTATGGCTATGGTGAAATCGTAATATTTCTATGCTTGCAGCATAAAATTCTTTCATTCTGAATCATTGAAAGGGAAATTGGATATGCTTTTGCTATTTAAAATTGAGAATTTAAAACACGTTCTGAATGGTGATTGATGCTTATGAAAGTTATTGCAACCTGCCATTAATTTGATATTCGTTTAGTAATGTTGAGGTATTTTATAGGATCATCTATATGTATTCTAGGGAAGTTGTGGGTAACCAAAGTACCGCGGCAAATTAGTGAAGCTCCAAAAATCTTTAGCAATGCCACGAACCAAGGTGTGCCGTGAATAATTAAAGCTTCCCAACCACTGTTCAAGGGCATACTTTAGAGGCATTTCGGAAGTTAACTGTATCAAATCAGGATCCCTTCGATCCCTAAAGCCCTACGATTTAAAGTGGATCAATGGGATTTACAGTGGATTGTTGAAAATCAGGACCTGTTATTCCTCAATTTCATACATATATTTTTTGCTATTAACTTTAAAATTGCTAAGTTGTTGATCATAAAACTAAGAACCAGTTCCCGAACGATCAGACTGTCTAGGCAACTTCGCGTCGTACTGTTAATACGGCGACGTACCAAAGCCTTAGTGATGTTCATTCATTGATTCATCCACTAATTTTAAACTAACTTAATTTTTTTGGCTGTCTTCATTCCGAACCATCACATCAAGCAACTGTTTTAATCTGACATAATCAAACGGAATATTAAATTGCCTTAATAGATTTATTTAAAGCAACTTAAATTAATTTTCCTTCCTTTTTAATGAATCAACCAACAACTTCCAATTTTTTTATTTTTGTTTAATTCATTTAAGTGACTCTTTTTTACGCAATTGGTGCCACAGTCCAAAAATAAATTCTTTTATTTTTATAAAGAATTATGCGGGTATAACAATTGAATTGGCAAATGACAACTAAAAATTCAATTGAAAGCGAAATTTTCTAATAAAGTGAAACCCGCAGACGATGGGAAAAAATTTGCATAAAAACCGATTTTTTTTGGGGAGAATTTAACTTGCAATGCTATTGCTGAATTATGTCTCAAGTGCTTTCAAGTGAAATTGCCATTGAAACGGAAAATGACAATGAGACAAGAAGAAGAAAAGGTTATATAAGCATGTACACGCCTTTTGTGCGTCATATTGATTTAAGATAATGTCTTGTTCTTATGATAGCTGTAACTATTTTTTTGGGGATTAAGTATAATGAATTCTAACGAAAAAGTATGTTTGTGGAGTGAGTAAGGTTTGATTTTTGAGGGATCTATAAGTCAATGCTATTTATAATATGTTCCGAGACCTATTAAACCTGAACAGATATGGAGTATGCTCTTGAGTTTGCATCAGAGTTGTCATAAAGCTGTCTGTGAATAGGTGCCTAGCTATATCATGATAGCTTTTGACTTTGTCTAGGTATTACCCAGTCATACCTATTGAAAGGCAAACAAATTTGCCTTCTTGTAGTCTTGCCGAGCCATTTGCCTAGATATTGTCTTTGGCTAGGCAAGACTACAATAAGTTTGTTTGTCTTTCTACAGGTAATGCCTGTGATAGATTTTTGCCTTTGGTAGCAAATCTATAGGTGACAATTCGCTCATTTATATGAGTATGCTCATTGTCTAATTAGAGTAAAGTATCATTAGTGCTTCATATACTTAAATACCAACTTAAAAATGTCACATAAATACGCAAGTGTCAATGAGGTTTGCTAATGAGTCGCAAAATTTAATAAGCTGGTTGATTGTATGGCATTCCAAAAAAGTCCAAGAACTATTGCTATAACTTTTAGAACTATGATGCCGGAATAGCCCGTAATTTTAGGTATTGAATCAGAATAGTGAATCTTCCACAATAAAGTCTTTTTGGCCGAGTGTAATCTTGTCTAGTTAAGACGTAAGTTCTGCACCCAAACTTTTAATTATTACAAGTGATGTCGATATAACAGGAATTCGCTCAATGATCTTGAGCATTTATTTAATCTTCATTTAACAGAAACTTCATAACTAGATCAAGATCTTCCTAGAAATTATGCAGCATAACGGAATTAAAAGTGTCAGCTTACGAAGAAAAGAACAATATTTTGCGAATCCAATAACTATTGCATAAATTCTGCAATATAATGCTCAGTTGATGATTATCAGCCATCGTCATATTGCAAACTATTGTGGGCGGGAATGAAATGTTTGAAATTTCATGAATGAATGAAATTTAATTGAAAAGAAGAAGTTTATTTTTTGTGTGATTTCTTTCTCTTTTCCGTTATTGCTATTATTGCAATCGTATGTGATTGTGCGAGTAATTTAATTTTACGATAATTGCTATTTTTTTCTACAGAACTAGAGTTCAGAAGCGTAATGAGCTTTGCTATATATGCAGAAAATTTATGTCAAACTTTTATTCATTTTTACATTTTTTTTTACAAAAAAGGGCTTGAATTACATGCATAACTAAAAGTTGTTTACTATTAACGCAACAGAATGAATGACTTTGTTGCGGATATAATAATAAATTAAATTTGCATAAGTAAGGTTTAATCAACTCAAATTTAAAACATAAACACGGAAAAGTTTTCAATTTCTAGATTTTTGCGGTGATGAATTTTCGCTTTCATTTCTAAGAAGAGATTCTGTGTCAAGCGTAGATGCACACACATAAATTAAATTACTGTATCATTCATAAATCTACGCTATGCATATGCAGCACCTGATCATAATCCGACTATTAATAAATATCTCGTTTCATGTTTCATTAGACATTGAATTTCAATTCTGTTGTCATCATCATCATCTATGACTGTAATACTATGATGCTGATGAGAATGTAAACTGTGAAATGCACGATTAACTCATAATCTTATTTATTTTACTTCCATATAGCGTAAGCTTATGTCAACTCATTTGATTTCCGAATCTCCCTAAAGATCAGTGTTTATTAAGCTGTGTGCCGCGGCACGTCAGATGTGATTGATTAATCTTTGATCTAAAAATCAATTCCTCGACTCAAAAGCAGAACTTGATGTCGACCCAGATTTTGTATTGAAAAATCGATTTGATGCGACTAGACTATAAAAAATTTGAGTCGACTTCTTGTTCCTCGACTCAAATGTGAACCATCAACCCAAAAATGTTGAGCAGATCCTCCCATAAATCATTAGAATCGAGAAATTTATTAATCGCTGTATTTTTTATCGATGCAAGAGAACTAAGATTGATGCTTCATCAAAATCACTTCTACAATGTCACTTACTTCATTAATTCTTTATTTTTGTCCATTTTTGCGCATAGAATGTGATTTTTATGAGCTTATTGTTAGTGGAAAGAGAATAATTTCCGGCACATTTGTAGAGATTGTTGTTCTTTCTCTAGTTTATTAGCTTATTTTATTGTTCTATAGTATATTAATTGATTATAATTTATAATACGCCCGTATTTACTTTTTATTGGCCGTTAATTGAGTTTTGCTGGTGGGTAATTTTGCTGGGCAGAAAGGAGAGTTTGGAATAATTAAATTGGTAAGCTCTTGTCATACTTGAGGCAATTAGTAAAGATAACTCTCCGAGCAATGCATATGAAGTAGGTTCTGTCACGGAGCTTATGAGGTATCACCATGGCAGCCATTTTGCTTCCAGGTGGAAGTGGCTTTCATTTGGTGCTATTAAAAGAGCTTTAGTGGAGTCTTAAAAGCTCCGTGGCAGAGGCTTCTTAATTTGTGTTACTCGGGCTCGACTTAATTTTACATTCCAAAACCTAACTTCTTTATCGGAAATATAATTAATCAATGACCGTCAATAGACTCCCCTGGCAAGTGAGAGTTGATACGTCTATGCTTGTTCGCCTTCTCAATTAAGACGCTCATCAAAAGAAATTGCTTCATTCCTATACAAAACGCCATCAACAAGGACATTCATGCTCCCCTCATTCCAAAACTATCGTTAACAATTTCCCGACTGGCAAAAATATCATTAAAATTATTATTTGCTTTTATTTAATTCAAAAGCAAGTCATTGGATGAAAAAAGTTTTTGTGTAAATTTTCTCAGTACATGATGCCATATGGCTTCTCGACTGTTTGACCCCATTAAAAAATGATAAAAAAATGCTAATTGTAATTTAAAATTCTAATTATCAAGTCTTTCGAAAAATACAAAAAAGTCAAACTTTAAGTTTCTTTAAGGCTTCATTATGAAATTATTTTATTTTTTCTAGCCGAAAAAGAAGTTTTTTTTGTTTACATTTAAATGTTGATTTAGAGCTGATTATATTACACATTATGCATTTACATTGTGAATGTAGAATTTGTTTATTTATGCTATGTTTATTCATGCAAAAGTGACTAACCGTTCTACTTACTTTTTAAAATAATTAGAAAACATTCTTTTTTTATAAACTGTGAAATTATTTCAACTGAAAACACCGCGTCTATAAATAAACAATTTCTCATTCTCAATTAAATTCCTTTCATGCCAGTACAATATGATTAAATCATTCAGTATGAATAAATATTGCGCCTTTTTTTTTAAATAAATGCTACTCAATTCCTTCTTGAAGCATGCCTCGTTCGGATATGCGATTTCGCTTATTTCGTAATTTGTCGGAACTCTACCCTTGAGCCAAAATGGAAAGATTTTCGCCAGACTTTTTTTGTCCGTCCGATTTTGCCAGATTTTCGCAAGATATTGGACGATTTTTTTCTCGCAAAAAAATCTCCGTCCGATTTTGAAAGATTTTTGGACGATTATGCCAGAAAAAAAATCTTGCATTTTCTGGCAAAAATCGGACGAATCATAAACGCCCGACTTTTGCCAGAATTTGCCAGACATAATTTTTGATAAAACTTACGAAATATCTTCCAATTTTCGGCCCGATTATGGAAGATAAATCTTCCAAAAATCGGATGAAAAAGTCTTTCGAATATCGGACAGAAATTGAAAGATTTATGAACGATTTTGTCAGATATTTTTCGAAAAATAGTTTTGGAATTTTTTGGAAATCTTAAAAAATTCAGATTAATATATGTTTATGTAAATTATGTTAAATCTCAATCTTTTAAAATCACTAATATTCTTTAGACTTAATGGTTTCTTTTATTAAGCAGATCTTGATCATATATCCAAAATGATGGAAGATAATCATATTGCAAAAAAGGAATTTTGCAATTTCCTTGGCCAATTTCAATTCTGTGTTTAGATTATTATGTAGAAATCTATCATGAATTTGTCATTCATAAAAACTGATTTATGAATCTAAACAAATTTAATTCATTTACACTTGAATAAGATGTGAATATAATGTTTGATTACGATTCTTTAATAAAAGTAACTAACAGTAAAAATATTGTGCTTAATTTTTTTAATTAATTGCAGTATACCTAAATATAATTTAAATAGATAAATTTAAAATATAATTATATTTCACGTTCGCAATAAGTTAATAACTTATATATGTCTTTTGCCATTTAGAATAATATATATTTTCAGACAGCGGTAGCTCAGCGGATAAGTAAAGGACTTCAAACAATTTTCAAATCAAGCGTTCCACGGTTCAAATCCCAAGACAAATCTGGCATAATCTGGCAAAAATCGGACGAGTATAAAAGGTTTTAAAAAGATTCAAACGCTTGTGAAGTATATGAGAAAGAGAAAAAAAGATAGAAAAATATAATTTTTAAAATTTTTTAATTAAAAATCTTGCAAAATCGTCCAAAATCTTTCAAAAATCGTCCAAAACTTGCATGCAAGTAAGTCAAGTTATGGACGATTTGTCTGGCAAAATCTTGCAAAAATCGGACCGATAAAAAAAATCGGTCCGATTTATAGCTGTTTTCTTGCATTGTCGTGCAGTTAAGGATTTTCAATGTATGGAAAATCTTGCAAAGTCTGGCAAAAATCGTTCTCGGGCAAAAATCTTGCATTCGAAATCTGGCAATATCGTCCAAAAATCTTGCCATTTTGGCGCTAGGGTAATCATGTATATGAAATAATAATAAATTAGTCACAAATTCAGAGTTGCAAAACAGACACCTGTGACAAGCAAAAACCGCACAAATTCTTGATAATTTGTATGGTTTTGAGGAAAAATTATCCAAATTATCAAGAATTTGTACGGTTTTTGCCTGTTTTGCAACTCTGCACAAATTCGCAATATGCTCACCATATACAGCACTATAGAATCAATATTCTAAGCATATGAATGATCATTGATTGTGTCATGTAAAATAATTAAATTAATAGTTGAAAAGCGCAATGAGTCGAAAAGTAAGAACATTAGAGTGAATCAAGTAGCAACAAAAGGAACAAGATTTTAATTAATGTTCTTACATTGTTTTCTAATTTAAGAAACTTTTTCGTTAATTATTTATGTCTACAAAAACGTTAAATGCATGAAAATCAAGCAAATAAATTAGCTCTGCATCACGTTCCGAACTTATTAGCTACGATATTCTACGGCAAATTCTCTCAAATACTGGGATGTCTTCTGAGAAAGTTTATAAGCTTCTTAAATTCGAATAACAACAGGTCTGAATAATCTGAGGAATCTTGAAGTTATTTAATGCTTAGAAGAAGAAGACAGAAGAATGTGGCGAAAATGAACGAAATTTTTAGATTTTCTTGTAAGGAAATGCAAGAATGTAGACTTTGTTTTCGAGATTCTATAAAAAGAGTTAATTTTGGTAAATAATAAGATGATAGTAGTGCCAGAAAATTTTTCGTTAAAAACAACATCATTAATTATTAGAATTGTGTTAAGCTTTAAGACAATTAAAATTCTAGAGAAATAGGTACACTTCCTACAACATAGATCGAGTAAAATTTGAACCCGCGACCTATTAATCACGTCAAGTACTCTTATCTACTGAGGTACCGAGTGATGATGGAGAGTTTCGTACAATGCTCTTTTAAATATTCTTGTTTATACAATGCAATAAACACAGCTCCTATCGATGTATTGGACCAGGACATAGAATCCAACAGGAGAGGAATTCTCGCTCTGGTTTGTAACCTTATGTAAGTTACTTACTTACTTCACTGTCCATACAGATCATTTGTGATCCATGATCACCCTTAGTTTTGCATCTGAATCTTAATCTATCGCTGGCAACCGATTGTAAACTAAGGATACCGAGTGCATTACTATCTCTATCGATATGCAAGTTGATAGCTCTGTATCAATGTAGTTCAATAGACATTTTGACTAAATCTAGAATCTTTTTCTACTTTAACATAATTTTGAGCATATTTACTTTATTGGTGTGTCGCAAAAAATTATTTATGATAAATGGTGTGCTGCTAATGATTCTCATTCTAATCATTTAAGAACTGATTTATCTTAGCTATTAATCAAATTTTAAATCGAATTTATGATCCATTTAATAAATTTGGAATAAAAAATCAGTTCCTAGAAGTTATATCTTAAATTATTTTGATTCTATATCTTTAAATTTTTCAAAATTCAGCCTTAATGTTTACTATGCACAAGAATTTAAAACCAAAATTTAATCTTTAAAAAGCGAACAAATTTTATGGATCCTAGAAATTCACAAAGAATAATTTTTAATTCATCAAGTTATAAAACACTTGTCTGATCTTGTGTAGTGCAATGAATGATAATGATGATTATAAAATGATTCACGAGAGTACAATAAAAAATACTTTGATGGCCATAAAATTATATTTCGCCTCCTCTCTGACGTGATGACTCGACTGTAGAATCTTTAATTAGAATATTTTTTTTCCTCATGATTTTCTTATTTTTGCTATTTACATAAACACAATTATCTCATTTGTGGCATATGTATGAAATTATATCGCCGCATAATTAAGCAAATGATCGATAACAAAAACTTATTATTTCACTATAAGTCAAAAGAGAACGCTCGGCGCGCTCTTCTCTCCAATATTTCACTATATATTCTCTTCTTAACCATTCATAAAAAAATGTGTGTACAAATATATCCATTGCTTTTTATCGCACATTTGTTGTTGCTGTAGATGTGGAAGGAAAAAATAAAAATATAAACTCAATGTATTCAGACTTTATAAAGTTTTGTTTTCGGTCTGAAGTTTCTGCTCATAATGAAAATAATAAAAAAAAAAATGAAACAGTTGTTAGTTGTCAATGAAGCACTTCACGTTGCATTTCGGAACGCTGCACGATATTAAATGTAAACCGGTAAAAAGGATATTTGAAATGCGTAAAAGGAAAATGTTTCGATAGTGAAAAAAATATTATTTTAATGAGAAAAATAAATGAAAATTTATACAAAATGTGGAAAGTTGACTGACAAGAATAATTTAAAATTATTATTCAATTTGATAAATACAATTGAAGTGACTCGATTTCCTTTGGTCGACGGTTAATGGAATTCTGTCAAAGTTGTTTGTTATTTTGGTTTTAATTGCATTTCATGGACTTTAAGGTTCTGTTTTGTGGATGAAAATAAACAATTTTTTGATTCTATGTTGTGGTTGACAATTTAATGAATTTTGTTGATTCTACTATGATATATAATGCTTATATGCAAGTCAGTAATTAATTAGACTGCCGACGTAGTGGATCTAGGTCAGTGATTCTTAAACTGTGTGTTTATGCTCAATAATGTGCCGTGAGATGGTCTAATAAATTTGAAGAAACATTGATCAAGGTTGAGATTGCTTGCAATTCAAACAAATCTGTTTAATCCATTGAAAAAATTCTAATGAGCGTCTAGACCTTGTCAAAACAAATCAAGCAAAATAAAGCTTGACCCGATTCCCTAATAAATTAGCATAAGATGTATCAGGAAATCGACAAATCTCACACAACTCTTGACCGCGAACATTTTCAATCTCCAATGCACAATGTGTGATCGAGGTACAGAAATATTTCTGCAAACACTAACAAAAGCCAAATCAAGAAGAAAGAGAAACATGGATTTTTGTGCATTTTGTGTTGGAATCATTAAGTCTGTCCTCTATAAATTTAGCCTGATCTCCAAATCACCTTAAGAAGAATTTGATAAAACATTTTGGGATTTTTAATTTATTGCATTTTATGTCAGAATAGTTACGATCACCTCGTACAGAAAATGTATCTTTATTATAAAAGATGACATCTTTCAAGTTCTGTAGGAGTAGAACTACAAAAATAATGTGTATGAAATTCTGTGTCGTGACAATAAAAAGTTTTTATTCTTACAAGCAGCCAACTTTCAACTTCGGAATCAATTTTCATATTTCTTTAATTTTCAACACACTCATTGTTAATAATTCTTTTCTTTTAATGTTTTATTTGCGTTGTATCGACATTTTTCTGCAGGAAGTTGGGGAACAAAAAGGTATGCAAATTAACTATTGATGAATAATTACGACAGAATTATTCAATATTTAAAGAACGTGTTCTTTTAGCTAAATGTTGGAACAACTAATAATCACAAACATGATAATGATTGCGGCAATTTCTGCCTATTCTTATTCATTCCGATTTGATTCAATTAAATTTGTTCACATAATGCATGTCAGCTAACAATGAGTGAAACGATAATGAAATTAAATTGGGAGAGTAGATTTTTTTGGGCACTTGACTATACATTGTGAAATTTAGGTCACAAATGATTACTCTTCTATGCCTTTATTTATGCTACTGCAATTCAATGTACATGCACTTCCTCACTTTTTTTATGTACGAAAAGCAGTTCAAAGCAGCTAAATTTTTCGTGAATCTAATTTTTAATAGCTCATAATGACATCAAAAATATGATTCTAAATTGTCACGATATGACGAGACAGGTGTATGTCATATACAAAGAATTATTTAGATCAAATCGGTTATATTGTGGGGCATAGACATCATAAATAGTCATTTTTAGAATTAAATGCACTTTTTTGAGTTCAGCTTATGGTGAGTGCAAGAGGGATTGAAGTTGGGGTGTGAGGATTTATGGGGAAGATTGTTAGAGGTGAAGTGTGAAAGTTTTTGAGCTGTTTCCTTAAATAAGATAGTGAATTTCAGTAATAATTTTGATTTTAGACTTTCCATAAGGTTTGTTGGGCTAGCTACACTTCTCCCTGCTTTCGTCTATTACAGTATTCATAAACAGACAAGGAGCATGTTCATCAGCATGTTAATTTTGACAAGTATGCTCATTGTCTATCCGAAATTCATTGACTTTCATTAATTTCCCACAACACTGTCTCCGTTCCCAACATTTGTGACACAATTCAGTTCCAAACACAAAAACTCATCGGAAATGCATTTTGATAAATTATTTTACAGTTCATGAAGTGCAATGGCGAAGCTTAAAAGTCTTTATAAAATTAATCGAATCGAAATAAGGAAATTTAGTCATCAGTTTAAGGTTCATTAACTATAAATTATCGAATATCTGTCACATAATTCCAATGCGATCATTAAGAATTTCGAATATTGTTTCAGTTTTGAAATTTGTTGTGGGTCTAAAATCATTTGCTAGTTCTGAATGAAATCATCGTGAAATCATTTTTTGGTTGTTTGTTTTGGTTTGCTTTATGTGAAGTGAAATTATCAAACACATATTTGGTCACCAATGTGTGTAATTTGTGTAAATGATATCAACAAGAAATTGAATTAATCATGAGTACATGCACCAAAAACCACAATAAATGGTCAAGGTCAAGTAATATGCCGGCTGTTTGTTAATGCTTCAACATTGATCTTGATTTTTTATTTATTCCTCACCTTTTGCGTTTGAAATTGAAGGCAATAAAAATTTCCTTTAATTCTTGCCTCAATTTTATAATCGCATAAATTTATTTAACATCAAAAAAGCTAATTAGAAACTCCGCAAAAAGTTGTTTTATTTTTTAAAACATATTTTGATTGTATTGAAAACCGCGTGTGGGAAATAATTCCTTTTTTTAACCTATGGGTCGTTCAAAGTGTAACTTATGAGCATGTAACTGTGGTCATTGACGTTTAATTTCATAATAATACTTTCTGTGGTTTTAATTTCTTTTTGCTATCTTTATCTTTATGGCTTAATAATTGTAATTGTACTTGTGGGTTAAATCAAATCACTGGAACATGGCCTGAATTGAGCACTTATAAGTACAATTCTGATAAGAGAATCTGTCACAAATATTCATCATATGATGCATCTTTAAAAATTAGCATTATTAGCATCACGTGCCAGTCAGAGAAATCCTCAATTTCTTTTTTGCGTTTCACAACATCTTAAAGTTCTGGAAGGTCACTAATAAGGCGAAAATGAAGGAAAAGGAACAAAAAATAAGAAGGGAATAAAAATACAGAAGCCATCACCAAACCTTCCTTAAGTTGAAGTTGTTAATGACATTCGGCATATATTGTGTCAATAATAAATTCATATATGTATAACGAGCCGTGATTTTGTACAATAATGATGGCAAAAAATGACATTATACAGACATTCATACGAACTCTCATATCCTAATAACCCATATAAAATATAATATTTGTATATATGACTTCTCGCTCTCTTTATGCTTATTGTGTTGTGAACATATTTGATGGCAGGTATATGAAAGATCAAAAATTAAAGTCAAGTTTTGGGTCAATTTCATGCCAACATTTTTTATCACGCTATTCGTTTGTGCTGCGATTTAAAATTTATTATTATTGATGAGAGGATCATTTCTTGTTTGAGGCAGATGCAGATTGAAATTCCTTAATGAACGAAATTTGGAAGGAAGGGTAAAGGAGAAAATTAATAAGATTTTAAAGTTCAAATCGAGATTGAGATATTACGCGCATTTCTTTTGGGTCTATTTATGGTTGGAGACTTGATAGTCGCCTTAATGTCTGTAGATTTGTTGCCTTATATTTACTTTTGGCTGTGCTCGAGATCAACTCGAGATCATCATTCTTAGATAAAGGAAATGAAGTGATTTTTGACTACCTGAAGTCAGTGAAAGTAGATCATGCAATATTTTTTGAAATCTAGGTCATTTGGCTATCCTTTCAGCGTTAAGTAATTTCCGACTGCTTCCTGAGAAATCTGGGTTTCTTGAGAGATTGATATTTGAAAATTTTTAGGTTAATGCTTGTAAGAAAGCATCTTCTGAGTACATTAAAGAAAATTCTAGAAGAGACCTAGCCTAGACCTAAAGACTACAATGTCAGATCCAATTTACACTCTGAACCCTCTTTATCTTAAAACATACAAAGATTACAACTCTGGAAGCGTAAAAATTCAATCAAAACATTTTCCATCTCGACAAAATGAAATGAAACCTTTTAGATTCTATCTGAATTCTATTCTGGATTCCATACGTTTTCCTAAAATATCATCTTACATTAAGTCCATATTTAAAATTAATACAGTTCTTTCACAAAGAATTTTCCGGAAAATAAAACTTCAAAAAACTCCAATAGAAGCTGAATGAACAGACAAATTGCGGACAATAAAAACTTTTTCATCTCCCAACTAAATTCAAAAAAACTTCACCGTCTGTTTTGTTGAAAAGAACATAATTTTTTATCTCATGCATGTTTTTCGGAAGGAAATCTGAACTTTTTTAAATTAATTACTAAGCGATTCGATAAATTTTCGAACAGGTTTTGTGTGTGCTGTATGTAAACAAAGTCAAACAAAGCGTGACATCATATAGAAAGAAATAAAGTATACGCCTTGCAGCAACAGCCGATTGATTTGATCACTTTCATATATTGTATCATAGCTAGCAATGAGGTAATGATTAATCATCATAACAAATATAAGAATCGGAGTCACAGTCATGGCGTCATACATTTGTGCAAATTCAATGCAAGCGAGAGATGAGTAAATATTGAAAGAATTTAAGGATCATTATATAGTTTAATGAGAGCTCCGCGATATAATTACAGAATGACTAAATATTAATGAATATTTAGCATTAATTATTGATCAATTAAACGTTATTTGAATTTATTTAATTCACATTTCATGTGACTAATTTGCCACTGGGGCTTATAATGTTTATTCAGCATGTCTGATTCAAATCCTAAATCGTGATCGGAACGTACAATATTAATAAATTTTATGACCCCACGAGAGTCATTCTCATATTTTTGGTGACATAAAATGATGTATTAATAAACACTTAATTGAACATTATTTCATATAATTAATTTATGGATTAATGATCTCAACAGTTGTGCTGAGCGTGCGTGCTAAACACTGTAATTTTTCCTGTGCTGCTAGATTCATTATTTTATTGCATTGGCAATAAATAGCGATTTCAATCGGGAAGTTTTTGGTGCATTAATGTTTTGGTTTGAGGTTATTGTGATGAACATGTGTGGCCTTTGGTGCTGTGTTGCATGTCTTTTTTAATGAAAATTTATTGAATTTTCTGAGATTTCGTTTGTTTTTTGAAGGAAATGAATTTGAAATTCATTTTAAATGCTCAGAAATAGACAACATAATTTCATGATATTGAGCCTTGCTCTAACAGACAAAGAGCATGCTTCCATTTTACAGAAGTGTCACTACGGTACCTAAAAGCGGTCTCTTTACCTGCTAGAATAGGTTACTAAAAAAGGAGTTTCATCTTACTCTGTTGTTGATAGCAAATTGCTAGCCTTATCACAAGGTTGTTTACACTTAATTGCACTTTGAACTAATTTGATGAGTCATAAAGTCGAATTTAAAATCGTATATATTAAGAACCACAACACTCAACTGACAGATTATTCGAATAATTCGAAAAAATAAACTCATTGAACCTTCAATAGCCATTAGCTCATATAATCTTTTGGATTGTTTATTTGTTATTAATCTGAATAATAATTAAAATTATAATGTATTGTGTTTATAGAATGAAAAAAATGGAACTAGTTAATTGCACTCAAAGAGTTGCACAAAAACCGTTGATTGATTTATGATTTGTGAAAGGAAGTTCTGATAAGTGATAATTATAAAACGTTAGTAGACGATAAGCAAACAAAAATTCTGTTTAAAGAATAATGTGTGAAGTCAATTAGCTGATACAAGTTGTGAGGAACTAAAGTGAACATTTATTTAAAGTGCGAAGAATTAAAATGTAGCAGTTTATGCAGAAAATAATGCACAAAACATAATAAGGAGAACATTTATAATCGTTAAAACATAAAACAGGAATAAATGTGTGAATACAGCTTGCGACAGTTGTTCATTTACAAATAATACTATAATAATAATCGCGTGTCATCGTCAAAAATGTAAATTAAGCTATAATGTGAATATAAAGTCCAGATAAAAACAAATAAAAGAGTCAAAAAAATTGCATTGTAAGAAAAGTTTGTAGTGAAAATAAATTTTACGCAACACTTGCTGCTGCCCACATTTCGCACAAAGTCTGCAGTTAAAAAAAAACGGAGCAAAACTCCACGTTATTTTTATAATCGAAAAAAAAAGTTTTTGTTACCAAAGAACAAGTTTATATTATTATAAATTCATCCACAACCCTTTTTTTGTTTTCGTTTGACGACGATCAAGAAAAAGGAATAAATTGTATGTCTGCATATACATAAAAATATCAACTATGGGGGTTATCATTAAAACAATTTCAATAGTCTATTCGATGTAAGTTTTTCATATTTTTAATTTTTTTTTGTAGTCATTCAAGTTCATTTTCATGCTTATGAATTTTAAAATCAACCACTATCATTATGTGATGTCTATAAATATGCAAATTTGTTTTGTATACATAATTTTTTCACTACTAACATAGTTTCTGGTATGCGCAATAGTCTTTTTCAGCTGGTAGAGCTTAAGGTGTAAAAAGAGGGATGGAAAAGTCCCTTTTTAGTAACAATTTGAAAATTTTTATTACGGTCAGTGATTTTTGAGAGAGTTTTGTTTATTGGAATTGGACGATTGATGATTTATCGATGTTTCGAGTTTGTTAGGGATTAACATAAAATGTGTCTTTGTTATCATGAGATTGAATATTTACTTGTAAATCATTCATTTTATGGTTTAAAGAGAGAATGATTTTTAAAGTTATTGTGTTTATTAAGTTCGGATAAGAATGGGAATTGAATGCTTTATGATTCTAAAAGAACGATAAATAGTGGGTCGAAGTGGCTCGATGGCGAAATGGTTTAGCACTTTGGTATCTAATAATTGCAACACTGTCTCTTTGATCTTGAGTTCAAGACTCGCCAGAAAAAAAATTTTTCTGTCCTTTTTCAAATCATATGTTTTGGAAACATGGCTCACAGCTTCGCTTTGTAGGTTACAGGTAGTAATGTAGTCTAAAGAATAATTCTGATTCCTCTTTAAACTGTTTCTACCGAGTTGGTTCGGTGTCAAGAATTAAACAATTATTATTCGCGAATGGGATCTCAATGATGATGAGCCGAAGATTTTTTTAAAAAAGATTTCATGTTGGAATCAGTTGGAACAAAAAAGATATAGTAGCTTCAACGTTATTACCATACAAATATTTAGGTTTCGAACCTTATAATTTAATTTGAGAATTAAGGTTTTAGTCAATTGACCTTTCAAGTGTTTTATGTCTAATTGACAGAATTCTAAACACATACTTACTTAGTTTTCTCAAATAAATTAATAAACTTCAATTAATAATTTTTCCAAATATTCTATGATTTCATAAGACTTAAAACCTTAACCTTCACTTTTGTTTCCACCATATCAGCTCATTTCAAGTAAACATACATTCAAAGTCACAAAATAAATATGGAAACTACCGAAAGCTATATCTAAATAGGAAGAACAAGCAACGATTGTCGGAAACAATTGAAAATTTATCAGAATATGAATCATTAATTTAGATAAGACAATATGGCTTAAAGCGTAAATGCACTTGCCCTATTTATTTTATACATTTTTACGAAATTATTAATCATTGATAAAGATAGACTTGAACCCTCTTGAGGTTTCATATCGTATCGTAATATCATTTTTCATGAATCAAGCTAGTCGAATAGAAGCAAAAAAAAAATCAATGAATAAAAAAAAGTTTCTTGACCTTTCTCAATGTAAAAATCATTTTTCAGACATTAAAGCATGAGTTCTTTCTGTCTAATGGAAATATACTTACAATTTATTGCTTTAAAATACGATATATGGGAAATGAACTGTGAAAATATTTTTATATATTTGCATAACTTACTCATAACTTTTATTGTATTTCATTCTTTATTTCGGTACTTTCCCTTTCATTCAAATGAGCATTTGATCAATTTCATTTAATATAAATATAAAAATAGACGATTTAATAAAAATAAAGTTGGGATTAAAGGGATTAGTTAGTTTAATAGCTCAATGGTCAAGAACTTGATCAATAGTCCAATAAAATTAAATTTGAATGGTCCATAAAGCTTTGAAATTATGAACGGTCATTGATAAAACGCTTCAATGCAATAAAATGTTCAAAGTCGATACATAAATTTTTGATGCTAGACATGCTGTACATGTTTCATAACCATTAATTAAAAGCGATTCTTGATATTTTTATTAGAGCTGTATTGCGATGCGGTCTGTGTGAATTTTGAAATTTTCATGGATTAAGAATTATTAGCTAGACACAAAAGAATAAGTCATGGAAGGTTCGGAAATAATGTGATGCTAAGGAGGGGGAGAGATGACAGTTGGTTTGATAAGAGGTGAAAGGGGGCTTGAAGAAGCTATTGTAATGTAATTTGCAAACGTTCTCGTGTCATCCATAAATGATGTCCAGCAAATAATCGATATTTTAAAGGTCTTGTCTATTTGCTACTGAACTCTGGCATAATAAAATACACATTTGAATATTGCAGAGCTAGAAGAAGACTAGAGTTGTGTATGAAAAAGCTGATTTGATGTCAGATGAAATTTGGGTAGACTTCAAGCTTTGCAATATTGGAAAATACGGTTCAGGCATCAAAAACTCATCCTCGAAAAGCCATCATTCATAAGCAACCCCATTTATGGAATATGAAATTTGGCGTATGAATCATATTGTAATATTTGGAGCAATATTTTGGGCAATAATCCAATTCAAATTACTGCTAATGATCTGATGTATTAATCCATATACATATTTATAGAACATTTTGTAGGCTTTTATGGGATTAAAATGAGAATTGATTTTTCATGCTGAATAATTCTATGAAAAGGAAATCTGGTACGCTTATTAACTTTATTATTACAATGATGAGGATTTAATTTTCATGAGGGAATGAAAAGTTTCTTGAATCAACCCAAAATCCCACATGTATATCTATTTAAAGTCACAAAAGAAGATTTTTTCTACGTGCGAGTAGAGCTTTTACTATTATTACTATTATTAAAGACTTTTTTCGAGAATTTATATGATTTTACATGAAATAAAAAAAAAATTGAGTCACTGTTCTTATGAGTTCACTGCCATTCCTCCCGTAGTCATTTTTTCTCCATCAACATTATTAAATTTTTCATTTCTTTTTTTCTGTCTCTCTATTTTGCCTTAGTGAAATTTTCATTCAAACATTTTGTGCTTTGCACTAAAAATCATATTTTTATGGCTCGCTTGCTTAGAAGGAGATGGAAAATAAAGAAGAACATTTTAAGCAATAAATTATTTGTGACAAGAGCACAGGAATCTTTATATACAGAAAAATTGTTACTCTTTCATTGTGGAAATAATTTGGGTTGTTTATTAATGATGTTCCTTAAATAACAGTCCTAATGATTATTGTAGTAGTTCCACATCAATTCAGGCATATGCAAAGGCCCCTAACAGGCAAAAAGTATACTTTCACTGTATAGAAAGACCACCACGGTACCTAAAAGCAGTGTCTTTGTCTGTTAGGGGATCATTTTAAACAAGAAGAAGGTAAAGAGCTTAGCCGAAGGCTAGTGATGGTCATGGATTTTCTTGACGAAACCCCTACCAAATTGACTTTTTATCCAAAAAAGAGGCAGGAAGGCTAAGGCCAAACCAACCCTTTCCCTTCTCTGAATACACCCTTGATAGCAACCAGGGGTAAAGCAAGGTAGAGCATACTCTCAAGAACACGCTCAATAGTATGCTTAATAATTAGTATATTTAAGTAAACCAAGCTTTTGAGAGCATGTTATCTGCATGTTAAGCATATAAACACTCAAAGCAATTTCTAAGATACACATTAAGATTCCTTTGCAAATATATCAAAATGTGAAACATAAGTTAAATATTTGGGAATGTTAATTGTCATGAAAGTGACTCCGATACAGCATTTACGTCCAATAAAGCTTTTGCCGCTCCAAATCAGCATATAAGTCCAATAAACCACTTGCCACACTAAGATTGCCTTATCTTTTTATTAGCAAGCCAGAAATTCAAGAATTTACATTTAAGAGCCTTAAATTCTGTACATCACTTATGATCAAACCCCATAGTGTCACACATGTAGAATGAGAAATTGAAAAAGCACTGATCCATTGTAAATCGAAAGTGAAATCATTTGTTCAGTTGGAAGTGATGTTTATAAAACACATATAATCGTAAAGCTTAGTCTATATCCAGTGATTCTCAAACCTTTTGTTCTCTCACCTCCTATATTGCTCTCAGTTTTTATTTGATTTTATAAACTTTTTTTTGTGGGAAAATGCATTAAACCGTGGGAACCAATTTAAAGCTGTGCAACCACAAATTGGATTATTTAATTCAAATTGGTTAAATCGGAAATTAGCAGGCTTAACTTGAATTATTATATCTTATTTTACCACAATTTACCATAAATGACGACTTTATTATTATCATATTATCATTATAACTTATGCATTAACAGTCTAATTATTCGCAAATATTTGAATCACTTCAATTGACACTCATTATTATAAACCTTAATAGCTGTCGCATGATATGATGAAAATTAAAGCATTTTGCGTGTAAATACGTCAAAATGATTGCAGATTATTATCATAAGATTGAGTCATTTAAAATAAATTTTAATAGCTCTCATCTACAAGTAGACAGACTATTTATAGTTGAAGGAATAAGATTGAAGATGTTGCTGTACGCTGTAATTAAATTATTCAAATTAATTAGCTAATTAGTTTCAAATGACTTCTGCTGACTTTTTCGTGTCCATAGAAAATTTGAGATTTTGTTTGACATTCGCTCAGTCATCAATAATTAATATTATGCATCTTGAAGGGATGAATGTAGCATCTAAATGCCAAAAACTGATTTCCAATCTCTTTAAGGTTGATGCCTTACAGCTTACTCAAAATATCAGAATCTGACCTTTTAAAACAACTAATTTTGAAATATCGGTGAATATCTGAGTTAGACGGACGACCACACCACCTTCTTATCAGTCAATACCATCAAATGCTCAAGGTTCTGCAAACAATAACTCACATAATCGGTCAATTGCCATTCAATTTACTCATAAGTGACAACTAGCTCTTATCCGTCAGCTAATTAATTGCAAAATAAGATTAAACAAAGAACAATAATCCAAGTAATTGTAATATGAACCTTATTGACTTTAATCTGTTCACTTCCCATAATGACAATCAAGTATAGTCAAGTATGTCAATCATAAATTATTGAACGAGCAATTATCCAATGACATGTCGTGACACCTTTTTTTTGTCTTAAACAATATAAATCGATAAAAATCAATTACTGTGATAATCTTCAATCTACGTGATATATTTCCTCGTGCTTCATGCTATTTCCCCTTTAAGTTCATTGCGGTTGTATTTCCATAGAGACATGAGACATGATTTCAACATTAAATAAGTACATACAATAGATAAGTTTTTTAAAAATTAAATTATCATGTTAATTACTGTTTATCGTGTTTATATTGTCAAGTCCCGGCTGTTTCTTCTTCTTCTCTATACTTTTTGTTGGAATTTGCATATTAATTATGTGCAATTAAATACAATAGCAATAATATCGGAATGAAATCATTTATTTAATTTTTCTCCTTACAGTCTTTTTGAAAATGAAATTATGAGCTATGTTCCGGTTGAAGCACGAAGCAGTCCACCATTGGGATCGCCTAATTTAAGTACCGCACGGACATCACAACGTGCATCTCAAATGATAAAGAGAGACTTTGAGGCGAAGTTAAGGACGTTTTATCGTAAATTGGAGTCAAAGGGGTACGGACAGGGACCTCATAAATTAAAGTAAGTAATTTAATGGATGTCAAGTTTAATTATTAAAGCTTGAAGCGACAAAAAGCTTTGTGAAAACCTCTAATTTTAATTATTTTGTCACAAAAGCTTTAAAAAATTAGTTGTGGTCGGAGAATTTATAGCTAATTATGTACCATAAATTTTCACAGATTGCACATTCGACGTTCACATTTACTTGAAGACGCTTACAACCGCATTATGACAGCAAATAAAAAAGACTTACAGAGAGGTCGTTTGGCAGTGATTTGGGACACAGAAGAAGGACTCGATTATGGTATGAAAAAGAATATTGTGGAAGTAATTTGTATCCTTACTTATAAGTTCTTCGTTATCATTACAGGTGGTCCTTCTCGAGAGTTCTTCTTTCTTTTATCTCGTCAAATATTTTCACCATACTACGCTTTATTTGAATACAGTGCGGTAAATTCATATTCCGTGCAAATTTCACCGCTTTCAGCATTTGTTGATAATTGTCATGACTGGTTTAGATTTTGTGGAAGGTAATATATTTTAGTTTAATGACTTTTTAATAAATTTCATCATATTCCTTCTATTTCTCTATTTGTCATCCTACACAGAGTGTTAGGCCTTGCACTTGTACATCAATATTTATTGGATGCCTTTTTCACAAGACCTTTTTACAAAGCCTTACTACGACTGCCATTAACATTGAGCGATTTGGAATCTTTAGGTATGTTTATCTTAATTATACAATATCTCAGGCAGCATTTGGTGCTTTTTTGTGCTTTAAAGTTAGAAGATGATTCTTTTATGACTGCAAAGATTTTCGTGCGATGTGAAATTAAATTGAATTTATGTTAATTTTTTTATTTTTATTTCAACATTTTCGTCTACTATGTTTCGGTTTGGCTGCCTTTATCTGATCCTTCTGCGAAATCTCTTTAACTTTAGGAATAGAAAATTTAAATTTTGATGCAAATTTTAAAGCTTTTACTAATTATTTACTTTAAAATCACAATTCTTTGATCCTTTAGACATAGAATTTCACCAGTCACTCCAATGGATACGTGACAATGACATAGGAACTGGCAGCTCTTTAGGTCTGACATTTTGTGTGACAGAAGAGCTTTTGGGCAGAGTCGTAGAGAAGGAATTAAAAGCTGGAGGTAAAAATATTACAGTAAGTGAAAAAAATAAGAAGGAATACTTGGAGCGTATAATAAAATGGCGTTTGGAGCGTGGCGTACAAGAACAAACAGAGTCATTAGTTCGTGGATTTTATGAGGTTGTTGATCCACGTTTAGTATCAGTTTTTGATGCACGCGAATTGGAACTTGTTATTGCTGGTACGGCTGAAATAGACATTAATGACTGGAGACAAAATACAGAATATCGTGGTGGATATCATGATCAACATCAAGTCATTATTTGGTTCTGGAATGTCATTGAGAGATTTTCAAATGAGCAGCGATTGAGATTATTACAATTTGTTACTGGAACATCATCGATTCCGATTGATGGATTCGCAAATTTACGTGGAAGTACAGGACCGAGGAGATTCTGTATTGAGAAATGGGGCAAGCCAAATTCACTTCCACGGGCACATACATGCTTTAATAGGTAAGAAAGTTTTGTTATTTATGTTATATCCATTTCCAATTTTTTCCCCTATTATTCTTTTTTATTGGATATATTAGATTGGACTTGCCACCTTACAATTCACCTGAATTATGTTATGAGAAACTTCTGATTGCAATAGAAGAAACTTCAGGATTTCTAATCGAATAAGTTTATTCATCATTTGAATAATTGGAATTGACTTTTTCATTAAAAAGTATATTAGATTGTAGATAAAATTCATATTATTTTTTTGTGAATTGTGACTTTATATAATTTATGTTGTCTTTTTTTATACAGTTTAATAATTGAAAAAGAAAGTTTTTAAAGGAACAAAAATGAGAAAATTTATACAATTGGAAGAAAATTTTCATTTCTATTGAGAAATGTGGAGGAAAATTTGAGATTTTTTTATTCTATAAAAAAACATTCCATTTATGTTGAAAGGAAGAGAGGAAAGCTAAATTTGCATAAGCACCAAATTTTAACAATTTTAAATAGATGTAATTCAGAATAGCGAATAGCTTTGGGGGACTTGGTTTGAAGGGGGAGTGGGTTGTTGATGGTTTAGGGCTGCTAGAAGTGACAAGAGAATTTTGTAGCTAAGATTAAGACAAGAAATGTAATAAGATTGAATTCAGTAAGGAACAAGAAAAATACCCGAGTGACACAATGCGGGGTATCACATTCTTCGTCGTTAAAATTGGCCAAAATCTGCCGTTAATTTGATAACGTAGTTGACTAACAGTAAACACGGTTTTGCTGTTCAGAATAAACCTGCTGGAATCAAATTTGAAGAACTTTTAGGTTAGAAATTTACCATTTTTGTTAAATATGCAGACTTACTACTACATTTTTGGCTAATTCAGTCATTTTTGGACAAAAATATTGAAAATAATTGGTTTCAACAACTTAATGCCTAACCCTTCAAACCCAGGCTACCAAATCAACAAGAATAAGCTTTGTGATGCTCGCATTTAATTTACATGTGTTACTGCAAATCATGTATGAATTTGCAATTATACTTTAAGTAAACGACCTTAATTATTCATTAGATAAGTTTGAACTTAAGTTTTACTTCTACAAAATCATTACTTAATGTTATGTCTACATTATATCGAAGCTCAATGACAGGAATTTTAGAATTTTTTATAATTAGACTTAAAGTCAGAGTTAAGCATTATAATTACTCTGCAGATGCTTATTTAAAGCATGATTTTAGTTCATTTAGGAATGTTAATTGTGCTGGACATTTGAATGGATAGAATTCAGTTCATGGACGAACATTTTCATTGAAAATTGTGGTTCAAGTCAAAATTGAGGTTCAAGCTAATATTAAGGTTCCTTACCTAATTTGCCAGACACATTCCATTAAAATTTATTTATTCATATTCACATAGCAGTTGCAAAATCCACCTGCTCAAGACGTATACCAAAATAATTCATAATTTCCATTTTTCTTTATCAATTGGATCAAAAAATATGCAGCAATCGTCCATTCATGGTTACTTATTTATTTATATATCTGACATTTTAGACAAGTCCATTAGAAAATCAAATGTTCCACATTTTTATATTCAACAGCTGCTTCAGTTATTGACATTATTATTTTCATACATCCAAAAAATCGAAAGCCATTGACACTTTCTCTTTTGAGTGTCACGAAGCTAATTCTTTAACCAACAAGTTAATATCAAAGAACAAACAAATATCTTTTAATCGTTAAATTATAATTAATGCCGAAAAAAAATACAAAAGAACACATTAACACAACGATACATACACAAAATAAGCATAAATTAACAGGAACAAAAATATCCATTTGTAATCAATAAAAGTAATGAGAATGAAGAAATTATTCAGCAACAGTCAATAGCGATATGACACAGACATGTGTTCGCACGCACACTCTCAGCTCTTTTAATTTTACCATAAAACAAAACAAAAAAAAAGACATAAACAAACTAAAGATTTCCTCAAATTTTTCAATTACGCTTTTAAGCAATAGGCCAGTTTTTATTATACATAGAGAAGAATCAATTAAAGAACAAGAACAAATTGAGAAAAAAATAAAAAGAAAAAAAAAACGTATGAAAAATTTAAGTTTTGTGCTGGTTTTTGATTTTATTTTCAGGTTATAGTAAGCTTAAATTACAGGTTTCGCTATTTAAGGTTCATTAAGGATGTCCGTTGAAATCGTGACATTGGTAAAATCAACGATACGGTTACACCCCTAACTGTTATGACGTCAGAGAATGACTAAGCAGATTCATATTTTTGACATGGCATTAAAACAGGCCCTGGACACAGTCAACTGATAAGCATCTCTGACGACAAGTTATTATATTCACACCGTTTTTGTGGAATCGATTTTCTTTTCAGTGGGATGGACTTCCAAATCCAACAACCCTAAAGATTGAACATCGAGTGTCCATACTACCTAATGCCAATTCGATGTGCTTATGAGACTTTTAAATCAAATTCGACACGAATTTTATTAGACTTCAAAAGCTGTCCTAAGCTTTGCCTTAATTTATCCAATTTAAAACGAATATTCAATACCCGAATTTTACTAATTCGGAACTATTCCGACGTGACTCCCTAACAGGCAAATAGCGTACTTTAAAGAACAGAGTAAGCTAATTGCAACACTCACGAACATGCTCATCTGGTAGATTAAAGGTGAGCAAGCTTTCGAAGATATGCTCTTTGCCTGTTAGGGTACACGAATAGTGCAAAACGTCAAATCGATCTAAAATTTTCCTCCAAGCAGACGTGATTTTAGCATTTTAACCAAATTTTAACCTAAATCGCTGTCAAGTCATAGTCATAGTAATGCTAGTATGGAACTCGATTTTTGTTCTATTTACCGATTTGTGCTATCCGGGTAAAATATTATCAAATTTTTCTACACATGTTTTCCCTCTGTACGTCAATTCATGTGACCTAATATTAGCTTTACATGACACGGACAATGAATATGTTAAATGTCAGCCTACTATTTTAGAAAGGAAACAATTGAGTTATCAGAAAAGGTAAAATAGTCATAAAAAGTCGTGTTCGGCACACTATTTACGCGTTACTTTATAGTCCCTTAAGTGATATCAATCAAAATTGTAATTAAATTCGCACATTTCAAAGAACAACCTCAATGCTATTTACTTCCCTGCTAAAAATACCTTACCGTGTTGTGAAAGTCAATAGAGAACTAATTAAATATTTTTTCAGTCAAAGCCTGCTTCAGATCATCTTGGCAATTCCACCCTACCAATTAAAAATCGAACTCTCTAACACTTTATTACCCACACCCTAAATTCACAGGAATCATCATCAACAAACGCAAAAGTACACGAGGCAATTTATTTTTGGAATAGCTATTTGCATATAAACATTTTGATAAAATTTCTCACTGATAATGTGACAGGCAGAAATTTTGTGGGTGGCACAGATTTTGAAATTTATGTAGGAGATACTCGTCTTCGATGATAACAAAACTTTCGAGTGCCTTGCTGTGTGTATTTTTGATTTCTTTGCTTCTTGAGAGAGAGAGTCCTCATTATAATCATGTAAACAAAACAGGCATTTAAATGTTTAAATTGAGGTTGAATAACCGGAAAGTTTATGGTCTTTAAATATTAAGAGTTGCTCATCCGAGGGGTATTAAGCATCAAATCCTTGAAGGCCGTCAAGCCCAACTAACAAGCTGCCGTTAATACGGCGACATAGCGTTGCCTTAACGAACTCATTGTGCTGTTCAGGCTCATTTGGTAGATGAAGGCATGATCTTAGATATGTGAAGAGTTGATTTCCTGATCGGCGATCCATCAAGCCTGTCAAGCCTAATTAACGTCGTGTCGTTAGTATGAAAACTTAGCGGTCCCCTGGCAAACACATTGTGCAGTTCAGGCTCACTTGACAGATGAAGACATAATCTAAGAACTGCAAAGAATCCAAGCATTTCCAACTCTGGCATGAAGAAAGCATCTGACTTGTGGCACAGCAGGATTAAAAACGAAAAAGCAAATCCATAAGAAATAATTTATTATATTCAAAATATGAAAAGTTTCAAGAACATCCAAATATCCTTTATCAAAAACTTATTTGTTTTCTTACAATAAACTAGTTTGTAGGAATTTAATAATCCTCGTGGCTGATTATATAATTCAAAAATAAGTTCAATGACTTGATAATTGAGCCTTTTTGAGATCTAAATCGTTTAATAATTTTCTTTTAAAAGACTCAACACATGTTATTGGAGCTAGTCACGCGATTTCATGTGAAACGACTCAATGCCTTTATTGCTTAAGATGATTGTTATGATAAGACAGGTGGTAAAGTTTTAAGTGGATCATGCATGCAAATATTAAGGCATACACTGTTGCTATAAAAAGAAAAGTAATTAAAATGTTCTGAAGAATGTCCAGATGGATTCAAGTGCTGTTATGGTCAAATGAGTTGATAATATGGACATAATGACAAGATACTCAATTTGACGGTAATGTTGGAATTTGTGCCTTGGTCCAATACAATAAGTGCATTGTATAGAGAAAGAAAGCTTAAGTGCGCATTGTGCCTACCTCTCTAGCATACCCCCGGTAGCTCAGTATGTAAAAGCACTTGATATGTCATTGAGAGGGAAGTGACTTTAACCTTACTGGATCTTGTTCGAATCCCACTCAATTTTAGTTCGTGGAAGTGACTTTAACCTTACTGGATCTTGTTATTTGGCTTTGATCTTACTGGACTTGTTATTTGATAGAGAAAGTAACTTTGATCTTACTGGATCTTGATTTTACTTCGTGAAAGTGACTATAACTGGATCTTGTTGTTAGTTCGTATAAGTGACTAAAAACAAGATCCAGTACAAAGTCATTTATACAAACAAAAACCGAGATCTAAGATCAAAGTCACTACGAACTTCAAGATCCTGTAAGGTCAAAATCACTTTTACGAACTAAAAAACATGATCCAGTGCGGTCAGTTTGCCAACATTAAAGCAAGATTCTAGTCATTTCCATATCATTACAAAAGTCCTCGTGTTATTGATCCTTAAGCGCATTTTTGTCCCAGCGATGAGTAATACTAAGTCACTTTTAGACCTAAAAAACAAGATCCAGGTTATTGCCAGACCTAAAATTCGTGATCCAGTAAGATCCAGGTCACTTCCAGACCTAAAAAACAAGATCCAGTAAGATCCAGGACACTTCTAGACCCAAAAACAAGATCCAGTAAGGTCTAAGTCACTTCTGTCCGCTTTGCAAAAATAAGATCGATAAGATTCGTTAAAGAAAGAATTCAAGCAATTAATTTTCAAATATTAACAATATTTGGAAATAACGTTTTTCTGAAATTCAAATTTTTTAACGGATTTGAAAATTTCAAAGCTTTCTCGCATAAGTTTGTTTACATTTTGTACTGGAATACAAAATTCATTAATTATCGTATTTAGAGATTGTTTTAAGATTTTTAAAATACTTTGCGGCCAATAAAACAATGGAACTGATCTTTTAAAACCATTCCAAGCTCTCTACGATGTCTAGTTAAAAAGTTTTTCTTCGCCCGAACAGCCGAACAAAGTGTCTTATTAAGCTACCTTTTTGAAAACAAGTTTCAAAAATGCGCTAAAAATAACAAAATCGTTGGGGCAAAAAAGTTAAAAATATGCTTTAATCACTAAAGTAAGCAAATATTTAGCCGCCGACATTAGTGACTTAGATCGCTAGTGCTTAAACTCTTCGGTTCTCTAACTTAGGGTGAAAATCAACTTAAAAATCAATTTAAAGATGAAAAACCATTGGAAAAGTCGATTTTAAAAATTAAAAAAATTGGTGTGAAATTTCACGACGCTGGCGTGAAATGGCGTGAAAGTGGCGTGAAACGGCGTGAAATGGCGTGAAATTTCACGCCACGGATGTGAAATTTTTGGCGTATACGTTTCAAAGTTTAGGTCCTCAATTTGACGTTAATGTTGAATTTTGTGCCTTGGTCCAATGCAACGATTAGAGCTGTGCAATGAGCATTGTTAAGAGAAAGAAAGCTGAAGTGCATTGAGTAGGCCTCTCTGGCTACCCCCGGTAGCTCATTGTAAGAGCACACTTGATATGTCATCGAGAGGGTTGGGTTCGAATCTCATTCATATTATAACATATGGTCGTGTGCAATTTTTTCTCTAGATCCTTTGTTGTCGTAACGTTCTGGACAGTCAATACGTCAGTAATGCTTAAACAAATGTATGCCAGGTTCCAATAATACCTCCAATTTCTTACAATTTTAAACAATTCTTATCTCTAAACTTATTCAAATTAATATTAGGTTAAAACTTTATCCTTCAACAGTTTGTTACGTTAATTTGTAAAAAACAATTCTTAATAATGCACCACATTATGTAAATTTATGACTCATTTGCATTGCATTGCTCTCATAAATTTTACTGAAACATAGAAAAACTTCAGAAACTATGTGGCATCATTATAATAAATGGCGAGTTTTATGAGCTTTTAACTGGGTATATTATCAGTATGTCTTCATATTTTGTGCTTTGTTAACTTTAGTGTCGGTTGTGTGGTATGAAGTTTAGTTAAGCGTGGTATAAATGATGAGTTGAGGAAGTGTGTCATATAGATTGGCTTGCATTGGACTGATTGTGGGTTGATTTAAATTATAACATGTTGGAATTAGGAAGCATGTGCAGCAAATTGAAAAATGTCATCAAAGCCGTGGGCAAAAATTTGGTTATTGATGGGGTTTTGCCATTTAAAAGCTTCCAACACATCTTTTGACAGGATCCAATACATCTACTGCAACAATGTCATGATAATTTGGGGTAAGACTAATTATTAAGATCCCGACGAAAATGTGTTGAAGTAGGAGGTCTCGAAATCTTTAGACATTCCCTACACGCGGCAATGGGCCCTCATTTGCCCAAGCCAAGGAAGTAGTAGGTAAGATAGTGATTAAGTTACGCAAAAGTCTATAGGATTCCACATAGTGGCGTGAGACTCCTTTGTGTCATTCGTATAGGTGATATGAGTATCTAAGTCAGTGGTTGACAATCCTTTATTCTTCGCAGCAAACCTTGATGGTATGTCTTGACCGAAATCGCATAGTTCATCGTATTTTCAAGCATTTTTGGTTGCACACTACCGTGTCGCGACACACAGGTTGCCCATTACTGATCTAAGTGTTCAATAGTAGTCAAAATTATCAAAATTTAAACCAACGAGCCCATTTAAATCAATTTCCAAAGAATAACAACTGGATCAATGAAAACTCGTACAAAACTCGATGGCAACAAGATCCTTTAGTACTTAACAACTACTTCTTCTACTTACAACAAAATAACTTTTTTTATAAGTCCAACTGTGAATGGAAAGCACCAGCTATAAAAGTTGATCAAACAACAAAAGCATTTGTCATTGAATGACTGTGATTCTTCTCCATCTACAAACTAATTGTTTCTAATTCCATTCAGCTCTTGCTTTTCTTTCACTTTTCAATATCGATAATATCGAAAAGTTTTTCCTTTCCCTCGACAGCTTCGATAAAGCTATAGAAATATAGATAAATAGAAGTACACAAAAAATCGATTCCCCTCCGTTTTTTGTGTTGCAGCAGCATACTTTATAGCTGTTCTATTTTTCTTTCGAATACATTTGCCTTGTTTCTTTGTGTCTCTGCTTTCTTTCCCCCGCACTTCTTATATTCTTTACTAAGGCACAAATCAACAAAACATTTATTCCATTATTTCTTAAAGTTTTTTTTCATATTCATCCGTTCATGCTTTTACAGTCTCTATCTTCACTTCTACTTACGTGATGAAAAAGAAAGGAATTCTTTTTGGATTGTTCTTCTTTTTCACGTCGTCTCATCCTCACATAGAGTTAAAGCATGAGCATCTCAATTATTTAGGTATCAAGAGAACTGTGGAAATGTGAACTTGAGGAATTTTTTGTGCTAATTTGGAGTTGATGCGCTTTTTTTGGTAGGTATTGTGAGATTTTTTTGGGCAGTAGATGCAATTTAAATTTATGGATCTGGATCACGTGAAAAATGAAAAACACAATGCAAAAAGGACTTTGGATGTGGCTTGAAACCAGCATTGAACCTGTTTGATACCACTGTTATGCCAAGTCCTGCTTTATATCGACTCAACCAGAGCTTCAAGTACTTTGAATTTAATATGTAATCTACGTTAGCAGACTTCGAAACTTCAGAAACGACTACGAGGTTTAGCCGTATAACGTAAGCCTACTTCCGATTTTTTCCACTTATGCTTTCCACTCTGATCCGAAATCTGACAAGAAGCTGGTGTGACTATGGATTTAAACTAAGTACGGCATCAACCCAGACAATTGGACATCCAAACAACTAGACATTAACTTTCTGTTAACTATTTTAATCCATTTCGAGCAAAGTCAGGTCACGCTATCGAGCTAAGAATTCATGCAAGGAAGCTGTTGACAGAGACATTATATCATCTGGTATTGGAAACAGGCAAGCGAAAGCCAACGAAAGGATCAGTATCAGGAGGCATCGGAAGAAGGAAATGCCAGAGTCACGCCAGTCTGTGACCGAATTTTCGATCGATTTCCCGACTTGTGCTTTTCGGATCCCTACCAGACAATTTAAAATGAGCAACAGCACATTTCCACAAATTTTTAATCTAAAACTTTTCTTTAATTCAGTCAAAAAATAAGATAGCACAGAAAAAAAAAACTGCCATCATACCCTAATGACTGTGAGAAAAAATATGAAAAAAGAATGCAGTGCTGCCCAAACTGTTTTGAACCACGTCACATCTTGGTGGCATTTTGAGACCAAAACCGTACACGGCATGTGGCTTATGACACATTTTATGACAAGTTTTTGGAAGCCGCGGCACACAGTTTGGACAGGACTGCAACAAAAGTATCTAAAATTGTACTTTTTACATTCTTATTTTGTTCCTTTTTAAGAATTAAGAAGTATGAAAATTTTCAACATTCATGCACCTAATAATAATCTATTAAATCTGAAGACAGAGCAGTTATGATGATTATAGTTCTAAGTAATGAGAAAAAGACACAAAACTGAATACTTTCTACTCCTACATCTCATTGAGGACAATTTACTTGATACGCTTATTAGTCCCAAGAATGTGCTTAAATTGAAAGAAAATGAAGAGTTTTTTTCATGACTTTAAATTTTTTTTGGGTATGGCTTTAAAAAGTTCTTCTTAGAAATTTTTAAGGGAATCATGGCATGTGTCTCTTCTTACTAGGGGTTTCAATCCCGGGATCCCGCATCCCGGGATCCCGGGATCCCGGACGTTTTTCCGGTCCCGCAATCCCGGGATTGGAGAAGCTTCAATCCCGGGATTACGGGATTGGGAATTAATTTGATGTTGATACAAAAACTTCAAGTTTAAAGTCTAAAATTTTAAAAAATTTAAGAACCACACGTTTGAAAATCATGTCTAATAATATAATACAGTAATTTCATCCACAATTTTTGAAGTTAAAGTTGAACATGAGGCTTTACAGTATCAAATAACAAAAATTGATTGAAACTTTCTTTAAAAATTCATATTAAATTTTTAATATTTTGAAAGGCCAGAAATTAAAGATATTTGCATGAAATTTCTTAAAATTCTGTAAAAAGTTTAGGCAAATTCTGTGTTGATTATGCTTTCTTGATATCAGGAATTCCCGGGGAATCCCGAAAAATCCCGAGATCCCGAAAATTCTATTCCCGATCCCAAAAATCTATCGAGATTGGGATTTTGAGAAAGCATGATGTTGACATCTTGATTTCGGCTTTGAAAACACAAATCTTGGCAATTTTTTGTCATGAATTTGTTTTGTTTACTATTTAGACCACATTTTTGTGTACTGGATATGATTTTTTTTATCCTCAAAATTTCTAATAAAACTATTGGTATTACATTTGCACTGGAATTCGATTAAAATTTTTATATTTTTTCATCATCCAATCCCGGGATTAATCCCGGGATTGAGATTTTCAAATCCCGTAATCCCGGGATTGAGATTTCGTCCCGGGATTGAAACCCCTACTTCTTACTGAATTTCCTTTGAATTGAATCAAGCTACCATTTAAGAAAGAAGGAGAAGTTTAAGGTGGACATTGAGTAAATCTTGTGGTTTTTTGTATGCTTGTCTGGGATATCCAGACTGGAAGAAATAGAAACTTTCAAAGTTGTGGTTTGCTGCAATGTTTATTAATTCAGAAGAAGCTTGTCTGCAAGGTGTATGACAAAAGTAGACATTAGTTAAGGATGTGAGAGAATGAGGATAGAATGGGTAAAAGTGACCTGAATTCGATAAAGCTTTGGATCTTGAATAATTCCAAGTTGGGCATTTTACGATGAAAAGAGGAATAATTTGGCATTTCCAATTTGGCTGACTATGCCCCTGATGCTCATACATGGAACTTAGATTGTAAGAAAATGCATTACATCTGACTATGTTTCTCTCTCTGTCACCTAGTTTATACAAGTTCTTTGTCCGCAAATTAACTTTAAGCTTGTGTTAATCCTTATATGCCATTTTGGTTTCTGGTTACTAAATTGAAAACAGACACTAGGTATTCTAGACTAATAGTATGGTACATATAATGGTATGTTAGATTTTGTAACTTGGGAGAAGCTCCAAGTTCTTCGGATAATGCTGATATCGGTGATAATATTGAGAATCGTGACCATCATAAACTGGATACTGTTTTGCTAATGACAACTTTCTTCAAGACAAGATTGTCCTGATTACTTCCTTTGTGAAGCTCAAATAAACCCTCAAACGAAGTGAAATAGCATCAGTGGCATAAATGCTAGAACGTTGGCCTTATGTGCCAATTTCCTGGGTTTTCCGATCGGCACAAATTCTACATAGCAGCCATACGACAGCCGAGGAGCAGATTTCATGTTAATTGCAATAAAAATTTGCACTTGTATGCCAGTTGGTCGCTATTTGGCAGTCATGATTAATTTGTTTCAATCAGGTTCAATTCAAGATCATGTCTAATTTTTGAAGCTTTCTTTCCATTTCGGCGTTCTATTTCCGAAGCTCAATTCGTGTAATAGATGCAGTAATGAGATCTTTGGCACATAATGTATCTAAAAAAATGACCGTTCAATCCGTCAATCCACATCCAATTGAGACAATATTCCAAGTATCAAAATCGCTCAAACCATCCAAAAATTCCTAACAAGCTTGTTTATCAAACTAACCAAAGCTAACTTTTTTATTTCATAAAGCTACCTTTTTCCTTTCAAAAACATCAATCATCGATATACAGCACAACACACGTTGCCCCACGAAAGCAAGAAAAATTCTCATCTCCTAAAAAATTTATTTCGATGTTTATTTGTAATCCTTTTCTGACCTTTATATCTGTATTCCATGAGAAGATTTAATGGTCAAAAAAGGTACACGATTAGAAGTGTTGATGACCGAAGGAATTTTTATGATTTGAAGGAATTTTTCGTGTAATTTTGAAATGGGATGTTCCTTAGGTGATGTCTTTCCTTAACAGACAGTGAGCATACTCACGAGCATGTCCCTTGTATGTTCTTGTACTAAGAAATTGATTTTCAAATGATTTTGATTGATTTTAAATTTCTGGATGGTTTTAGACATTAATTCTGTGGCATAAAGGATGACTAACTGTCCAGTGGTCAATATGGAGTGGATCTAAGTCTGTAAACATATGGAAATGTCTGAGTTAGTGTCTAGGTATTTTAGAAGTCGAATGAGTTGGTATCCAAATGCTCAAACATGTCTGTAAAGGACATGCTGCTGATCTGTGGCTGCAAAATCAAAAATCCTCAATTTGAAGATTGACGTCATTTCTAAACAACCCCAAAGGTTTCTTCTAAATTATTACAAAATAATTGAAAAGTTTGATACTTTAAATAGCTTTTGGGGTTGTGAATACATGCTATATTTGGTGTATAGAAGGATTTAACTTGAAATAAAGTTCAAATACACAGACGTTGATGAATAATTCAGATTCTTATTTGTTGTAATTTTCATGAATGAAATCGCTTGAGGTTGTATGTGCTTAAATATTAATTCTTTTATGTTGCAGTTGTTGATTTAGAAAATTGCGATGATATTGGGGATGGAGACAGAGGTGTGGATTGGAAATTGTTGATTAGTTGGTGTGGGAATTAACTTTTTTTGGGATGGACTGAATAATTCAGGTGGGGTTTTGGGATTTTTTTTTCGAAAAACCTTAACAAGTTGCAGCAATTAACTTCGAATTCAAGGTTTTGATTCCAAACCTCCCTCGTCATACAAGCTCGAGTGGAATAGCCTATATTTGGTCAGCTGTATGTCCAGTTATAAATTTGACATTTGCGTAATTGGCTATGAAACGTCCATTTTATAATGAGATACTTAGGTACCTGCTTACTTCGCTGGCAATAGCTTCGCTAGATCAAGTGTGATCCATGGCCTCCCTCAGTCGGCTCCTGAATCTTTCTTTATCGCTGGCTCCTGCTTGCCAGTTACCAATTTCAAGTGAGACTTTCTCTATCGACATCTCATAATGAGATACATGGTCGACTAATCTCAACATGTTCCACTCAAGCTGGCTACGTGTCGTGATGTAAGGATGGAATGAGGGAGTTCTCAAGGATTAATGGACCGTTTTCGATACTTGGATCAAATGTCTTAATGATGTCGATGCAATTTGACAGTAAATTCCATCTTAATTCACCACTGATTGTCGGTTCTCAAAATTCACTCCATTAAAACCCTTCAATTCCAAATACCACATCTAAGTCAGCAATAATCATAACCAATTTCACTCATATTGCATCCACAATCCCTCAAACTTCATAATTAATCATAAATCTGAAGCTAAATCCCTCAAGCAGTAATTAAAACTCACACATTCTGTAAAACTTTTCATAATCCATTAATTATTTTATGAAGCCAAAGTAAAAGTTTCTCATTCAATCACATAAAATTGCTCTAATTACGCTAAATGAATTGGCATTTTGAAAATAGTTTTACTGCATCAACACTCGTCGATTACATTGGCTATAAATGTAGCTACTGTGTATTGAAGCTCAACTGCTTAAAATGCATATCAATGTACAGAATAAAATGTAATGATACTCGAAAGTTTCTTTCCAATTATCAACAGCACTGGATGGACGTAGAAAGGAATCAAATTAAAAAGACAAAAAAAAAAAATGTCATCAAAATAAGAAAAACTTTTGTGTTAATTGAATAGATAAGCTAATTAACTATATTCAACACTTGTACATCAGTCGTAATGTCTCTCTGAGACGAGTCTATATAGTCATTCGAATGAACATTTTTCAAGGAATTACAATATAAATTGAAAGTTCAAATGAGAGTTGCACAAATTGCAATTCCATTACGAATCTTGTAAGTAATAGACTCTGTCTACAAGCATTAAAGTTACAATGTAAACTGTAATTAATTGCAGTTGGATGAGAAAGTAATAAAAGCATTTATGGATGTATTAAATTTAGATTGATGTCTTTGACACAATTTTAAATTAAAGAAATTGCATTAAATTTGGATTTGCAGCTTAACTGAATTTTTGTGTTTTGAATTTTGACATTTTCAGGATTTTTGAGGTCAACTTCACTTGGGTTGACTTTATTTGAATTTTAAAAAGCCGTTAAAAATTTAAAATGCTTGATTTCGAAGGATTTTACTGAACTTTCAGCTTGATCTTCAGCATTTGCTTCATTTCTGCAATAAAACTTATGGAAAAATGGTAAATTATGCATTAATAATGGCCAACATCATCAGTTATGTTTTCCAATAAAATATAAGCAATCTTTGACATTTTAATGTTGAAAATTCACAAAAAATCATTAAAAAATCCGGCAAAACTTTGTCTCCAAAAAAGTCACAATTTTTAATTAAATCCATCATGTGGAATTACGAGAAGATTGGAAATGAAATGGCGATGAAAATGATGTTGATTGATGGAATACGTGAACCGACTTTAGTACAAATTCAAGAAGATTCAAATCAAAATGTTTGCGTTGACGAAAGCTTACTGTCTGTTCCGGCATGGAAGTACTATACGGAACCGCATCCCGGACTTCCTGAGCATTATCATACTGTGAATTTCTATGACAATTTATGCAAGTTGACAGCCGAGAATGACGATGATTTGCAACTTCCAAAATTGCCATTTTCAATGGTCGATCATGAGCTTCAGTATAAGTTATTGATAAATTTGAAACCGTCTCGTAAAAGAGTTCCAGAGTTGAAGAACCTCAAGAATGGAACAATTATTATCACGTCAAGCAGCTTTCCATCGGCAATTGGGAATGAGATTGAAATTTATTTAAATTTTCATGATAAATTGCTTCCTTGCTGCTTCACAACATCAACCTCTGACGTCATTATTGATAGTCCATTAACGACTGAATGTCGGGTCCGATGCTATTACTTGGTCATTCCATCCGTTGTCACTGAGATTACATTCATGAAATCAAATGGCAGAGTCATTTATCGTTGTGAATATGAAGAAATGTGGTTGCATGGCTCAACATCATATCAACAACTATGCGAAGCTGCCCAAGACTCAAAATGAGCTATTTACTGAATGGCTTTAAAATGACGCAAGTTTTTCAATTTAATTGGAAATCTTTAACTTCTGTGATAAAATAAAAACCATTTTTATTCAATTTTCCATTCTTATCTTTTATTAGTGTCTCTTGTGGTTGAATATTGGGACTGAAAACTGATCATTTGATTGATTTTGAAGAGGTTTGATGAAAAAATCCGTTAAATTTCATTAATATTTGAATTCAAATTTTAATAATCCGTTAAAATTCGTAGAAATTTGAATTCAAATTGTAGAAAATCTGTTAAATTTCGTTAAGATTTGAATTCAAATTTCAAATAACCGTTAAAAATGTATCTGCCAACTTCACGCAGTTTTCAACCCTTAGAAGTACAGACACTAAAAGTGCATCGATAATGGATATAAAAATTATTCAATTAGATTCTATTTTTGTAGCAGGAAATAAATTGAGAAGCTCTCGTAAGGTTCACTTGTCCATTACTATAATAACATGAAAATTGCATCACATTACACTGACTTGATTATCTTGATAATGTTGCAATTTAAAGTAAATTTAAACATGATTTAAAATTAATCAGAACTGTTTGCAAAAATATGGTTTGAAACTTATGGTAAGTAGAAGAAACTGTTATATCTGTTATTGATTTTTTTCTTGTGAATGAGTTTCAAAGACGTCAGCAGGAGCATGAAAATAATTGAAAACTCATCTTCAAGTTGTTCAGGAAAATTTCTTGGAAAATAGAGGAGATTGTGCTTTGGTTTGAGAAAGCAGGAGTGATTTCTTTTGTTGACTTCTTGTTTTTCACTTTTACAAAGCATTAGTTTTGCAGCTGGCATTTAAAGCAACACTTTTACCGCAGGAATCAACTCATTTTAAGATTGAAAATTGGAAGAATTTTTAACGGTTTTTAAATATTCAAAATTTATCGTCTTTCTTTTTTTTTAAAAAAAAATTCAACGAGAAATCATCGTTAAAAAATTTGAATTTTCAAAAACCGTTAGAATTCAAAATTTCAAAAACCGTTTTATACTCAAAGCTTTAAGTTCTTTCAAATTTATTTAAAAAGTCATAGCATCTTTATCTCAGCCTCCCAGCAGACAAGACATTAATCTTAATAATCATCAATTTTCTTCAAATTTCCCTAAATTATCGTAATTCCTTCCGTCTCTTCAACAGATAATGTACAATGCTCAACAGTATACAGCAATAATTTACTGAACTAAAAATCCATAAATTTTATCTAAATAATTCACATTCAATATTCATTTGATTACTCAGCTACCCAATATCTCCTTAAAATGAATCATACTTGTATCGTCGATGTCGTCGGCGAGCATTAAAGTTCAAAAATTTATAAGCTTAGAAAATATGAATAAATATATTTTTTGTGCATGCATTAAAATAAGCATAAAATAAAGTTTGTAATATTGCAATGAAAATCACTGTGTAGCTGGTGTTTCTTCACCATAAATTTCACTACATTCCGTGCATGCATACCCTGAATTTACGTTATAAGCCACTACCCGTTACTAAGCCACTGGTTAAGTAAAGAAATTTGACTCTGGAAAAATTTTGTATCCGTTAATAAGCCACTACCAAAAGTCATTAATTAAACTAAATATAATAAATTTTCCGATTTTAAATGACATATTCGATTATACACAATCTGTAAGAA
Organism: Chironomus tepperi; assembly: GCF_022539635.2. Taxonomy (NCBI): domain Eukaryota; kingdom Metazoa; phylum Arthropoda; class Insecta; order Diptera; family Chironomidae; genus Chironomus; species Chironomus tepperi. Next base: position 649,421 of record NW_027226601.1, on the reverse strand, counting down.
CTAGAAGAAATTAATTATTCTTAAGATTTCTATGATAATTTTCGTTTTTTCTTCATTTGTTTACATTTTTTACCAAGCCATTACTCGTTATTAAGCCTTTTTTTACGATTTTGAAAACTTTTTTCTTCCCATAAGCCAGTGGCTTATAACGTAAATTCAGGGTATATAGAAGGAGTAAAAAAGAAAGCCAAAAATAAAAATTTTCTTCACTTTTTTTTACTTTCGTTGCATGAAAAAAAGAGATTTATGATGCTATAAAAAATTATGAATGATTTCTATATCTAGGCGAGAAGAAGAAGTGAAATTTTCCTTTCTAAATTCTTACTTGACTGCAACTGAGTTCATTTTACATGACGGTGAGATTTAAAGTTTCTATTTGAAGCAAAATTGCTTTGTTGGACGCATTCTGTGATTGATTATGAGGCAAATTGTTTAAAAGATTATCAAGATCTTTTCAAAATCATTCAAAATGACCAACGGACTTTTTAAACTCAAATTTAATTGATATTTCAACAATTTGAGATGTTAACGGTTTTCTGGAATTTGAAAAATATGAATTGACTGAATCACTTGAAGTTAGCTCCATCAAATCATTCAATTGAATCAAAATAATAATAAATTTCAGATCAAAACCTTCATTAATAGCTCAAAAGCTGATTCCATAGCTTCAAAACTGCAGAAAACTAGACTACAATCAACAAATATCGCAGCAACCTTTGAAACAATTCAAATTAAACTTCTCAAAAGTCAAAATTCAAATTATCTTGACAACCTTTTCTCAAAATCCAGCATACATACATAGGTAAGTAGATAGCAATCCGTTCAAAAGTTAACTTCTTGTTCTTTTGTATTACAACTGATAATTTTCATATTTTTGGTGATAATTCTCATCAAATGAATACATAGTAAGGAGAACGACAGCAAAAGTTTGTCACGAGAAAGTTGCACAAAAAATAAGTTTTTTTTATGATTTTCATTCTCCTTCCAGCATAAAAAAGAGAAATAAAGACTTTTGTCACTGCACGCGTATATATGTGTACATAAGTTAGGAGCAAACGATATTTCTGCCAGTATCAGCAGATGTTTTAATCATAAAAACAAATAAATTAATCTTCTTTGTTGTACTCACCAAGGCATTCGATGTTGTCAGCATTAAATCGTCCAACGGCAGGGAGTAAAAAGAGTACTGCAGACAGCTGAAACCCGTGTGTAATTATGGCAACGATAACAGCTACAATTAAAATAATCCATCCGAAACCAGACTCGGGATAATAGTGACGGAAAATTGTATCGAGCTTCTGTGCACCACGTCCCGATAGATATCCATGATCACAGCTAAAGCCATTCTGAGGTGACCTAAATTATAAGGTAGAGCAATTAAAATGCTGCAGATAAGTATAATGAATGTGAATGGAATTTCTGTAATCTATTTTGTCTGTAGAACCTGGGCATTAAAAATTTAATTCGAAATATTTTTTGGATGGTTGTAAATGACGTCTGCTATCAACAGGAAGGAGGTCTACTCTGTTAGGAATCGATCATATTGAGGAGCTAAGTGCTCATTTGTATAGTCTTAAAGAATACCCAAAGGTTAGAAGCTATTGAAAATACACTAGGATACCCAAACAGCACCAAGCGTCCGTTAAGGTACCGCTCCATTACAGTATTAAGGGCAAGACGTTAAGTGACCCTGAAGACTGATTTCGAAGCATTATTAGGGAATAAGTGCGGTTCACCACTTTGTGCCGCACGAGGTAGGAGGTAGAATTGAGTGTAAAAAACCGAGCAGCCACATCAGACATTCTAATCCCACCTCCTATCACTTTACCTCCTCATACCATTCTTAGACATCACACATGAATCCCATTCCCCATTATTGTATCATTCAGATTAAATTGTGAAAAATTTGTTCTGAATATGAAGCTTAATTGAATTCATACGTGCATAAACATAACAAAATTGACAGTTTTCTTTATGGCATTATTCACTTCCTCGTTCACATCTACACATTTTAATTTGGTTAGCTTCATAAACTCATTCTTGTTCTGTGCGATGTGCCTTAGCATAATCATGAAGAATATTGTTTAATTTTATCAAATAATGGATGAACTGTAAAGTTCTTCTTAAGTGCATATTGTGTGGATAAAAGAAGAATTGTGGATGTTTATGCTGTACTCAGGACATAATTAATTTTGCATTAACACGGTTAGGTGAGAGGAAGTGCTGTTACAAAATATATTTTATCATTCATGCTTGATTTCGGTACATACTCTATATAATTGAGGATATCCTTGAATCATAATCAAATCTACCTTAAAATGAAGTTAAGGCTGTTAAAAAGGTACCTGAATCTCGATGTTTGTGTATCAGAAATTTGCCTTTTCTTGCTATAGCAAGGTGTAAGTCTGATCAGTTCCTTAGTTAGATTTGAGTCAATTGCTCTCATATCAGAGACATCAAATGGGATCTAAGTGGACTAGTCCAAAGTCATTGACCTCCCCGAGCAGCACAACGTGTTCGTTAGAGCATCTAGAGGGCTTCGGTACTTGACGGAAAGTCGCGCCGAAACAATGACGGCAGATTAACGCCTATAAATATGGTTGTCCGTATTGTACTGCTTAGGTTCTACAGCATGCACATCCCACCTTAAAATAACAATATCCAAAAAGAATACTCACTTTGGTACAGCACTTCGGTCTGATGAATGCGGTACATCCAAGTACGGTCGCTCACGATATATATAATCCCAATTTTCCACCTTAATGGATTCCGATCGTTGACGATTATTGTTATATTTTAGATTATTATTAATACTATTATTATTGTTATGATAGTTGCAGATACAAACTTTGATTGTGGGCGATGATGTTGCAGAATTTAATGAATGTCCATTCATATGAGAATGACAAAGGTGACCATTATATGGTCGACCATTACATGTTATTGATGACGCTGATGTCGATGTTGTAGAACATCCATTCAAAGCAAATGACCTACATTTCTCGTCGGAATCTTTTGAATGCTCACACATACATTCCGTTATATCCTGCTTATTATCATCAAATTCTATTTGTCGTTCACTCGTTATTGAAAGTTGATTTTCAATTATTTGTGATTTCTGTGATTGATTAATGTTCGCTATCGTACTGTATGCGTATTTACCATCAAATCTTAATTGTACAACAGCCATGGTCTTTTGAAGAATGTTTGGCCATGTTCTGCTGGGTTTGAGCATTTTTTTCTCTCTGTCTCTATAACAATCGATTATTATTACTACATTTTTTACTGATCCTTTATGTCTCTGTAATCAAAATTCTGTTTAAGGCATTTATTAACGGAATTTAGATCTTATTGGATGCGCTTTGTCTGTATGTCTGGGGGAAAGCGATGAGGAGTAGCTTTAGCAGTGGTGGGCAAACTTTGTGTCGCGGCACACTAGTGCTCTGCCCAAGATTTCTGGAAATAACACGAACGTCGTGTGCGGTTTCGATCGAGGCTTACAATCAAGGTCAATGTGCCGTGAAAAATAAAAGATGCTCACCTCTGAGCTATAGTGACCGAGACCTCAGATATCAATGTGATAGTCAATGAATAGTAGTAAAGAGAAGGCAGTAGTGAGGAATAGAATTCGAATAGAATCCGATTGTGTGTCTATGTAGCTGGAAAGGATTTAACAGTTGAGTCGAAACAGGAATAAACGTAATTGTTGATGAAGCAAGCATCAACAGCTGCGCATTGTATTTATTACGATTATAATGGTATTTTGGCAAATGCTGGTTTAATCACATTTATCCCCAATAACACAAGCCAGTTGATCGATCGAAAATTCGGACCAAGTCCGGCGTGACTCTTTAAATCCGGCTCCATGACAGAATCTGATCATTCCTAACAGTCAGAAGTTCTCAAAGGATAGAGTCGGCTTTAAACGTTCTGCCCACGGGGCATTGGGTCTAATTGCACCCCAGCCACGAAGAAAAAATTATGTATCATGCCAGAGTCAGATCGGCCTGTTTGTTGATTTTGGAATTTTTGATCGATTAACCGACAAGTGCAATTCGAGTTATGCTCAAAACATGACCTGTGGCTTATAGCTGAGTCTGAACCGTTATTTTGTTGCTGTTTGTTTTAAAAACTCCAAGAAGGAATGATCTGAACTTCTTTTTGAAGAATGACAAAAGTCGTCAATCAGTCACCGAAGCACAAAATCACTGTACTTCGTAGCCAAATAGAGTTCTATGTCAAGTTAAAGAGAAAATCTAAATATGGAGCAGTTGGAAGCTAAGATAAAGAAACTAGGTAAAATGCGCTTCAGGAAGTTTTGCATGGCCAATAATATAACAATATTCCATCAGAAATCGATTCCACACTTTAATCTCTCTCATTTTTGTTTCCTTATGAAAAAAATTAATTCTCCTTTAATTCCGAATCTTTGTCTTTCTACCCTCATCGCTTTTGCTTGCATTTAGCTTGTGCTCTATATAAGAAATTATTCCGTTAAGAGAGTCACGTAAAGCTCTCATAAAAAAAAAATATCCTGAAAAATGAATGGAGCATCAGATAGAATAACATTACACAGTGAGTTTATCATATAGAAAACTGTTTAAGCATGATTCAGGAAATTTGGCATGAGATTGAACTTTTTTTTTGTACTGTAAATATGGGTTTTTCATCGACGATGTTATTCTTGCTAGTTATATTGGAGAAATTGGAGCTGTTCTATTTAATTTTTTTACAAAAAGAGCAGAGAAAAGGGAAATTTTTATTATATCACATATGGTTGGATTCATGAATACTATAAAGCATTTTTTTGTGCTGCTGCTCATAGAGTAGTTTCGGTAATGAAATTGTGAAATTGGAATTAAATGCAGTTTATTTTATTGTGTAGTTGAAAATTGCTTTTAAAATGTTTTTCATTAATTTTGTGTATCTGACATAACGATGAGTGCAATAAGAGATTCTTTTGAATTTTTTAAGGTTGATGTAGTTTGTAATGTAGTTTATGGTAAAGTTAATACAGTTCTCATATTTAATTTGGATATGAAAAATTATTTGAATTTTTAAATTGTGCACTATGGTTATCTAGCAAGCAGTTCAAGCTTTACTGATGTCAAGTGCATAGCAAGACCTTTTAGAATAAGAAAGGTTAGGAAGCATAACTTCATACCAATAATTTGCTTCTTTTCGAAGGTTTATTTTTTATCTATTTGTGCATTAAAACCAACTTATGACAAGTCGTTAGGCTTTGAGATAAGTATCCGATGTTCTCATCTTTATTAAGTACTCGTCAGGTATGTAGGTCGACTAGTTCATATATTGTGAGACAAAAAGTCTATAGAGTTAGCGGCATTTAGTCAAGAGTGAGAAACCTAGAGTTAGCCGTGGTATGATCAACCATTGGTTATGTCCATGCTTGTATATGCATCTCTGTACCACAATATACAACTCCTCTGTTGTATATGCACCTCTGTTAAAACTTTATTTTATTGATTTTTTCCCAAAAAGTCAATTTCTAGTATCCTTACTGAACTAGTAGAAGGAGCTGGTAAAACCAGGAACAAAAGCCCACATTAACAGCTTTGTAACGCCCTGTTCAGCCAGCAAAATAAACTAATTAGATCAGTATGATCATCTTACGATTCACAGTGGATCAATAGGAACTAGAGCTTTTCGAAATCTCGATGATGACCAATTCTCGAGACCGAGACCGAAATTGAGACTATAAGAGGATTTTCCGAAGTCTCGGTGTCAACACATATCGATAAATCTCGAATTCGATATTTGTGTGTTGGCGTGTCAGTCCTCGAATCCGAGTAGTATTAGCTTCAGCATAGGGAGCCCGTAATAGGAACCAATAGTCAACCTACTAAATCCAGTCAAAATGATCATCTATTGAGACAAATATTTTCAAAATTTCTGCATTCAAACTGCAAAAAGCATGCATGAGAAGAAAAGATTTATCTTGGCAGGAAGCCATAGCCTGATCTTATGATAATTAAGAGAAGAAAGAAAAAAGAAAAACTTTTCATTTCTCTTCTCTCGTTCATCCCAATTTCCATTTCATATAACATTGACCGCATATGGAATGGCACAGCCACCATTGAGTCAGAATATTGAAAATTATTGAGGAAACTATGTCAATAGAAAATGAAAGAAAAATACTTTTAATTTTTTTTTTTTTATATAAAACTCTCATCCATGTCGGCATTTGGTGATCTAGTTAACTTTCCAGACACTAGTCTACGTATTTCGATCCTGTTGCAAGATGCTGTCGTTTTCTTTTGTACTTATTTTTACCGTTATGTCATTCGTTATAAGCTTATTGAGTGTGACAAGTTTTTTCATGAGAAAAGGCAGCTCGTGTTACCCAAAGCAGAAGATGCGAATTGCACATTCTTTATGATGCCATTAAAATTATGAAAATTGTTTTACATTCTATGTCATTTTTTATGATCAAATATCATTTCATTTGTTCATTATAATTTTATTTTTCATTCCTATGCATGCTCAGCAGACCATTCGTGAAGTTAGTCGAGTATAAAGTTACGATTTGTTGTCCCGAATAGCACAAATCGGTTAATCGTTTAAGAATCTGGGTCTAGACTGTTCGTGACTCTGACTTGGTGTTGACCATGTCAGAGTCATGGCTGTCTTGTGCTGAAGTATCACAGTCACGTCAGTCTGGTGCTGATCATGTCAGAGACACGCCGATCTGGTGCTGATCATGCCACAGTCAAGCCAGTCGTTGCTGATCATCCCAGAGTAACGCCAGTCTGGTGTTGATCATGTCAGTCACGCCAGTCTGGCGCTGAACATGCCAGAGTCATGCTGATCTGGTGCTGACCATACCAGTCTTGTCCTGACCATGCCGAACTGTTGTTTAATTTTGGATCGATTGACCGACTTGCCCTAGTAGACAAAGAACATCATTTTGAGAGCAGTTCATGCTCAACTAGCATATTTAAGTAGATTAAGCTCTTGAATCTATGCTGTCTGCCTGTAAGAGTTGTGCCATTCGGGTATGATTAAATTTGAATTTTGTCATAATGTATTTTTCAAAAAAATACTTTTTAATGCTGTTAAATAGGTGTGATGTACTTCACATTTGATTATATGATGACATTTTTTACGGAGAAAATTTAATGTGAATTTTATTGCTCTTGGTGACGGTACCTTGAGTGCCTTGATGTTGAAAAGAAATTGTGAGGGAAGTTTTTATGTTTTCAAGCTTGAGAAAATTTTGCGATTTTTGATGATTTTGAGTTGGCATGTTAATAATTGATGTGCATTAAAACAAGGAGCATCAAACCCGAGCGGCACAATGCTGCAGACCGTATTTGTTGCCATATAAATGGGTCGGAACCACGCTTGCATTTAACACAGCAATGTGGCAAACACAGCTTACACTAGATAAAAAGTAGCTAGGTACATTGCATTGCTATATTCTGGGCCATGCCACTGTACAGTGTCAGAATAAAGCAACCACTTGATATTGAAAATTTATAAGTTATACCAAACGATAAGACTACCTTCAGGCACCATCCACAAGAGTTCATGACTCAAACATGACAACTTATAAGTCTACCATTTACCCATATTTAATAACCCATTCATTATTCCATAAAAAACAATCATCCACATCTCCATATTCACCCCAAAAAAATCATAAAACAACTTCCGTAAAGCACCTGATGAATGATCCATATCCATTCAATATGATGATGATAAGCGTTCAATTTGCTAACTCATTATATATGATTTCATTACCATCTGTTAAATAATGGATAAATGGTAATCATGCATGAGTGATAAGAACAATTTGGGGAATAGAGAAAAGAGGAAATAAATCCGGAACATGCTCAATGAGATACATCGATTTGATAAATTGATGAGTCTTTTTTTTTGGGTTGGGGTTGAGGATTTGGAGATTAAAATTCGCTAAGATGAGAGGGGATAATGAGAGTTATTTATTGAGGATGTGACTGTTTGGATGTTTGCTGGATCTAATATTTGACTGATTCTATTAATAGAAAGAGCGACGAATCTCATTTTGGCTTGACAACAGGCATTAAGGTACCATCAGGTCATCTCTGCGTATTTCCGACATTTTGTCGTACTCAAATGACTACTCAGTGCTTGAATTAGCTCCCAATCCCTCCCCAGCATACCACTTGAATAATCCAGGAATAAAATTAATCCACAATTCAACAAACCTCATCCCTAACTCAAAGACTATCACTCAATACAATTATACAATATCAAAATTATAACAACAGTTCCATCCGAGTATTAAATTTAGTTCCAATAGACTGAATTTAATATCATCATTTAACGATATATCAGAAATTATTTGTGCTACAATTTCTACAAGATAAGCAATTGCTAAAGCACAAGAAGAAGAATTCAAACACAAACAATTGCTACTGAAAATAAAATATTAATTTTAATCGACATGCTTCATACAATAAAAACGTGGATGTTCTCTCAATTTAATATAAAATATATCAAGTTTGAGATTTACGTTTTGCCCGTTAACGTCGATTCTGTTGTGAATTAAGAAATGATAAAGTAACGTGGATTTAGGATGAAAGAAAAATGATCTTATTATGAAGAAGGAATCAATAGAGACAGGATGGCATTTGGAAAATATATGTCTTGTTTCAAGCCGCAAATTTGGCTGAAAATGTGAAAAATGCTGGAATTTGGGATTTGACTTTATTAGGTGTTCTAACTGCCCAAGAACTAACTTCCGCGTATTTCATCCTGCATCCCGTGTTTGCTTGGGTACCGATGGATCAGCGTATTAACAGTAAGAAGTGAAGCTACCTTGAAGACACCGTGACTACAGATTTCGATCCATTTTTAATGCAAAAATGCGAGACTCGACATCGTGCTGCTCGGGACGACATCAATTTCTATTAAGCGGATACACAGGATTGAATAAAGCCCCAGAGCAGGTAATGCTAGATCAAATCATCAAAACATTATAAACCCATCAGTTTTGTTCCCAAAACGTGCTGTTAATAAATGAATAATATCCATTCTTAGGAATTAGATTAACTTTTACGACATACATGCTGACTTCAACTCTTTGCCTTCATTCCGTGATGCGAATCAACGCGTGCAAAAAAAAGCAGTGACATCATTAAACTTTTACTGTACACTTGAGATTGAATGAAGATAGCGAATTACGGTATGTTGAAATGATCTCAATATTTTCGACAATATTTCCCGGCTTCTGTTTTTCTGTGATTTATGCTGTACTCGATAAAACCCCACAGCGTGCGTATATCATTCTCAACTTATTCATTCCTTCCTCATCGCTTTATTTTTGCGCTTTTTTTTTGTGTTGCCTCTTCACGAGAGAAATGAAGGAGAAAACATGTACAATCAGTTAAGAGTTGAGAACAAGATCATTGAACTTCAATTCCACAATATGGCATTCAAGGCTTTCATTACAATTTTTGTGGCATCACCACTAGCTGTCTTCGCCTTGTAAATACACATATTAATTTTCTGAATGTTGGGAGAATTATGGAGTTAGATCAAGGATTGGAAGCTTTGGTGAATCATGGATGACTTTGATAATGGAGTTTGGGATGTTGGATTGGATGTGATAATGATTCTGTACGCAGAATGAAGGAATGTTGTAGACATTAGATTGATCGGGGTCCGTAATAGACAAGACTACACCGTGACGGATAGTTTTGATCCATTTTTACGACAATTATAGGTGTCGTTCGGGTTTTGAAACATCAACTTTGGATTCGTATTGCATTGAGACTGTCCCAAATAGTATAAAAGGTAATAACACTGGGTAGAGGCCGATGTAGCTTGTATTAAGGATGAATTCGATGTCATATTCGCTTTCTTGGCACAATATGCCTTACTGCAAGCTATTGACATAACTGCTATGAATTCAGCAGAATCATGTCAAACTTATGCTGTATGTAATCAGTATTTAAGACTCAACGGAAAGCTTGTTCATCTAGAACCATCTCACAAAAGGTAGTTCAGGACCATAGCTACTGGTTGATTTAGTAAGTACTAGCATTTTTCTAGTACTATGTCTCTTTCCTACAACAATTAGGATTCGAACCCACGTCTTCTCAATTACATGTCAAGTGCTCTTACTTACTGAGCTATCGGTTATGGCACAATGCTCACCTAAACCAATGTTCATTGCACACTTCTTATCGTTACATTGGACTAAGACACAAAACATTAGAGCCAACATCGACATTAGAATCACCTTCCATTTCTAATTCGGTCTACATATTCACAGAGCATTCCTCAACCCTTCATTCTTAATTATTTTTACTAATTTTTGACCCAAATTTGCTTCTTCAACATCCATTTCTGCCACACACAAAAAAAAAGACTAACAATACCCATCTCTTGAGTACAACTTGTTACAATTCACATTGATGTGATTAATTTTAAGCGTTCATCAATCAAGCTGAGTGAAGCCTTTGGTAATTAATTCAATTCAATTGTTTGTGTATAATAAATATGTGTGAATTGATTAAAAGCCATAAATTTTAGCTCTGAAAATCTTGATGATAATGATGAATTAAAAGAAATTTTTTACAAGACCAGGCAGTCATGGGAGGAATCAAGAAAGAGTTCATGGAAATTTACACGCTTGTTCTACATTCACGCAACATAATTTAATTTATTGTGCACTTTTTTAAGGGTGATATAGCACATTTATAGAAGCATATATGCTCTACTTGTTGTTGCTCTGTGCACGCGTGTGCTTACCTTTCAACCTACAAACAAAAGATTTTTCATTGTAATTAATTGCAACAGTTTGTTTTGCTTTTTTTTGTGTGGAGTTCCTTTTTGTATAGAGTAAAAATGCTGAGTAATCAGTGGCGATGAATGAGCAGAAACTAGTGATTGAGAATGAAATGTGCTTTTTATTATTGGGGAGTTGTGATAGTGCTTTTGAGAAATAGATAAAAATAAACAATGCAGAACGGAAGAAGGAAGAAGAGCTTTTGGAATGAAAGAAAAATTGGATAGGGAAATGCTTTTTATGGTTGGCGACTGTTCTGAATCTAGCTATTGGCTATTCCAGTGTTGTCCTTAACTTTTTTATGAGTCATGATTAAAACTGCACATGCAGTTCATGGCGTTTCTAAAAAAATTCGGCAGCAAACCCAAGGATTAACCCATGAGGCTGACGTTAGAGATTTCAGTACGTCAGTACGTTAGATAATAGAAATGAATCTTGGTAATGAAAAGAGAAAGGAAGTCAGTGCTCCTGTTGGGGCACTTATTTCGACTTCAAAAAACAATTCCAGTATCATTAAATAGGGGCGTCTGATAACTTTGAGGTTATATTATAAAACTTTGAGTTTAATGCATGATTATAGAGTATAAGTTGAGGTTAAATCACAATTCCTATCAGGCAAAGAGCATGATGTTAAGATAGGAAATGCATGCTGCTACTTTTTGGACGGTAAAAAAGTTCGTGGACGACCAAATAACTCTTGGAAGGAAGCTGTCGACAGAGATAGTGTTGCACATGTTATTGAAATTTGGCAAGTTAAATCCAGCGATAGAGCCATCTTCAGGCGACATCTGTGGGAAGTCATGGAACACAATTGATCTGTATAACCAGTAAAGTAAGTAAAACAGTAAGTTGAAGGCACACATGCTCCTGGGATAACTGTGTGAGCAACGATGCAAAAGTGCTGGGAATTAGAAACTGACAGAAGTTATCTATAGACAGATTCTGCATTCAAGGAACTCTAAATGTGGCAATGGACCCTCGTGCGACTTTACCAAGGAAATAAGTAAGTATGTATATTTTTAAGTAACTCAAGGTCTTGAAGCAAACACTTTGCTAGCTGATATTTTCAAAAACTCAACAAAAAGTCCAATTAACGCACTTCCAATTTGCTACAAGCACATCATACACTTTCATCAATAATTGATCACTTTTTAATTGATTTTAAATTAAGTAATTCAAAATTAATTCCGAGTTCATATCACGATTCACATTTCTATATGTTTGCACGTGCTAAATATGTTCAATGTAAGAATTGATGAATTAAATGAAAGTTATGTGTGCTTCTATTGTCCATTGAGGTGTGTACCGAATATATAAATAGGCAGACGTACCAAAAAAAAAAGACGGAGTTTATGTATTGATCGTTGTGTAATGAAAAATTTCGCTTTTTTTTGTAATGCCAACAAGTTCTGAGGAAGCGAATGTCAAAAAAGGGCTGTTGGACTAAAAACATTTCCATTTTAGTTTAATGATGTGGTTATGATTCATTCTCATATCTAGATTGTTAATTGTATAGAGCTATGTGTGAGGAAAAAAGGATCAAAGTCAAATTTGAAGCTGAAATTTCATGTTAAAAATGGAATTAATTTATCATTAAAGCTTTTTTTGAAGAATTTTCTATTTTAGTTCTTGATTTGGATTGTTTCTTTGTATTTTGAACCGAAAGGGTTAAAATGAACAAAAGTTTATGCTTAATTTGATCTAATTTTTCATTTAAAATAGTACAATGGCATTCGAATGTTTTAAGCTTTTGTGGGTATTTTTAAAAGAGGTTAAAATAATAAAATTAAGACTTTGAAGGCCTGAATATCTATCAGAATACCAAACTGAGTCCATAAAGTAACCATATGTTAGAAATGTTAAGATTCTTCATTCAGGTCTCCGTTGTCAGGCAAACTTTCAGATTCTAGATTATTTACTTATTACTCTGGTCGTTCATATCCATTGCAACCATTGCTGATCTGCCTAAATCTAATATTTATAGTGAGACTTGAATTACTCACTTTTGATGACATTATTGCTTCTAGGTCATAAAGTCAGTATGACTTCTGAGCATGCATTCACTGTCGAATTTAGAAACAGCTAGTTTTGTAGCTGTTTTTGTTCTAACCATAACTGATATGCACCTAGTAACTGCATTTAAAAAGAAAAATCTAGGTTTAGACAGTTTTAAGTGAAAGGCAACGACAGGTTGCCTGTGCATAGGTAAACCTTTGCAAGATCACAGGCAACATCCGATCAAAAGCACCTTTGTATCAACACTACTTCTAACACACCGATTGGAATAGGCTATGATTAATTAATCGTACCAATATCGTACGTCTAGAGATGAGCTTGTGAGTTTGTGGAGCATTAGCTGTAAATTAGCTATAATTTATGAAGAGATCTCTGTATGAAAGTACCAGAGCTGGGCACAGGCGAATCATTATCGTTAAAACGACAACGTAACGTTGTCTTAGCGAACACGTTGTGTTGCTCAATATGAAAACTTCCAAATAATTTCAGCTTAGGCTAATATCAAAATTGTCAGTTTATTGCTTAAAAATTAACCGAACTCAGACTATTTGTCTACTGTTCGTCTAAATGTTGTCATCTTGAAAGTTCCTACTTTAAAGACAATATTTAAAGAACACAGAATATTTTCGACAATATGACCCAAAGCAGTTTAAATTCTCTTCTTGTCAATTGACCAACAGAATTCCACATCAAAAACATCAAAGCTATGAAAATTTTCCCCAACTCATTTAGTTTTTCCACAATTTGAAATTTACAACACTTGTCATACATCAACTGCTATAGTTTGTACGCCTACCTTCACCTCATAATTAAATTTTTTTGCTACTCGAGCAATAAGTTTTTCATTCCATTTGACAAAAAATAAGGTACAAATAAAAATGAAAAATTCCAATTTCATTTCACGTTAATGTCATGGAAAATGTATGAAAATTGAAAAACCTGACATTGTCACAGTCGTTCATTCTCGATTGCCTTAATTGATGAATCACATTAAATTGAATGAGAATAATCAAATGATCCATTTTTATTAAATTGCAGCTCATTTTGTGGATATATTTTTATGCAAATATTTTCTCCTCACATTCATTGTGACCTAATAAATTTTATACTTTCCACTTCCATCTCAAGTGTTGCTTCATTACTTTACAAATCAATAGAATTGTAATAAAAAGGAATGAAACCACATATGTTCAATTTATTGCAAGTCTTAGAACTGTGAAATGCATCAAGCTATACAAAGCACAAAAAACTATTCTTTGAAATGCTCTTTTGTGTTATCAAGAAAAGGATACATGAAGTTGAAATATTAAATTATTGCATGACAATGACAAGTTCTTTTATTCTCTTTCAACTTGACTTTCTTGCATAGATTAGCTTATGTTTGAGGCAGAGATGGATTCAGTCAATTTCTGCTGGGGATATATAAAGCAGTTTATGTTGTCTGATTGGACAAAAATACGTTGGAACCAGTTATCAACTGGACATTATTGTTATCAACTAGTTATAAAGTATTGTTGTCCACTCGGGCTGTTTGAATTTAAATAAGAATTTAACGTATTTTGAATTTTTGAATTGGAAGATTTGATGTGTAAAAATTACAGATGAAATGTAAAAGAGCAGTGTATAATTTAACTTTGAGGCAAAAGTATCTAAAATGTTAAGCAAGAAGAAACTGTTAAAAGTTGGAGCCAATTATATAGCAGCTATCAACCGTCGAAGTCTCAGAGATCCAATTTGCTACATAATAAGTATGCTATTCAATTCCATAAAGGATATATCTTAATAGGCAAAGAGTATGCTCTCGAGAGCTTACTCACTTTAAATATGATAGATGAATATGCTTGTGAGCGTTGCTCTCAGCTATGTAACTCTACTCTTGAGAGCACACTCTTAGTCTATTGGGGATATCCTGGAATAGATATTTAAATTCAATCGAATCTGAAAGTTTCCGTCACGTTTCTTGTCTCATCTTTAGTTTTCAAGTGAAATATTCATCATGTCAATAAAATAGTCATCATTCTTAACATTCAAGTCAGTCAGTTAGCACATCATTCCTATATTATGAAATGCATATCACGAGAGCAGCCAAACAACTCTTGGAAAAATGCTTTTTATAGAGGCAGCACAGTATTTGACAGAAGGCAACCAGCAGATGAGCCAGTTTTTGATGCCAACTAAGAGATGGCGTAGATCACAGTTAATCTATACGACCAGCAATGCCAGTAAGTCCTAAAGAATAAATTTCATCATTAAGATTCCTTACAATACCTCCCAAACTACACCTCTGACATGTAGTAAGCATAAAAGAAACTTTTTTTGCATACAAGTTTGTTGTGTTGCATAAAACTCATATGCTGTAATGTGTAAAAAAAAATCCTTGTGCTTGTAACTCCTCTCTTTAACCTAATTTTCTACGTCTTTATATACTAATGTAATGTTCTCAACAATTTCTATTGTACTGTACATTATTTGGTTCAGCTTGTCAAAATAATTTGCATTAAAGAAGTCCAAATAGTTTGCAGTCTGTCATTGAAGAAATTCACTTGAATTGTAGATTATTGTGATGCTAATGGAAATGAGGTTATTTTCATTAGTTTTGATGTTTTGACATGGGGTAAATAATTATTGTTGCTTTGAATGCTTGACACATCTGAGTCAATTGATGAATATAATTGACTTTATGGGTCACCTTTGAATGCTGAGATTTGAAGAATGTGAAGTAACATAGAAATGGCAATTGTGGGTTAGGATTGGATGTGAATTGATTTTGGGGACTACTTATACCAGTGCTGGGCAACCTTTTTTGTGCCATAGTACACGTTGGAAATAAGTCACGATAGAAACAGGACAGGACCTTCGGTTCATGGCATTTCCAAACATTTTTGATGGGACTTAGTGTGTCGTGGCACTCAGCTTGCCCTGACATACATTGGGAGTAAGCCACGACAGAAAGAGGACACGGCCTGCGATTCGTGGCATTTCCAAAATTTTGTGGCTACAAACTAGTATGTCATGGTACACAGTTTGCCTACCACTGACTTGTATGGTCATATTCTTTTAAATGACTAAGGCACATTCAAAAAATTGAAGTCTAAACTCAGTTCCTTCTGATTCCGGCAAATGTCATGAATAGCCATCAAATTCCTTCAGTTTCCATCACAACTAATTATAAAAAATCTATAAAAATTGTGTCAAAATACTTTCAAATTAATGAGCATCATAAAAGTCCCATACAAGTCATACTTAATTTCTGTCTGTGGAATTTAATTCCTTTGAATATATCATATTCTAGTCTGCATGCATATAAAACAGAATTGAATTTATTTTTTTATGACATAGAACTGTGTAAACTATAAAGCACATAAAAATAAATAAAGAAAAAGTTCAAGTAGTTTTCATTATAGAATATACTTAACATTAACGACTATAAAACCGTCACTAAGAACTGAAATAATTATTTGTAGCAAAAAAAGAGCATTTTTTTCATTATAATCTGGAGTTCATCACTCAAAATTAATATTACTGCAGTAATTGGATATTAAAATGAAATGATGTTTAAGGTATTAAAAGTAACATTCAGATTATTTGTCTTTGTCGTTGGATATAGACATTTTATTTGCAGATCATCAAATTAGTCGCATCTTAGACTAATTAATAGAAGTGTTTTTATGATTCTTGCTATGCTTTATTGTATCTCCCCCGAGATGCACAATGCAATCGTGTGGGTTGAAATCCGTCATCACGGTAATTTCGCGTCTAGACGTTAGCACATGCTTCTACTTAGCGCAATGTGTTCTGTTCCTACTTAACACGGTGTGCTGTTCATACCCAACACGGTGAGCTGTTCATACCCAACACGATGTGCTGTTCCTACCCAACACGATGTGCTGTTCCTACCCAACAGTGTGTGCTGTTCTTGCCTAACACGGTGTGCTGTTCCTACCCAACACGGGGTGCTGTTCCTACCCAACACGGTGAGCTGTTCATACCCAACACGGTGAGCTGTTCATACCCAACACGGTGAGCTGTTCATACCCAACACGATGTGCTGTTCCTACCCAACACGATGTGCTGTTCCTACCCAACTCGGTGTGCTTTTTCTAACCTACACGGTGCGCTGTTGCTACCCAACACGGTGTGCTGTTCCTACCGAACATGGTGAGTTGCTCCAAGCCAACACAGTGTGCTGTTCGGAATCTCCCCATCCCATAGAATTAGTTCACAATTAGATTAAATTTTTATGATAAACATACAAATTTTTCATCACCCAGCATGCAATTTTTGCAATGTTCAGCAAATTCTTGTGATGAAATGTGAAAGACCATTTAAGTCCATCCTCTATGATGTCTCAAATTAATGAATATACTCTCAAGTACCTCATAAAACTGAAATCACTATAATCTTTTTGCGGATTGAAGGAAAAATGGCAATGAAGTTGTAAAAATATAGTCTCTGGTGAATTGAACTTTGCTGTTGTGTATCGCCGAGTCATTTTCTCATCATACAAAATGGTCTATAAATTGCCTACTTCATATTGAAGATATCATTAATTTCCACTTGTTGCATCCGTTTGTGGGAAAAAAAACATCCCAATGGGCTCGCATAAATTTATTTCACAGCATGATTCGGATATTTTCGCTTAAAATTTGTGGATGGATGGAGATTTTTGGTCGACAATTTAATGATTTTGATTGTGATGATTTTGGGGGAAATTAATTTGACTCATTTCTCGGAATTATGACATTCTATAAATGTCTAAATGATGTTAAAGGTTCTTAGAAACTTAAATATACGGAAAATACATACTGCTGCATTAGTTCTCTAGAGATGTTTAATGTTGGTCTTGGAGATAGTCATTTTAAAGCTTAAATATGACGCAATTAGACACAAATAATATCCATGTCAAGTATCTAATTCTACTCTCGTCTTTAGAGATAATTTATTCATGTGTATAGAAACAACATAACTTCTGGACTGCACTCAGTGTTCACTAGGACACTGAAAGTTCTCTTTCAAATCGATACATTAACGGTGATTGCTAAGATCATCTTAGTAAGATGGCACCATGCCGGCTGATTTCGAACTGTTGCGAATGGCCTTATTGTGTGGTTCGGGACTAGTTATACGTAACGTCTAGGAGGTACTTAGAATATACATATCTACTGATAGGGAACCGTTCATTTGTTACGTAACCCTAGATAGCAAAGAGCTTGCTCTCATGAACAGAGCAAACCTAGAATAAAGCTCGTGAGTAGCTTAAGGAGTATATTCTAGCTCTCAAGAGCATGCTCTTTGCAGATTGGGATAACCCGGAACCTGAACCCTCCTCCTTTCTACGTAACAAAGTAACCCATCGAAAATAGCTTTCATTATTTAAGGGGTAACAAAATCTTCTACCCGCACCTTCCCTTCGCCCCCTAAGATCCTTATATATTAAGCGAACGACACCTATGTTAGGACGGTCATCTGCTGTCTTTTTGCCGGGACGCAGCTGTACTTTTCTTCCTTGTTGCTGTGTCCCGACAAACCCTCAAATGATTTTTTCCAAGAGTATCCCGATATTTTGCGAAAATCCTCTGGTCGCTCTACCTTAGGTAGGTAGACTAAATCACCAATCAATTCATTTTAATATATTTTTATAAAGTATGCTAATTTCCAGGCTAATCTCTTAATCGGCAAATGTACAAGTGGTTGAATGTCAGTGGGTAATTGTCGGTAAATCGGTCGTATTAGACAAGTCTGATGGAAATTCAAGCATGCTGCCTAAAGCACTTTTATAATCTCTATGGTTTACCTCTACATATACGATTAGACAAAACTTCATTTGACTAACAATTTCAAGCATAAAAAGTATTTGCCGTATTTTTAGAAGCCAGAACAAAAACCTCAGCAACAGACCCACACAGCACATTATTCACTTTGAAAATTATTTTTCTGTCGAGTCATTTAATTCCCTTTTAAACAACAGCTCTGCAGTCGCATATTTCACTTAAAACTTTCTTATTGAAATTTTTCATTCAACCATTTATTTTAAGCATCAACATCTTCCGTCAACAAAACCCACGCAGAACTGTAAATTGTGCTTCAACTTGTTGAATGAGTTTTTTTAGAGACCTTTTTTGGCATACTTACATGTCATCACATCCATTTTCAAAATTCAAATATTGCACATGATGATTTTTCTTCTTAACTTTCCTACAATTTTTTTATTGTATTTGTATGTACTCAGTACTCAGTACTGTGTTTGCTTACGCGATACTAAAAATAATGTTTTTTCAGTCCTCGAGTCTATTTGAATATGGAAATGCGGTTTATTGTAATCTTGAAACGAATTGAATGCATAAACTCTTAAATAATTTTTATATCTTCTCAACATGAGCATGAATTGGAAAAAAAAGTTTTTCACGCTTTAAAATTCATTCACTTTTTGTGGATGTGTGAAAAGTGTTGTAAAAATTATTGAGTACGGGGCTTTGTTGGAATAGGATTTCTGTAGTGGCCTATCAACGGAAAGGACATCGAAGATGAATAATTTAAATATGGCACTTTGTCACACAGTCGAATAACTTCCGATAGCTTTGTGGTAAGAGCATGTGATCGAAAATCGTAGGACGTGGGTTCGAGTCCCCACTCGGGATCAGTTATTCGGAATTATACTTTTTCTGTTAGGTCAATATTGGACGAAGCATGTTTTTGTGACATTTTTTTAGAGAATAATCATCATCTTAGTGAAGTGTTCCTTAATTGTTTTCTATACCCCATCGATACAAACGAAGAAGACTTCGCCACGGAGCTCTTAAGGCTCCGTTAAATAAAATATATTAGTAAGAGGTTTAGCAGAGCTGTAAAAGATCTGCAGCGGAACTTTCTTCATTTGTTTCGTTTGTATGCTTTCTCGCTATTGGGATTTCTCGGGATATCCGAGAAAGCCGGGACCGGGATTTCTAGAAAGCATAGTCGTTTGGAATAGTAACCTGGTGTGCTGTGAAATCCTTATGAGGGATGTCTCCAAATCATTCAAAATGATTGTTAATGCATCATAAACCAACCACATCAAACTAGACTCTAAGGTTGGTGATGATGATGAATTAGTTCTTATTGACCCACTGTGAATTTTAAGGCGATTATAAAGCTGTTGAACAGGATCCTAACTAAAACGTATGTTTCGGTTCCCGTCGGTAGGGTTTGTGATCCGCAAGTATTTTGACAATACTTAAATCGAAGAAGCCCTAACTCAATTTCCAAATTTATGACTAACTCTACACAATATTAACCAAAGCAATAATGTTAGACTATAGAGAAATCGATACATTACATAGAAGACTCTGAACAAAAGGACCATCTGAAGCACATTCCTATTCCTATTCTCAACATTCAAATGCTTACTCAATAAAACGAACCCCCAGCTCCTCCTTTGTTATGCAAATTTTAACTCAATTTTTCATTCACACAATAAAAATGTACAACAAAAAAATTGTTGTCGATTTGTAAGCTTATCCATAGCATATGATGCAATTCAGATTATTTTATCAAATCTATGTAATACGCACGTTTACATTTGATCGATACAAACCGAGGTATACATAGCAGTAATCGAGTAAATAAAGTATATGTACAGCTTGAACTATTCATAGTAAATGGTGATGAATGCTAAACTATCGAGAAAAGTTTTTTTCTTTATTTTTCCAATTTTTCATGTGGGGATGTTCGTAAGTTAGGTCCCTACCAAGTTAAGAGCATGCTTTTGTGATTCAGAGTTAGCAAAAAGCGGTTTCTTTGCCGGAACGGACCTTTCAAGTTAAATTGACATAACAACGTTAGAACAAGCTATCAACTGGACATTAACTTGCCATTATCTAGTTATAAGGACAGCTAGTTAACAAGGGTCCAATCTTTAGGTGTTAATTGCCAATAATTTAAAATTTGGACGTGATTTATAAATGACCCCCGCAAAATGAACATATTCTTTTACATAGAGTATGAAAGAGATGTGAGAATGGACTTGGAATCGACGTCTATAAGGTTGATTCACCTCAAGATTTCATCCATTTTTAGATTATGTCGGACATGAAATGAACAGCTCATATCAATAATTTTATCATAAACTCGTTTGTAAACATGTTGACCGTCGATGCAAGAATAAGAAAGAAAATCTCAGCTGATCATAAATCATCAGCATAATTCAAAGAAGAAAATGAAAATTTTATTAGCATGACAGCTGACTCGACGTTAGGACATCATGTGGTAATAAAGTCACACGCATAATGAAAATCTATCTGATGCTTATCAGCATTAACAATTAATTTCCTGATAATAACATTGGTAAATTTGTTGAGTGAGATAATAAGTATTGGATTCCACAGATAATCGATATTCTCAGACCTTTCTTCAGGCTGTTCAGCTTCACAACAAAGAAATTTGTTTGCACTCCACAAAGTATTTATTTTCCATCAATTTTCACATTACATACGCAAACTTTTATGTTATGGCCTATCTATTATTTTCGACACTTTATAAATTATACTTTATGACCTTTTTTTTGCTCCTTAAAAACTAACACTTCAATGCACATAAATCACAATAATATACACATTTTTTTCTGCTGCTGTTTATTTAAATTGTTTAATGCTCTGGGTAAAATTGAGATCTTTCTAATTTATTTATTTTTTGTTGAAGATTAATGTAAACTAGTCATGATTAATCATCTTATGTCTCACTTAAAGTTTATTAAATTTAGTAAATCCACAAAAGCTTTGATTGATTGAATTTTTTTTTTTGAGATTTTTAATTTCCGCTGATTTTCACTGAGTATTTTTAATATTTAATTTCCGTTGGAAATTAATTTTCTTTTTTTGACTTATTTTGAATATTTTTATTGATTAAATTGATGATTTGAATCCAGAATGGGATATAATTTATAATTTTCACACTTATTGTCACTCAAATGCTGTAAATCACTGTTTAAAACACTATTTTCAGTTATTTTATGAAGCCAACTTCAAGACAAACTGAAAATCTCATAAATTTAAATTCTTAATTTCCGTTAAAAATTATTTCTTTCATTCATATGTAAATTCCATCACATGAAACATATTTTTCCACTTATTTCTTCATAAATCTTATCAGATTATCACAATTTCCATAAATCTTTCTCAATTCTTTCAATATGAAATTGATAAGCTCCAATTCCGTAAATTCATCAAAATTTATTTAACTGGGGATTTATATTCCTTTCACAAATCATCTCATCGAGATGAAAATAAGAAAATTCACTCAGCACAAAAAAATAAAATTTTTCTTTTCATTCACTTCTCAATTTAAATCATGCAGTCGGTATGCTCACTCTCTTGGTACCGATGACAACATTAATTTACAGTTAATGAAATTTCTCAATCCAACAAAATCCACTTGTCTCTCATTGACAGTGAGCTCAAAGGTTATTGAACTGCTAATGTGCATTTAAAGCTCTTATGTCTTTTTGCACTATAATTCCCATAAGTGCCTTCCGAATTTACCGAGATCGAACGAGTTTATCTTCTCTCAATAAATCTAATTATGCAGAACGACATGAATATTTTTCATCGTAAGACTTTTCCTCTCGACTCACGAATATTTATGAAAAAAAGCACATCCAATACAGTCAACCGATCAAAAGCAACTGATGTTATGTGTACGGCAGTTGTTTGATTTCTGATGCTATGCATAGCAATGAACATTTCTTTCCCTTCTTCAAATAGTAAAAAAAAATAAAGAGGGAAAGTAGCTGCTGTAGGAGCACATTTCTATTCATTGTTGTTGTTGTAGCTTGGAAAACGCACATGTTTGTCATGTTGTTGATATCAATGGATTTTCCATACGAAGTTAATTTACAGTAAGTCATAAAGTCACGACTCCCCCACCAGTAGAGCCTATAATTGACATCAATCAACAAGCTCATTAAATTACCCCCAAAAAATGCTGTGAATGAAACTGCATTAAAAAATATAAATAAATTTGACCTTCGACATTCGGTAAATTTGTGGAAAACCACTGACGTGAATGCAACCTAATGGAAAATGCAAGCTGAATGTTGAGCATGCGTAGATAGAAAATGAAAATACTTTCATTTCTTCTGACCTGACACAGTGAACGAGATTCCCATATACTCAGTCTATCCTACTCATACACATGTGGCGACATGAAAATTTAGATCATTGGAAAATTGGAAAAACGTGCTTCACGTCAGTTACATAGTGATGACGATGAATATAAACAAGCGATGGTTGTTCTTGTAAACAGCTATATTGATGTAAATATTGATGAGATATTTTTTATCATGGCAACAAATTTTCGTGTATTGACATCATAATGACATGCTACAACACTTGATTCCCCAACATTTTCTGAAAATTTCTTTTTATTCCCGAATCGCTTCATCAATGTCGCTTTATGTACGCATTTGCTGTCATAATACATTTTCTATTGACACGTTCAATTCATTTGACTGTCGTGAATCAATTTATGTGTCCATTGAGGCGAGTAAATGAATGTGATGTGAATTTTAAATGCAGTTTTAAGTTTTTTTTCGTTTGATATGCGTGAAACTAAAGAGTGGACGAAGTAAGGAAATGTAAATGGAAGTAAAGCGCATTTTTGTTTGGAGTTGATGTGTCTATCAGGAACGAAGTCAGAGCTTCGAAAAAATCATGAGGATTTTGGGTCACAATCATGATTTTTTCACGAAAAACTGTAGCATGTTGAAGAGCTTTTTCTAAAATTCCGGGGTTTTAACCCTCAAACCACCCCTGAATACCCCCTGGTGTCCATAAACCTTAGATGAAGAGTCAAACACAATCGGAAAAATTAGAACTTTTGAAAAAGTTTTGTCAATTTTAACGATAGTGCCTGACGCTATACTTTGATGTTCAACGTTGAGAATGCAAAGATCAGAAGATGGTAGGGTTCTTGTTGTGAGTCATGCTCAATATGCTCATGTAAAAGTACGTGCCTAAGACATGTGTATAGACAGAGGGGACTTTTGAGAACTCTATCCTACCCTTCGAGGAATGGGAATTGTATTTGATATATGACTACATCCTTAGTTCAAGAGTTTACTCAGTTACTAAATATTGATATACTTATTTTTGAGAACATATTGATGATCATGCTCTTTGTCTGTTAGGGTTACTTCATCACAAATAATATCCTTGGATCGATTCCACACCGTTTGGATCCGGATTCAGAATTTTTTGATTTAATTTGATTGATTTTGAAACATGATTGACCGTCAAATGAAGCTTCAAGATCGGAGCAACTACAAAGTTTACAAAAGTCTACCTAATCATCTACCAACGCCTATATGTACATCAATTACTTTCACAGAGTCAAAATGACTCCCAACTCAACTAAACTAAAGCTAAATTAGAGCAGCATGTTGAGGTTGATTTATGACGTGATCGAGTAAACGACAGCACAACATTGTGAATTATGCAATAATATCGACAAACGGAACACTGTCACTGGATTAGATATATCCTTTGACAATAAAGTAAGAATTTTTTTTTATGCATCAAATGAAATCAAATTTAATTCCGTCAATTTGAAATAATAGATGAGATTTCCTTCCGACAAACGGAACTAGAGCAAACAAATATTCAAAATTAAATTGCAGATTCTCGTTGTCACAACTCTTTCGTGCTTCAATGAAGCATGGGAATGAGATAGCAAATGTCAAACGTTGTGTCTTATTACCATTTTATCAATTTTGAGCAGAAATAAGTTCCTCGTGTGTGATATTTAGCATCAGAGAAAACTAGTCGGTGACGATTGTTATGATGGAATATAAGGAAAAGCATAAAGTTTGATATTATGATGCAGTACGATAAGGAATACTAATAAACTGAGTGAGTAAGTAAACTAAGGGATGGAAATGATTGATTGTGGGGAACGGAAGCGCTTTCGAGGTGGCTAAGTTGGGCATTCATACTTAAGTCTACAGTTGACATCAAACTATTGAGGTCAGAATAGTCTGGACTTGTTTAACACGTCAATAAATCGTTTTATGCAGGGTTCAGGCAAGAAACGCAGGTCTGCAGATTTCGGCTGCTCGTTCAAGACTACAGGCCTTCCAAGTTTGAACGAACCCAAGTTGTATGCATAATTTACAGAAAAAAAAATTGATATGCAACATCTGCATCTAATCATACGCTCACATTCATTTAAATACACATATAGTCTTCTGTTAGAATCAAAGACAAGCACATATGCTTATGAATTTGCAAAATTATGCTAGATCATCGATAATGTATGAAGATATCTATCTGTGTATCAAACTTGGTCGAAAATTAGCTCAAACTGTTAAAATGACAAAAAAAATGACGATTCCAAATAAAAGATCATGAGTTGGAATCGAACTTACGTTCTATGATTTAAGGTGGCATGTTCTACCATAGTGCTATTGTGGGTTACTCGACTATGTGGCAAAGTTCCATATATAAATTATACATTTTCTGTGTCTCCTTATTACTGCACTTCCAATCATATACTATTGAAAGGACATTTCAGGAATCAAATTCCAAGACAATTACTTACTTCTTTGGCTGGGGCGTACTAGGGCCCATTGCCGTGTGGAGGGAATGTCTTAATAATGCTCTATAATGCCATTTCGAGATATTAAGGACTTTAGCGTCCTTTTCAACATATCCAATCCAGGAATTCTTCGATCCAAGACAATCATTAATATAAACCCAACCATGCAGTCAAACCTTCCCAAAAATATTTGCAACTATTTAATAACTCAGTTGATATCAGCAATAGTTCACAAAGTTTCTATTCCCAGCATACTCTAATTCATCCGTAGATTTAATTTAACAATACCAAAAATCAGCCGTGCTTAACATAAACCTCCTTCCTTCAAAATCCGTCCATCAGATGACGACAAAACAAATAAATTTTCTTTCCGCAACGATATCAAAAACTGCAGAAAGAGAGCACGACAGATCAGATATAAAAAAAAGTTGTAGAAAAAAAACAAGGGGAGCATCCAGACAGTATCAGTATCATGCATGGCGAGAAGAACAGCAAAAATGGGTCAATGTTTATGGATTTATTTGAAATGATTTCATTTCTTTTTTCATCCATAATTTAATCTAGTCGAAAATTGTGAGATAAATGCTCAGTTTATTATTGCTGACTTTATGCTTATAAAAAAGTTGGAATTAATGCTTGTTGATGAACATTATCGTAAAGAACAATAGGATTCATTATGAATATAGGTCATTTACCTTCAGGCTACGTCATGACTTAGTGATATTAATATTTATACAGGAACTGTTCCTTAATATGGAATCAAGTCACCCTAAAAATTGTCAACAATAAATCAAGTTCCTTCGTCATAATTCCTAGAAATAATATTAATATTCAACCATAAAGCTTATCCCTCAACAAATTGTGTATAAATGGCAATAACTCATACCACAGGAACTAAAATGATGACAAAAAGTTATTCAATAAAATCAGACGCCAAACTGCAATTCCATTGTGGAAAAAACTTTTGTTCTGAATTGTCACAGAAAAGAAAAAGAAATCAGGTCATTTTGCGTCAGCAGATTCGACATTGTAAGGAGGAATTAATATCTGCGAGGAAAAGTAGCAAATCTTTATTATTTAATCAGGAATAAAGGAACAGACACAACTATATTGACTAAAAGTACAGCATGATCCTTAAACTTTGTCATCGTCGTCATGATCAGCCATTAGATCCAATTTTGTCAAGTTCTTCAAGCATGGTCCATTGAATCCATATGGACCGATAATTTCCCTCTTTGGTGACTCTGATGATCTTGAGACTGATCGTGATTCCTCTTCATTTAAAGATCCAGCACTTAATTTACGACGGACTGGCTTGACATTTCCACGACATTTAATGATGAATTTAGCTTCATTTAAGAACTCTTCAATAAATGGAACTTCCAATTCCTTGGCACGATTTCTTATGTCAAATAAGCTTTCGAGAAGACTGACAATAATTGCAAATGTACATCCAGAAATTAGAACAACATAAACGCCAGCAACGTTGGCAACATCAAGCTCTTCAGCACCGGAATCACTACCCGCATCATCACATGCTCCGCCACCACGTTTCTCTTTCCACCATTTTATTTTTAGTGCTGTTATATCGCCAGACTCTTGCATTTGAAGGACAGCTTCACTCAGTGCACCACGATATGGTGAATCTGGAATGAAATATTGGCATTAGATGTGCTTTTATGAATGAGAAATTTAAGTGCATTTTTTGTGGTTCGTTGGCAGAATTTACAGTCATTGTGGATGATGAAATTGGGGCAGTATGTCAGGAAATGTTAAAAATGTATGTCAAGTTTAAAATAATTCTAACGGCTTTTTTGATATTTAAAATTTTTAAAACCGTTAATTTTTGAATTTTAAAAAATCGTTAAATTTTTTGAACCTTCTGTGCATTTAAGTCAGTAAAAGCTTACTTTTCCGCATAGCAATTCCGTATCCTTTCTGATCAAGATCCCCACCAACTTGTGTTACTTCACAGTTTCTCTCAATAAGATATTCAATTGATGACGATTCCATTAAAAATGCATATCTTCCAGCTTTAGCACGCTCTAAACCTTCATCGTTACTTGATGTCATATGTTCCGGATGACTATTCATAAATTCATACATCTTCTTATAAATTGGATTCTCTGATTCCTTGAAGAAACTGAATGTACTTCCACCCTTCTTTGCACCATATGGAATTGCACCATTTGCATTTGCCAGATCCTCGACATCCTCAATTGGTGTTGATAGTGACTCAATCGTAAGAAAAGCAGCTAAATTTGCTGTATATGATGACACAATAATAAGTGTAAAAAACCACCTGTAAAATGCATAATAAATGTCATAGCTGCATATCATGTCACTAAGCATACATACCAAGTAGAAGCAACAATACGTGTGGATGGAGCCCTGCAATAAATTGATAACAAAAATGTATATTCAGCATTAAAACTGTTTATTCACATTCATCATCATACTTTGGTGCAATTTCACTTCCTTGCTGCAGTAAAGCACCAATTGAGAACCATACAGAATTTCTCATACTAAATTGATTCTCAAGGACTTCGGGTTCTTCTATGCATGGATATGGATTGTCCCATTCTGCTGGAGATAATCGTCCCATTACGAATAATGAGCATGAAACGAATGCAAGTGCTCCAATTAGCCATACCCATACTTCACCGGAAAATGGCGATAAGAATGAGAAAAGTTGTGGCGGTTCCTTTTTTGCCTTCTCAAATAGAATCGATATACCAAGATTCATGAATGGCATTGTAAAGTCAGTTGCACCTTCACGTTCTGATGTGATTGTTAAGTCAGTAATGGCTAAATCAGCTCGGCCATCCATTATTTCCCTTAACATTCCATTCCATTCTCCGGTTTCCTTGTTGTATGATCCATAAGCTCCATCTTCTTGTAGCTTAAATGTATAGCTGAATCCAAGCTTTTCTGAGAGCTTCTGAATCAATTCAATGCCAAAACCTTCAAAGCGTTCATTTCCAATCATTGTGTCTGGCGTTTCCTTCAACATTCCATATGGCGCACTCTAGAAAGGAATTGAGAATTTATCGACAGTTCTGGATAGACTTTTAAAATAAAATTGAAA
This sequence comes from Chironomus tepperi, assembly GCF_022539635.2. Classification (NCBI taxonomy): domain Eukaryota; kingdom Metazoa; phylum Arthropoda; class Insecta; order Diptera; family Chironomidae; genus Chironomus; species Chironomus tepperi. The sequence continues at coordinate 620,952 of NW_027226601.1, read as the reverse complement.
TTTTAACGAACTTTTCAAATTTGAACCAATTAGGGGAACTAAATAGGGACATTCATAACCAATTATCTGGATCTTTTGGGTCATTGACCTCACCAAGGCTGTCAAAACAAGAAAACTTTTGTTCCTTAATGATAATTCATCTCCAAATCCACTCAGAGAGTCGTGAGCCTTTATTAGGTATATTTCACTATCCGTCGAGTTCCATACACCGACTTTTTGTATCCCATCCGATGCCAACTCAATAATCTCTGCCAAAAACTCTGAACGATGTCCTTTTTGATCAAAATGTATGCTTCCAGTAAGTCCTTTGACTCGTCGTTTATCGACCGTCTTCATTGCCATAATGTCGGATATGCCATGAGTACGTTCTGAGTCATCGTCACATTTGATGCTTTTTGGCTGAACAGAGTCACTAAATTTTACAATTTGTGAAAATAGTAAGACAGCATCGAATGTCAGTGCTGTATCTAAACGCATTTTATCGGCTGTTAAGCCTTCTGGAACTTCTTCCTCTTCCTCCTCATTTTCATCTGGTTCCTTATTTTCGTCATCACCATCCTCATTGTTTTCATCGTCGTCATTACTTGCTTCCTCATCGGCTTGTTCCTCATCATCATTTCCATCGCCTTCATCCTCATTTTCGTCATTTTCCTCTTCGTCCTCATCTTCATCGTCATCATCGTCACTTGCTTTTTCCTCACTGCCCTTCTCACTCTTATGCTTCTCGATAAAAAAGTCAGTTATTTCCTTTACGAACGGATCATCAGGTGATATCATGCGAGCACCAAATATACTCGTTCCACTATGTTGAAACGGTTCCAAATCTATTGTGTGCATGTCAAGTGATGTAATAATAAATTGATATTGATCGGTGAGTAGGCCAACTTGTTGAGCTTGTTTTAATACTTCTGGTAAAATGTCAGCCGAACATCCGAGGACAATTTTTTTATCACCTGACAATCGAATTCGTCGTAATTGTGGACGATAATTCTGATTTCCTATTAAATCCAATTGCCTTACGGTCACTGTAAATCCCTTGTTGTCGTACTTTTTTAGGAGCTCGTGCATTATTGGAAGCCTGAAAGGATATGAGGAGGATGTGATTTATGTGTATTTTTTGAGTGACAAGAGTAGATGCTTCGTGGAATTTTGTGAATACTTGAGTAGGAGTTGTTCAGCATTTGAAGAATTTTAAAGCAATTTAGAAGATAGACTAGAATAAAAATGGAAGCTACTTGACTGGCAAGCGCTTCTATTCGCACAACATCGAGTAAGAAAACATATTTTGACACTTTAATTTAACGGTTAAAAAATATTTGAAAAATAACGGTAGAAAAATATTTGAAAAATTTTAAAAATTTTCAATTTTCTAAAAACCGTTAAAAACCAAAAACTCTGAAAGCTTTGAAACTGGCTTCACTTGTCATTTGTAAACGACCCCTAACACTCTGCTTCATTTGCAAAAATTCCAACTACATTCTATCTGCTCCACAAAAACACGATACATACCAAGCTGTACTCTCATAAATTATCGTAAAACTTTCCCATCCAAAAGAGTTTACCAAATCAGAATATAGTTGGGCTAGCATGGAAGGATGTGGATATAAATTAATCACTGGCTGTTGGGTTGCTGGATCATATCTAGTCTCAATTAATGGCATCTCTTTTGCATCGCATATATTCTGCACGTGTGTTGCAGCATTACTCGATAGTGGACCGTGCAGTAAACCCATTATACCTTTATTCATGAGCTTACATAATTTTTTGGATGCATCATATTCATTGCCATATTCAATTCGTTTTGTAATAGCTTCTAGATGACCATCGGATGGATCTCGCATATTATTCATGATCTCAACGGCATACTTAAAGACATTTTCGGCATCGGCTGTTGTCTCATCAAACAAACCACCTGATTTATGTTGTCAAGGAAGAGAAACAGTAAGTGAGGGCAATAAACTTTACAAGTGCATGAACTAGATGTGCATATACACAGCATTGGCACAGAATGTCTATTTTCTGTGCCGCGTCTTTTTCTTCTCCTTCTAATGCGATGCGGATATAAAAATAGCGACGCCTATGCACTTACCTATTTTTATGCGATCGCGACTCTTTTTTGCATTTACGAACGAGACAATGAAAATTTGTAGGATAATCAAGGAAATCAACTTCCTTAATGACATTATGGATAATTTTTGATCAAAACTTTAGTCAAGCTGCTTATTTTAATGAAAAACATGAAAATTTAATTAAAAATCGCGCAAGAAAATTTTCTTTATTGACTGCACGTGCATCCTCACTGTCTGAATATTTTCACAAAACTGAGCAATTTATGCAATTTTTATGAGAAATTAATTTAATTTTTCACGAGAATTTTCACATTTCTCAATTTTTGCATCAGGCATCGTCATCGTCTCTCGGATGTATTTTGTGAATGTTTTTCATGCTGAATCGTAGCGCATGAGGTGGATGATCAGTAAATGTGCTGTTTGATCTTGACCGTGATTCTGATACATCGTTTGAATCTGGTGTTGAGTCGTATGTATCACATTGTGTTGAGCTTTTTCGGCGGGGTTTGACGTTCTTTTTGAAGTCTAGGACGAAATCGAGTTCTTCATTGAAGAGTTCTTTGAATGGTACCTGGAATTAGAAGAGTTATTGAATTATTGGAGGATTTTTTGGTACGTTTCTATATACATGTACAGGAGCATGGTCAAGGACTAAACACTCTAATTTAAAATACTGTATTCATTAAAATTATTGAATTTGTATGAAAAGTATAAGACTGTCCTTTTGGAGTGCCTGACCATTTGGAGTGGCTAGTGGGCTTTTGGGTCAACTCTTCTATTTGGACAAAATTCTTTAATTTCACCCCACTCAAAAAATTTTTGACTACTTCTCTATTTATAGGTTAACCCCTAACTTCCAGGTGGGGACAGGCAAATTAATAGGCATTTTAAAACCATTTCTACTTACGTTCAACGCCTTTGCATTTCTTCTAATACTCAAAAACCATTGAATGACACCCATCGTTGTTCCAATTCCACAGCCACAAAACAGGACAATGTAAATTCCTTTGACATGATCAAATGTTAACTTTGGAGCTTCAGCTGAGTCACCTCCCTCACATGCTCCACCACCTCGCTTTTCTCTCCACCTGTAATTTGGAAATAGAAAATTATTCGACAAGATAAAAGGAAAGCACATGTCGTAGAATAAGGCTATAAAACGTCTTGAGTCTAGCCCAGTTTCGAATGAAACCGCACACAGCATATAGTTCACAGTATCTCCAACAAATTTTTACGGCACACTGCTGTGCCGTGACTCTCAGGTGGCCAACAACTGGTCTAGCCTGAGGTCAGATTTCATTTTATCTAGCCTTAACTCGTAGTCACGCTGGCCAAGGGCAGAAATTTCAGCCTTTTGTCCAACGTGTGCTTTTCGGAAACCTAATGACTTACCATTTAATTTTCATTCTTTGGAGTTCACCAGACTCCTGCATTTGGAGGATAATTTCATCAAGTGGTCCTCGAAATGGAGATCCTAAATTTTAAAACAGTGAAAAGATTGAATTATCTCAATTGAATTAAGAAACTATATTGTTAAAAAGTTAATTTCAAAGAAGCTGTGGCTGCTCTAAATGCTTTTAAAACAGCTATAAACCAGAGTTGGCAGGACTTCAATGTGGAGACACCTCCACCGGACTTCAGTCATTTTTGGAGTCCGATCAGTTTTGGAGTCCGGACAATTTTGTAGTCCGTGCTCCCAAAGTCTTGCCAACTCTGCTATAAACTAGCTTTTTAACGATTTGGATATTATCGGATGTCAAGTCAGTACTCTACCTTTTTTCATTGCAATTCCATACCTATACAAGCATTTTAAGATCAAATAATTATTTAAATTATTAATTTAACCTTAAACTCATCTACATACCCCTTCTGATCCAACTTATTTCCTGCCTTTTCAACCTCACATTGACGTTGTTCAATATACTCAATTGTCGATGATTCCATTAAGTATGCATAACCTCCTGCTTTAGCTCTAGCAACTCCATCATCATTGCTTGTGACCAAAACGGATTTTTCATTCTTTACCATATATTGATACATTAGCTGATAGTCAGGATTGTCAGATAATTCAAAGAATTTGAATGTACTTCCACCTTTCTTTGCTCCATATGCCACTTCCCTTTTTTCAGCCATTCTAATGAGATCTTTGACACCTGTTATCACTGCAGGTGCTTTCTGGACTGTCAAGAAGGAAGCCAAGTTAGCAGTGTATGATGAGACCATAATTAATGTAAAGAACCACCAAATGGAAGCAACAATTCTTGTTGATGGTGCTTTAGGTGCAACGTCACTTCCTTCTTGTAAAATGGCACCAATTGTAAACCACATTGCATTTTTGAGTGTAAATTGATTCTGGAGTGTTGTCGGTTCCTGAATACATGGATATGGATTGTCCCATTCTTTTGGCGACATCCTGCCTAATATGAAGAATGACACAGAGACAGCAAGAACAGCTAGAGCAAGACATGTCCATACACCCTTAGATAAAGGCTCCATAAATGACAACAAATCAGGATTCGCCTTTTTTGGCTTCTCATATAAAATTTGAATTCCAAGATCCATAAATGGCATTGTAAAGTCAGCAGCTAATTCTCGATCGGATGTAACTGTTAAGTCTGTAATTGCCAAATCAGCTCGATCAGCCATTAATTCACCAATCATTCCATTCCAATGTGTTTCATTTATTGGATTTCCATAACCTCGATCTTCTTGCAGCATGAATGTGTAGTTGAAGCCAAGCCGAAGTGCTAGTTTTTCTATAAGCTCAATTCCAAAGCCTTCAAATTGATCATTTCCATAGAGTGTTGCTGATGTTTCTTTTCTCATGGCATATGGTGGATTCTGGAAGGAAATGGGAGGGATATAATAAGATTCTTAAGCTTAATCACTAATATCCAGTTCCTTATCCCTAAAATATGTATCTTACCTCATCAACAGTCAATATCCTCAATACCTTGCCTTTGAATATATCATATTCATTTGTCATAATGTCTGACTGCTCTCTGAATATTTGAAGTCCATTAGACTTTCCAGAGTTCCACAAAGCGATCCTTTTCAGACCATCTGAAACTAACTCTAGGACATTCAGTTCAAAATTCTCTCGATTACCTTGCTGATCAAATTGAATCTCGCCACTTAGACCCTTAAAAGTCATCGTCTTCATAGAGTTGTAGATTGAAGTTCCATTGATGAAAATTGACTCTGGGTCACTGCAGTCGATTCTTGTAGGACGGATTCCTCGATTACTGTTCATAACGGTTGAAAAGAGAAGCACTGGAAGTAGGATATATAGAACTTAATATTATTGACCAACAATCGGAACCAACATTAGTTACCAGCATCGAATACCAAAGCTGTCTCAACTCTCATATTTCCAGCACTTAATCCCGGCGGAAAAGTCTCCTCAAATCCCTCAATTTTATCTTCATCCGTTAAGACAGAAAAGTACATCCTCTGAAAGTCATCAACAATCTCCTGAACATAAGCATTTTCAGGATCGACTAGCTGTACACCCGTAATGTTGGTTCCTCCATGCTGATATGGCTCTAAGTCAATCGTATGCATATCTAGTGATGTGATCAGCACATTGTGCTTATCACTTAATAAGCCAACTTGTTGCGATTGCTTTAATATTTCAGGAAGTGTCTCAATGGAACTGCAAATGACTATATTCTTCACCTGCGACCACTTTACATGCATTAATCTATTTCTGTAATTTCCATCAGGTGTTACTGACAATTGTTTTACAGTTACTGGATATTTCTTCTTATAATTTGTTAGTAAATATTCAACCATAGGAAGCCATGGCGTATCTTCATATAGAATTATAAATCCCTTCCAATTCATTGCATCAATAATCTCCAAATAAGCTCGACCAAGATCAGTCGGTGTTGGATGTAAATTAATGAAATGCTTTGAAGGTCCATCCGTTCTTGTCTCTATTAGTGGAATTTCTTTATTATCACATATATTTTGGACGTGATTTGCTGATTCTGGAGATGTTGGACCGATGATTCCAATTGCTCCATTCTGAAATTGGACATGAGTTTAAACTTTTAATGCTTAATGACTGCTTGTGACATAGATTCACCTCCAACATCCCACAAACAAGTTGATATGACTTGTACACATCACCATACTTAAGCTTTTTAATATCTGCGGAAGTAAAAAAATACAATAAATTAAATTATATTTTAAGACACAACAGTTCATTACTTTTCATACACACCTCCGACCAAATTCTTAAATCCTCTGTCTTCTTGTATTTTCTTTATCGCAAATTTAAATGCTAGTTTTGTTTCTTCCAATCCATCTGACAGATAGCCTGTTTGTGAATGAAGAAGAATAATAATGTGTTTTAATGGATGTTCAAGTAGGTAAGTGAATTTTTGGGTGTTTGAGGAACTAGAGCGCATTTGTGGCGAGTATATAATGTGTGGATATTGACTTTAATCATGGGTACCGATGGGAAGGTGACATGGAGACTTTGATCACTACGATCCATTTCATTGCTGAATAGCACTATTCGGTTATACGATCCGAAATCCAGCACCACGGCAACGAGACTCTGATATTGATTTAAATCGAACCGGCACCAAGTCAGAATCACAGAAACCTGGGACCGTATTTTTGATCAACTAATCGATATGTACTTTTCAGGATTATTAGTAGACTAATTGCATAAAACAGTATGGAGTTCTGAAAGTGATTAAGGAAAGCCCGAATTTCACAATGTAATTGCTAGAGCATCGTTTTGTCAGCTTCTCGTCTAAAAGGCACATATTTAAATGTTGCCACCACGGTGACAAGGTAGCATCATACCTTAAACCAAATGTTTGGAAATTGGCAAATCAAGTTTTTCTAATGGCTACCGACACATCGCCGTGATGCGGTCGCAACACTTTAATATGCGACGGTCGGTCGGATGTTGCCTGGGAATATGTCCGAAAGCTATGAAAGCCGTGACGACTTCTAAATATTTTAAATCAAATCCAAATCCCTTAAATAAACAAAATATTTAGAAATACAAAACAAAACAAATGCATGATCAACTGCCTTAAAAAACATGCTACAATAAAAAACAACGACACATCACATCACCGGTTGAGTGAAAAAGAATCACGAGCGATGAAAGATTAAAACACGGCATTTTGATCATTTCTTAAATTCCTTCACTACGTGCGTCGCTCATTTGTGAAATTGAATTGTAAGGAACTGTGAAAGAAAATTAAATGAATAATAAAATTTATAAATATAATTTAAAGGCATTTGTCATTCCGACTTTTTGCCGCTACTTCCTTGCTTATATGCTTTCCCGAATAGCACAAGTCAGTTGATCGATCTGAAATCCGGTACCAGGATATTGTGACTCTGACACGGTGTCGGATGTTAACCGAATTCGTTATCGAGTCAGTGTTATCCTGATCCTACGCAAAGTTTTTGATCGATTAATTAATTTGGGCTATTTAGGTTTATGATTTTAATTATTTATGAGACCGAGAGACACTTAATGAAGAAAAGTCTCTTATGGAGCTCGATTAAGAATCTAATAAAGTCGTCTTTATTAGCACCGCTTGATTAGCACATCGATCTAGTAACTCTCATGTACTAGGATCCTAATAAAGCGCATATATATTTTCTGGATGTTACTAGATTATGAATCTGAAGGCTCTGTTTTATTCTGATTCTGAATCTTATTATGGAGCATAAAATGGATCTTTACTGGATCTAATTAGATTGAAATGGATTTTTACGGGATAAAATCTCAATAAATCAGTGGTGGGTAACCCGCTGTCGCGGCACATTAGTGTGCTGTTTCTGTCAAGGCTTTCCACCAAGGAATGCCTCGAAAAATAAAAGGTTGCCCACCACTGGAATAGAAGCTTGAAAAACCGCTAAATCAATAGTTTCCCATCATGTTTGACGGGGTTTAATACTAGTATGAAAATATTTGAGAGTGTGAAATTTCAGCTGGCTATTGTTAGGGAATATGTTGTCTTTATAGACTACAAAAAAAATCAAACACACATGGTTGAGTTTCATTAAAAATATATGAAGAAAAAAGAGTGTAAAACACGTCAAGTTGAAGATTGAAGAAAAGTCGGACTAATGTCTACATCCACACATCGGAACAAAAGCGAGTGTTTTTCCTCTCATTTTACTCCATTCTGTTTGATATAAAATTTTTTCACAATTATAAACATTTCAAATATCAATCTCGCTATTAAATTGAAAAATTTATGGTGATTAGGAAGCATCGTAAAGAAGATTGAGTAGGTTAGTACGAAGAAGATCTCATCATAATAAAATAAGCTGTTGTAAAATAGGATTATAGAGATTCAGTGTAATAGTAGATGTTTTTCTTGGAAACTTCCTTGGTACGGTTAATGAGTAGACTGAGTAGACTGTTTAGATTTGTCGGCGGTGTCATGTTAGCTTTTTGTGAGGAATAAATGAATTTTGATGACTTTTGAACGTAATTATTTATCGTTTTGCAATTTTTATGAGAGATAATTTATGGGTTTTGAATATTTTGGGGCCTTAAAGCTGTGCACTTCTGAAGAATTGGAATTTAGTGTCAACGTGATCAGAACATTGTACAACACAGCTTAGGCCACTATTCTGAATATCCACTAGCTTTATTCTATAGTATAATCAAAAGTATGGCTGAATTCTCTGTATTTGGAAGGAAACCAGAACTACCATGTTTAGCACAAATGAAAAACAATCGGTCACGATATCATCGCGGACGCTTTTGTTAACTCCAGATGGCTGCCACACACGGAGTCTATTTTTCGTCGTAAAGTGTTATATGATCAGTGGTAGATTGTGTGCTGCTTAAAAAAATTCGGAAATGCCATAAACTATATCCAGAGTGCGATTTCGGTCTAGGCTTACCACCAATGCATGCCGTTAACAGTAAAAGGTTCCCCAACACTGTATAAGATTGTGAAGTATTGCTATTTGTTATTTAAATGATTGAGATTTCAGTATACAGTATCAGATACTTGGCTACAGTGTTTCTCAAAAGGAATCTTTCAGAAATTGCAATCGAACCTTTTCATTTACACCACTCGGAAGCAATGGAGTCACATTATGTGCTAAAAAGTCTCAAAACTCTACTTAACTTATGAACCGACTAGAACTGATGAACCGACCGCTTCAGAACTAGATCGGCGAACTGGAAAAAGAGCTTCGATCTGGGATTGAGTCCAAAGTCTTTAGCACGTAAGACCAATCGCTCTAAATTCTCTAGTAGCTGAAGTAATAAATGAAATTATTATCGTCAACCTGATTTGTCTACATTTATGACACCTTTGTGACCAATAAACAATCAAATGAAATTCACTTGAGAATTGTCTCATTTTTAACCACAACATGCTCCAGTTCCTTCTTATTGCAATCTCTCCTTACCTATTTTAATCGATTGATGATGCGATCTGCCAGCAAAAGTTAAGACTACGACAACAACCGTAAAGCAAAATTTTATTAAATTCATCATAAAAGTAAGAAACACAAAAAATGTTCCAAATGACTGCAAAAGAAAGCTAGTGATGACAGAATTTACTGCGTTTTATTGCCTCGCCCCCACACAGGCTAGTTGACTTTTTTTTTCTTTGTGTATTAATTTTCTTATAATGAGATCAAAGTGAAATAAAAACAAAAAAATTTATTTTTACGCGATGGTCACATTAAAAAAATTATTTTTTCCTGCTGTACGTCCAACTATAATGTATTTTTTATTATTGTTCACTTTTTTGTGTTGGAATTTAGCTGTAGGACATTAATTTTGCATCAGTAAATTCCTTGATGAAATTCACAAAAAAATCTCAAATTTCGCGGAAAATGTTTTGCGGTAAGTAGCTAAGTGAGACTCTTTTTTTCTTTTCTCACTGACAAATTCTATTCACTTCCTACTTTATTGTCCGAACAACTCCGCGATCGCTCACCAACTGATTGTGTTTGATTCTCACCGCCTCATTTGTTTAATTTCTTTTATTTTCTTTGAGTAAATTGAAGCATTATTAGCTTGTTTTTGTGGATGATGGGGAAGTTGCTTGAAAATATTCAAATTTTGATTGATTATGTTCGTATATTGTTCAGTTGAGTTCGAATTATTTTCGAAAGAATTTCGGGTTTTGTTCTAAAAAGTTCGGATTATTTTCGAAGAAGTTCGGGGTTTGTTCTAAAATTCGAATTATTTTCGAAGAAGTTCGGATTTTGTTTTAAAAAGTTCGAATTATTTTCGAAAGAATTTCGGGTTTTGTTCTAAAAAGTTCGGATTATTTTCGAAAGAATTTCGGATTATTTTCGAAGAAGTTCGTGTTTTGTTCTAAAATTCGAATTATTTTCGGGTTTTGCTCAAAAAAGTTCGAATTATTTTCGAAAGAATTTCGGGTTTTGTTCTAAAAATTTCTAATTATTTTCGAAGAATTTCGAGTTATGTTCTAAAAAGTCCAAATTATTTTCGAAGAAGTTCGGGTTTTGTTCTAAAAAGTCCAAATTATTTTCGAAGAAGTTCTGTTTTGTTCTAAAAAGTTCGGATTATTTTCGAAGAAGTTCGTGTTTTGTTCTAAAAAGTTCGGATAATTTTCGAAAAAATTCAGATTATATTCGAAGTTCGAATTTAGATGAAACAACTAAAATTACATCCAAATGCGCTTCCTCCTTCACCTCTCAATTTTCCACGCTGTTTCGAAATTTTCCCATTTAATGGACATGCAGAGAATGAGCACTAGTCTCTCAGTAAAGTCTGAAAAACTTAATGAAAAAATAAAAAACAAATAAGAATCTCTGAATTGTGATTTAAAATATCAACATGTGGTTCATGAATATAGAGGCAAAGAATTTTCATTTGAATTTTTTTTTAATTTTATTTCAACACTTTTATATCATAAATTGATGTCAATTATCACTATGTAAAGTACAAATGCAAATTATTCATTGAATCATAAAATCATGAAAAATATGTGCGAATGAAATTTATTGAGCTATAATTTTTTAAGATAAATAAATTTTTGCAATCATTTACTCGCAGAAAAAGAGAGAAAAAAATGATTTGTTTTGATGGTAATGAACTTCTCGGTCAGAGATTGTCTAGTTTTTTTTTGTGTGTTTATGTCAGAGGAGATGAAAATTTCTGTCGGTAATTTAATGACTTCTTCTTCTTGCTCTTAATATTTTTTATATATCATACAGCTTTGATGTTTATATTGGCTTTTTAGAGTCCATTTATTTACAATTTGTTGATTCCAACTGTCTTTACATCTAGGCTGACATGTTTTTGATTGAGTCTTTAATGCACTTGTTTTTGGGTTAAATGATTCATTCAGTTTATTCCTATTTTCAAGATCAAAGCACTACAGGTTTCAAAGTACGACTTTTTGAGATTTTTAACAGAGAGTTCTATGTATGAAATTGAACTCTTGTATCAAACTCAAGAATTTAGGAGGGGTTGTTTTATTTTAGTTTGATTTTTGTTACGAAGAATGAGATGATTGAACAATTGATTTCAAAAACCCCTTATGGAAAAGCCCCAGGTACTAATGAACAGAAAGAGCACAGCTTGGTTTATCGATTCAAAATTTGACACCAAACTGGCGTGACTTTTGGATAGTGTCAGATTTAAACCGAGTTTGGAACCGAGATTGTGATGAACTGTATCATTTTTGATCAATTTATCGACTTTTGATATTTGAGAAAGTCTAATGTCGTCTATTATAGATTTGTTCTGGTTTAAATAAGTATCAAAAATTACAGATTACTTATATAAATCTTCAGGTTTCTAGAAATCTCAAAATCTCATCATAATCACTTTTTCGCTATTTTCTCCAAGTTAAAAATCTTGCAAATTGTATAAACTTCCAAAATGTTTCTAAAAATTATTCAATCAACCTTAATACTCCTCAATTAATTTTAAAAGTTCCAAGAAAATATTGTTATGAAAAGTTCAATCGACTTCTTCACTTCCAAAAATTTAATAATAACATCATCATAACTCCTCTTAAATATTGTAAATAGCTCAATTTAAAATTAATGTTTTAATAAATACCTGTGTAAGTGTTATTAATTAAATATCAAACAATCAAAACAATTTTCTATAAACTAAGCAATTTCATGTAAAACATTAATTTAGATAAATAAGTAATTTAGCTTCTAAATAGGCCACAAATTGTCTTGATTCAGTGGTTGGAAACTTTGATGATGATTTGTAGAGAGGAGAATAATGGATTTGTTCAATAGTGGAGAGAGGTTTTGGCTTCTGTATTTCTCATTTAATACCCCAGTAACTCTATCTTTCTAATTCCTTGAATCATTCATAAAAGAAAAACCTCCAACAGCTTATCATATAGCTAGAATTGACGGTTTTGCATAAAAGTCAACCTGAGTCGACTCGCTTCCTTACGAAATCCGAGTCGTCTTTGAGCTTTGGCTTATGCTGTGAAGGAATCTAACTCATATCATAACCGTTCACAGTAACATGGAGCTATTAGGAATATATTTCAAACTTTCTAAACATATTGGTGTTTTAGTCAATTATCAAGTTTAATCTGCATTGAATAATACTCAATCTGTTCATATTGAAATATTGCCAGAACAGCGACGACGCCACAGAATCCTTACATACCAAGTTGCATTCACTTGACAAATTTGGTTGTTGTTGCAACGGAACTGCTGCTGGATTCTAAGTATACTGTAGACTCGTCGCCACGGTAGCAACATTATAATATGGACCAATTGTGATATATTAAGTTGCATATTTGATGCAGCCTATATTTGCAGGATCTCCAAAAAATATCCATTCCTAAAATAAGTTCTTCTAATTATCGTCATCAAGAATATTAAAATGTCTCTCCTCAAGTATGACATAATTTCTCATTAAAATTATTTTCATTCCTTTATATATCCCCTTTATATAACCATAACAAACTGTCACAATATCATAATCATCATCAAAAGTTTCCAACTCGTTTCCGCTCTCTTAAAGTTTTTAAATTAAATCATCTTCATTAATATCATCATGCCGATGTATTTTATGATTATTGTTTAAACTTTTCATGCTCATTATTAATGACTCATGATTAATTCCTTGCGATTTTGAGCGTTCCCTTGAGTGAAATGTGTTGGAGCTCACAGCTGAGCCACCTTGTGATGAATTCTTTCGTGCAATTGTCTTTACATGAGTGTTAAATTGCTTGAAGAATCGGAATTCATCCAGGAAGGCTTCTTTGAATGGAATCTAAAAATAAAAAGAAGGTTAGTGACTTTATGGATGATTTTGAACAATCCTTACCTCCAATTTCTTAGCAATTTGTCTAATATTCGATATCCATCTACATATACCAAGTGTAATGGCAATTGCACATCCAATAAAGACAGTAACAAAAATACCACCAACATTTTTCATGCCCAATTTATCAGCACCACCACCGCTGTCGTCAGAGCTCTAAATTTATAGAAAAGATTATGCGACATTAAATTTTTATTACCATAAATGTTACTATTTTGGAATGGAGCAAAGCTTTTAAGTCAACCAAGTAATAACAGTGCTATGAAAATTTGTTGATATAAATGTTGAAAAACTTTTTGGAATTACATTACTGTGGTCATTAAGGGAATTGAAATTATTCAAATGTTCATGATTTAATTTATGTCACAAATAAGTTAAAATGCCATTTGATACATTTTAATGAGAAACATTTTGTGGGTTGATAGTTGTGTCAAGTGATTTGTTATGAGATAATTAAGGATGGTTCTTGATTTGATGGATGTTTTTTGAGTATTTTTGAGTGCAATGAATTAAATTTGTTGACTTTTGAGCAATTAATGACTGTAAATGTAAGATTGTACACTTTAATGGTAGTCTAAAGCAGTGATTCTCAAATTAATTGTAATGGCAGTCTAGTTCTTCCAGTTCCAAACTGTTAAGTTTAGTTGTTTACTGGACTATGTCCGAATGTTCTTTGTCTTTTGAGGGGATATACTTGAATCAAGTTGAGTCGGTTGAGATTGTTGTTAGCATCTTGGAAACTACTACCAAGCAGACGTTGCTTGGTTCAATTTAAACTATCCTCCTAGCAGTCGTAAGGACAACATTTCAATGTATGTCAATCAAGTGACTGTAAAGACCTAATATACAATCAATTCCTTAATTACTTATCTAAGTGTGACACGCTTTAACAACTCTCTGAATTGAAAATAGCCATCATATTGCTGTCAAGCCATCTGAACGATTGTTCCCGATTGGTTAAAATAAACACGTACATAGCAGTGCCCTGGTGACTTTGCTGTACCAGTTTGGAAAAATTTAAAGGAACAATGTTCTATCCGGAGCAATAAATTCGATATATCGTATTCTTTTGCCATATAAATGGATGTAAATTAGTCATCATGGTGCCATCAAGACTATTTCGCGGTAGTATGGCGACGTAGCATTAGTGTCGTAGCTAAACATTTTTTGAGGGTGTTTTGAATCTTTTTTATGATTCTCAATAATTGACCCTCAAAAACTCCTATCAATGGGGTCAATGGTGCCTTAATAATGTTTGGATATTGTGTTATGAATAAGAAGTCAAAAACAATATCTAAAGTCCACTACCTTACATTAGCCTATCATTATCCATGTTCATTAAATCTGAATAAATTTTTAAATTCTTCAATCAAAACTTCTTCTGTCTTTAGCTCAGACTTTAGCCTATACAAGAAATACCAAGAATCACATCATCGCTTATAATACTCAAAACAAGTCAAAAGCATTTGTTATTAACTGTCACAATCAGATTATGTAGATCAAGCTGTAGTAGACTTGTTTCCATTACATTTCAGTAACAGACTTGAAAAGTTAATGTTCCTTCACAAAAAATTTTCTGTCACCTAATTTGAATTTACAATGAGCATTTTACTTACACAGGCACCACCTCCGCGCTTCTCACGCCACCTAAAATAATATTTGTAGATTATTGAGACTGAGTTGATGCTTGACTGAGTCAGTCAGCTACTCACCATTTATTCTTCATTCGTGCAAGCTCGCCAGACTCTTGCATTTGAAGGATGACCTCATCAAGTATGACTCGATAAGGGGATCCTAAAACAGACAATAAAAGCTTATATTGGATATAAATAATTCAGTGCCTTATTACCTTTCTTCATAGCTATTCCATATCCTTTCTGATCCAGCTTATCTCCCACTTGTGCCACTTCACAATGACGTTGCTCAATATATTCGATTGTTGATGATTCCATTAGAAATGCATACTTTTCTATCTTTGCACGATCACGTCCTGCATCATTTGAGTCCATCATTAAATTTTCATCACTTATCATGTATGAATACATTTCTTTGTACATGTCGTTCTCTGAGTCCCTGAAAAATGATAATGTACTTCCACCTTTCTTTGCTCCATACGATACAATTCCAAGTTTGCCTTTTTCATACAGTTGCTGTACATTACTAATAATTGGTGATGGATTTTCAATTGTCAAGAAGGCAGCCAAGTTGGCAGTATAAGATGACACCATAATTAACGTAAAGAACCACCAGATTGAGGCAACAAGTCTCGTAGATGGAGCTTTTGGTGCAATTTCACTACCTTGCTGAAGTACAGCACCGACAGAGAACCAAATGGCATTTTTAAGAGTAAATTGATTAAGTAGAACTTCTGGTTCCTCTACACATGGATATGGATTGTCCCATTCCTGTGGTGACATACGTCCCATAATGAAAAGTGAAATTGAGACTAAGAAGAATGATCCAATGACGCAAGCCCAAACACCTGCTGAGAATGGCTGGAGGAACGAGAAAAGATCTGGATCCTCCTTCTTTGGCTTCTGGAATAAAATTTGAATACCAAGATCCATAAATGGCATTGTAAAATCTGCAGCCGTTTCACGATCGGATGTGACTGTTAGATCTGTGATTGCCAAATCAGCTCTGTCAGCCATCAATTCACCAATCATTCCATCCCATTGCAGTTTATTCTCGTCTATTGGATTTCCGTACTTTCGATCTTCTTGGAGTTCAAATGTATAGTTAAAGCCTATTCTAGCTGCTAATTTTTCTATAAGTTCGATTCCAAATCCTTCATACTGATCATTTCCGCTGAGCGGTTCTGAGGTTTCCTTACGCATCGCATATGGGGGATTCTTAAATTAAAACAGACATTCTTAACGGGTTATATTGCTAGTTATTCTCATTCATTCTTACCTCCACGACAGTCAAGATCTTCAAGACTTTCCCTCTGAATATGTTTGCATCATTAATAACTTCCTTATTGCTCTCATAATTTATTTGTAGACCAACAGCTTCACTCGAATTCCAAATGCCTACTTTCTTTAGTCCATCGGAAAACAACTGAAGGACATCCAGTTGAAAGTGCTCTCGATTTCCATGCTGATCAAAATGAATTTCACCGCTAAGTCCTTTAAAGTTGAGTGTCTTCATGGTATTGAAAATGGAATTGCCGTAAATGAAAATTGATTCTGGATTTTTACAGTCGATTTTTTTGTGTGCCTTAACTTCATTGAAACTTGACATTGCGAGGGAAAATAGAATGACTGGAAGGAAAAGGAAGCTATTAAAATGTACATTAAAGTGTATGTCCAACATACCCGCATCATGTGCAAGTGCTGTAGACACAAGCATCTTCTCAGCTTTCAGTCCTTCTGGAACCAGATCGACTTGATCATCTCTGTTGTAGCTTGAACTACTTTGTTGCTGATCTTTCGGTTTAAAAAGTTTTGGATTTTTCTCAGCGTATTCATAAATGTCTTTAGATGTTGCTATAAAGTCTGGATCATTAGTATTCAATAGTCTAAATCCAATGATTGTACATCCTGCGTACTGATATGGTTCCAAGTCAATTGTGTGCATGTCTAGTGATGTTATGAGAACTTTCCGTCCTTCACTTAAAAGTCCAACTTGCTGTGCTTGTTTTAAAATTTCCGGAAGCTTGTCTGTCGAGCTGCAAATCACAATATTCTCAGCATCAAATCGTTTCACTTGATTCAGCCGCATACGATAATTGCCATCGGCTGTGACATGTAATTGTCTAACAAATATCGGAAATTTCTTCTTATGATTTATCATGATGTAATCAACTAAAGGTAGCCACGGGGTGTCCTCATAAAGAATCGTAAAACCTTGCCAATTCCATTCATTTATGATGTCTAAGTACGCCCTGCCGAGATCGACTGGCGTGGGATGTAAATTGATGAAATTCTTTGATGATCCATCAATTCTCGTCTCAATAAGAGGAATTTCTTTCGCATCACAAATATTTTGTACATGTACTGATGACTCTTGTGATGTTGGTCCAATTATTCCGAGAGCACCAGTCTGTAAATTGAATGAAAAATATTTGAAAGTTAATAAAAAATTTTTATGATGAATAAACTCTGTAAAATTGCATTATTAATTTTCTGATGAATTTGTAAATTGACTGCATTTTCTTGTGTTTTAAGTTTTCAAATGTTTATAGTTTTAATGACGGCATGTGCTGAGATCTTTTGAGGAAACGTTGTTAATTTGCAAAACTTTCATAGAAATTTTGTACGAGTTTTTAAAATTTTGAAAAGAAAAATTCATCACTGACGTTGGATTAAAAAATTTGTTTTTCTATGGTTCGTCCATATCGGAACTTTGATCATCAATATTTCTGCAGCTAATTCGGAAATCAAAGATATTTTTTGAGATTATGAATCTTTTCACTGACGTTGGATTAAAAAATTAGATTTTCTATGGATCTTCCATATCGAAACTTTGGCCATCGATATTTCTGCAGCTAATAAGATGATTAATGATATTTTTGGATATTTTGAATCTTTACCCCGGAGCAAATAAGAATTTAATGTTTCATCACTGACGTTGGATTAAAAAATTTGTTTTTCTATGGTTCGTCCATATCGGAACTTTGATCATCAATATTTCTGCAGCTAATTCGGAAATCAAAGATATTTTTTGAGATTATGAATCTTTACCCCGGAGCAAATAAGAATTTTATCTTTAAAAACAATAAAAATTCCTAGAAAAGTCTAAATATCGATTCTAATTTTTGTCCTATCCCCATGGCACATAGAAAACAAACAATCCCTATTCAAACAAATTTTTATGGATGTTTTTATTACATTTCTCAAGTGGAATAAACCGTTATTGAAATGTTTACAGAAGAAAAAGAAAATTTGTTTAAAATTAAATTAAAAAAAAGTGAAGATGAGAGGAAAATCAGCTTGCAATCGTTGCTCTAATTGTTTTAACTGTAAATTCAATTTTTATTGAAACATTTGTGATGATTGAGAAATAGTAAAACTTGCGAGAAAATGATCATAAAAATTTCAATTAACTGCAAATGTGTGGATATGTACAGTTTAAAATTGAGGAAATTTTATTCAGACCGCCTTAATTTTTTTTATGATATTTCATGAAACTGATTAATAAATGAGAAATTTATGATGTTGTTTTCCTAGAAGGAAGTACTTGAATGTTTTTCATGTGTAAAAAGATATATGGGAGTTGTACTGGAAATTCTATGGGATATTCGATTGATTGAATTTGTAACAAGTATGTGAATAAACACGAATTATAGGTGTGCAGTCAGTAGACAGAATACCCCAACTTTAATGAATTATTGTTTTGGAATTTCTAGAATTTTTACAGTTCCTTATAAACATTCAATTCTTTTATCATTTCCGATCTTTGCGAATATTTTTGGCGGATAAACCCGAGCGACACAATGCGGTGAATCACATTTTTGCAGTGAAAATGGATTGAAGCCAGCCTTTACTGTGCCATCATGGCAACTTTGAATCTTACTGACAATATAGCAAAAAACCGATGTTTTCAAAAACATTTTGTGCTGTTTGGGACATTGAATTGTTGCCAGGTATGATTTATATCATTACTCTTAGGCAGTGCCCAACTTTGTGGCTCGGTACAAGTGTGCCTCCGCCAAATACGGTTTGGAGTTTGGCTATTGCTTACCAGCAAAGTGTGCCGTGACACTTAGTTGTCTGGGTAACACTGCCCTAAAGTGTACTGACCAAATAACATAACCTTGTTTATTTCAATTTTCCATAGTTTCTTACCATTATCATTTCACACACTTTAACTGAAGCTTCATATTCATCTCCTGAAGGAACTTCTCGGAACACTAAAATTTGAAAAAAAATAATTGAAATTTTAAGTTTCACGAAAAATCATCCAAGAGTCTTTAATGCTAAAAAATTAAATTCCTACGAGCATATGCTCAATGAGCATCTATTGAGCATCCTCATTGGTACTGTAAGATGCTCATATGTTAGGACCAAAAACACCCACGACAACATCAACTTACCAGCATTTAATTTTCTATAATTATCAGAATTCAAGCTTAATTCACCGGTCTTCTTTACAGCATATCTAAAAGCAATCTGTGTGTCTGTGTCATCATCAAAGAGACCACCTGTATGTAAATAAATAATAAATAAAATAGAATGAGACATCAGAAAGAAAGAAGAAATGAAATTTATGAATTAAAGGAAGCAAAAAAAAAAAGCAACTGCAAATAGAGTGTGAAGCACACACACGAGATGCTGTATGTTAAACAACATCAACAAAAAATATTGTATGTTAATAATAATAGCAACACACAGTAGCAGCAGAGAGAAAAGAGGAAAAATATTTGAGGGAATTTCCGTCGTCATCATCAAGTGGCTGTGAGGAAAGAAAATATTGAACAATAAGAAGATCACAAATGAGATGAGAAGAAGCGTGTCTCAGTGCTTCTTTTTTTTTGCATGAAAGATGAAAGAGACATTGAGATGAAAACAAAAATAGATCAGAACTGAATGTGGTAGGAATGTGACTATTTGGGACTTTTTTTTATGGAAACGCATTTCAAATGAGAGAGGCTTTATGTCCCAAAGATTCTGGGTTCAATCACAGGTCATTTCTAATTTTCGAAGCTCTTATAACATACGGTGAATTCTAGTTACGAAGCTCGGTTTGTGTGTTGGGTGTGGTTTTAAGGTCTTTTAAACAAAATACCTAACAGACAATGAGTATGGCAACTTAATGAGCGTGCCCATTTATAAACTTAGTTAATACAATTAATCATGCTGAATTTTGTGAGCACACCCATGAGCAAGCTCCTTGTCGGTTCAGGAATATGTCTCCACTGCAAGGTACACAAGAAACTAGTGCCTGGATGATTTTTTTTTATGAAAACTTGCGTACACGAATTGTAACTGAGTGCATTGCAGAGTTTTATGACGAACTCGTGTCTTTGCAATTTGTAAAACTTGCAAGTAGTTCGGATCCCATTATAAAATGTAGGTTAATTAATAAAAGATTGTAATCACAGTGCCTTCAGCTCTTAATGCTGGGGCCTCCTGTAAATGAATAACTCTTAGCTGGGATATAGACCATGAGGGATTTTTGAGGTTAGAATTCTCCCTAATCCAGCAGTGAGAAACCTTTAATTTTTTACACATTGGTGATATATCTCGACCGAAACCGGATACGGCATTTCCAAATTTTTTGGTTGGTACAGTGTACCGCGCCCAAAGGTCGTCCAGCACTGCGATAATTTATAACATAATACATTATGGGCATAGAAGTCGTTGAAATTACGGAACACATTTAAGTTGGGGTTTGAGATTTGGTTACTACGTATATTATCAACGAGGTAGAGGGTCTATTTTTTGCGTTAGGCAATAAGTGACTAACCCCATAGCCAGAAATAATACGGTTTTTGTATTAATCGCAAGAATGTAGCGGAAGAGGGAGAGGACCGGAATGAATACACCCCTGTATGTGCTACACTAATTGAATTTCCAATAAAATCTCCAACGGATATTAAACCACTAATGTATCACATGAGCTAAGTAAACAAATCACACCAAATGAATCGCCAGACAAGCTACAAACAAAATTCATTTCCATTCAAATTAAAATGGTTAAAAGAGAAAGATCAAAAAATTCCGTTAATACACACAGATAGAAATTGAAAATCATACATACCAATTTTTACAGCATCATGTTGTTGTTGACTACATTTCTCCACAAATACGATGAAAGTTATGAAAATTATTAATACAATTTTCCTCATCATCTTCTTATTTTTCCTACTCGTCTCTCGTTCTTCTCGTGCTTCACAGCTTTTTCTCCATCAATTTTACTTTTCCTAGAAAAATGTCTTTCTGTGACTTTCTTTTTTATGCTCTTTGACGTCGCTTCAAATTTATAGATTTAAGAAATTATTACATAATAATGTCATTATTATTTCCCGATTGAAGTCTCTTTTTTGGACATGAATGTCGTATCAATGTCAATCAATCAATAATGTTAATGGAAAGGCAATTCACTTCCTTAATTTAATTTAATATCTCTCATATATGGAGGACATACAGCCACGATGAAAAATTGTCGATGTGAACTTAGTGAAGGGAAATTTCCTTTCCAATATTTTTTTTCTTCCACTCCTCCTCAAAACTCACAAAAAGTGCGAATGAATCTCGCGAGGAACTTAAAGCAACTGAAATAAAAAAAAAAATTTGTTATTTCTGCTCACAAAAAAAAAATAATTTTTTTTTTCATGTATTTTTAACTTTTGATGAGAAAGAATCTCAGAAGGAAATGCGAGAACATTTTTTTTTTTTGGCTATTTAAACAGATGAGAATGATCTTCGTGCATGTAATATGATAAAAGTAAATATAAAGAGAAGATTCACGTGCTCTTAAAATTCGATACAATGTTTTCACTGTCTGTTGACTTCTCTCAAATATTTACTATCATCATGGGGATTTTGTTGTTTTTCGTTCTGTATGTCGACGAAAATTTTTCAGTATTTTCGTGTGTGCTGCATGAGTAAGATTCTGAAAAATAAATTTTATTTTATGGCAGTGTTGGTATTGGTAGTTGGGATCGGGAATTGGAAAACGCAGCTGTAGAGCTAGTTTTAGGCAATATTTTTTGAATGTCATATATCACAATTGATAGGTACGGCCAACGAATTATGTCTACTTCTAAATCTCCAGATCTACTGATGAGTATAATTTGCGACAATTTTACTTTCTCATCGTTTAAATGGACCGAAAACAGCCATCAGGATCTTTTTATATCTTGTCAATGAAATGACGTTGTGACTGGAATGTGCTGCGTATGATGCTTTATATTCATGAAATATTTACATGACCAACAATCCAAAGTGCTAGAAATAAGAATCTGGCAAAAAATCTCTAAAAATAAATCCAGTTTTTGGTGAACCCTCAATGCTATAATGGTCTCACATGAATCCTCGAAGCAAGTAAATAGCTCAAGCATCCTAGTATAGAGAATTAGTTCGAAGGATTCTCTAAGACAGTGTTGTCCAAAATATGTGCCCGGGTACACTAGTGTAGAATTATTCTGCGGAGTTCTTTAATATAACGGTCAAAGAACTCATTGAAGTAAGCTCTTGATAGAGACTGGCAAAAGCAAGGTTTAGAAAGATACCAACCTTCAGAAGGGGCCATCGACAGAAGGCGACTCTACTTACATGCCAATTTTGAACTTGCGGTTAATAATGGAATTTATCAAGTGAAGACCAGCGATAGGGCCAGTTAAAGGCACCTTGTGAAGAAGACAATGAAGTATAAAATCGGTAGAAAAATCCACGAAATTACGTTATCTCGATTCCATCATCGAACTCTGTAGACGACCAGCAAAGTAAGTTCGTATAAATTCATTTGGTTCAGCAACACTGCTTCCGATTTTCTTTTTAAATTTTTTCAAGTATGTTTCTTTATTTTTACATGAATGAAAATTTTCATAATTATGACGATTATTTTTCTTTTTAATTTGCGCAAAACTGTCGTCGTGTCGTTAAGAATATTGTCATTCGTGTAATGAGAAAAAAAAGCAATTTTTAATTTCAAATAGGTAATTAAATGAGGATTTTCTTTTCAAAATGTTCGCTTATTATGAGAAGCACAAGTGTTTGTGAAAATTTATTTTTTTTGTGAATGATCATGAGGATGTGAAAATTTAATTGGCTGAAACTTTGTAATTAGGTGGCGCATAATGAAATGACAGTGACCTAGTGTATTTTGATTGTTGATTGTGTATTTTTAGTTAATGTCTAGTTAGTGACTTGTTCTAACGGATTTATGGCAACTTTGGATAGTTACAAAGATATAGATCCGAACTTCATAATATAAGGTAGTGGTGGCACCTGAGAGTCAGTGGAAATGGTCTAGTAGTTAAGGAAGTCGGACAGTTAACTCAAAGGTCCCGGGTTCGATTCCTGGCAAAGTTTAGATGCCTTTTTTCTTTTTTTGTCACTCGAACTTAGTGTTACAAAAATTGTGACTGGGGTACGTTGCATTGATGTACTCTGGGTCAAGCAGTGAGCACAATTGAGGGAAACAAACGTGCATTGGGCCATACAGGTTTCCCATCACTGATATAAGAAGCTTAAGTACGGATCAAGCTAATTGTAGATTAATAATACTAAAAATTTTCAAAAATCAGCCTACATCAATGCCCTAAAAATTATTTCTAAAGCTTAATCGAACAAGAAGACAACATTCTGTCATGCCTACATCAACAGGAGATTGAGAAATTAATTAGTCTTTTATAAAGTATTTTATAAAAAAGATAATTAATTGAATTCAATCATTCAAAAAAGTTTAATCGTTCGAATATATTTTTAATGAGAAACAATTATGCTTAGTAAAACATTTTATAAGCCTTGGTTAAAAAATTTATTTTTAGACTAAAAGTTTAAGATTTTTCTTAGAATTGAAGTTTGAAAATGTGATGTAAGTTTCAACTTTAGTTTGCTTAAACTTTTGCAGTTTTCAATTAATTGCTAATTAAATGGAAATATTGTCAAAAATTTGAGCGAGTCTTAATGGCTTAGTGGCAAAATGATTTGGGACTAGGGTACCTAACATGCAATACAGATCCTGAGATCGTGGTTCGAAACTCGGCAGGAGAAATTTTTCAATTGTCTTTGAATCATATGTAGTAGAGACGCGACTCAGCAGACCAGACTTCTTTTGTAGCCTAGAGGCAGTAATGTCATCAAAAGTTCCAGATCCTTCCTACTATAAACTGTACTGGCGCATCCTCATTCGTTGAACAATTAGAAGCCGCGAATCGCCCTAAAGCAGCTCTGATTTGCTTCATCCCAAGCGATACTAATCTGCAAAAGCTCTTTCAATAATCACCATATGGAAGCCGTTTCCATGTGGAGGTGAAATGGCGTCAATATGTGTGACACATAAAAGATCCAGGGTTGCTAAAACAAATTCTGTTTAACATCCCTAAGTAGAGCCTTAAAGTCCCAAGAGACACATAAATGATGAAGGTACCGCTACGGATTTACATATTTCGGAAACAATCGTTTTTTTTTCAATAAAAATCCGGAGACAACCGTTATTTTCTAAATTCGAAATTAATCTCGAAATTTTCGAACTAAAGTTCCACTAATCTTGCCTGATATAAATGTAATTCTAATGATATAGAATTATCATAACTTAGTAGTTCCAAAGTTTAAATTGATTGACATTTCTAAGAACAAAAAGAGTGTTTAATAAAAAATTTAAAAAAACTTTTTGTCAATCATAAAATTAAGGAAGGAATAAATGAACATTAAGCTATGATTTATTCATGCTTGTATTTAGTTTTTAAAACGTTATTTTGTAAATTTATTTGTAGTTTAGCTGTCATCAAATAAGAACACGACAAGACAGATACTGTCCAAAAAATGATGGAGGAATTCACTTATCAAGTCAGACTTGCAAAAGTTATGGGCGTTTTCGAGCATCCGCCCGTAAAATGGATTAAATTCCTCAAAGCTCATCAATATTTCATCTTGTTTATTCAGACATTCAGCATAATAAGCTTTTGCCCAAGGTCTAATTACCATATTCTTATAATCACAGAAAATCTCGCGGATTTGGTTACTACAGTCTTGTCCAATGCAAAATACATGATCTTCTTAATAAGTGCAAGCAAGTGCTTTAAATTAATGAATGAAGTTAAGGATTTGAATATGAAATGTGAGTGATTGTGGATGCAATTGATCTGTCTACTTACGTTCGATTTCGGGTGACATTAGGCTGCAGAATCTTTGTCTGCTTTATGTCAGTGGTGGGCAACCTTTTATTTTTCGCGGCATACCTTGGTGGGTGGTAAGCCTCGACCACATGCGGCATAAGATTGTCCACATACTAGTGTGCCGCGACACACAGGTTGTCTACCACTGATTTATGTCTATCTGTACTCATAAATTAACCTTAAACCATTTTTCATGATGAAGGGAAATTCAAGGAACTGCACAAGATCATCGATAAAGCAAATAGAATGGATAGATTTGTATTCTTGACAATGTTTTTTGCATGTTGCTCAGCTACGACAGGATATTGTACAGGACCAATTATAAAGACCTTTATCACCTATTTCTACATGGAACAGCCATTTCCTTATGAGTTGCCACTAAATGCTACATATTTTATTGAGTATAAGTACTTTCCGTTATATCCGATACTTTACTTGTCACAAGGATACAACAGCATCTTGTCTGGTATGCAAAATGTAAGTTTATTTTCATATGGCTGATGTGTAGAATCAGGAGACATTTATGTCCTGTCTCATGGTCTAGAAGAGTGATGGGCATCGGCTCACTAGTGATGTAGTAAGCCTCGACCGAAACCGCACACGGTATACGATTCATGACATTTCAACTCATCCTCACTAGTGCGCCGAACAGATTGCCTGATCATTGGACTAGAATATTGTATGTCCTCAAATCCAGTCGACTAGGATGACTTCTAGATCTAACCTTAATTGTTCCTTTTTCATCCAATTTTAACAGGTTATAGTCGATACATTCTTCTTTGGAAGCTGCATCAACATTTGCGCCCATTTTGAGATCCTAAGACACATCATAAATGATGTAAAAGTGAAGGAATTTGTGGAGTATCATCAAAAGGTTCTAGACTTGGCCGAAAAAATCAACGAAATTTTCAGCATTGTCATATTCCAAGAATATTTGATCCTCTCACTCATCTTCTGCGTCATTGGATTTCAAGTTGTAATAAGTGAGGATCTAATTCATTCCGTTCCCATGATGTTTCATGGAACAGCTGCATTGATCAATTTATTGATTTATTCATATGGAGGTGAAAGAATCATGGATCATGCAAATAGAGTCTGTGTGGATTGCTATAAGGTTAAAAAGGATTATCTTATCATCATGATGAGAACTAAGCATGAATATAAAGTTAAATCAATGATGTATCATGCATCGTTGCCGACATTTAGTTTAATTATGGGAAGGACAATGTCAATGATTACTTTGTTGGAATCATTCATATAAGGAATGGAATGAAGTTCCTTGGCAGGCAAATAGGCTGCTTTTAGGTACTGTACCATTGAAGCTTAATCTTTGCCTGTTAGAGGTAGTGACTTTTGTGTTACATTAACTGTTTGTTGGATAAGAAGTGGCTGTAGAATTGGAAGTGTGTCATTTTCGAAAGAGAGGTCTAAATGGGTGCTAGGTTTTAATCCCAGAAAATATAATCCCAGACGTCACTTCAAAATATAAGTCCAGAACATAATGCCAGGAGTAATTGTATGTGGCATTATAATCTGCACGTGTAGTTCATAAGGCCACATACATTTACTCCTGGACTTATGTTTGTTCAGTGCAATTATAAGACCAGGTACAATTACTCCTGGGATTATTATCTCTTCGTGCAATTTAAGCCCAGAAAATTTTTCAATTCTGGACTTATTATCCTGATGTGTATTTGAAGCTTTTGATTTTTTTCCTTGAAAAATCTTATTAAAATTTACGAAAAAAGTTATTTTTTAAATCTTAACACTTTTTAATTGTCTAATTTTAGATTTCGATTAACTAATTTAATGGATTAATTAATTTAGGGGTCGTTCCTTTGTCACTTAACGCTTTTAAGGCGAGTTGTGACTAGTAGTATTTGACTTTGTCTACGCATTACCTATGCAAAGGCAAACAAATCTGCCTTATTTTAGGCTTACTTAGCCAAAGAGAATATCTCAATATTGAAATAAAAAAGTAATGAAATTTTCAAATGAAATCTCGTATACTTCACAAGAGTAAAATTTCATTTTAGTCGATCTTAGTCGCGGCTTTAGTCGACTAAGAAAAAATTCTGAAATTCTTTAGTCGGCTTTAGTCGACTAACTCCGACTTCGACTTCTGGTTCAAATACCTCGGATCCTTTGTAAACAATACAACAGACGTCACAATCGAAGTACGCACTATATTGCACAGAAACCTGGAACTCAACACAAGCTGATGAGAACGCACTACTCTCTTTCAGAGACGCGCACTACGAGCGATTTATGGTCCTGTGAAGGATGTGTTATTCCAGGAGGAGATATAGTGACAGTTTTACGATGGACAGGTCATGCATGCAGAAGTCCAAATGATGCCCCAGCTCTTAAAGTAACAACTGCAGACATTGTGGATGGCAAGAACACCGAAAAATTCCTGAATTGGATGTGTTGAAAAGGACGCTAAAGTACTTAATATCCCGAACTGGCAGAAGGATTCGAAAGATAGAGTTGTCTTTAGACATTCCCTATGCCCAAGCGCAAACTGCAAATATACGTCTATAGCTGCTATAGAAGGATTCTCAGGATTTGGTGGAACGGGAATCCAAATGATTGGCCTTCGAACGATAAGGTTCTGCAAAAAGCAGGTCAACAAGGAGATACAGATGAGGAAGTACGGCTGGAAAGGGCATACGCTTCGGAAGAAAAATGTAATTGCTGGGACAGAAACACAAATTTGCTTCACAGTCCTTTGATGGGATCCACAACGAAAAGGCGATAAGGAGCTCCAAAAGCTGCTTGGCGCAGAACAATAATGAAAGAACGTCAGCTCAACGTGCGGAAAAAGAATTTGTACAAACTAGTTGACAGATCCAGCAAAAGACTCAGATGAAAAGCCTCTTGTACCTAAGCTCCACATAGAAACATGGTTGCAGTAAGTAAGTAAGCAATTCCCTATTCCCGGCAATGGGCCCTCGTGCACCCCAGCCAAGGAAGTAAGAAGGAAAAACTCAATTAAAAAGTGTTAAGATTTAAAAAATAACTCTTTTCGTAAATTTTAATAAGATTTTTCAAGGAAAAAAATCAAAAGCTTCAAATACACATCAGGATAATAAGTCCAGAATTGAAAAATTTTCTGGGCTTAAATTGCACGAAGAGATAATAATCCCAGGAGTAATTGTACCTGGTCTTATAATTGCACTGAACAAACATAAGTCCAGGAGTAAATGTATGTGGCCTTATGAACTACACGTGCGGATTATAATGCCACATACAATTACTCCTGGCATTATGTTCTGGACTTATATTTTGAAGTGACGTCTGGGATTATATTTTCTGGGATTAAAACCCAGCATCGTCTAAATGTACGTGCTGTTTGGTAAATGGAGATTAAAAATGCAAATTGTTTTGAACTTTGAGGAACAAATTTGGACATGATATTTTTAAATCTATAAATCAAATTGTGTCAATTTAGGTAAATTGGTCTTAATAAAGTCATGTTAAGTGTTTCAAAAGTTAAACTTTTCCACAAGTTCAGTTATTGGATATTCCTGATAATATAAAATTTCAAGTTCCATAAAAGCACACTTTAGTCACTTTCTTGGGCATCAACTGCCAAGACATTCAACTAAGCATGAATCAAGAATTCAAATTTCAGCTCAAATTGTTAAAGGCATTCTTGATCTTTGAGTGTCCATCGGAAAAATGGGAGAAGCACATCAATCGATTCCAGGTTTTTACGTTATTGGTGATAGTTTATAATCTGACAACATTCTTTCCTAGATTCAATTCGGAATGGTCTGAGATTACAGAAGATCTCAAGCATTTTGTGACTACAACAATGGGATTTGCTAAGTTTATATTCATCCTTAATTATAGAAAGGAGATTTACGGCATTATTGCTGAAGTAAAGGAATTGAATTCGACATGTAAGTGAATGGAGATCGAATTTGTGGACTAAGTCGACTTTTGGTCGACCTTGAGGTTTGAAATAAACCAGAGGCTGATTTCTTCGGATGATACAATACGGTATTGTGACGGTCCAGTGCGGTGGGGAATAAGTACACTACAGACACGGCACAGTGATACATCTGGTATGACAAAGGTTATGGTATGACCAATGGCGCACAAATGATGTATGATGCATCGGTTTTAAGATTTTATGGGACATGTACACCAATGGTACGGTGCAAATCTAAAACTTTGCCATACCTGGTGTACCGTTGTACCGTAACAGTCGTTACCTGGATTACACCATACCGGACCGTATCATCACCAGAGAAATCTGCCTCAATATTGCTCTGGTCTTTGTCTGCGATACCAGTGTGCCCTAAGTGGTTAAATTCCTTTAAGTTATTTCTACATAGGGATATCCAAGGACCAAAAACTCCAGATTGAAAATGCCAACAAACTTGATCGAACTGTTTTCTTATCGATGTTTGGACCCTGCTTCATTGCTGTATCTGGCTACATTGTAATCCCAATGATTAAAAGTATGATTATCTGCCTGATTTTTGGAGAACCATTTCCATTTGATCTTGCTTTTAATGTCAACTTCTTCTATGACACTAAGAAGGTACCAGCATATGTTGTAACCTATTTAATTCAGTGCTACAACTGCTACCTTACTGGATTTTTGAACGTAAGATTTGAATGTCTTAATGCTAAGATTCTTTAACTAAATTCACTTCCGTTCCTAGCTCCTTATAGACACAACTTTCTTTGGAATCTGCATGAACATCTGCGCTCACTTTGAAATCCTCAAGATTGTCATAAATGAACTGGAAGTAAAAGAGTTTGTCGATTATCACCAAAAGATTTTGGATCTAGCAAAATACGTGAACAAGCTGTTCAGTCCAATAATCTTTGGAGAATATTTAGTGCTGTCTGTTCTTTTCAGTGTACTTGCTCTAGAAACCGGCATCAGCAAAAGTTTTATGGATCTAATTCCTATTCTATTTCATGGAATGGCTAGTTTGATGGACTTAATGATTTATTCATACGGTGGACAGAACATCATGGACTGTGCAAGTGAAATCTGTAAGGAATGCTACAATGTCGACAACAACTATCTTATTATCATGCTGAGAACCAAAAGAGAATTGAAAATGGAATCATTAATGTATCATGCGTCATTGCCGATGTGTAGTTTGATTATGGGACGTAATATGTCATTGATAACACTAATGAAGGCATTTTTGTAATGCTTTAAAATGCTAGAAATGCATTACAGATGTTTGTAGATAGTGGAATTGTTGCTTTCTATGTTGTCTTTTAGGTAGTTTTGTAGTAAAATTCCAGGTCGACATGTTGATAATTTTTGTAATGTTTTGTAAACTTGAAGTTGACCTCAAGTTTAAATGATGAATAAAATAGAAATTTTCTGAATTATTTTGAAATTTATTAGTAATGATCAATTCCGACTTATAAGGCAGAACTCGACTTTGACATTACATGGAAAATCTTGACTGTATACAAAATTCGAGTCGACTTCGAATTCTGTAAAAAGGTATTGGACTAGTTGTTTGTATAGTTCCAAGGACGACAAACCGCATTACAACATGACAGTATCCAGCAGTCACACAGCGCAGAACAGGCAAAAATTTTATATCAAACCCTAACAGACAATGATCATACTCATCTATTTAAATGAACGTGTTTATGAGTATTCTCTACCAATATAATTGAGCATGATCAATTTTATGAGCGTACCAAATGAAACATAATGCGGTTAATTGAACCTATGTTTAGTAAAAAAGATGGCATATCATGACAAGTTCCTCCAAGACATTTGTCATTTTTATACAACACCTAATGTCGGCAAATCGCATCCTGTTCCACCCGTGATGCTCATGCCCATGCTCCTTGTCTGGTTGAGAGGACAGGCGTCAGTCATGCTTGAGCCCAGATTTCTGAACCTAATCTGAACCCATACCTGAGTAATACGTGTATGATTTCGGATTTTTCAGCATTCTACTTCCCGGGATAATCGTCCTTAGAACTAGATTTAAACGTAGTCAAATAAAGTCTATCGTCTATCTACTTAATAATCGTACAGTAAATATGTACAAAATCTATAAAAATTAAGAAGACAAAAGCTTTCGACTTTGTGATTCACAGAAACCTTTCATCAACATTTGTTCATTATTTTTCTATCTTATCTTGCTCAATAAATTCATTACATGCCTGTCTAAATGTAATGACTCACAACACCTTTTGCTTTGAGACACTTGTTTCAGTTGTTTGTGATCTCAATTTGATTCCGTGAAATTATTTTCTAGAACTTTCAAAATTTAGAGTCTATCCAATTTAAGGCTAAAGTTAGCTTGACAATTGTAGATGATTAATTCATCAATAAACTCTATAGACAGCACCAGCTTGTTTATATTCCCAGGACACGACAGTAAATTTTCACAAATGTTGATCATTATTATAATTCAACAGCATCAATGCCAGGTGACAGAAATTCTCGAAGGATCCATCAAAAAAAAGTATAAATAATGACTTCAAAAAACAGCGGTAATTTACAAGAGAAGCTACACAAAAATTGAACACTAGTCAATAAAAAATCATCAATCAAAATCAAAATACAATCACCGTTCAGTGAATAATAAATTTTGTGCTGCTGAGCTACTCATTTCCACCTTATTGATTGTACTTGGAGTTGTGTACAATGATGAAATATTTATCTAAGAAACTGTGTACAACAACTTGTTTATCGCGTCATAGTTGATATAAATGTGATTGCCTCGATATTTCCACTTTCATTCAGTTGTTTACTTCCATTAAGTGCAAGATATCCACAAAAAATAGAGCAGAAATCGTTCAAAGAAAAGAGGAAGGAATATGAAGGCTTTACTACTTATTACGACAATTTATCTCTCCATAGTCGGATTAACAACATCGACGAACATGACATGGGGAACAGTTGGACCATATGACGTGCTCCTGTATCATGATATCATCAAAAAGTCATCTTCATTCTTACAAGTTGTAACACTTGATGTTGAATTTCCACAACAGCACCAGAAGAATAATCGTACAATTACAGCTATAAGAATTACGGATCAAATGCATGAAGATAAAGGTGGATATGCGCAATTGTATGCTGGTGGACCAGGCTTTAATCATACAACAATTCACTTTAAGTCACAGAGAAATAAGGGATTTAATTTTATTTTGGAAATTTTTACGTCGAGATTTTAAAATGCTGTGATTGATTAGGAAGGAAGTTTGGAGTGATGGTTAAGGATTAAGAGTGAAGTTTGGGATGAGGAAATGTGATTTTTAAAGAATATTGTGAAGGATGTTGAATTTTAAAATATTAAAAAATTTAAAGAAATTGAAATAAAAGGAATAAAATGAAAATGTGCTGCAAATTTAAATTTTTGTTGAAAATTCAATTTTAAAAATTTTTAAAAATTGAAAAATTCAAAAACATTTGAAAAATTTGAAAATCTAAAAATTTTAAAGAATTAAAAATATTTGAATATTTAAAAATTTAAAAATTTGAAAATTTGGAAAATTTAAAAAAAATTGAAAAATGCAAAAAATTTAAAAAATTTGATTTTTTTTTTAAATTTAAAAATATGAAAAAATCAAAGAATTTGAAAATTTATGGAAATATTAAAATATTGAAAAATTTAAAATTTTTGAAAAGTTTCATCGAAAAATTTAGAATTTTAAAAAGTTATAATTAAAAAAAAAATAAAAAATTCAAATTTAATATAAAATAATAATAAAACTCAAAAAAATTTAATTTTCTTCACAATCTCAAAAAACTCTGCAAAATCAAAATCAATAAAAAGTCATGTCCACTTTCTTCTTTTTTCACATTGAACATCTTTACGTCGTCTCATTTCTTTATTTTTATCATTATTTTATTATTGGATATTATCGCCTATAATTTGATTCTCATTCTTTCATTCCTTATCATTATTTATATATGGACAATAAAGTCAAACCGAAAAAAGTAGGAAAAAGTCTTGAGATAAAATGAATAAAAATTTTTCTTTTTCCTTCTTATATACGTTGGAAGTGATAAAAAAGTTTCATATTTTCTATTATATACAATTTTTTTTTATTATCATTAATTTTGCTTATGAATTTATTGAAAAAAAAAATATTTTTTTGCTTAAGATTATTTTGGCAATTTTACAAAAAGAACTTTTTTGTTTCCTTTTTTTTCAATGGAAGTCACAAAGATGTTTGAATGTCATTTCATTTTTATTATTTTAATTATGGATATATTGACTAATGATTACGTTTTTACTTATAATTTATTTATTTGCTGTCGAAAAACTGAAGATTTTAATGACGAAAAATTTAAAGGAATTCTTAAAAAATCGAAACTATTTTGCTTTAACTTCTCAAGTGTATGCTAGGGCATAATTCGGTAGAATTTCGTTCGGTCCCATGAACCACAACCAACTAGACTGCAGTTCTGGTGTAGTATCAAACCTACACATATACTGAGTAGAAGTCCTAAAAGTACATGGCGTACAAATGTTCAAAAATCTGACATCAGGAAATTTTGACTCTGATCTAAAGCTGATTTTTATCTAATTTGATCAAAAACTAGACTAGGATAGATTTTCGGCTATTTTTACATCATATGCATTAAGGTAGATCTAGGTTTCTGAAAAACCGCACTTTTTCAAAACCGCGGTTTTGCGGTTTTCCAAAATTACAAAAACCGCGGTTTTGCGGTTTTTTGCGGTTTTCAATTTTCATACAAATGCATGAAATTTTTGAAAAAAATTAAAAAGTTGATTTTTATGTATAAAAGAATCAAAACTTTCTATTTTTCTCTATTTCATTAAGATTCAGTTCTAAATTGCTTGATAAAATATTTTAAAAAATTATTTCTTGTACAAACTTTTGAAATTCAAGTTATTTTTACCAGTTTGCATAATTTCAGTCCAGATTTTCAATATAGTATTAAATTGAAACTTATTTTTGAAAAATTATCTTCAAAATTTACTTTTTGTTGATTTAAGTAAATTTTTCCATACAAAGTTTTAAAACTGCGGTTTTTACTTTCAGAAACCGCGGTTTTTAAAAAACCGCATTTTGAGTCAAAAAGTGCGGTTATGCGGTTTTTGAAAAACCGCTTTCAGAAACCCTAGGTAGATCTCTACGATTATTACAATTTTAAATAAAATGGATCTAAATAGAAATGGATTTAAATCCAACGTCACGATGCGATTAGGACAATTTCTTGTCTTATTTTACAGTTAAAACGGCGACGCATCGGTGCCCTAGCAAACACATTCGACTAAATTTATTAGCTTTAGCATACTCCAAGCGACATAGGCGAATAAAGAACCGATGCGGAGCTTTATAGGGTCTACTGAAGCTTCATTATTAACACTAAATGGAAAGTGCCTCGATTTGACAGCTATATATAGAAGCCACATGATGCACCCCATTTGGTGTCAACAAAAACACTAGTAGAGCCTTTAAAGCTCCATGGCAGAGACATCTTCATTTGTGTCACTCGGGTACCGCATCTCATAAAACTTATTTTAATCGAAAATATTGTTTAATTTAATATAACATACCCGGAAGACACCCAGCAAGCTAATGCTCTAGAAATGGCTGAAAATCCAATTCCAGTCCGACTTGACTCTGGTGTAAGCCCTGAATTAATCGAATCTGATCTGATGCCAATGTTTTATTAATCTTGAGCCCGATTTTCGTCCATTACTCCGTCATGTGCTATCCGGGATAAAATTCCATTAAAATTTCAATAAAACAACTTCTTCTTAATTCCTTCATATCTACAGACAGCAAAAAAATGTATCCTTAATCTTTCATCCGCTTCATCATAATCAAAAGTTTTCAACTAGAATTAATATTTGCTCAAAATTTACGTCAAATAAACGACAAGTAATTCTTCAATCATTCTTTAAAATAAATTTATCTAGTAAATTTCTCGTTACTTAAAGTGTAAGTACACAGAAAAACAAAAAAGAGAATTGGAACTACTTATCAAATAGAAACAACTGAGTTGGAAGTATAAATTTGATATTTCATAATAAAAAGCTCATCATCTTTCCATTGTTTAACTAAGAACTTAAATTCCTTCATCTTATTAATCTTAAGTATCATTTTCAAAATGATTTATTAACATTGTGTCGTTATTTGCTTTTTTTTTGGAAATGGAAGGTCAGTTCCATCGAAAATCAATTTTAGTTCAAATTTTGTTTATTTTTAGATTTTTTGACCTTTAATTTTAAATTTATGAATTATTTATGATTTTTTAAAAAGTTTATTATTTTGTAGAAAAAAACTTATAGGATAGAGGTATGGGTTCTTAACAATTCTAACCTCAAATTACACTTTAAGTCGTTGAACAAGATCGATATGGGGTAAGTGACATCCATCCCATACTTTTTCATTACAATTTCTTTATTTTGACGTCAAAATGTCAATTTTTTAAATGTAAATTTTACATTTTTGAGCCATAATCAGCAGCTTCAAACTGCCAATAAGTGCCATTTGCAGCATCAATACTCAAAATGACTCTAACATTTACAAATCTATAAGAATGTCATCAAATAAAATTAAGATGGAATGCATGAATGCCACAAAAAAAAAATTCCACAACCTTTTGACTCAACATGTGCTGTGATGGAAGTAAGACAATTTCTACAGCAATAAAAATATCAATCATCACGTTTTTCCATCCAATAACGTCAATCATTCAATTATTTTTTCGACATCGTCTATCCATCCAAGACATCAATTTCCATGTCAGAAACTATTTATAGCTTAGAATTTTTTTTTACTTCTTTTATTGCATTCCTTTTCTCCTCGACTGTATGTTATGTGTATGGGAAAAATTCTTCTGAATATTTTTTCCAAAAGGATGGAATAAGGAAGGAATTGTTTTACATCGATGTTAGTTCCTTTTGTTTGTGAATTTTGTCGGATCAAACTTTGGAATTCTTTGATTTGTTTTTCAGATAGTTTGTAGTGCTGTGGATTTTTTGTGCACACTTGAAAAGAGTTTTGAACATGGTTGGTTATTTGTGGTTTATGATAGCTCTTGACTTGAGGATTTAGAGATGTTAATATGCATACTGGCATTAGAGTGCGAGGAAAGACTAAGAAATCTTTGAGAGAAGCTGTCGATAGAGATAATATTGCATTTAGTATTGGTAATTGGCAGACGGAAGCCAGCGATAGAATCAGCTTTACAAGACGCATAAGAGTGGTCACGGACTAGCAACTTGGTCTGCTCGATTTGTGAAACAATTAAGTAAGTAATACGAATTCTTCCCTAACAGATAAAGTGTATACTTATCTAAATGAGCGTATTATATAATGAGAATCCTCCTTTAGTGATCCTTGTCGATTCAAACTAAGGATTCTCGTGACCTGGAACTTCCTGATCTCGGTCTTGGTCTCAGTCTTGATCTCGGTACAAATACTCTACATTGATCTCATGATAAATTTAATCTCATCTCTATCTATGTAGGACATTAATCCGAGGGACACTAATGTGGAATGATCCGGATAAGTCTATTTATACCAAATGGAAGTCACCTCTATTTGGCAACCATTCATCTTTTTCACGAACCTTGAGGTATGCGCTCGGATAAGCAAAAAGGTTCTTAACTTATGAAAAGTCACAGTTTTGAGAATAGTAGGATTTGAACCGACAATTTTCAAAATTTACGACTTTCATTATCAATTGCTAAATACTTCGCAAAGGAACTAAACTGTGATCCACTTTCTTCTACAAACATCAGTTTATAAACTGCATCAATAAATACTTCAAGCTGAACTTCCTTCCCATCAAACCATATCCACAACTCTGTAACAATCAAACAACCAATGAAAACAGGAAATAAAAGAAGTAAAAAAAAAATCTCACATTCCCAACTTTCAGTTCCTATTTTTCTTCGGGGAAGGTTACCGACATAATACCATATTGATAAGGTTGTTTTATGAGTATATGAGTACATTCATGCATTTATGGACTTGTTGAGTCGTTCTTTTATTCGTTTTCAAATGTTTTTCAATGTGGATAATGTACAGACATAAATAAAATATGTAAAAAGTACGGAAAAAAAATCAATTCTTTGATATAAATTTGAGAATTGAATCTGATAAGTTAGGCTGCATTGTACCAAAAAAAGGCATACATTTTTAAAATGGAATTTCTTGTGTACATAAGCATTCAGCATATATCCTATAATTTTATTTTTTGATACTCTTAAAAAAATGAATCATTTGTTGAGTATGAGAGCATTTATGGCATTCCGTGGCCCTTATTTGAATCGAATTCATATTGCGAATATGGTGGTCCTAATGGATGGAAGCGATCTGATATATCAGACACATTATTTGGAGATGAACCTTCTTGATTGCATCGTTGTTGTCGTTGCTTTGAGCCTGAACTACATTTAAAAGCAAATCGAAGCTCGGAAGCCATCTCAGAACATAAGCTTATCTTTAAATGCAAAAAAAGAAAAGAAAAGAAGAAAAAAAAATAAATTTGAGCTTTTTTTTGAGGATATAAAAGACGGAAAATGTAATTTGAACTTTTTTAATTCGATCTCAGAACGGAAGACGACGCAAATCGAAAACAGAAATGAGAATTTATAAGGACGTGATTACATAGAAGAATATTTTTGTGATCAAATTAAATTATTTTCTTCTTTGATTATTCTTTAATAATTTTACTGGGATGTATTTTGGTCTTACAAGAGATTTAGAGGGTTTAAAATTTGTTTACGCTCTACATTTTGCTGGGTTTGTTAAAGCTTTTGACATGCTAATTTGGTATGTTTAGATACATATGGAAGGATAAGGATGTGTCTAGTAAGACTATATACAAATGGCTTTCAACATTTAATGAGAGCCTAATTAAGACTATTAACCTTAACAGAGATTGGGAGAATTTGAATAGTCCAATCATGTTTTCTATCTTGAATTTTATTGAACTTCTTTGGTACTTTTTGAACCCCTTTGGACCACGTTGAACATTTTGAGACTATATTGAACGCTTTTAAATATCCTTAAAATCCTAGATATTCTTAGATCATTTTGGACTAGTTAAGCTCCTATTGGATTCATTTTAACTTTATTAGATTCTCTTGGGATTGATTGGATGTTGACTTCATAGAACCCATTTGGACCCAATAAGACCCATTTGAACTTAATTAGAGTCATCTTGACACAATTAAACCCACTTGTACTTAATTGTGCCTATTTAAATTCAATTAGAAACATTAAGAATCAATTGGACTCATTTGGATCTAAATAAACTAATTTGGGCTCAACTGGACTTAATTGAACAATTTTAGACCCACTTAGATCAATTCGGACTCCACTGAGCCCATTTCGACTCAATTGAATCCACTTGGACTCATTACGATCCATTTAGATCCAATTAGACCCATATGGACACAGTTGGACCTATTTGAACTGAATTGGAGCAATTTAAACTTAAATAAATCTATTTAATCTCAATTGGATGAATTTGAATTCAATTTCGGCCATTTAGACTCAAAGAGATCTATATACACTAAATTAAACATATTTGGACCTAATTTGATTCCAATTGGACTCAATCTAACCCATTTGAACTCAATCAGATCTATTTTGACTCAATTTTATTCAGTTCTACCAATTTGGTCCGCAGTGGATTCCATGACTTCTGTATTTAGGCTTAAACCATTGAATTGATTATAATCAGGCAGGAGTTTCTCATTTAATGATTAGCGTAAACTTTTGAACAACCATCTTAATTGTTTGCATGTTCAATTAATTTTAATTCCCCATGACTAAGCTTCATTATAAATAATTAATAAATGAAAGATTTTTGACTCACCTCCTAATAGATTTCCATTAAAAAAATTATAAAATCGAATGCAGGGGAATGTTGAAAAGAGATGAAATAATTATCGACAAAATATATTTTCAATAATTTTTCACAAACATTTGTTTTAATTTTTTTTTGTTTTTTGTGTGTGTTAATTAATTATGCAATAAAATTTCATTAAGGAAGTACAAAAATTTCAATTTCACTAAAATTCAACAACATTTTCAACATAAAAAAAAAGTTCGTTCTTAACGTAAGTAAATATCTAATTAACAATACAATCGACTTGTGATTGCAGTTTATGCTTAAATAATTTTTTTAAGGGAATTTTTCCGATTTAAAATAATTAAAAAAAAAAAATTAGGAAAATCATTTTGTCATTATGGAAATCAAATCAGGGTCGCTAATTGAATCCTAGTTGTTCTGAAATTACATAAACAAGATAAATAGATATAAAGTGTGTGAGTGAGATAGAGAGAGACAGAGCTTGATTGAATTTCGAATCATTATGTGGAAGGATTGATTCCAAATGCTATGGTGATGGATGCACAGACACGTGATGAACTTAAAGTCTTCATCGCAATGTGCTTAAGAATCTTGAAAAAGTCTCAATTTTCATTCAGAAAATTCAACAAATTTTCAAAAAACTTTTCATGAATGAATTCAAAAATCTCTACGGACATAACAAAATCATAAAAAAGGTCAAGTCATTCACTCTAAATAGTCAACAGCATGTTTTATCACTCACGGGATTATTATTTTCATTCAAAAAACTTATTTAAATCATTTTAATGCAAGAGAGACGGATAGCTCTGATGACGATCGGGTCTTGTTATTACCTTCTCCTCGATTGCCACCTTTCTGGACTTCCAGACAAATTCACACACGGCTATGACACAGGCAATACCCATACCGCCCATCAGCACAACAAAGACACCGCCCACGTTCGCTTGATTGATGTGGAAATGAGGATGAAAAAAAAAGAGGAAATGAGAGAAATTTTTCTCGGTTAATTCAATAGAATTGCTTGATAAATAAGAATTGTGTGGTGAAAGGGCATAATAAAATTTACAGACTCGACAAGGGATGAGTAGATTCTGACCACTGATGATTTATTTGAGGCTATTAATTTAGTTTAATGGTGAGTTTTGGCTATTTTTAATCGGTTTCATGTTTGACCTGGGTGTAGACAAGAGGTAGGCAAACTGTGTGCTGCGGCACTCTAGTATGTCTCTGAAACATTTTGGAAATATCCAGTTTGC
This sequence comes from Chironomus tepperi, assembly GCF_022539635.2. Taxonomy (NCBI): domain Eukaryota; kingdom Metazoa; phylum Arthropoda; class Insecta; order Diptera; family Chironomidae; genus Chironomus; species Chironomus tepperi. The sequence goes on along the minus strand of NW_027226601.1, from coordinate 580,727 downwards.
GGTTGCGGTCGAGGCTTTCCATCAAGGAATGTAGCTGAATATAAAAGGTTATCCATAACCGGTGTAAACAATGGAGAGTAGCAAGTTTTCTTGTTCCCTCGCCGCCTAACTTATAATGTGCACCGGTTCCACCTTTGTTTTCCAAAGTTTAATTTTTGTTAATTTATTTATTTTCTTAAAATCATTTTGAGGTAAAGGTGAGAGGAGGTTTGAGATCAACCCCATGTACCTTCTCCTACCCATTTTGAAAAAAAAAACCCTAAACCTAACCCATCCCTCCTTCTCCTTATTCGTTATGATCCGAATAAAAACACCTCAAAAACCCCTTACAAAAATATCTGGTCACACTCCTGGTATGAAGCGAAAGTCATAGCGCCTCGGGGTAATGCTCCAATTTCTCCATTTTATTACGTTCCTGTGTACAAAAATTAAAAGAATTCGAAAAATCTCATTTGAAGTGTTCGAAAAATAATCAAAATATTTCTTCGAATAAGTATTTAGCCCACTGCAAGCCCCCTAAATACCACCTTCATGAAAAGATCATGTCGTAGAACAGTCAATTAGATGGCAAAATAGAGAATTTGTACATGCTTTGTGATGTGGCCAGTAACAGAGTCAGATGGAAGGCCTTTTTGTAATAACCTTGGCTCCAAGTTGGAGCATGGTTCCAGTGAGTAAGTAAGTATGAAATCATCATTAGTGTCTGAAATGCCCATCTCTTGAGTCTCTTAATGGTCCATATTATTTATATATCCTTACCTAATCCTAATTCATTGGCTGTCGAGGTAGTTTTGGAAGTATCATCCTATAAATTTTCACCAATTCACAAATAAATAAATAAATAAAAAATAGATAAAAATGAGACATAAGAGAGGCATTTACGCACATATATATAAAAAAAAAATGATTGAGAGTCATGAAATAAAATATAATAAAATTTATTTACTATGGTTATGCCTTATAAATGGCAATTTGTAATACATACACGACATGCACCACCACCACGTTTTTCCTTCCACCATTTCGTTTTGAGCAGATGGAGTCTTCCTTCCTCCTGTAATTTGAGCACAGCACCGCTGATTAATGTTCTATATGGTGATCCCTGTGGCATCGCAATTCCATAACCTAACGATATACACATTAAATTATATTATTTATTATACATTGTATATTATCATGAGTTTATCATGAGAGCGCGACTTTATCCGCATTATATATGTATATGTGCATGTGTATGCTATACATTTACCTTTTGAGTCAAGCATCCCACCAATTTGCGTTAAGTCACAATTTCTCTCAATCGTATATTCTATTGATGTTGATTCCATGAGGTATGCATAGGTACCGCGACCCTTCTTTACACGCTCAACACCCTCAAAGTTTGTCGTTGTGAATACAGACGGTCGTTGTGATTCCATGAACGACCACATTTTCTGATATGTTGAAAAGTTTGAATCCTGCCGAATTTAATGCAATTAATCGAAAACTTTTAGTTATATTTAATTAAATTTATACCCTGAAAAATGCCACCGTCGTACCGCCTTGTAAGGCTCCATACTTAATTTTCGTCTGTTTGGCAAGATCCTCGGCACTTTCAATGGGCGAATCCATGCGTTCAACTGTCAAAAATGCGGCCAAGTTGGCAGTGTATGATGATATCATGATTAAACTGAAGAACCACCTGCACGAATGAAGACATCCTTTTATTATTATAGTCTATATATTATATCATCTTCATTGTTCTTCTACACATGTGTGTGAGATGAATTTATATTAGAGCTTTATGTCAAGGGATGGGAGGATTGATGGCTGTTTTTGGTTACGTTTTGGAATTTTTTAATTTTTTAACCTGAATGTTTTGAGTTTTAAAGATGTAGAAGCTCCAATAAACGGCAAGTGGTTCGGAGCTCACTATAAACTTTAGGTCTAAAGAGTGTGGTACAGCAGATTGTTAATCGTAGTTCATCAAGCATTATATACACCCTTTTAGTCAAGTTTCCAAGTCTGACTTTATAGAAGGCAACTGATCACGTAGACAATCGATGAAACCAGAAAAGAAGCAGTCGATAACAGTTTACGAATTATATATGACAATTTGCCATCCTGTTTGCCATATATTGGAATAATCATTAATAGCTCAGTAGTAGGAGTATGTGATAGAAATGGGTTCAAGACCTAATTGAGATCCAAGATTCACCTAAATAAGGTGGGCAGCAAAAAAGCAGCAGTGGCGAAGTAGTTAAAGCGTCGAACAACCGACTTTAACGGCCCGAGTTTGTTCCAAGTTTAATTAGAATTGGATGCTTTATCGCTGTTTTTTGGTTACACCAACTTGGTGTGTTTATTCTTCTAAAGAAGGTTCTAAACAATTACAAATGTATGTCAAACGAGTGAGAAGAAAGGCAACAAATGTGGAAAAATATCAGCGCTAGTTTGACATGAGATCAAATTTCACGCAGAGTTGTCACACTGTGCTATGCTGCTAGAACACCACATTTTTAATCGTTTAAGCGCAATTTACCATCTAGTGATGATGGTGTTATGTCGATACATGGAAGTGTACGGTGCAGAACATGTTTACTTCTGATACTGTACATCAATGTGAAGTTGTCCATATGTACCACTTTTGAAGGTTCTCTTAGTATGTCTCTTAGTTTGTTATCGACTGCTTCCGTTCTTAATGTCAACGACCCTTTTTAGTTTACTAACTGTGTGAGCAACGATAGCATTGTGTTGGAAATTAGAAACTGGCAGAAGTCATCTACAGACAGATTCACCCCTCGACGGACTGTAATTGCTGCAATGGGCCGTCGTGAGCCTTTGCCAAGGAAGTAAGGAAGTAAGTTAGCTCAACTATTCTGATCTACCCTAGCAGCCAGCAAATTCTATCATAGCAGCCATAAAATAATGTTTGACCAGTTGTATCATCTTGGATACTTGTTCCTGCTAAAATGCAACAACCTTCCAGCCATCATTAAGCTATCCATCCACTGACGTTATGTGACATTTGAAATACTGCATAATCATATTATTATTATTTTCACTTACCACATCGTCGCAACCATTCTCGTTGATAATGCTCTGAGTAGAGACGCAGTTGTTGGATCACAAAAAACGAGTTGAATGAAAAATTAACCAAAAAAAAGGTAGAAATTTCATATTAAATTAATTTATGGTAATGGTAAAATTGTTGATAATAATGTGCGCACAAAATGTAAAGCGATATTTTTGTTCCACGTCAGGTTTGGCTTGTAACCAAGTCTACCTAAAAAAATATAATTTTAAAACAATTTCAAGCACTTTTTTGTATTCAAATAATGTAAAACAGGAAAGTTAACAATATTCATAAAAGCCTTTTTGCATTGTTTATGAAATATTTAAATTTCCACTTTTTATTTGTGTACGTAATTTGCACGCTTGAATAGAGTCTATAGTTGGTGCATTGCTTTTTTTTGTTCGTTTTTAATGGAATAATAAAGAGCTTTTAGAGGCATCGTGTTGTACGAAAACAGTTTTTTTTATCGAGTACTTTGTTGCTGAATTTACAGAACAATGGAAGGATAAATGTAAGTTTTAATCGCATCAAGGTTTAATGTTTTGGATATTTTTAGTAAAGTATTTAAATTGAACTGAACTGTTTAGGCAGGAAAAGAGTAAATGATTGAATTATTCTCACAAAATTTAAATATTGAAAAATTAAAAATTATATCTAAAATATTACAATTATAGCTGAGTAGTCAAATGTTTGAGGTTTAAAGCATCTATCCTTTTAAGGATGAAAAGATAGGTGTGGATTATTTTTCTGTTTTATTTTGAATAGGTCAAGACTCTCTGAATCTCAAATGATAGTGTAGACGATGATGATGTTCTTAACAGAATCCATATTGGCAATACAGCGTTCAACTTCCCACGTCATGTCTGGTCGTTTTAAAAATAGACGTTGCAGATATAACGCGAAAAACTGTTTTCTAGAATATCATGGGAAGCCTTGTTCTCTTCGTTGGTTTTTCATATAAAGTTGAGTCAACTTTACGCTCTGTATATTGCTACTAGACAATCGTTAATTCGTGAAAAAAGCAGCTTAGCGAGGTAAGCAAATTAATGACCCGAATATCACATCAAGTCTTTTAATCGACCGAAAATTCTACTCTAGACCGACGTGACTATGATATGGTGCTGAATTCAATTTGAATCTGGAATCATATCAGAGTCATACCGGCTTGGTGTTGGATTTTGGATCGATTAGTTGACTTGTGCTATTCGAGTGATCTTGTGACTTTGGATAATATTCGCATTAAAAATGACCTACACTTCATAGAGTAGTAAAAGGATTTGGGTATTTTACCGAATTCTTGAAAAGTACTCCAATTCAGAAATAGGGTCATGAATTGGAATATGAGGTATATCAGTCAAAAAATTACAATAGCTCTAATGAAACTGATTTCTTAAGTGAAATTGGATATTAGTTGGAAGCATCTGACCTTAAATAACAAATCTTTCAATATTATTTTTTTTTAGGAAAATTTTACATAAAATGAATATCATCATAACAAGATTTGTCTAACCTTTCAAATAATTTAGCACAATAAATTTAATTCGATAAATCAGCTTTTAGATTTCCGACTTATCAATAAAAATCAAGTGTATCCCTATCAATGATCCCATTAATCCTGTCGTATACACAATTCATCCACTCTAAAAGCTCTATGATAATCCTTTGAAAGCTCATTTTAAAAGCATTTTTAATTAACATGTAAAATGAAAAAAAAAGAAAAATTTCAATTAAAATTTTAAAAAGTTCCATATACGCCATAAACATAACATTTTAATCATAGTAAACATATTTGTAAAGCAGTAAAAAAATATTAAATTTATAAAGAAAAAAATAATGGAAAAAGCCAAATTAATTGCTCACAAAAGGCACACAAAAAGCAAATACAAGACACTTTTTGCGAACGCATATGTCATGCATAAGTACATATTTATGGCACTGTGCAGATACCACATGTATGTATTTAATGTTGGTTGTATGTCTGACAATTTGGATACAAATGTTTAATTTTATTTTTATTTTCACGCATAAAAAGCACACACATAAAAAAATGTTATGAGTGGGAAGTGAATGCTGCCGCGAAGATGAGTTGGAAATTGTAGATTACGGTGAGGATTGAGGCCAGAATTGGAAACATGGATGCATTAGGAGTATTTTATGCACACAAATTTGCAGTTTTTAGCGATATTACTAAGATAATTGGAAATCTAGGGTATGTAGAAATGATAAACACGTGAAAGTCAAGTCCACAGTTAAGTCCAATTGACAATTAGAATCAGAGTCATATCCAGGGTTTTTGGGTCAAATTCCCCAATATTTGGTCCTAATTCTTCTATTCACTAGTTTTTTTGAGACAAACCCGGACAGTACAGCATGTTGACAATAGCACGTTATGTCGTCGTTTGTACGGAAAGCTGTGAAGTTGTTCTGAAAGCTCCGTGAAGGCAAATTTAAAAAAAATCCTCTTCTGAGGAGACTGTAGGAGTATTTGCTTAGCTATGGCTTCTAAGTGATTATCGAGTAACTGTCAAGTATATGATGCTTGATTCTATTTATTCTGTTTCCTCGACAGCTGTTTTGACCGAATATTAAGCAAAGCTAGAAGTCAACTCTGACTTTGTAAGGGAAAGTCGGCTTGAGTCAACTCGGCTCCATACTAAACTTAAGTTAATTTCCAGATCTAATCATAAGGTATCCCAATTGAGCTCCTCTTTCAATCAGGAATTCATGTATTTTTTTGTACTCAGAGTGGTCAGCGGCATGTTTTAAGACGAAGAACCTAGCCACAAATTTACATAAATTTCATTTGCAACATCCACCACCAAATCTAATTTTCCAACCTTTCCTTTAAGCAGCATAGCTTCAACATTGACAAAAATATCAGTATAAATATATTCCCTCATAAATACACACAATCTTTAAAGCATGATTGAATTTTATCGCATTTGCCATAAAATATTACTAAAGGCCATTTCAGTCAGTTACCACGTCAATATATATCGCATTTTCATGGCTTGATTTACAATGCAATGCGACAAAAGACGGAAAAGCTGATAAAAAAAAATGTTGTGTCGAAAAAAAAAATTTTTATGTCCTGACTGAGACAAGAGTATCGCCAGGCAGGCAGGTAGGTTCGCTGACTAAACAGAAACTTTTCTGTTCTGTAATTGAATTTTTGATGTCATTGGAAGTATGAGGCACAAAAAAAAAATAAAATAAAACATGAAACATGAAGTATGAGACAAAAGATAAGGAACAAGCTGTATTTTTGTGTGCTGGGTGACAGGACATGGATAAACCATGAAAATTAAATTTATTTCTCATTGAGACTAAAAAGCACATTCATCACAGGTTTAGTTCAACTAAAACTAACTAAAAAAAAAAGTTCCTGAACGACAATAAATTTTACAAATTTCTCCTAGTTCTTGCTGATGGCCACATTTGTGTCGTTACGAGATGGTTTCAACATGCTTCCCTCTCTATTTTTTCATATCTATCTACTTTACGATGGTTGTGGATAAGATGAATTGTTTGGGTGAAATAGTAATGGCAAACTGTGAGAATAATTACATAAAATTGGGTAGACAAGGCTCTGTGATGAGATACTGAGCACTTAAGGAATGAAATGAAAGTAGAACTAATGGGAAAAATGGAGAGTTAAATGTATTGGAAATAAAAGGAATGATCATTATGGGTTCATTTGTGAGTCAATTTTGAATGAACAAAAAATTTTTAAAGTTTTTATGGCTGATTCTTGCTGATCCTGTATAGAATTTTTAATGATGGATTAAAGTGTATTTAGGTGACTGTGAATGAGTCATATTGTGAAGTTTAAATTGATGTTAAACACTGATTGTATGTGTTGTGTTGAATGCTTAACTAACTGTTTTCATAAGAATGGGTATAATGTGACATTGGTTCGCAATGGCTGTCCAGCAAAAGAGTCGGATGAAAAGCCTTTTGGAGTAACCTAAGCTCCACATCAAAGCATGGTTTGAGTAAGTAAGCAAAATATTAGGAAACTAATCGATAATCTGATTATAAGAAGATAGTTGATCAGTTCCTTTCTGCCTTTTATAACTTCAAGAATACTAATTTAAGCAGCTATACTTAAGAATTTTGAAAGAACATATTCTCGAAACCAATCAAGGTTGTGATGTGATATTAAGACCTTGTTACACACTTCTGTGTCATTTATTAAAGATTTTAATGTAAACTGAATCATTCTAATTAGGTACCCTTATTAGACTATGAATGCACCCTTGGACATGATCACGGTACCTTGGGAGTGCGTTCGTTGTCTATTTAACGCGTAACAAATCTTTCAAAAGAGAGGTTTTGAAGCTTTTTGCTTGATGAAAGCTCAATTATTACGTTACAGAATTCTCGGAATCAGAGTTACCCCTTTAGGATGGGATGTAATTCAGTTCAGGGTTTTACTTGAATGCAATAAATTTTGAGTAACTTTCCTGAATTTCCTAACAAATTGAAGTGTTTTGTCCAAAAAATAGGGAAGGGAGGATGAAACCAAAACCCAGTCCTATCCCGTCTCCTACCTAACATAATCCTTCACGTATGTCTTACATGGATCCTCCTCACAACTCTTCCTCTCATCCTAAGCACTTGTTTCCTAACCAAAGCATCTCAATTCCATTTCCCTCCCAGATTTTCACTTTATAAGACTCTTCATGATGATCAAGAATGTCACAAACAAAAAATAATACTTCCATTTTTTTCTTCTAAAAGAAAAGGAAATGAAGCAAAAAGAATCAGCAACATCCACAAAAGAAATCACAAGAGCTTTGTATATTTTTCAATATCATAAACAATTTATCGTACTTGTAGTGCAATAAGTAAGTAGCAATGTTTTCAGTGATATTGAGGACGTGTGTAGTACTTAAAGTATTTCAAACAAGGAATTGTGAAATGGAGAGAAACAACTATGTTGCATAGCAAAGTAATAGAAGTAGTCAACAAGGACACTTTAGCTACGAGAAAAAAGTAAAAAAGGAACTGCGAAGGGATTTTTTTTTATTTCTGTTCAGTTCCTGCAATGACAAAAACAAATTTCTTTCCTGCTCTTTTTGTTGCTGTTGCTGTTGGAAGTAACACATATAACAGAAAAAATTTGTTGTGAATAATTTAGTCGAGATGTTGAATCGTTTACAGCATAAATTGCATCTTGTGGTCTTTCTGTGAACAGCATAATCTAGCTTTTTATTGTTATCACAATTGTTTATTTGGATGTTTAAATTTAGTTGGCATGTAATAATGTATGAAATGTGAAAATGGAATTAAGTGGTGGAGATTTCTTTTTAAAGATGTGTCAGGTACTTTAGAGGAATTTGAGTGTGTTTTTTTGTGTATTGCTGTGTATTTATGTCGTCATTTTAAATGAAATGGATTTAGTTTTGAGGCTACAACTGAGAGTTGGTAATGACATTAAATGGCGTCTATGGTATTTAGATAGTCAGCATTAATTAAGAAAGGGAATAAGTTTGAGAATTTAGGAGTATTTAGAAAGTCCTGTCTTCTCGGCATTATTATACAATGAAACAGAGGTTGGAATTGAATCGAGTCGGTTCCATCTGGTTCAACATCGAGTTCTGCATTGAAATATTGTAACGTGACAATTGAGCGGTGTTGGTATAGCAAAAAGTATCCGAGTTGCACAATCTTTTTGTGTTATTTTGTTGTATTTGCGGGAAGTTGTAGAGAAGCCTTAATTGCACCGCGAAAAATGAAATTTGCCACTCGAGATAGCTATTAAATGGCTGACATTGTCAAGATGACACAGCTACTGAGTTACTTTCAAGTGGCTGCCACTGTTAAGTAGACAATGCTTGAATTTAATTATATTGTTCGTTTGATTGTCTTGTAGAGAATATTTTTAAGCATGCTGATTAGAATGGTATCCTAACAAGTTTCAGTGTGTCTCTTGGATATTAAAAGAACTTTCACATAAACCACATGATGTAGAAATGGCCGAAAATCAATCCAGAGGATCAATCGGATCTTGCCTAAGGTCAAACTCTACTCCGAGTGGACAACATGGCATAAGTCTAATTAATAACTTCATCTTTTTGGATGATTAAAGAGCTCGTGGACGACCAAAGAATTCTTGGAAGGAACCTGTCAATAGGAGTAGTGCGGCGCTTGCTGTTGGCAAGTGGAAGCTAGTGATAGAGCCAGCATCAGGCGACACCTGCGAAAGATCATGGATCGTTAATTGAACCAGCAAAGTAAGTAGTAATAAATACACCTATGTGTAGAACGACTAATTCCATTTATTACGGAACATTCGGAAGGAAATTTTATAAAGTGATCGAAGGTCTAATTATTAACTGGATATTATGTCAATTTATCCACTCAGGTACCCTAACAGGCAAATATACCGCTTTTAGGTACTGAGTGGTCTTTCTATAATAAAGTGCTACGCATTCGTTTAGCCGAGACAAGACTTTTTTGAATTTCTTCTTTTCTATTAATTTTAACGAAACAACTTTTTTACTATATTAAATCTTATTAAAAATGTCAAATAACAAGCATAAATTAAAGACTGTTAAGTTTGGATTTTCACGGAAAACTGAAAAAAATTGAAAATTACAACAACAACAATACGCATTCGTTTAGCCGAGCTTCCAATTTTGTTAATTTTTGATGAAATTGCATAATCTAACTAGCGTTTTATATTCTTAAACGCTAACTATGAATACAATAATGCTTAATCATACTTAAAACTATAGCAAAACTACATAGTTATGTTAAAAATTTAAATTTCAAAATGGCGGCAAGAACCTAATGATTTTTCAAGATTTTGGCACGATAACTATATATTTTCTTGAGTTTCTTCAATAAATCTTTCTGCATTTACATTAATCTTTCAGATAATATATAACTTTTTACAATTTATGTAGATTAAAGGCAAAAATTTAACAAAAACTTTTAGTTACTTGAAGTTTTGTTCCAAAATTTTTTACTTTATCTTAAATTTTTTGTTATATATCAGCAATTTACCATTCAAACTGGCTTTTTCATAAAGTATTTTAATTAATAAATCAACTCCAATAAGTTAATCAATAATGTAATGAGGGATTTTTCAAAAAAAAGTAAAATTCTATGGTCATGAAAGAAAAAAAAATTTTTCATAGAAAATTCACTAAATTTTATAAGTATAGAATACTAAAATATACACTAGAATTTTACTTTTTTTTGAAAAATCCCTCATTACATCATTGATTAACTTATTGGAGTTGATTTATTAATTAAAATACTTTATGAAAAAGCCAGTTTGAATGGTAAATTGCTGATATATAACAAAAAATTTAAGATAAAGTAAAAAATTTTGGAACAAAACTTCAAGTAACTAAAAGTTTTTGTTAAATTTTTTTAATCTACATAAATTGTATTATATATTATCTGAAAGATTAATGTAAATGCAGAAAGATTTATTGAAGAAACTCAAAAAATATATAGTTATCGTGCCAAAATCTTGAAAAATCATTCAGGTTTTCCTTTTGAAATTTAAATTTTTAACATAACTATGTAGTTTTGCTATAGTTTTAAGTATGATTAAGCATTATTGTATTCATAGTTAGCGTTTAAGAATATAAAACAGTTGTATGCAATTTCATCAAAAATTAACAAAATTGGAAGCAAACGAATGCGTATTGTTGTTGTTGTAATTTTCAATTTTTTCAGTTTTCCGTGAAAATAAACTTAACAGTCTTTAATTTATGCTTGTTATTTGACATTTTTAATAAGATTTAATATAGTAAAAAAGTTGTTTCGTTAAAATTAATAGAAAAGAAGAAATTCAAAAAAGTCTTGTCTCGGCTAAACGAATGCGTAGCACTTTATAACAGTCTAATTTACTTCAAGTATCTTAATAGGCTTTTCTGGATTAATAGACTGGTCTGTACCAAACACTGAATTCACACACTGTCCAATTTGTCACTTAAGGGTCCTACATAACCCTCTTATTATTATGTTCTTATTATTAATTACTCTAAGCGAGATCTACTCCCAAAATATTTTACATATAAAAAATACACTAAAATCACATCAAAAATACACATATAAATTTTACTAACATCAAAACTACATCAAGATATGAAAAAAGGTCTAAGTGCATATTAAATACATCAAATAATTGTGAAAACATCAAAATCTACCAATATGCTACATACACATACTCTACAGAAACACAAAAATTAATTTTCAATTTCTTACCAGATTTCCAATTTTCTTTTTTTTTTGCTTAATAAAATTCTGCAAAAACAATTATTTCAACTAACTTTTAGGTCCTTTTCTTTTTTTTTTTGGCAATTCTATGTATCTCAAAAATGCACAAAAGTTTTTCATTTTCCTTTCAATTTTCTATTAACAACTTTCGTGAGTATAACATGAATCCATTCAATTGTAATTTTATGAAATCAACCAAACGTGCTTTTGTTGCGAATCAGACGATAAAGTTTTGTTTCGTCAGAAGGAAGTTCTTGAGAAATCGCAATGCAATGAAGAATCTTTGTGTTTTTTCTTTAGAATAGGAGGAAGTACGTGATAAATGGGAGTGAAAGAGGGATAATTGGTAGCTTGGGGTTAAATTTTGGGTAGGTTTAAACAAAGGATGCTTAAAATTGTGGAAATCGAGGGGAGAACTAGGGAGAACATGCAAGAAGTTTGTGGAAATTGTCTTTGAGTTGATCATTTTTAATTCTATGTTAGAGGTGAACCCGAGAGACACAAAAAAACTCAAAATCCTCAGATCCATTTCGATTTCATTATGGCTACTTTTGTAAATATTAAATGACTGCGACCTTAATTTAGAAGTCGAACGACTTTAATGTTGGTTCTAACTAAAGACAGCGGTCATTTGGTTTCAGCCCTACAGACGCAAATGAAGAAGACTTCGATAAGGAGCTTTTAAGGCTCCAAAATGTTATTTTATTGACACCTAATTGAAGTCACCTACATTTGACAGCCGTTTGGATGCCACATGGAAGCTGCTTTCATTTGGTATTAATTAAATAGCTTTATTGAAGCATTAAATATGGAGCTTTAGCGAAGCCTTCTTAATTTGTGTACCCGAATAGCACAATTCAATTAATCGATTCAAGGACCCTGAGTGTCGTAAATGGGATGAAAACACAAACCTGTATCAACGCGCTTGGATGGAATCCACAAGGAAAGAGACGCCCTGGTGCTCCAAAGGCAACTTGGCGTAGAACAGTAATGCGGGTTAACCTTTTGTAATAACCTAGGCTCCAAATCGGAGCATGGTTCCAGTAATTAAGTAAGGGCCCTGATACCTGATTTAAGTCAATTCCTACACCAAGTCAGATTCAAGGAAGCCTGTGTTAGAACTTTTGATCGATTAACAGATTTGTGCTATTTGTTGTTCCTCGGGTATTAAAAACAGCAATGACGGAGCCTTAAATGAATCATTGCTAAGCTATTTCCATTTATGTCTCTCACGCAAGTGCCTCATCCCCAAAGAAGAAAGAAAAAGGTCAACAACAGTAGCAACAAACACAAGAAAACTAGAAGAAATGACAAAGAGTAAAAGTTGAAGGCAATTTCATGATCTATATGACATTCGTGACTTGCAGGATCCTCCAAGAAGACAAACGCATACTAAAGTAGATACACATAAATTTTTATTAGATTAATGAAGAGTGAGTCCTCCTCTTCCTATTTTTTTTTTTCATCTGTCTTTTTAACATCCAATTTACTGTAGAAAAAATTAAATCAATTTTGATGAAGTCTTCATGTATTTTGCTATAGCAATTGATGTTCATGAATATTTATGAGGCACGAGAGTAAAAAAATTTCAATTTAAAATGTAATAATTCAAAAAATTTTCATCATGTCACGACAAAAAAAAGTTTATAAAGCATCATTATTCTACAATTTACTACATATATTGATGCATATTCTCAATATAATAAATTCCAATATTTTTATGAAGTATGTCAACATTGAGATAGCAATGATTTGGTGTATCTGGGGTTAATATGAATTGCTTGTGTGCATAATAGATTTCTGTTTCTGAAGAAGAAATGATGATTTATGATTTTTTTTTTGTGGATTTATAAATTGGTTTTTTTCGGTTTAAATGCTTTTTGAACTCTCAAATTAAGGTCAATCTAAGAATATAATTATTAAGTGAGATATGAATTTTTGCTGTTCAATCCTGAGTAGAGAGAGCTTTCGGATAAGTTACACCTTTGGGCTACGCTCTAGTGGCTGATTATTTACTTTTCGAAATATACCTGAAGACATCCTGAGGTGAAGCATTGTCCTAAGACAAAGGCTGGCATTAGCATGTTCCTTAAATCTAAACTCCTTGGCAGGGACGAAGCCAGAAATCCGCCAAGTAGGTTCTAAAACAATTTATATGAATTGCAAAAATTTATGAGATTTTTAAGGACTTTTTCTCAAAAAACTTAGCAAATTATAGACATTTTCATAATGAAGAGAGATGACTCTTCTCCACCCCCTGAATGCGTCCCTTGATAATTTTTTGATTCTATGCAGCATATCTTCCCCTTACTAGTAGATTATATATGTAAAGTCCAAGTGAGATTTGGTGCAGCAGACCAAAAACGTCACCGGTCTTACACAACCATTACTACCAAACTTACTACAATTCAAGATTATTTACTATTTATGTTCCCGAATTACACAACGTACAAGCTAGGATACCGTTATGTCGCCTTTTAAACGGAAATTTTATAGCCTTACATGATTCTTCAGCTTCTTTAGTAGAACAAGCTGCGATTAGTCGAACATTTGTCTAGTTATCAACTTGAAATTTGTGGAACTTGCCTTAAAATATCAACTTTGTATTTTGGTATATGGTCGACTAATCAAAACTTGTTCCATTCGTGAATGAATCATTCAAATTCTATGTAAAATGGAACTGACTTTTGTTTATTTTTTCTCAAATTTTGAAAAAAAAATGGAACGTTATTTGCGGCTAAGCCCTAATGAGATTTTTAAGGACTTTTTCTCAAAAAATTATAGAAATTTTCATAAAGTAATGAAGAGAGATGACTCTTTTCCACCCCCTGAGTACGCCCTTTGATAATTTTTTGATTCTAAGCAGCATATCTTCTCCTTACTAGTAGATTATATATGTAAAGTCCAAGTGAGATTTGGTGCAGCAGACCAAAAACGTCACCGGTGTTACACAACCATTACTACCAAACTTACTACAATTCAAGATTATTTACTATTTATGTTCCCGAATCAAGGTTTGTTACAAAAATAAACTTGAGACAATTTTCCCAAAAGATTTCAATTCAAATTCAATTCTTCTTCTAGCCACGAGCGTCAATGTCACGCAAATGAAAAAAATGTTAGAATTTTCTGTTGTTAACTTGAAACTGAGACATAATTCAATGGCATAAAATGCCTCTAGAATACACAAATGAACGGAAAAATTCTCGCCAGACTTCTTCATTTCCTTCATTTTCGATATTTCGCAGACGCAAAAAAATGTGACAAAAATTGTGTTATAAATAAAAATGAAATTGAAGATTAAAGAACAAGCATGACGAGATGAAATGAGGTACTTTTTTATGCTGAGCTCATTCAATTCAATTCCATTTTTTTATTCACACAATCATTTGCCAGGAAACTTTTTTTTTTATTATTATTTAAGAAGAAAGAAAGCGAATGACATTGGTGACATGCTAATGTGATTTAGACGTATCATTCTTTACGGAAAATTTAGAATTTAAAGTAAGCGACTTTTTGTGATAAGGAAGGGAATTTAAAGCTGAATTTAGGCTAAATGACTTCCCTAGTGAACCAAATTACGTTATAACTAATTGAAGGTAAGTTAGTGTCCAATCAATATCCCGCTTTAATGAAATATTGTCCATTAGGGTTTGAAAATGAAGATTTGAATATTTTTGGAGGGTTTGAAAGCTTAACGGAAATTTTAAATTTGAATTTTGCTAATATAATTTAGCTAAGATGATTAATCTAAACCAAGGTAATACAATTTAACAAAGAAGATTGATCTGAGACAATATTGCTGAATTTCCCTAAAAATTAATGAATTCAAATGATTGAAAACCGAGAGAACTGAATCAAAATTATTGAATTCAGCCATGATGACTAGTTGTGGCTGTGAAGAGACAAATCGGGTCAAGATGATTAAATTTTATTAAAATGACTGTGAGTGAGTTGACCAAATCTTGCCAAAATAGTTGAATTTAATTAAATGCAATCATTCAACCGAGAAGATCAAATTTAACCAAAATGATCAAATTTAATGTAAATGATTGCAACCAAGAAGACCAAATATAGCCAAGATGATTAAAATTAATGAAAAGATTTTAACCGAGAAGAACAAATCTAACAAAGATAATAAAATTTAATCAAAATGATTGAAACCGAGCAGACTAAATCTAACCAAAGTGATTGGGTTCAGCCATGACAATTGAATTCATCAAAAATAGAAGCTCATTGTCTATTTTTAAACATTTTTATTTTAGAAACCAATTCAAAATCTCAGCAAAAAGTAATTCCATGGAAATTTCAATCAAAATCTTCTTATTCTTAAGCACCGTTATTATCTCATAAGAGATTCTATTGTTAAATATTAAGACATTCTTACTTGTGTGACATATATCAGCTACTTCACGCATTCTCGCACACATTTTGTTATTTATTAGTGATTTTTACTGCTTATATCCCCTCTTTGCATGTCTAAATCTCACATAAAAGTGAAGGATTTATTTAAATGCTTTTTTATTTCTTTCACATATCGTAATTGTATCATATCAAGTGCTTAAAAAAGGGGGAGGAAAATCATCTCATGTTGACATAAAAGTAAATTATTTCGTTAAATATTTACACAGCACACACAATTATATTCAGTAACATCAACTTCATCTCTTCACTACCTGTAAATTACTCTCTATAGGATTCTAATGCAAACAATTCTAATTACATTAGATGTGAATTCCTTTTCATCGAATTTTTTCGTTCTCATTCGCTTTCTTGCACATTTAAACATTCTCAAAAATGCTCTCTACACGCTCTCACTCATGTGTATACAAACAAATTTATCATTTCACTCTACAACCAAACCCTTATCATCAAAAAATCCCTAAAGTTATAAATGTGAATGTGATTCTATCAACTTATGATATATCTAAGTGAATAAGAAGTGAAGGAGGCGAAAGAAGAATTCTCGGATTGGAGTGTGAAAATTGATTTTTTTTGCTGTTCTATATTTTATGAGAGAATAGATTGAACAATAGAGGATAATGGAAGGTGAACAGATTTAAATTTTAATCAAAAATAATTTAAAAATTCATGAAATTAATGAAACAGAAAATCAGCAACAAAATTTGAGAAAGAAAATTAGTAAAAATATCAATTGAATTTCATTTTAAATGGGGTTTGAAATAGGGTTTGAGTAAGAACTGCAGGTCTGCATTCAGAAGGGGCTATAAGAGGTCATCCTCCAACCCACTTTTTTCAGCAATATTCTTAAATTTGCTAGGGATATTGAAGCTGTCTTCAGTTTTCGACTGTATCTTACAGGTTGTCAAAGTCTTGCCCCATGTCAAAGACTTGTCCAGTGTGAGAGCCTTACCCCATGTCAGAGCTTTGCCCTATGACAGAGCCTTGCCTTGTGTCAGAGCCTTGCCCCATGTCAGAACCTTGCACCTTGTAAGAGAAGTTACCCTGACGGCACCGTGTCGGCTTATTTTGACTCATTTTCATGACAAAAAATGATGTTCGCGGCGTTGTGTTGCTCGATTTAAAACTAATAAGAATTCAAGATCTGTAATAAATGGTCAAGAATTCTTTCTCTGATGGACGTCATGTGTGAACGACCCCGGTATTACACATTAAATTTCTTGACACACCTCCAGAAAGCACATGCCTGAACATCTTGAAAAATTGACCTAATTTCATCCTTAATTTCCCAGAATTACTTCTTTCTATCTTTTCAAAGTCACCAAATCATCAAAGAGCATCTTTTATGAACCTTGACAGATATTTAATCTTCTTGACAAGTCAATTCATGCGAAGTGCCCTAAGAACTGCTCATTTATTTTGAAATTGTTTATTTTTGTAATTCGGCTACTTAAAAAAATATTTTCTTATGCTTCAAAGAAGGACATCCTTTAAAGATGAAATTAAGTGCTGCTTTGAGATCAAAATATACTTTAACTTCACAACCTGCTTTACAGACAGCATGAATTGTGGATATACGTATTTCTATATCTCGAATCAAATCAGCTTAAAATGTAAGGATTGAATGATGAAAATGTGAAGACATCCTAAACAATGGCATTATGATTGAATGAGATTTACCATGCATCAACATCATCATCATCATGACGATTTAATATGTATTTTAATTAATTTGTACATTTGTGATATTCGAAGATTGAATTTCATTTTGTCAGATTTTAATTATGAATTATTGAGGATTTTTGTGGAAAATTGATTTGATTGATGTATTGTAGGAATTGAATTTGTATTAGGTAATTGGCAAATATTTAGAAGCTGTCCAGAAGCGAAGGCAGAGGAAAAATGTTCTGGACACTATCCAACAAAGGGTTAACTGTAGCTATCTCGAACTAACTTGAACATTAATTAGTTTTATGAGTTATACTTATAGAGTTGCTCATTGTATGTTAGGATATGGATCCGGAAACCATCCGGAGTAGCAATGGCCAAAAATCCGTCTCTAGGTCGACTTGACTATGACTATGAGGCCAGAGATAATCGAATCTAAGCTAGAGTAAGAGTAACTTTGATCTGGGCCAGATTTTTAGCCATTTATACACCGTTTGCCTTTTGAATGTATACGAAATGTTAAGATTGATTTGTAATCGAGATCAGGATATCTTAATATAAAGCTTAGGTTATAACAAAATGCATCCATCAAACTATATTACTGGTTTTTACACCGAGTTTGTAATAATAAATTCATAGCAAACTGACGTTGATGTATATCTGTGAGATGTCATGCAGCTTTTTCGAGAACCAGGTCATCTTTGCCCTTGTGGAATCTTATTACACTGTATTAAACTTGTATTATTGCTCCAGCACTTGTTTTTCAAGTTGTTTGACCAGATGTACGGCTGATCTGTAAATTCCATTTTAAAATGTCCATCCAATACTTTTCAAATACTTTTTTGGTCGGATTTATTTCAATTTCCTAGATTTTTTGGTAAAATCCTTAAAATCCTTCCCAAATATCTCAAATCTTGCCATACCCAAGCCATACCTCAGCTGTTAGTTGTGTTTGGAAGGAAGAAGCTATTTATAGTTGTGGAAGTAACAATTTTGACAATTTTATATATTGCATGCCATTCATAATGCCATTTTATGGCAAACTAATTTCCCAACAAAATCCAAACCTCATTTAAATGAAATTCAATTGCAGCCTAAAGCATATAACCAATCAGAAAAATGAGAATTGAAAATAAATTGAATTTTTTATATATTAAATTTAAAAATGTATAATCCAGAAGGAAGAGAAATGTAAAGGAATAAGTAGAAGTAGAAATAAATAATAGAAGTAAACTCGAGAAAGATGAAAAAGGAAGAAAAAAACAAAACAATTAAGTTTGTGAATGATTTACAATGAGTTTCAAGTCGAATGTAATTGAAATACTTACTTCGGACTTAAATCTGAGCCTAAAGATTGGATGGAAAGGAAGAAGAAAAGATGGAAAAATTGAAAAAAATTATTCGTTTGAATTCAAAACATCCAGAATGGGAAAATAAACAGCGGAATTGAATATTTCCACTTGTTTGACCCGAGCGACACAAATGAAGAAGGTTCCGTCGAGGAGCTTTTAAGTTTCTGCTAAGCCTTAGGCTCAGAAGCCATATTGACATTGAACGGAGCCAAATGCAGCAATATGGACACCAAACGGAGCCTAAAGCAGCAATATGGACACCAAACGGATTCAAATGCAGCGAAATGGACACCAAATGGAGCCAAATGCAGTAATATGGACACAGAACGGAGCCAAACGCGTCCTTATAAGCTCCGTTGCTTAACCTTCCTTCATGTGTCACTCGGGACAGTAGAAAATTTTAATAAAAAATATTTTTCATGTTCTAGAAACTCACCTTGCTGCATGAGCGAGCCTTCATTAAAGATACAGCAGCAGCATTAAAATGAAAAAAATTAAAAAACAAAAACACAAAATTAAGTCAGAAAATTAAATTATTTTCCTTAAACAGCCGCAGATTGTGAGGTAACTTGGCGTCAGATGGACATTCTCATGCCTTAGACCACACAAAATTAATTAAACTAAATAAAGTGGAATCATTTTATGCATAATTTAGCAGCATCATGTATAGTTTGAGCCACACATATGTGAAATTTCATTAGAGTTTACAGTCAGGCTGAAAGTGGCTTAAGATATGCAATGTTGATTGGTATTCGAGTAACGTAAATAAGAGAATCGATAAGGTTATTTGAGAAAATTATTTATGTGTCAAAATAATTGATGGAAATGAGGACGATAATTGCTTATGTTGAGATTGAAAGGATGTGATGCAATCGAATATCCTGATTGGATTGTATCTGAATGAATTTTTGGTCTGATTTAATGCAGCCAAAATGCGGCCTAAAACTTGTTGCTTATGAATTTTTAATGGAAAATCGATTGAAATTCTAAATTTTAAAATTTTGAAAACCGTTATAAAAATTCAAAAATTTTGAAAAATGTGGAAAAATTAAATTTTTTGGAAATCGTTTAAAAGTTCAATATTTTAAAAAATGGGAAAATATAAAATTTTTGAAATTTATGGAAATTTCAAATTTTTGAAAACCGTTAAAATATTCAAAATTTCAAAAACGTTTAAAAATTCAAAATTTTGAAAATCCTCGAAAAGTTCAAAATTCTAGAAAATTCAAATTTTTAAAAACTGTTGAAAACTCATATTTTTGAAAGTCGTTAAAAAATTCAAATTTTTGAAAACCGTCAAAAATTCAAATTTTCTGTCATATATTTTGAAATTTTGAAAATTTTGAATAAGCTTAAATAGATGCTTGGGAAACTCTTTTTATTTGAAATCCATAAATTCTCTCATCTGACGAAGCCTCAAGTACATGAACAACTGCCTTCCACTCAAGAATCACATAATACAATAAAAATCCTTTATTAACTTCTCCCCTCACAGTAAATTATTATAGCCATATTTTACAGCAATAAACGACACCCAAACTCACCTATTGTAAACCAAAGACTGTTAAGCAACGAGAATTGATTTATTAAGATCCCTTCGCAATCCTTTTGGCAGATATGCGGTATTTCCCATTCATAAGGCGAAAATCTATGAGATATAATACAAAAAAAGTAAAAGATTTTTTTTTTGTGTCCATTTTTCTCTTCCTTATGTCACCAAGTAAGTCTCATAACAAAAAAAAAAAGCATTTTGTCAGTTCTTTCACCTTTTCTCATCCATGAATTTAAAGAGATGCTGGTTAAAAAGGTATGGAAATTTTTTTCATATTTTTTTTCCACTCGAAAGCCGCAAGATTTAAGAGCTTTAACCTACAAAAAGGTCTTCATCCTTCACTCATCCAGATATCGACATGAGAAAATATTCATACATGCTCACACATACACACCCATACACAATAAAATATGTAGAAAGTTTGAAGCCGCTTTTAAGAGGATGTGAAACAAAATTTCATGACTCAATCCATAAAGGAAATTCAAGAGACACAGAATTGAAATTCAAAAAAAGACACAAAAGTTTTCATTCATTTTTCAGTCATTGTTTGCCATCATTATTCAAGAGATTCATTTACAAGGCACGATGTGGAGTTGATGGAAATTTTATGCCTCGAATTCAAACGGAAAATTACAGCTTTTTGTGCATTTTTTACACACCATGCGGAGAGGAAGTTGGAATTTTTAAAGGAAATGAACATTCCGCGAGAAATTTTATTCTGTGAATGAGATAGCTTCTAGCCAAATTTACGAGGAAGTCTGTTGAATTTTCATCAAATGTCAATTTTTATGTTGATGGATGTTGAATGGTTTAGTGCATCGTGTAGCTTGAACTCAATTTCATCATTATTCATTTTTTGAATGGCATTTGTACTCAATATGAATGAGTACATCTGGTAAGTTAATGAAAAATCTGTTGATGCAGATTTGTTAGCTGTTAGAATTGGAATTTCTGGTTGATGTATACATTGATAATTGGCAAATGATAAGGTTAAAGTTAGCAGATTCAAATTTACATCCAATATTTTAAAATCATGAGATAAAGTAAATTATTAATCCGATTGCCCCATATTGAAATGATGCCACCATGGTGACGAGTAAGCGGCATACTGAGAACCAGGGCACGTAGTCGACTTGAATTTTGTAATAAGTCGAGTCGATTCTAGTCGACTTTTCGATACAAAATCCAAGTCGACGCCGAGCTCTACTTAGAACTAATTGTCAGCCATTTGAAGGAGATAACCAAATTTGCCAAGTGATAGAACTTAGTTCTTCTACATATATGGTCGCGTCATCGTCATGGTGGCAATATTTAAATATGTGTCTATCGGATAATATTGTCAATTGACTTAAGAGTTGCTTGTTACATAGCAAAAAAAGGTTTTTTGTCAGGAATAATGTAGAGTTCTAAGGAAAGTCATTTAACGGACTTAAGGGTTAATGTTCAAACTGCAACCTTTAACATGAATCTCAAAAAATTTAGTTATGCTTCTGGTACTTAGTCGACAAACTTAGACTAAATGTGTTATTTTATAGGCTACAGACAGCAATGTCATCAAAGAAGTGATTCTGATCCTACTATAAACCGTATGTTGGTAGTATGAGGTCCATTGCACCAGTCTATTGCAACCAATTTTAATGACCCTTTCGTTTCTTTAAGGAAACAGAATTCGATGAGTTAGACTTAATTATTAAGAGACCATCAAGAAGCTCCACTAACTAAGTATTTTTAAAAATTTGTTCCTAAATTCAAAGATTCATTCAAAATCTAAGTAAACAACTGTAATTCCTTCATAAGTCACAATCTTCATCTATAACCACCATCATCATCATCAATACAATCACCATTATGTTTGTCCATACTACAAGAAACAAGGTAATTTTCTTTTTAAAAGCAATTTCCCTCACTATAGGGCATCAATTAATTAAGGAAGTAATTAGAGGCTCACATAATGATAATTAATTCTCATTATTTCTCGGTCATTTCGTGATACGTAAATAGATTGGCAATTTATTTTGGACGTTTAATGATTTTTGAGGATATATAGATGGTGGGGGTTGATACGTGTTGTGAGATTTTGAATTAGAATTGAAGGTTTAAGTCATAGATTAAGGAATTGATCTGATTTTTTAGAATTTTGATTCTGGATCTTTAAGAAGGGATAAATTCAGCAAAACTATCAGTGGCCTAAATGGTAGAGCGTTGGCCTTGGGTACCAAAGATTCTGGATTCAATCCTGGTTCAATCCCAGGTCATGTCTAATTTTCGAAACTCTTTTTCCATTTCACCGTTCTTTTGCCACTATAAACTGTAGGTCTAAAGGGTGTGGGACAACTGATTGTTTATAGCAGTGCCTTCAGCTCTTAAGGTTGGCCATTCAATCATTATGTGTATGCTTACAAAATGTAACATGCTCACTTATATAGAATGAATATACTCATTTAAGTGACTATGCTCATTGTCTGTTAGGTACTTAGACAAACTCCTAAACATGCTCTACAGCACAGAGATTAGCCATAACTGTTAAAAACAATCATGAAGCATCAAAATACTTCAAAACAATTTTCACAAATTATCAACAAAACATGAAAATTTCACTTCCTCTAAGTTCCACGAAACCTTAAAAAAACAGACCCAATATTTGCTATGTAACAGAATCTGCCCTCAAGCCTATAAAATGTCTGTGTATCAAAACACAAAACAACATAAAATACTCAATAATTTGAAAAAAAAAAAAAAGCTATTTTCACGTCTAAAAAGCGTCAATATTAAAGCCTACACAAAAGCACAAAGAATAAGGCACAGCAAAGAAGCACAAAAAAAAATATTTTTTATCATGTCGTCAACAGTCTCATCGCTTTACGATTTTAGTACACGAGCGTAAAACAATTTCTTGGTGTGACTTTTATCATTTTGTCGTCATCACCTTGGTTTGGCACAATAATGAGGCTTTTATCTTACTTTGGTAGAAAATCGCAGCCCTGTTGCATAAGTGATCCTATTTTTATTGATGATTACATTACGGGTGACGGTAAAGTGGAAAAAACGGAAATGCGATAAAAAAAAGTCAATTTAAGTTTTCATCAGCTTTAAAAAATAAAAAAAGGAATTGAGGACAAGTGCTGTCGATGACTTTACCTATCGCAAACCATAAGCAATTTAGTAAAGTAAATTGTGTTTCCGCTTTTTCAGGCTGATCAGGCGAGCTCCATTCATACGGTGTAAATCTACAGTATAGGAGAGAATAGGAATTAAAGTTTTATGGCAACAAACAAAAAAATAAATAAACAGCACGGAACTGAGATGTGTAAACATCAACGGAGGAAGGTGGAAAGGAGAATATGGGAAAATTTAATTGGAAAGCCACTCATAAGTGAACAAATATTCACGTCCAATTAATTACTGGACCTCGATAAAAAAAAATGTATACAACGATTTGTGAACGGTTGCTTTATGCTGAAATGAGAGTTAATGTTGCTAATTAAATTTATGGGTTCGCTGCTATGTTACCTGGCTAATATAAACAGGAGGATGGATACGCCGAGATATGCGGTCTGTAAATGAGAGCATAAAAATCATCAAGTAAGTGCAGTTCCCGCCAAAAAATAATACTTACAGCCATATAGCACCAAACATCAAGTGAAAGCGGCGAAAGGAACGAGAAGAGATTTGGTGGTTGCTTTATCGGCTTCCTATACAGCACAGAAATCCCAAGATTCATAAATGGCATTGTAAAATCGACCACCTGCTCGCGTTGATAAGTTATTGTAAGATCTGCTATAGCTACATCAGCACGTTGATCCAAAAGTTCCTTTATCATACCATCCCATTCGCTATGTACATTTTATAAGAATAAAGAGAATGGAAATGAATAAAAAGTTCTGCTTTATATGCATTAAACTTTGAAAATTTAATGCGATGTGTTAGGATAAGCATTTGAGCTTGTAAGCTGACTTGTATCGAAAAAAATATTTCGTTTAAACTTGAAGGTCGTGAATGTAAGCGAAAGAGATTTATGAATTATTTTGAAGCTGTTATATAGGAATGAATGGAAGCATTGAATTGGAATGAATTGTGAGGGTTGCATGGGTATTGAAATGTTTATTGCATTTCATCAATGACATATGTTACATGATTCCAATCTTTTGTGGACGGTTACGAGGGCATAAATTGGGTTACTTGGTCTAGTCATTGCCACTGAGACTGAGACTGAGACTCTGAGATTCTGAGACTCTGAGAATCTGAGAATCTGAGAATCTGAGAATCTGAGAATCTGAGAATCTGAGAATCTGAGAATCTGAGAATCTGAGAATCTGAGAATCTGAGAATCTGAGAATCTGAGACTCTGAGAATCTGAGACTCTGAGAATCTGAGGCTCTGAGACTCTTAGACCCTGAGAATCTGAGAATCTGAGACTCTGAGAATCTAAGAATCTGAGATTCTGAGAATCTGAGATTCTGAGAATCGGAGAATCTGAGGCTCTTAAACTCTGAGAATCTGAGACTCTGAGACTCTAAGAATCTGAGACTCTGAGAATCTGAGACTCTGAGACTATGAGAATCTGAGACTCTGAGACTGAGACCCAGTACCGAGAACCCTTAGAGTGTCTCTAGTCTCTCCTTGTCTTTAGACACTTCATAAAAATAACTAGAATCAGTCTCATATCATCATTAATATATCAATGACCTTTACTTCCATCACAAAACTATAAATCTAAATATCTACAAAAGACCATAACTGCAGCATATGATAAATAATCTTCATTGTCTTTATCTGCTCCAACATCTTTGATGTCTTCTTCTCATGCCTGCAAGTCTCTTTCTTTCACATAAATTTCCAAAGACAATGAATCATGATTTGAATTTTAAAAACATCAATTTATGTATTCCTTACCCTGTGTTAGGATTATAGCTTCCATATCGTCCGTCCGGAGCCAATCGTATTGAAAAGTTGAAACCGAGTATTCTTGAGATTTCATGAATGAGATCAATAGCATAACCCTCAAACTGGTCATTTCCTGTAAGACGATTTTCTGCCTCTTTTCTCATACAGTAAGGACTGCTTAAAATTGTGGACACGATTAATGTCCTATTGGCTAAAATCTCTTTTATCTCTTTCTGCTGGTCTGTATATGTTCTGGTTAGATTAACACCTTGCGTTGAATTCCATGTGCCGACTTTCCTCAAGCCAAGTGGTGACAGCTCTATTATATCCAATATAAAATCCGTACGAAAGCCTTGATGATCAAACTTTATGACATCCGTTAGTCCGCGCATTTCAACAATTTTCATATAGTTGATGAGACTATATCCATGCGGCCATGTGTCTTGATTATCGCATGATAATGGATGTATGTCAATCTGTTGACTCGAATCGAGATCATGAAGTGCTTTTGCAAACAAATGGACAGCATCATACATTAACGCTGTTTCGGCTTTTATAGTGGATGTATTGTCATATCCTAAATTTACTTTCTTTCCGCCATTCATTTTTGCATCAATTGCCGTCCAATTCTTGACTGTTTGGCGTACGAGTGGATTATCAGGATTTACTAGACGAAATGCTGTTATGTTTGTTCCACCGTATTGGAATGGCTCTAAATTGACTGTATTTAAATCAAGTGATGTTATTAAATAGCTATGATAATCACTCATCATGCCAATCTGTTGAGCTTGTTTTAAAACCTCGTAAATCTTTTCAGTTGTACAGTCAAGGACGATTCTTGATTCCGCTGAATTCTTAATTTGCTTAAGCAATGGCCTAATACATAATAATTAAATTTTCATGATATTTACAAGGCATAATAAATTGAATGAAATTACCTATAGTCTCCAGAGTCACTCAATTGTCGTACAGTTATCGGAAATTCGGACGGTCCATGTGCTTTAAGAAGCTCCTGTAGTCTAACTAATCCCTCATTTGTCTCATAAACTATTGTAAATGACTTCCATTTCCATGCATTAACCAAATCAACATAAGCTTTCGATAACGTAGATGGGTGTGGGTAGAGATTTACTAAACAGCTTTCACGTCTCAATCGATAATCCCATCTTGTTTCCAAATGGGGAATCTAAAAGGTGAGAAATAAGAAAGCAAGCGATGAAGTAAAGTTTTAAAGTGTCTGCGACTTTAAGTGAATTGTTAAATTGCATTTTTATCGACTTTGGGATCATTGGAACTAATTTGTTGTACATGTTTTGGCAATTTTACTACATTTGCGTCTGTAGACGTTCTCATAAAATTATAGTTTTATTTCTATTTTAAAACCGTATAAAATGTAAGGTTTTCATCTTCTTCTTCATTTTATATATGATTCTTTAAATTCAAACAATTTTAATCACTGCTTATTTATTGCTGATAAGAAATAAAAATGCTAAAAAACTTCCAATTTGATAAGGTTAATAGATGGCTTATGATGTGATGTGTTTTTTCTCAGCTATGGATATCAACAAAAAATCGCTCTTGTGGCGCAATCGGTTAGCGCGTTCGGCTGTTAACCGAAAGGTTGGTGGTTCGAGTCCACCCAGGAGCGAATTCTTTTTTGGTATTTTTTTTGCAGAAAATAATCAGACTTGGTGTTTTATTGAGTTTTTAAGCTGATTTTGATATTTTTAAGCAGATTTGAGTGACTTTTTTGCCTTTTTTTAAGTCGGTCGTTCATAATTGACATTCTATATATGGAGTGAAGTGTTATGAGACATTTTGAAGGCTGTTCCTGTTTATTTTAGCAAATATTAAACTCTTAGGACTAAAAATCTCAAAATTTGATGGGTAGTAACTACAAACAACCTCCCCAAATGTCTTAATATATCCTATCAAAATAAGCACTGTTGATATTCAGCCTGTATTTAAAAAAAGCACCATCAAGAGCTTCATTTTGTGATAATTTAATCAAATATGTTCACAAACATCCACAAGCCATACTCAAATCTCCTTAGTTCCCAATAAATGCCACTCAAGAAGTTCTCAATGAAATTTCTTAATCCTTCCTTCCTAAAACCCAGAAACAAGACCTTCTGGTCAAAATCATCAAATATTTTCATAACATCCAACAAAAAAGAGGCTTATGCCTTACATATTATCATCTTAACTAGCTGCTTAAACAAATTGAATGTTGAACTTTCAATGACTGGTTATTGCCTTTATTATTATTACTCATAAGAGCTTCCATTTCCTTCGCATTCTCATATTTATGTTCAGCAATAAATAGACGTTGTGCATATATGTATGGGCATAGATGTAAGTTGCTGCTCGTGTTGTAACACATTTATTTACATTAAGGATTATATGCGAATGAGGGGATTTTAATTTTATTAGTATTATCATAAAAAGATATGGCTTTAGAATATTATGACATGAGCGATAATGTTGCTATTGTCTGAATTATTGCATTGTGCTGAATTCTATGGAATTTAAAGGCATTTTGCTATGAAAATTTTGTCATCTTTCAAATGGAAAAACTGTGTAAAAAAACTTTTGGGTATTGCTGCTACAATTTATTGGATTATCCTTATTAGAGGCTTGAATCTTTACAGTTTATGGGGTTTGACTCATTGCATTGTAAGTAGAATATACATGAGGATTCTCAACTAGTTTTGAAGTCTGCGTCAGATTTTGAGCCTGAATTGTTATTTTGTGTTGAGTTTTAAACTCTTGAGTCGAGGTCGAAATGGAGGTCAAGGTGGCTCGGTAGTGGAATGGTTTCGTACTTTGGCGCCTTATTATTGTGATAGTGACAAAGCGGTCATGGACAAGAGTCCCGGCAGAGGAACTTTTCCACCTGTTCATTTTCGATCATGTGCAGTGAAAACGCATCCTTTTGTATGCTAAAGCAGCGCTCAAAGTCGATATGGTTGAAGTCGACTCGGTTCGAATTCGAACTCTGTGCTAAAGTCAAGGCTGAAAAACAAATATCTCGATATCCATACAAATACCGCTAATCCGCAAATACTCGAGTTGATAAATACCGCAGATACAAGCATAGTTTCTCAGCTCTGGGCTAAAGACAATTAGTTGATAACAGCGGCATCACAGGACTGGTTCTGATCCCACTATAAACTAGTGCTGTCTACTGAGTGCAGTGGTCTTGCTCACCCTCATTGTCTTGAATGGAACACTAATAGTGATTTTTACGAATTTTTGTATGAAATTATATACTTCACAAGAAGGAAATTCTCATCTTTTTGAAAACTTAATCAGAGCTTTATTCGACAGTGTCAGAATTTTGCAAATCGAGCTTACGTCCTCACATAATACTATTCAGCCAAAGAGTTCAATATTCTCTAACTTTCAGAATTGTCTATTTACATATGATCCTATTACCCATATTCCACTCTGTTCTCCATCACGCCTATAACCAGATAGACAAACTAGCAGAATAACCGGTCTGTACAATATGTCGTTATAGGAACAAGAGCTAATAAAATAAATATCCGAAACTTACATTCGCTTCTCACTTTACATCGAAACAAAAAGATTCCATAAATTTCAGTACAAAATGTCTGATTCCTTTCCTATTGTTCTCAAATTAGATTAAATTCAGCATAAAAAGTTCTTTTTAAGGTAACAAAAGAGTGTTTCCTATTGGATCAGAATGAGGACACAAAAACATATGTAAATGACTTTTTTTTAGAAAATTTATCACTTGGGAAAGATTTTTGTTCGCACATAAACACACATGTACAGTTCCATGTGCCATAAAGCCATTATCATACAAGTTTTTGTAAGAAATAGGATGAAAAATATGAAAAAAAGGCATGAGAAATGAGGTATCGTTAAGGATTTAATAATATGTTGTTAGATGTGCTGAATATTACAATTGTGAAGAAGAAGACACGACGAAGAAGTACGAAAGAAAATGAGGTATGAAAATTTACATCCTTCAATCATCTCCGCATGCTGTAATCCTTAAATCAAATATTACACAACTGAATACATTCAGTCTACAGTGTCTGTGAATGGGAATACATTCTTTTGGCTTACAATCATTTTGTAATTTTGTGGATATTATTTTAGTTGCTTTACAGAGTCGTTTGTAAGTGGTGTCTGCCAAAGATGTCAGCAGATAATCGTCGGAGGAAGTAGAGAGACAGAAGCGCATTTAGTGGAAATGGGGATTTGGAGTTGGATATTCAATTTCTCTATGGCTCTTAAGAAATTGACATCTTGAAGGAAATGATATATTTGACCTTTTTATGAATGTTCCTGAATTAGTAACTGCTTCTTGGGTCGGCTTTTAGGACACCCTAGGGCTCTACAGCTTCAATCTGAAAATCGATGTCCTTTATTCTGAGGTGTAAATAAGATTAAACTGTTAATAGGGTAGGGTTCTTTACAGGTAGTCAGGGTTTGGAATGATCGGAAATTACTTAGAACTTAGAACGGGAAGCAAGTATACAATGCTGTTATGGAGTCCAGATTTTGGTTTATGATTTGATTGCCAAACATTATGGTGAGGAAAGGGGTCCAAAATGCAATTTTGAGCTTGTAATCATATGAATGTCCTGTTGTAGCCTGGAGTTTTTTGGGATTAACGCAAAAAAATTAGATTTAGGATCAACCTCCTTTCTTGCTTATTTGAACAAAATCCTAAATTTTTTGTTCCACAAGTGAAACTGGAGATGCCCCCTTAAGCAATGAACCTTCGTTGGTGTAAGCATGGATATTGTATGTTGATCAGAGCTGATAGCCAAGGAGTGAATAATACAAAGGTAATTTTTAATTGCACACTTAAACTCTTATTTTTGGATTTACTAATTTTCAGTTTTTTAAATCCGTTATTCAGCACGAGCAGCTTCATCCACACAACATATTTTCTAGATCCATCTAAAGTTTTTTATTTATTTTGTTAATAAAATCCAATTAATTTCGATTTTATGCAATTAATTTTCCAAGTGCATGAGTCTTGAAAGGAACTTAAGTTATTTTTTAATTGAAATTCTTTTACTTATTCTCAAAACCTACATGTACATGCTCATTAAATTTTTATTAAATTAAACGAGTTACGAGAACATTAAAAATTGTTGGCATTAAATAAAGTTTATCTTTTGATAAATCTCAAAAAAAAAGAATGAAAATCAATAAAAGAGATGTGAAAAACTTGAGCTTTACTTTGTAAGTACCATAACATAAGCTAACTTGTTATGAAAGGTAAACTGTTAAAGTTTTCAATAAGTTCAAAATATTCGATGAACATTGGCTAAATTTACTATGAAATGGATCATAAAGAACTTACCAATATTTTGGGGAAAGTTCGGAAATTACGTAACGCTTAGGATAAGAGGTCGTGAGAGGTATGCAAATTTGTTACAGAGTATTAGAGCTTGAAGCCGACTTGAAGATTGTGTGGATTCGAGTCGACTTTTTCATGTAAAGTTCAATTTGACTTCGAGCTCTGCAAAGTACAAATTTAGGGCCATAACCTTCTTACAAGGACTTCTTACGTAACTAACGAATATTCCCCGACCAGATTGAAGAAAAAGTTGCAGTTTTAAAAAGTATTGAAAATATTGATAATCGAAAAATGGATATCTATTATGATGTTAAAGGATGTTACATGATACTTTTAAAGTTTTCATGCATATACTTTTGAGAATTTAAGAACTTTTGGGTAGTTCATGAGGGTTCATGAATGTTGAATATCAAAATTGATTCTTGGACTTATATAATGCTCGAAGGGACCAGCCTTATGAGCTGTAAGCACTGCGATTTAAATCTGTTGTACCACACCCATTAGATCTACAGTTTATAGTAGGATCCGAACTACTTGGTCCCTGAAGTAATTTTTTAGGTTTTGAAATCTATTTTTAATGAGCAAGAAGTTCTTAGCAATGACTGGTTGGTTCAACGGGGGTTTTGACTGTAGATTACATTAGATTATTAAATCCACCCAAACCAGTGAATCAAATTTCACGAACTCATTTGAAGATATTGCTGAATTCGAGTCGTGAAGCATGCTTCATGAGTGGCTCGGTGGCGTAGTAGTTTCCTTGTTGGGGACTTAATCATTGCACATCGATCCAGCGATTAAGGGTTCGAGACTCGGCATGTGAAACCATTTTTGCATGCTCTTTTTCAAATAATATGCATTGCAAACGCAACTTACAGCCTCCCTTTGTAGGTTTCAAGCAGTAATGACATCGAAAGATTGGTTTGATCCTACTATAAACTGTATGCAGGTATAGGTTTTAATGTGATTGTTTGACGAACTCTCACTTGTCAATCTATAGTAGCGAATTTAGCAAATCTAGTCTTGAACTGAGAGATTTAAGGAGGACTTTTGCTAGATACACTGGTCAGAATCTGAACAAAATTGATTTTCTTGCAGCTTTAAGATTAATGTGATTTATAATGCTAATTTTAAGGTAGAAACAACAGTATTAAATAAGAAATCAATTCTTTCCTCAAGGCTAAAATCTTAGAATTCATATTTAATCTCAAAAACAAACTTGAAGCTAATTTAATTAACTTATTATACCACCTCTATTATGCATACATTGGTATATTGGTGTATATACTTTCGTACCACTTCAGATGTATAAAAAGTGGAAATTTTCCACCCACATGACGAAATAAGAACCAGAACCGCTTCAAAAAAAATTCAATTTTACATAATTTTTTTTAATAATCCACGTATGCATGCATTTATCATTTCTAGATGAGAATCACTTTTTAACTGAGTCAATCGTGCGTGACTTGACGTCGCACGTGAGATTATTAAAAGGAATTACAAAACGTAGAATACTTCCGTCTATTAAGCAAAGTACTTGCTTAAAGTGAATTGAATTCATCCTTCGTCAAATTTCATTCTGTTATGTAAAATAGACCAGTGGTGGGCAACCTGTGTGACGCGGCACACTAGTGTTTTGACATCTGGAAATGCCATGAACCGAATGTCGTGTGAGGTTTCTGTCGAGGCTTACAACCAAGGTGTGCCACGAAGAAAAAGGTTGCCCACCACTGCAATAGACATTCAAGTGACGAAAGCTCATTATTTACGTTTCCATATTTTCGGCAAGGATTT
Organism: Chironomus tepperi; assembly: GCF_022539635.2. Lineage (NCBI taxonomy): Eukaryota > Metazoa > Arthropoda > Insecta > Diptera > Chironomidae > Chironomus > Chironomus tepperi. The sequence goes on along the minus strand of NW_027226601.1, from coordinate 548,415 downwards.
ATTGTGCGTCAAAAGATCCGTTTCCAAATAAATCTCTTTTTTTCCCACCCACGAATCATATTTAGGTGACATTCTATGCTGCCTTTTTAAATTGAAATCATTCATGTCGTGAGTTGTGGATGGAAAAAAACAGGTTACCAAAAAAGCCACATTATTACAATATTTTGCGCGCAAACACATTCTACGTCCAGTTCTTTTTCACACGTAAATTCAACTTTACACCTTTACATTACCTCCATTGTATCGCAAATGCTCTGCACATGAGATGCTGTATGTGATGATTGTGGTCCAAAAATTGCCGCAACGCCCGTTTTCATTAAATGACATACACGCTTTGATGCATGAAAGCTATCTTGCGGTAAAATTCTCTCAATCTCAGCATGGAGCTTCGAGCGTGGTAAAATTTTATTGTCTGCATTGATTTTCTCGACTGCATACTTGAATGCAATCTCTTGTGGATCGGTTGTTTGATGATCGTCGTTTGAGGGTAGTGGGGAAAAGAGACCGCCTGGAAAAAAAATGGTAAAAAAATTATTTAAATTAATGCATAAATTTTGAATGAATGTGAGATGTGAGGTTGTGTGGGATGCATTCACTTTCATACATGATTCTTACTTTTATGTGGAAAAATCAGGAATGTGATTGAGAGGAATTGAGGTTGTAGGTCAAATGTATATTTTTATACTGAAGTGTACTCAGTTGAAATAAGATTTTTTTGATTTCCAAGTTCCTCGTATTTTGTACGTACATAGATCCAGAGTGTATTCCAGGGGTAGGAGAATTGTGAGCTATAAAAGCAGCGGAAGCAACCTATTTTTGGACATGTTTGACTATTTTTCACTTGGATACTAGAAGATCTTAAAGTTACTAATGCAGACTTTGCGAATAGCAAGAGATCGCGACTAAAAACGAAGAAATCCTGGATTGGATGTGTTGAAAAGGACGCTAGAGTCCTTAATATGCTGAACTAGAAGAAGGTTAGAAGGATAGAGCTGTCTTTGGACATTCCTTACGCGCGGCAATAGGTCATCTTGCGCCTTAGCCAAAGAAGTAAGTAAGTACTAGAAGATCTAGCTTTAGAACACTAGATAACCCTAGTTTTAGTAGGGAGTTGTTCATTTATCATGTAACTCCCTTATTACGGAGGGAGGGAGGGTCGGTGATTCGAGATTTTGTTACGAAGTAACAATCAATTTTTTTCTTGGAGATGAATTAATGTCGAGTTTGTTGCGTTACTTAATAAGTAGGTACCCTAGGGTTATCTACCAAAAGAGCATAGCTCGTTGATTGTGTCTCATAGAACTAGAGCTCGAAGTCGTTATTCGAGTTTACTCCGTAACCAAAATTCAGTAGAAGTCTTCACTGAATATTCTTCGACCTCATGGACCAAAGTGGAAAATGGACCGAATATTTGTATGTAAAATTCAACTAAAATCGGCCAAACTTCATTAAATATTCAATTCATCCTCCAGCTCTGATTCCAACTGTACATTATTATCATCCCAATCCCATCCAGAACATCCTGTTTTCCACATAAACTTGATTCATAATACAAACATCATCCACACATATAATCATACATAAATTGCTCTCATTAAACTTCCCAAAAAATATAAAAATTTCATATTCATTCCAGTTTAGAATCGGAACTTTCTTCACAATTGACTCCCATACACAAGATATGAATATGAATAATTTAGCACAGAAAAGAATAAAATAAATTTTTGCATAAACATGTGTCGAATTATTTCTCTCTGTTATTCCATACATCTTCTAGGTCTGAGCAACACAATGATGAACAGAATATACGCAGTTGAATGTAATGAAAGATATTCAGCATAGAATACGATGATGGTGATGATGATGATGTTGATTTATTATATTTAAACATTGTTCCTAGTAATGGAATTATATTACGTCTGTGCATGCAGTAGGCGGAGTTTTTTTTGGTCCAAATTTGATATTTGATTATCTGCGGGGTTAGTGTCGTTGCCATTTCTTAGAAACTTGATAATGTTTTCAAGTCCAATTCATTGTGGAGGTTTTGATCAATGTAAGTAGCAAGTAGTTTGCTTAAGATATGATTGGTTTGTTGACATTAATTGATTCATGACTTAATTAATGATATACTTGATCTTGAAAGTTAGCATGGTATAATCCAGTAATGTCCTCGTGCGACACAAATGAAGAAGGCTATGAAACGGAGCCTTAAAAGCTCCTTAGCTTGTTCATCCAAACCGCTCGTTCATTTAGTATCAACAACTTTCAGGTATGACGTCTGTTGAATCCCATTACCTTCAAACTTAACAATTATACAGTAGTATCAGGCATTAACAATGAATTTCCAGAGAGAAAAAGGTTAATACGGGTCATTTGCGAATTTAAATACATGCATTCACCACGATGTCATGACGACGTTATAAATTGTCGCTTTTATGGTATTGACTACTGGATACAACTTTAGAAAACCTTTAATTTTTCAAATCATTGAGATCCAGAGCTGCTCTATGGCAATTTGCGAATAATAATTTTTTAATGAGTAAGGGAGCAACATATCTCTGGACTCAGCAGACTTACAGACTAAAGTGGGATCAGAATTACTGTTTGTAGACTGCAGAAGAAGAAGACTGTGAGCCAGAGTTGGGAGGACTTTGGGAGTCCTGTCAATTCTGTTATGAGCCGCGTTTCCAGTACATATTATTATTTAAATTGCAAGTCGAGTCTCGGAACCATGATCGTTGGGTCGGTGCCCAATGATTAAATCCTCAAGAACGATATCATTCCGCCACCAAGTAACTTCGACTCACAAATGGAAGCTTTGTTTTATTTAAGAATCTGTTCCATACTCTCTGAAACATTAAACACTAAGGTAAACGACCCCATATAACATAACATTTTCCAAAAAAAGAGAAATCTCATCAATTCTATTAAGAAATTCTCAGACTATTAAAAGCAACAGAATAATCTCAAGCTATTTATCATACATGTCTTTTATTCTTCCTTCCATATCATATAAGCTTCCATTAATTCTTTCATTTACTATGGAATCCATACAATCTTCTAATCTCAAAAGCATTACTCCCAATTTTCACACAGAAAACTTTTATTACATTATGTCAGTTGTACGCAACCTGTGTGTCACGGCGCACTTTTGTGCTGTCAAAAATTGCTGGAAATGTAGTGAACTGTATGTCGTATGAGTTCCGGTTGAGAAGTCTAATCAAGATGTGCCGTATAAAATAAAAAGTTGCCCACCACTGCATCCTTTTATATCAGATTTAATCGAGAATATCAGAAAGTTAATCACAAAAAGCAGAAGTCGTATGAATATTGAATGAGAAAAAATTATTCAAAAAGATCCGATAACTTTAAAAAAGTAGGATGTGTAAACACGAGATATGAAATGTTTATCGATTCTTTTTGAGAGTGAGGAACAAAAAAATCAATGAAAGACAACCCTCAATGGCAGTCAGTTGATGTGGATATTGAACTTTCATCATGACATTTTTTGTGTCATTTCACTTAAATATTCAAGTTTAGGGTGGAATATTAGGGAATAAAAAAGTTCTGCTTCGGATGTTGTTATTGAGATTTAATCGCATAGACTTGTATGACAATTGAGATTTTTCATTCATTGCTTGAAGTTCTTTTCGTCAATTGCAACGTGTTGAGTTTGTCGATTTTCAATTAATTTTTGAAGGAAAAATGTTCATGCTTAGATTTGGATGTGATTATTGAGGGAAATAAATCAGCGAATTATTATTTTTTGTGCTAATAATAATTAGTATGATAACTAGCAATGAGATTTAGGCAATTTTTGTGTGACAACTTAATGGTCGTCTGTTCGAATCCTGCTATTCCCAAAGTTGCGCTTTTTAGGATGTTTAGATACTTTTGCTTATTGTACAAAATTGGAACTCAAGACAACATTCCTCAACAAGCAAAGAGCCTGTTACATCTTATGTATATACGAACATGCTCACCAGGATGCTCACGTTAATTATAGACGAGCATAATCATGACGTTGCTCCCAAATTACAGTCTACTCTTGAGAACGCCTTCATTGTCTACCAGGGATTGGGTTAAGAGACGAGTCAGGAACATTCATGTAGTGAGAAGAAGTCATAAAACCCAGGAACAAGTGATTCAAGATTTCCTTACGAATGGATTTTTGATTGACAAACACCATACATTCCTTCCTATTGCATAAGCGGCAAAAAGCGGCAATGAACCCAAATGGTTGAGCCATCCGTCGGACCTTAGCGATATAAGAATCCATTGTTTTAGTCAAAGTATATCCAAATACACTCTTAAACGAGGGCAGCCAACTCAGGTGACAAAGAAAGCGACACAAAGGTGTCAAAAGTGACAAAAATGTGACAAACTTTGGCACTTGAGTGGTCCGGCCCTATTATCAAGTAGCCAAAAACAGCATTTATAGTCATATCATCTTTAAAACAAGGAAAAGTCCACTGTCACCAATTCAATTTCATTTTACATTTCCCACAACTCTTATGATCCAATCAGTAAAATCCATACCAATCCACAAAAAAATGCTCAAAGTTAAAATTCCATCAAAATACAAGCTACAGACAGAGTAAAAAGCAATATTATATCCAGAAGGCACTTGAAAATGTTTTTTTATATGTTCAAAAGTTCTCCCCAATTTGTGTGAATCTGATGACGATGATGATGACTTTTTGCAAATCAACAAAAAAAAGCGAGCATTTTATTTGCGAATGTGTAAAGATCCTTTTGGTGCTGCATTGTTGGTTATTTTTTTTTACAAACTAAGCATATTTCTGTATGGCGTTATATGATGTGATAAAAGCATTCGTATATGCTGTGCTAATGATAATGCGATATGATATTGACGAGCGGAAAATGTGAAGCTTTTGGATACGCGTCATGTTAACCTTTTTTGTTATGGGATTTTATTTTTAAATATACAGTTTGTTATCACTAGCAGTGGTGCTGATTCAATCATTTGCTGTGCATCCTGCTTGGTATTTAACATGCGCTAGCTGTGAATTGATGTATCTTTAGATACGGCAAGTATAATTGCATTTAAGGAAATTCTAAAAATATTCAACAGGAACTTCCATAAATAGAAATTGCATATCTACATTCAACTGCCTTTACGTCATCAATCCTCAACAATAATATTAGTCATCAGTTAAGTATAATTACTCATACTTAAATCAACTTGAATATCCAACAAAAGCATGAATTACATGACATTTATAAACAATCTAAAATGTTATATGAGCAGGGAAATCAGATGGAAATAATTGTATGATGAAAGTATCCATTCATCTGTCATGAGTTATTATAGAATATTAATGTTAATGACAGAACTATTAGATGCGATAAGAATAAAGATGATTGAATGTTATGGGTGACCAGCCAGTTTTATTGGGATTGTTGATGTGGAGTTTGGGGAAGAATTCATGAAAATTTAAAAAATGTCGCGATTGGAACAGACTGCAATTAGTTGGATCAGTTAATCAACCCAAAATCCTCCTATGTGACTCCCACATGGTGCTACAATAGATTAGACCATTTGGAAGTCACATTTGCCTGGATCTGAATTTTTGATTGATTAATAGATTTGTACTATTCAGATATGTCTGACTTTACATTTAATAACAAGCTTAAAAACTTTATCACCAATGATTTGTGGAACTAACCATGAAAATTCAAGTTTATAACTTCACATCCGTTCCAATCTGTTTTGGAACTATGAAAGATTCTCTCGGAAAATTTATGATTGATGAAAATATGTAAGACTGTCCTTGAATGTATAACTACTTAGTTGTCCTTCTACATGTTATGCTATGAGAAATATTAAGGAGCAATCATTCTGACAGAAAGATTGAACTCGATAAAATTTCATGGACTTCAATTTTATGTGATTTAATGTCAAGCATTTAACATTAAATAAGCTGATGTAGTCGTAAATCAGAAAGTGCTTTCGAGTCATAACTCTTTTGTGAAAAACATTTCAAAATTTAAATGAAACTTTATTACTTCTAGAAATTATGTATCTAGTTGTTAAAGCTAATGTAGTATCGTAAGCTTTGTGCGAATTGTTGTTATATCGACAACACTCTCTCTAATGTTTGAAATATCGATCTCTAGGGGAAATCGAACTCAAGTTAACTCTCTGCTTAGCAACTCGGTCACACAGACTTTACTCTAACACTAGCAGATTCGCCTACATACGGCTCGACACCCAAGATTCCATTCTACTCCAATGCAGCCTGTTAAAATAGCTTGATGAAAAGTTTGTTAGTATTAAGTCATTCAATTACTATGCATTTATATAATCTTTATGAAATCGAGACTTGATTTTAATACTAATGGCTTCTCGAAGTCATATGGACTGAATTTATCTGTTTTGTAGATCTCTAACATTTTAAAGTCTCATTTTCGAGCATGAAAGCGACTAAGCCTCAACTACATACGTTTTCATATTTCACCCAGGAATAGCTTTGCCCGGAATATCATAGTTATAAATTCCCAGAACCTTAACTTTTCTTTGTACTCTACTTAACTGACTTCATCATCATCCACATCTGGCCATTGACTTTTTAATGCACAGAAAATCATTAAATTAAATTAAATACTTATTAATTAAATCACGAGAAGCAAAAAAAAGCATTTTAATGATATATATTAATCTACTGTTGATAGGATGGAATTAAGAGCTTTAAAAGTTCCTGTTTTGTTTAAAATGCGGTAATTTTTCATGCTGATCACACAATTTTTATATATCAATGCATTATTAATGAATTCAATTAGTGAAAATAATAACGAGTGCTGGTGACATTAATTGGGATTTTTTTTGTTCATTTTTCTTGTGAAGTATTATAATGCATGAGATAATTAAAATATTTTTTTTTTGGTGCATTCAAGGCGAGAAAAATTGGGTTGAATAACTTTGCCGTGATTAAGCTTCAGCCATTTAACCATTCAGCTAAATGGACAATTTTTTTTAAATTATGCTGCATTTAGGAGGTTTCATGTAGTCAGTTTTAATCACAATGTGGTAGCAAGACATGACACACCTCAGTTTTTACTAGAATAATCAGGTTCAATCACACATTCCGAGCATGAAGAGATAATAGAAGTTCTTGCTGAAATGAAAGCTTCATTACGACGCTTTAGAATTATTGCCGTAAAATGGCACCTGAGTAAAAGGCTTGGAAGTTTAAGCTAATTTTGTATTGGCACACATCAGTACACGTAACGACGACGTATATTTTGAGAGACTCATCATGTGCACCAAGAGACACAATGTAGAGAACCGCAATTATTACTGTAAAAATGAATCTAAATCCGCTGTCACGGTGCTATCAGGGCCATCTTGCGTCTTACCATTAATGCGGCAATATTGCGGTGCTCTAGTGATCATGCTGTGATGTTCAGGCATAATTTAGTCAATTTTTTATCAAATGACGGTCATTTGATGTCGTCAAGTAGTTAAAACGTCGTGATGAATGCATTTACAATGTAATTTTAATCATGTGCCACTTGGGGGACAATTGAGTCTGTTGGGACACAATTTCCACACCATAGCTGCCACCATACACACCTTAGATTCTGAATTATACAATAAATGTGCACAAGTTGTTCCTCAATCCCCTATTCGAGTAATCAATTATCAGTTTAACATTTGAAACTGCCCATTAGACCGCCCAATAGACAGTATACTCAACCAAAAGCCATAAAAAATCCTGACAAAACAAATCTTTGTGGATAAACATTTCAACAACTCTCATAACATATCAATTATTGTACAATCATGGTAATAAGGTCAATTAAAATACCCAAGCCAGGATGTAACAGGCAATAATTATGATTGCAAAACCAAAAATCATTTTATAATTCATAATTAATGCAAAAACACCAATTGTGCCTAAAGTCATTTATAATGAGTTTTGTGATGTAAAATATATGCACATATACGATAGTGCAGACTATAGCTTAATGGATACAAATTTATGCTAATTAATGCTGAACAAAAAAAAAAAAAATGTTTTTCATGTTGAATTGAATCTCAGCGGGTGAACTAAGAGGTAAGATTGTCATGGATACAGATTGATAATAGCAATAATGAAGGCATTGCACGGCTGAATGCCTATCATTGCTTCACAAGACCTTTCCAACATTCAAAATAATTTGGGACACAAAAAGTTTTGCTTCGGCTTTTTTCTAAGCTAATTTCAAAGTTTTTTTTTTCCGTGCTCGTGATGGGGGCTGGCTGACGAAAAGAAGCAAAATTTGCTGAAATCATCACGTCATTATGTCGTAACTTGTTAAAATCTCTATGGAGATGTAAGAGTAGAAAGGAATTGAGCATGCAAAAGCTGTGAAATAGAACGAAGAATGAAGAAGAGTTTAGAGATTTGTACGTTGATGCTCAACTAATTATGCAATGAATGAGAATGGTGACGATTACATCAGATGATATTGTTATGAGCAGCAGTAAGCATTTTTGTTGATTTTTTGGATTCTAAGCATCATCATGAGGATTATCATTTTTGTAGTCATCCATTCAAGCATCATTAATGAATAAAAACTCAAAAATCAAGATCCAGCACCTAACAAGTCTCAGGATACCAATCATTTATGAATTAAGACTCAAAATTCAAGATCCAGCACCTAACAAACCCCAGAAATCCAACAATTAAACAGCTATGCTTTCCTATAAATTTTTACATGAATTTCAATACCTCAGACAGCACGTTTACAGCTTCTAAAGAAAGGTCTTATTATTTACCAATTACAGGAAGTAGAAACTTCCTTGCCCGAAGCAAATCTGACAAGAACGACCGGTAGAAGAAGAAAGAATTTTTATTAATAAAGAAAACTCATTCAGTCGTTGCAGGATCCTCATCATATTCAATTGAACTTTTTCGTAAATATGAAATATAAAAGAGGGTACAATTGCTTGTTATTGGATAGGTTTAATAGAATATTGGATGTGATGTTTTGTGTGCTTTAGGGTTGTTTTGATCTATTAATCAGTAAAGTAGCTGCTATATGGCGTCTAAGTGGCTAGTTTCATGTTAACTGCAATTAAAATTGTCACTTGATAACCATCTGGCTACTATGAAACTTGTACCGATCGGAAGGGTAATGTAGCACTTGCTAGCACAAGTTGCTTATACGAGTTCATACGGGTCCATACAAAACATACACTTCAGCACAGCATTGTTATGATAGGACATATATCTACCTAAATAGTATAAGCCGGTACCTTTGACATGGGACTGCATTGAATCTGAATCAAAAATTAATTCGGCACCTAATCAGGTTCACGCCGAACTAAGTACGGTTTAAAACGAGATCGGCAACAAGTCAGAGCCATGCCGATCTGAACCCGATTTATACCAAATTCGGCGTCATGTCAGAGTCAGCCAACCTAAGTCAAATTCATATCAAATTCGGCATTAATTCAGAATCATCTAACTTAAATCGGATTAAACCCTAATATGACACGAAGCCAGAGTCACATCGGTATGGCCCAAACTTAAACCGAAGTCAGCTCCAAGTCAGAGTCATGCCGGTCTTAACCGAACATTTTGATCGACCAACCTGTTTGCGCTATTCAAGCTACTTATTCCTTAATAAACCGTGCGAAAAAAGACCCAGAAAAGCTGAATTCTCATTAACAATTTAAAGGAAACGAGATTGTTCCCAGAAATATTACTTAGACAATCGACCCACGTGCGCCATGAAGGATACAAAAAGTAAAGAAGCGACGAAAAAAAAGCTATTAATTAGAATTTGATTGTAGGATTCATGACAGCCATAGTCTTAAAGTAAATGTATATTTATTACAGTTATTTGAGATATTTAAGTGAGTACCGAAAATTTATAGCCAAAAAATACCCTTTCGAACCCTTCCTATCTTCCATCATTATGAACATTAAAGGAGGAAAAGAAATGTCTGAACGGAAGGCGGATAATGGTGAAGAAATGAGGAAGACACAATGTAAGCTTCAGCATAAAGAAATGTCGTTGAATGAGTGAATGCCATGGAGATGAAAAAAAAAAGTCAAATTTCCTTTTTTCACATCCTTTTTTTTATTTGTTGTACTCTTTAGTTTGTCTTGATGCTGTAGAAACTCTCTTTACAGGCTTCTAATTCCTTCTTATCACTTCCGAGCGGCACAGTTTTGTGTATTGCATTTTTCGAAATTCGAAATCAGTCATCACGATGCCATCTAAGTGCTATCAGGGTAGCTTCGCGTATCACTGTTGCATACGGCGATCTAGCGGTGCACCAAAAAGCACATGGTGCTGTTCGGGACTGTAACTGTTTGTATCATATCCACAACTCTCGCAAAATGAGACAAACAATCTCAATCCTTCATAAATTTAATATGATTAATATATTTTTTATGCTTCTCTTTTCTTTTACATTTCTATGTCTTTTGTCTGTTTGTTGTTATTTTATTTAGCTGTAAATTATAGTCGAATTAGATTTGGGTTAGGTTTGTTCCAAGTTTGTCCAATATTTTTTATTGACCCTACCAGGCAAAAATGAACGCTTTTAGGTACCGAAGTGGTCTTTCTATACTACGGAAGCATGCTCTTTGCTCGGACCCTGGGATATATAATAATGGTATTTTTCCTGCGATGTCACGGTGCCTTCACTTTGTCTCAAATACGTCATATCGCAGTTTATGCCTTAGCGTCATCATCAGGAAGTAAAATATTTTAATTGTCGTTGCTGCTGTTTAAAGTCGTATAAAAACATATTAACTACTCTTCTTACATCCGTCCTCGAAGAAAGGTACAGCACATACTTTATTCAGTTCAGCATTCCTCAGGAAAACCGCTGAATTTTGGCAAATTTTACCGAATTTTGACTCTTTGTAAGGGACATGCTAGCATCTTTTCCAAGGTCAATGAACTCTTAGTAGCGTAGTGGTCCTTTGCGCCATGAAAGCATGATATTGGCTGTTATGGGCAAGTACCTAAATATAATCTGCTCGCTGATTAAAGTAACTATGCAGAATGAGAAAAGCATTGAAAAGCTAGAACGTTCACTCGACTAGACCACTGCGTCATTGAACTACTTAAGCTTATTGCCAAACTATCATTCTCATTCTCATTTCTCTCTTTTCTTCATTTATAACATTCATCACAAATCCTATTGTCATGAATGCCAATGTTATGGACCATTGAATGATGACACCACCGAAAGATTGTCATATTAGAATAGAAAAGTAGCATTATTCTATATTAAAGTCAGCTTTTGGCAGAGCATAAACAAGAAGAATGGTGAAACATAACATTTATATAAGATTGTTTCCCTTTTTTATGTTGACTTTCTTTTGTGATTTTTGTGTCATCTCTGTTTCTGTTTCTGTTTCTGCTTGGTTTTTGGGTGCTTGCTGTTACAAAAAAATGAATTTATTTAAGAAGATGGAAAAGTTTTTCCAAGAAATAAGATGGAAATTGATGATTTAAAGAACACAGTTCCACAGAGAAATAACAACAAAATATGATTAAATGACTTATTATGTAGCACATGGCATGTTGTGTTGGTGGATCTGAGGAATGAGTTATCATTTATTGACACCTTATTAGGCTAATTCTTGGAAAGAGTATAGATTGATTGCTGTTTATCAATGTAGGTTGCTTAATAATCAATATTATTGATTCTTGGTAAGGTAACAATAATTATAGCTTATTCCAATAATGCCTTTATAGATTACTTACTCAGAACCTACACATGTTTATGAACGTGATCAGGAAATATGAAGAGTCTTGGTTATCGTTGTGAAGTAAATGTACAATGTATATAATTACTTTATTATCAATATCCAATTAAAGATGATTTAAGAATGTATGACTAAATTACACGAATATACGAATATTTTAGATAATTTCTGAAGATTACAGCGTATTTACTAAGGCACTGCTATGTCGCTGTATTAATGGTAAGACGCGTAGTCGTCCTGATCGCACCGTGACGACTGATTCCCTAACAGGCAAAGAACATGCTTTAATGGTTCTTAAATACCTTTATGGTCCCTAAAAGCGGTATCTATGCCTGTTTGGACTATTGACCCTAATTTATGACAAAAATTACAGTTTGCCTCATTATGCCGTTCTGGTGTGTTGCCATCAAATGAATCACAATTGATTTACAACAACATAAGTTACTAAGTAAGCATGAAGTCATTATAAAGAAACATGAAATTTTCATGAACTTTCTCCTCATGCTTCCTTGTATTTTCTTCCAATTAGAAAGCCTCTTTAACTAGTACTTAAACTGAAAGCTTCTTGATTATAAATTTATCAAGGCGATTGACACTGAATTATTGACTTTATTGTTAGTTTATTCATGAAATTCAAATAAAGTTTTTAAGTATCCAAAAGTAATGTTAAGGAAGGGATTGGCAATTTTCTTCATTTTTGAAAATACTTTAGAACTTTCTGAGAAAGTTTAAAGTTTAACAAACACTCAATTTTTCAAAACTTTTCTGGAATTGACTTTTATCCAAAGTTTATATCAAGCACCTATTTGTAGCAACTATTCATTCCTTTATCAAATAGCTCCGAAAGTATAAGTGGAAATAAACCGTTGACTAAGGTGACTTTAGGGAGTTTAAAAGATGAATTCGTCATGAAATTGGTGCCGGGAGCAAGAGGGCAGGATGTTATTCCTACACCAGCTTATTAAGCACTGTATTCCGAACAGATCGACTACCCACATGAGTATGTTCACAAAATTGAGTATACTCAATTATATTGAGTGACATAATTCGAGAGTACGTTCATTTAGGTGAGCATGTTCATTATCAGTTAGGGTATGTGATTCGGGTCCCTAAGATACAGGTTCTATAATTGCTTAACAAGTGCTGCTTGTCTCATTATAAGGATGATAAATTGATTTGCTATAGGAACTTAGTGTCATCAGCGCTCCGTAATGTCCGAACGTTCTCTTCGTAGAGAAAAATTCAATTTCTTCTAAAGGATGGAAACTTTTCCTAATAAATTCTTAGAAAATTGAGAAAAAATTCTGTTTCTAATAGATATGACCCCTAAAATCCCATCGCGGACATGACTATAAATGGATTAGTTTTAAAGACAATCTCAAAAAATTTGCATAAAAAATTGCTACATAAATTTTTTGAAATGGATCTTTCCAAATGAGCTCAACAAGCAACTAACTATGTAGGTAACCTAATATCCATTCTCCCACGGAATAGACAAAGAATCATAATATTTTCAATCCTTTTTCCAAGAAGGAACATTTCCAATATTTTTATTTTTTTCACAATATTAATTCAGTCACTTAAAGGAGGAAGCAGCAGTATTTTTTATCATCCCAACAAAACTTCCTTATTATATTTTTTTATGCTCTTCATATCTATTATATTCTTGGCAAACGACAAAGAATTTCGTACATATAATGTTATTGCTGTACGAACGTGGTGCAAAAATATATTTCGGAAGTTTTATTTCATGTTTGTGGTTCAGAAATCGATGGAAAAAAGCTGCTCGACATGTGAAATCAATATTAGAACATATATTGCATGAATTATAATGCAAATTTCCTTTTTCTGTTTAATCCTTCCTTTCTCTAGATTGCCACACATATATTTTTTTTACCTAACTGCCATCTCATTGGTATGCATGGATGATGTAGATATTAATATAAAGGACTTTTATGTGTCCTTGCAATATGATAAATTTGAATTATATGAAATTTTGATAGCAAATTAATTATAAATTGAAGAAATTAAACTTTTTTTTAGATTTTGGACATTTTTCATTTGAATATGCAAATAAAAAAGATTGCTGCTGGAATGATTGTGCATTTTATTGGTATATTGAATGGAATTTATTACTGTGGAGATAGCATACCATGGAGCGTTTGATAAATTGCAATTCATTAGCATAGTTGTGGGCAACCTGTGCTCGGTTTCGATCAAGGCTGTCTCCTAAGGTGTGTTGCGAAAAATAAAAGGTTGTCCACTACTGCATTAGTATTAAGTCTCTTAGTAAAACAGCTTTCAACTACATATTAATCTGACTTAGTACTTGCACATTTACGCAATATATATGGTCACACCTAGCTTAATTCCAATATGTGCCAACCTCACATTGTTGCTTTGGAGAAAGTTAATCTTAACCACTCAGTGGGACGAACGAGGCTATGGTTAATACATGGTTAAATACAAACAAGCCGCAATCCTTGTCTTCACAACAAGATACTAAATGGAATAACCTGACTTGGTACTGAACTCGGTATCAATCCGATACTATGTAAAAGACAGCTACTAACAGGATGCCCCAGCACATAAAGTAACATTGACAGATTTTTTGGATAGCAAAAGATTTCGAGATAAACCAAAGAATACCTGGATTGGATGTGTAGAAAAGGAAGTTAGAACATAGTCCTTAACAAAGCGAACTGGCAGAAGTTCTCAAAGGATAGAGCCCATATGCAACTCAGCCAAGGAAGTAAGTAAGTAAGTAACTCAAAGTCATGTCCTCTATTGTCGTATTTAATACCAACTCGTGGTTAACTGTTTGCTGCTTAGTTTAAAATTCAACAGCTACGGAACTTGCCATGAAATGTCTTGATTCTAACTAGTCAAACGACAAAATGCATCCTAAATGCACACAGACTTCAATTGTGGGAGATGAACTTGATTGATTAAACTCAATCGTCATGGCAGCTTTACGTCAATTTTACTACCTACTTGAAAATTCGAATTGAATTTCTGCAAATACTAAAATTAAATTCTTTATAAATTCCATTTCTGAAGATTCTTTGTCCTTTTATATCCTAAAAATAATCCAATCCTTTATACATCCCACACCCCTAACATCCTTAACTCAATACTCTTAATAATCAGATTCAAAAATATCTTTTAACAATTTAGTTTTTAAAGCAAATCTAGAAATAAATGTCGTGAAGCATCTGCTTCCTGTAGTTTAAAGAGCAAGAACAACTGCAAAGTGACAAAAGCGAAAATTTTCTTCAAGAAGCCAAAAAAAGAAGATGCTGTGGAAGGAGGAAACTTTTTTTTTTTGTGCTTATTTTTCAAGCACTAAGAAAAAGTTTGTCGAAAAATTTGCTTACAAACAGAAGATGATGACTTTAAGTGACAAAACAATAGACGAAGAATAAGAAGGCTAGGCTTATGGAAAATTTGTATGTAAATAATAACAATTTTACTTCCATCTCACTCACTCACACACAATGTCAAATCAATGCTGACAACTGTTTATCTTGAAAGTGTTTAAGAGTCACAATCAAGACGTCAAATTAGTCTATTGTGGCTCTTGTAGTTTATAAATTAATAAAGGGATGGGGGGAAATGGGAAGTGGAAATGAGAATGACTTGGTTATGGAAGTTGTGATGGAATTTGTACCAATTTTGAACTCTCATAATGTAGTTGGTGGTGAAACTATTGTGGATATATAGAGTTGTGAAAAATTTCTCGAATTGGTAGGGAATGATTGGGGGATTGAGGGTGATGAAGGTCAACCCTGATGCTGATCAAATGTTATAAGCAGTCTCGTGATATTTCTCAATACCACCAAGTACTTCGCAGACATTTGAGCCATGCACTGGTATTTGCGTTATAAAATAGTATGGTTTGCCAATATACGCAGCTCTGCAACAGACCTGCAGTTTTTATTGTTCTAGATGCGCATCCAAATGCATCGGCTTGCAGTTTTTTGCATCTATGCAGACTTGCTGATATAATTTTGGCAAACCTTACAAAATAGGTAAAGAGTTTATCTATAAAAATTGCAAGTCCTGCGCATTCTCACTCGTTAAACTATTATTAGTCGCAAAGTACCCTAGGTCAGCTCTAGAATTTAATGATCTGTTCCAATTGCACAGCGTGTTCACAAGGGCATCGCTACGTTGCCATATCAACAAATAGATGCGAAATTATTCTTCTTAGTCAGGCTAGAGATAGTGAGGTTTATTACTGAACAATTCAAAATTGGAATTAAACAAAGAAAATCAGCTTTATTTAGACATTCTACTGCATTCTGCCAATGGTGTGCTTATATCATACTAGAAAAATCTGGATCATCTGGCAGATATCAAGGAATCAATGGGTTCTATCTGATAATATATTCCCTAATAGAAACCTTCTTTGGGCTCGGACTTTCAAGTCATAAGTCTATTACCAGACAAAATACAATTTCTAGGACAAAGATTTTTAAAAACTCTTCATTTATTGTCTAAAGTATTATTTAAACAGTTGTAATATATGTATCAATTCTCAGAACGGAATTAAGAATCATACATTGTAGTATACACCACATTAGAAATTTCAAGAAGTTCAAATATCAAAATTCAATTCCACTCATATGTACAAACATTTTCATTTGTATTGGAAGTGACGCAATAAATTCAATAGACACAAAAACCTTTAAAATTCTTCTAAGTAAATTCTAGGGAGGGTTTACTAATTAAGTAACCCAAAAATTAATTTATATCTCCATTCATCATGTCTGTTCCATGAAAATTTCCTCTTGTTTCACAAAATCATAAAGCAAGTCGGAAGTCTTTCGTCAAAAAATTCAAACTTAATAAGTGAACGACCCCATATTGTTTTGAATAATATACCCTAACACCACAAAACATCAGCTTTTCATATTCATCTCAGTGTAATAAGAAGGATGTCATGAACCATAAAAATGCAAATTACACGAAGGAGATGAAACAAAAGAAGGAGAAAAAAATGGAATTCCAGTTATTAAATGAAAGAAGAAAATTCAAGGTTTTTGTGGTTTTTATTCACGAAAGCACAAAGGAAGCAGCAATATTAATGCTCTAGTTTTTTTGTTATCTCTTTAATAAAGCAGAAGCTTCCGGAGAACATTTTTTTTCTGCTATAGTTTAATGACGATGACTTCCTCAGCATCATCATTAAAAATAGAGTCTAAAGTTGTACATACAGGCACAGTGAAAAGGAAAGGATGAGCAAAAGAGAAAGTTTATAGCACACACACACACAAAAATATTATTTTTCAATCTCTGCAATGTTTTCGTCGGGGGAAGTCCTGTGTAGACCACATCAACACACTCAGGATCATAATTGAGCAGTATAGAGAGTTTCAAAGCCCTCTTAACTTGCTCTTTGTTGATTTTAAGTCAGCCTTTGATAAGATTGACAGGAGTGTGATGTGGCGGGTCCTAGCAATGTATGGTGTTCCAGACAGCATTATAAATCTTATAAGGCAACTCTATTCAGATGCAAACTTTCGAGTTTTGCATACTGGAATGATAGGCCCTGAATTCGAAGTGAATTCAGGTGTTAAGCAGGGCTGTATTCTCTCTCCCCTTCTTTTCAACATTGTTCTTGACTACGTGATGAGAAAGATCAGTCAGAAGAAAAGAGGTATTCATTGGAATGTCTTCACTCGACTTTCTGATCTGGACTATGCCGATGATATTGTTGGCTTAACAGAGACAATGTCTGATATGGAGAAGTTCCTGTCTGATTTGATAGGATGCGCACATGAAGTTGGCTTAGAGATCAACGTCTCTAAGACCAAATTGATGCGAATTAATCCGCCAGCGCAGACACGAACAGCAGTCAAAATTCTCCATTTGGGAAATGAGGTTGTAGAGGAAGTGGATAAGTTCACTTATCTGGGAAGTGTAATTTCCAAGGACGGTGGTGCGGATGACGACGTACGCAATAGGACTCGACTTGCTAGTGTTGCCTATGGCTCACTAAGACACATTTGGACATCTCCACGACTATCTCGACGACTGAAGCTAAAAATCTTCAATTCAAACGTCAAGTCAGTGTTACTTTATGGATGCGAGACTTGGAAAGTGACTAAATCACTCACTAATCATATTCAAGTTTTCGTCAACAGATGCCTTAGGAAGATTTGTGGCATTCACTATCCAAAAGTCATTAGTAACTCTGAACTGTATAAGATGACAAACCAACAAGTCATCGCTGTCGAGATTGGAAGAAGAAAGTGGGGATGGATCGGTCACACTTTAAGGAAGCACGAAACAGATATTGCGAGACAAGCACTGTTTTGGAACGTTAAAGGCAAAAGGAGTGTTGGCAGAAGGAAAATAACTTGGCGTACAACAGTAGAGAAGGAGGCAGAACAACAACAAAAGAAGTTAGCAGAAGTAGCCGTTATAGCCCGGAACAGAGACCTGTTCAATCACTTTATTAACGCCCTACGATTCACAGTGGATCAATAGGAACCAATCATCATCATCATCAATCATCATCAATGATGTGTCGTCTCAAATGAAGCATAAGGGAATAAAATGAAAATGTGGATATGGAATTATAGGAGAGAATATCATGAATTTGATATTATGTATACAAATAAGCAGATTTGTGTTCTTTGAGCTTCACGTTTTTGTTCAGCTTGATGACATTCATGTTGAAAAGAATATCATTGTGAGTCGTAACTTGTAGAAAAAGTGCTGAACCTGGCAAAAATACAAATAAACTGTTAATCTGAATGGAAATGAAATTTAATGTGAAATGCGATTTATTTTGTAGAATTGAAGGTTGAGATGTTATTGAATATTGATAGGAAATTGGGAAATGTTTGTGGAAAAGTTTTAGTTTACGATTGAGATTTTCGATGATTTCCTGCATTAAGGATTTGTAGGTTATGTTATGGTTTTGAAATTTGTGCTGATTCTGATGAATTTTCTTTATTTTCGTTGAATTTAGATATTCTTTAAATGGCAATTTCTGAAGATTCTGACACAAAATAAATCAGAACATAAAGTCAACTCAAAATTCATGTGGAGTCGACTTGATTAATGTCGACTATTCCATACAAAATTTGAGTCAACTTCGAGCTATGAAGAAAATTTAAGAAATTTGGGTTTAAATCTGTTCCGGAGCGATATAAATTAAGAAGGCTCAATCACGGAGCTTTTAAGACTCCGCTAAACCACCTTGTATTAATAAAATAGGTTTGTAATCTTAAAAATTCAGTGGTGTGTTGCTCGGGATTGATATGAAAATTTTCTCATTAGGTACTTTCCCTAACAGGCAAAGAGCATGCACTCAAAAGGTTGCTATCCTAGAATATACTAGTTGAGCATCACGAGCGTAACTCTCACCATACTCTGTTCTTGAGAGCACGCTCTTTGTTTCCTAAGGTCTGATAAATTCTGAGAGTAATACTCTTTAACTATTCTCTGAACTCAAAAGCACAAGTTGGCTGATCGATCCAACATCCGATTTTAACCGGATTTAAGCCGAATCTGAGACTAACTCAGAATTACGTATCCATGTGAATCCAGTCCATATGCATCTACAATTTCCATTTTAAAAATTCATTTCTTCCCCTCCTTCCATTGATAAATCAAACATCTTGTAAGCAAACAAGTAGGGTTTTCAATACCGGTATCAAAATGTATGTAATACCGGTATTGAATACCGGTATTTCATACAAATCAATACCGGTATTGAAAACCCTACAAACAGCTCATCAAATGTTAATCATGCAAATCCTACGAATTATCCAACAAAAATATGAGTCAATAACATATGACACGGCTCATAAATTTCTACTCATACCTAAAAGTAAAAATGTTTCCAATCTGTCGTAAAATATGTCATTAACCCCAACCTTCAAATCTCTCTCTTAAACCAATCATAAAATTTTTTTATTCGGAAGTAATCAATGCTAAAGAAAATGCTGCAAGCACGTTGAACTTTTATGGACATTCTCGTAAGGGATATCCTCGTTAGTAAGTTGCTGTTCAGTTTTTGGAAAATGGATCGAAATCAGTCGGTACAGTGTCATCAAGATAACTTCAAGTCTGGCCGTTAATTAACAACCCAGCGATTCCCAAGCCATCACGTTGTGCTGTTCGGGCAAGCCTCTTCATACTCATTATTAATGAATTTCCAGCACCTATCTCATCACTTTATAGTTCTTCTCAAGTCTCAAAATATATTCCTAATTGAAATGATTTGGCAATAAAATATTCAGTTTTCATTCGATTGGAAATAGGCATTAGTAAAAGGTAAATTGCTTGGAATTAAAAAGGTCTATTGGAATGAATGAGCAGTAAAGGAACAAAAGAGATGATTTTTTTACGTTGTTTAATAAAAGATTATTTAAGAAGAAGATGTGAAGATTTATTGATAAGATTCTACTGTGTAAATATTACATCCTTCACCTTAAAATTCAGCCTGAATTGTTTCTTGATCAATGAGAGTTTTGAATTAGGTGAAACTGGATATTTTGGGGAGTTTTTAAACCTGATGAAAATTCTTTGCAAATTCTTATACTTCGAGGATACTTGTGGCTTTCAAATGGTTGGCACACGGATCTTGGCTGTTTTTAGGTATATCCAGACATTTGCAACTTTTAGAACACAAGAGTTTATGTGGCAGTCATATGAAATCCAAACATCTATTTTTTTACCTTCTTAACTGTTCCAATTTGGTGTCGACTAGAATAGCAATCAAAAAAGTGGAACCGAGGATGAAAATGTATCCTTAAATTAGGAATAAGCTTTGTCTTTCTATTCTAGCCTACCATGAATTACAAGCAAATTCCATTCTTTTAAAGACCAATAAAGATTCTTCCCAGGTATTCTTCATTTCTATGACAAAACAATTCTCATCACCTCTATTTCCCGCCATTTAAATTTTCAATAAGAAGCAAGAATTGTGCACGATTAAGTGTTTTCCGTGAGACTGAATAAAAAGGTCTCATTAGCATTATTCATCCCGTTTTGGTCTGTTTAAGCTTTAAAGCCATGAAAATATTTATTCTCTTATTTCAAAAAAAATAAATAAATAGTTGTGGATTGTTAATTGGAAGACTTTAATGGGTTTGATATGAACTTTAAGGATGGAGAAGTTTCTGAAAAATTGGTGAAAATTTGACTTTAATGCTAAGAATTTTTGATAATTGTTTCTGTGAATTGATGCAAATTTACTAAATTTATAATGAAAATTTTGGGTATAATTTACAAATCTTAATGGGAATTAGAGAATAGGTCGTAAAACCTGCGGCTAATGTTTGGTTAAGATGTGTTAGAATTTACTCTTTCATTCAAGTTTTAGTGTCTAGATAATAATTCTAGTGAACCGCTACGTCATCAAATTAACGACAAGACGCAAATTTACAGCATTGTCTTCGTGACGATAGATGTCTACCCATTTTTACGTCGGTTCACCGAACTATGCTGCTTGGGATTTTGCAAAGCTTCACTTTATATCACGCTCAGAGCGACCTAATTGAAGAAGGTTCCGTCACAGAGTTTTGAAGGCTCTTATACTCTTTTACCAACACCAACTAGAATTCAGAAGGATTTATCTATTTGGTGTCAACAAGAGCTTTGTGTCACTCGGGTATGTCAATCGAATATGTCATATCAATACCAATTTGTACTTCAATCAAAAATACAACAACTTTTCAAAATTGATACCCCAAAAATACTAATTATTACAATAAATAGAATCTAAATACATTCCATTCAAGTGGTTGACATGACCAGTACAAAAGTGAAACATTTTTGATGAAATCTATTGATCATCAATTCTATTGTTTTGAAAATTTTCAATTAAAATGCCATGGGTAAAATTTGATCACTACAATTATGTCATAAAATGATCAATTTTATTCCAATGAAGCCAATCGTTTTAATTTAAATGAGAAATTTTACACAGCACTGCTTGATATAATTATTGTTGTCATGTTTTAAACCAGAATTGGACAATCATTTCCATAATCAGCGACAGTAATTGTGGTATCAATTAAATTAAAAATATTTTCACAACGAAATTGATTTTTTTACAATTATAAAAGACAGGCATTAAATCATAGTCGATGTAGGATTTTAATATATATGCCAGGCGAGATCTTCTTCAAAATTTCTATTCAACCATTAAAAGCACATGAGATAGATTATTTATTTCAAAATAAATCATGTCTAATCTCATTCCAATATATGCTTACGATAGCGTAGCCTGGGGGTGAATTGGAGGGAAAATTTAACCCATTCGGCAAAAATTGTCTTTAATTTAGAAAAGGGATGCTTTAAAAATTCGATAATTTGGAGCAAAGAAGCACATCCAGAAATGTTTTAATTAGAGCTCAAAGGCAATTCGGATTTTATATGAACTCGGGTCAGACTTGAGTCGATTTTTCATATAAATTCCGAGTCGACTTAGAGCTCTAGTTTTAATGAGATTTCAAAAGATTCAAGAAGCGGAAAAATTTAAAATTTATTCTTTAAAACCCGATCAAAATAAGAATTTTCTGTCAAAAGGAAAAATCACCATGGATACGTAAGATTAATCTTAAGTTTTGAATAAGAAATCTCTAGACACCATTAAAACTATCATTAACTATCTCAATTAATGGCTGCTTCAATTGAAGTGTACTAAAACTGTAATTTACGTTCCGAGAACTTCAAAATGAAAACAGTAAACATATACATCCCGAACAGCACAGCATATTCACTAGGACTCCGCTACGATGCTGTATTAATGGTATGATATGTACAAAGTTTCCTTGACGGTATCACTTAACAGGCAAAGAACCCGCTTTTGGGTATCGTAGTGGTCTTTCGGCACCATGAAAGATTTTTGCCTGTTAGGGATTGTTATGGACCGTATTGATGGATTTTTACGGGGAAATGCAGTTTCCGCCCGGGTTTTCAATTTATCCATACATGAATGGACATTATGTCAACTACACCACTCGGGAAAACACTCTAATTGGTCCCTCAAGCTTCACTATTAGCCCAGAGCCTTTCCATGTATTTCCATTTTGCTTTCTTTAATTCCGTAGCACCATATCGACCCCTAATAGGCAAAGAACATACTTTCATGATACAGAAAGACCACTGCGGTAACTAAAATATATTTGTCTGTTAGATGACTTGAGTCCGGTCTAAAACTTAAACAAAGCAATAAACCAATCCAAAATGTCATTGTTTTGGTCCATATATGCCGCATAAGTTGTTCCAAACTTCACCATAATACCAATTCCAATCTAAATCACTTACCGGCAGCAAGTTGCACAAAAAACTCATAAAAAATACAAATCAACTTTTTGCACAGCTCCTAGGTTGTTGAATTATATTCCATACAAATATTTTAATTAAATTTTTCATCTTCAATTTCCATGTTGTTGATGCCTTGACAGCAATAAAAACTATTTTAATCACTTTTTTTTTTTACTTCATAAAACTTTTTTATTTTTTCACATTCAATTCCTCCGAAAACTTTCATCCTTTTAAGGCAAAATTTGCCCCATAAATCTTCCATTTATTCATCAAAAAAAATTTACATAATCAAAATAAAAAGACGAGCGAGTTCAAAAAGCATTAAAAAACAAAGTTTCAAGCATAAATCGAGAAAAGAAAAAGAAACTTTAATTAAAAAATTTTGTAAAGAGCGCGGCAAAAATTCTATCACATGAAAAGCATGTCAGCGGCACCCTGTGTTGCATAAAGGATGTCTCATCATCTCCTTCATCCACCCCACAACAGTCTCTCTCACTCACTCACTCCATTCACATAGAAAAAAAAAATTTTTTTTTTCATCATCTCCTCCTTACCAATGCGAATAATATCAGGCAGTGGATGAATAAAATCAAATTTTAAACAAACTAAAATTATCACAATCACTTTTGTTATCATTTTGCTAAACTGTTTAATGGATTTACTGTCACTAGCACATTATTAAATTCACTAAATTTCACAATTTACTTCCGTTTTTTGTGACTTTTTTGTGAGATGAAAAATGAGAATTTTTTTTTTCACTCAGACTTTTTATTCACTCTGTGAAAATTGTGTGCCTTTTTGTCTTTTTTACGATTTTACTATTCTAGTCGGATGCTGGATTCGTACTGAAGTGCAATCATGTCGTGTGTTTACTATTAAAAGGAATGTAGATTCGGAATGTTTTTGTTTTGTGCGCATGACAAGGAGATGTTTGGAGTAGATTTTCAGAGCTTAAGGGATGTGAAGGATGTCGGAAAGCATTTTAAGGACTTTTTATTGAGAACTTTTGATTTTAAATATTTTTTGACCGTTAAAATTTTTATCTGTTCACAAAATTAGGAAATCTATTGATTTGGGCTTCTAATAGTAAAACAACGTAAACCGAATATTTCTTGAAAATTCGCTTAAAACTCAATTTGATGTACAAATTTTTATGCTTGAATATTATGTGCCTATCTGTGGCTTATCAGTATTTTTGACATTTTAACCCTTTGAGTAAGTATATTGTAATTAAAATTGTTTGTTTACTTGTACCTAATTGCTTGTTTTATTCAAGTTGTAAAATGAAATAAGACAAGAAATCAGAGTGATTTGACATTAGTCAGGAGCGATGCTAGATGATGCCTTTAACCCTGCTTCCTACCGACAAAAATTTCTTGAATTTTAGTTTTGTTTAGAATATGTGTAAACGACCAAAAAATCTTAAAGGACATTTGAATCTAAGTTAGATGATTAAACATGTCAAAATGTTAAACAGGAAAACAAACATTTTGCCCGTTAAAAGAGAGCAGCCTTTATTTTAGCGAGGATTCACACATTCCAAATCAAATGGTTTTTTCTTCACTCGAAGCACAAATTTTCATGAAAGAAAATTGTACAAGAAATAAAACGCCATCTTTTGTCAACTAGTTGTGCAAATCACATGAACAAATTTTCAACTATTTTATATTCAGTAAAATTGTACAATTTTAAGAATTTGCTAAATTAGAAAATATGCATAGTATCAACAGTTGTCAAGGCGTGAAAACTCCCAAACATTCCAAATCTTTTGGATAAACAGTTGATGAATAGCTTAGAGTAGTGGATGGCAAATTGTGTACACTAGTGCGCAGACAATTTTTCCCGACAATCATGCAGTTTTGATCTAGGATTGCCGCCAAAGTATGCAGTGAAAAACTATTGCATATTTTGTTAATCGAACAAATAAATTCTAATCCACTGCGTCTAATAAATCAAATAAGCTGCTTACAACTGTTAAATTAAGGTACTCAAAATTATCTACAGCTAATTAGTTACTGCGATACAGGTTTATCAGCTCATTTTCCAACCTGTTACATTTTAAATACCTAAACAAATTTAGAACAAAGCCAATAAAGAAGCTTTCCATTTTATGGTTCAATAAACATGATATTTAGGCACAGATATACAAATTTGAAATCACTTCATGCTTGATGATATTTAAGTGTTTTAAAATAGATTTGTTATTTTAGTGAAGCAATATATAAAATATAGCAATTACTTCCATTTAACTCAATTAATATGTAAGCCTTTCCTCATATGCTGAAAAGAGCTGCTCTATATCATCTAAAACATCATAAAATTCTAAGAAGGAACAAGAGTAAAAAAGTTTAATTTCCGAATGAGATGACACATTTATGAGAATGAAAAATCTCTAAATTTTCTGATGAGCATGAAGGAAATTTGCTGATACAAAATTTTCTAGTGGCGAGAAAATAAACAAACTTTTTTTTTCTTCATATTCAATTAAATTTTATTTTTTCTTAAGAGCAAATAGAAAAACTTTTTTGAGAAATGAAAAAAATTTGAGATGAAATGAAAAATTCATATGAAATTCAATTTTAGTTGCTCTTTTAACTTCGAGGTGCAATAAAGCCAATATTTTGACAGGTGTGTGAGCTTGCTTTGAGGTTCAATAGAAGTGCAATAGAAGTGAAAAATTGAATTTTTTAGAGGAATTGTTAATTTTGAAGCTTAACTTGACTTAAAGATTTGAAATTTGATTTTTAAATTAAAATCCGAGTCGACTTCGAGTGCTGCTATCGGCCTGGTGCCGGATTTTGGATATATTAACTAACTTGTGCTATTCGGACAATTTTTTGAGTATTAAAATGATAGTTAAGTTCAATTTAATTGAAGTTTGCCATGATTTAAGAATTTTAAAAATCAATCTGAAGTGCATTTAAAGCTAAAAAAGTTCAAAACTCTTAAAAACAGACATTTTTACATCTTAAGTATTAAAAACATATTCAAATTCCATTCAAAAAATCAACAATCCATCAAGTAAATAAAATACAAAGTCAATAAATGACAAACATCATCTAAATCAATCACTTTAATTTGAAAAAAGACACAAAAAAAATGCTGAAAATCATCTTGCTGATTTATAGCATTGGAATAGTATTCTGCAAGCGTCAAATACCAATCGGTGAGTAAAACTTGACTTCCTTATATCTTTAAATTCACTCGATATCGTCGTCAGCGGTGTCATGAAAGTATAAGAAGAAGTATCTGCATAGTAAGTGACGAAAAAAAATGCAAAAAAATATCTTTTCATGTAAAAATAAAATAAACTATTTTTATATTCGACGACAATAAGATGAACATAATGTGTGTCATATTGGCTGAGATTTAGGGGTTCTGGTTTGCGATTGGACCTGGAGTTGTATGTGATCGATCATGTGATCTGCGGAGTTTAGCGGCATTACCGCTTGACACGCTGACAATGCCATCTTCAATCCTGTTTAATGATCGTTAATCAATTAACGACATTATTGCGGCCACATTCTAAAGTCTTACTTAGTGCCGGGTATTTACCAGTTATGTGTTGTATTAAGCACCTAATAATGCAAATCTCAAGGCGACAAATAACTGTTAGTCAATACTTAGACATTGAATTGCCTTTAACTAGGTACAAGGTGTTTTTGATCACTCGAGAAAGTACCTTGATAGTTAATCTATAAATGTGCGGGTCACAAGCATTTGTCTTGAATTTGAAATCTAGGATCTGAATCCCACTTTATGTCTGGAGATGTTAGATACTTCAGCTTCTTAAGTGAAGCAGTTTAATGATGAAAACCAAAGTTAGACAACTTGAGATCAGGTCATGATTGCAGATGTTAGAATGAATTTTAGAGCTGTAACATTTAGCGTGAGATGGATTTTACTGGAACGGATTTCAGTTCTGTGTTTTATAACTTACTGATTATTTGGATTCTTTGAATTATCATCTAAAATCCCCACATTTTCGAGAAAACTTGTTAATTAATTATCAAAGCTTTAGACATCCAAGATCGAAAATTCCCATAACCTCTCTAAAATAATTCATAAATTTTCCCATAAAATTACTTCAACTTATGACTCGGAACCTCTACATTATGAATGCAAATAGAGAAAGATTTCAAGAATATATTCATAGATTATAAAAGAATGAATATAAGTAAGTAAGGGAATAAATGACAAAAACGTGACGTGCAATCATCTCATTATTTTTTATTACATTTACAGACAGAAATCTCAGTCTTGTTCCTTATTCTTTTCTCTCTCTATATGTATCTTTATGACAAAATGTGCAGATTCACAATTGTGACTCAATTTCTAAATCATTTGTATGTGAAATGTTATTTTTGGTTGTAGAAAAATCTGTGCTATATGCAGCGAGAAAATCGCATCTTTACGTTTGTGGGAATAAAAATTTATGACAATATTCATTGCACATTTATGAAAGTGAAAATTTCTTGTCTTGTCTCTAGCTGACTGCACATTGTCAAATCACTGATTCTTACATTACACTATGAATATAAAGTCATTTTTTAAAGTGTCTCTTTTATGGAAATCTTTCATGTTTTTGAGAATCTCTGTTCCTTATTTTTTGTGTCTTCTTTTCTGGAAGATCCGGAAGGAAACAACAATGGAAGAAAATGTAAATTTATTTTCGGAAATTTACTATAAACGAAAAGAAAAGTGTTATCGCTTTTTGCTTATGTTTCTTACTTCCGTTTTCTTTTGATAGCTTTTATTGTAAGCTGTATTTTTTGGATATCGTTGTTAGTTGATGAGTGTTTTGGGAACAAATCAGTGATTGGAAATATCTTGTTGATTGAGAAAAACATTGGCGAATTAAGAAAGCAGTAAGATCTTAACCTGTCTAAAAAAAGTAAGGCAATAAGATTCAAATGTTTGAATGCAACATTGTGAAAATGGCGATCAATTGCCAGCTTCTGTTTCCGGCACTAGCATGACAACTCTGTTCCCGAATTGACAACTTAACATAATGTCCAGTTAATGGACTAGACAAATGATTTTATGAAATGTTCCGGAGAAAATGTCATTAGGTAGTCGACTGTAGGTCTAGTTACTGACTAGACATTATGTCAAGTTGTCTACTTGAGGTTTGAGTGCCTTTTTTATATCCGAGTGGATAAAAATGTATTATGAATAGTCAAAGGCAGGTTAATGTCTAATTAACGACCAGTTCTAAGGTTTTTTTCCGCTCGGGAGTCGGTCTAAATGACAGCTTTATAAAATGACTTAAATCTCAGATTGTATCTCATAGCCGGAGTGATTTCGAGTCAAATTAAGGAAAATCCAGCACTCGCTCGGGTTAGCCTAGCTAGGGTCACTATTTTTGTCTTTTCTATGCCGTGTGTCTTTTGAGATTCTATTCATTCGTTCCAAATAATAATAGATGGATTCAGATTCAATCAAACTCAAGCAGATTCAAGTTCCAAAAGCATTGATACTCATACTAAAGATGTGTCTCAACTTTGTGAGATTTCCTGGGTCTCTGATATTTCTTAAACACATCAACTTGTTGAACTACCTGAATATCAATGAATTTTGACTGATTCAGACATCCAGGTTAGGTAGATCCAACAAGTCTGTCACTATTTCTTCCCAAAAAGCGCTTGAAATTTCGAATCAACTAAAATTTTTATGTCTTCCTCAAATTCAAAGTGTTTTCTTTATCTAATCATTTGATATGAGACAGGAATACACTCTATCTCCATTGTATTCATTCCTTCTACTCTCCCAAAAGACATTTTGACTGCTATAACAATTTTTGATACAGTTAAATGAAAATGATATTCAGTCGTATGTCGAAATGTTTATCGAAAATGACTTTCATTTTATGCTTCATGCTCGCTCACTTGAGAATATTGACATAATCTACTGATAGTTGAAGATACTCGTTATATCTAGCTTCATTTACTTTTACTGAATTAATTTTTATTGAGACAATAAAGAGAATATTTTGGAAATTGTCAAATTGAGTGGATTGTCATTGTCTTTTACTCTTTTTTGTCTAAGGTTTTATTTGCGAAACAAATTGACAGTAATTAATTATATGTACAGACAAAGTTTGGAAGGCTTACTTGCTGTCTATTTTAATAATAAATGCTTTCATCCTAACTATCATCTTTGTGACTGACTATATTTAATTAATTAATTCCTGGAATTTCAGTGAATCTTTAATGGATGGAGTTGTTGAACTGTTTTTTGTGCTAGATGTCTTTAAGGCTTTGACTGATATTTTTAAATTGGAGAATGATGACCTGAAATTGACCTTTGGGAGTATTGTAATAAAGCCTATAGCAAACTGTAGAATGCTTCATTAATCCTTCCATGGATGTAATCTCAACCTTCGCTTTTTGGTCAACAATCTTCAATTTGCTTG
The DNA here is from genome assembly GCF_022539635.2 of Chironomus tepperi. NCBI lineage: Eukaryota > Metazoa > Arthropoda > Insecta > Diptera > Chironomidae > Chironomus > Chironomus tepperi. Next base: position 518,967 of record NW_027226601.1, on the reverse strand, counting down.
GATTTTTTGACAGAAAAATTTCCCGAAAAACTCCGTCTCATATAAAAAATCAAAAGACCTTCCTCTAATTCCACTAACCCAATAAGCTGTTATTGGTCAATAATTTATGCGTTACAGAACCCCACTCCCCACATCCCGACCCCTTGAATTTAATAAGTGAATTGTTAATTGTTTCCCAAATTTTTACTTGACTTGAGTACTAAAACATTACTAATTAAAAGTTTAAACAACTACTTGGAAGCACTTGAACATATGGCTTTGGTGGAATGATTAACCAGAGTTTCTGGGATCAGTCTCCAGTTATCTCTAGGGCTTCAAAGCCTCGAATTGAAAATCGATGAAATTTATTAAGAATTGTAAATAAAATTAATTAGGGTTCCTACGGTAGGATACCCTAAATTTCCCTAATTTCCGGCCCCAGATCAACAACAGCACTGTACATTGAGAGAGTAAGTTGAAGACTTCGAATTTTATCATCCATAGACTTTATTGCCCTTTTTATTGCATTCTCGAGAATCTGAAGCACCGACATTGAGCTACATGTTTACTGAATTCCTAGAAAACACACTGTAAACTGTAAGTTAAAGCCTATAAATCATCATCAAGTCAATCGTCATAAATCTACTGTCATGAGATAAGATTCGGTGAATCACCGGAACAAAAAATTCTTTTACTGATAAATGCCCCACATTATCACTGTTCCTTCCTCGATTAATATTAAGTACTTGTTTTCATTTATAATCTTTATTAGCGCTTTATCGCACATAAAGCTGTAATCCACGCAAGATACTAAAGTCATCAATGTCATGTGTAACAAATTTAATCATAAACCAGCTGCAATTAAGTCAATGGGCTTCCCGAGAAATTTAAGCTAAAAATAACTTAATGACACGAGCACGGACGAGTGGTCAGTATCAAAATCTGGTTCTGCATATCTTCAAGCATCTCAGCAACTTCCTTCTTTTGATCTTCAAACTCTTTCCTCAAACTTTCATTCTCTTTCTCAAGGTTGTCAATTCTCAATGTCATGTTCTTGTTCTCTTTTAAAATATCATCAATGATACCCAAAAGTCTTTCATTTTCATCTCTCAATTCCTTGAAACTTTCCCGAAACTCTTCATGCTCCTCCTCGATCATACAAAGTCTTTCAAATATGTTTTGATTTGAACATCCTGGAGGTAGTGGACGTTCTGTTGTTGTTGAAGTTGTTGGTGTCGTTGTTGTAGTTGTTGTTGGCGTGGTTGTTGAAGTTGTTGGCGTCGTTGTTGTGGTTGTTGGTGTCGTTGTTGTGGTTGTTGGCGTCGTTGTTGTAGTTGTTGGCTTTGTTGTTGTAGTTGTTGGCTTTGTTGTTGTAGTTGTTGGAGTTGTTGTTGTAGTTGTTCGTGTCGTTGTTGTGGTTGTTGGCGTGTCGTTGTTGTGGTTGTTGGCGTCGTTGTTGTGGTTGTTCGTAACGTTGTTGTGGTTGTTGCTTTAAAATAAATAATTTTTAGTCACCAAAATAAGAAATAAACTTGTAAACATAATTTTAAGTAATAGCAAATAAATAAGGGAGGTTGGAGCCGGGGGCGTAACCAGAATCATTGTATAGCAGAGTTGAAAAACAGGTGTCCATGACAGGCAAAAACCGTACAAATTCTTGATAATTTATATGGATTTTCTTACGAAACCATACAAATTATCAAGAATTTGGTAACATTTTTGCCTGTCACAGGCACTTGTTTTGCAACTCTGTTGCATAGGATATGCCAATGTAGAAAAGAGGTCTCAAAAAACCCCTAGCATATTGAAGAATAATTTCCAAAAAGGAAAGTGTGGAGATTTGACCCCTAAAAATCCGCCTAGATACGCCCCTGTTGTAAGCAAGATAAGAGTGGGGTGGGATTATTAATTAAAATGTCACAATATGCCTTACCAGCCATAATTTCATCGAAATTTTCAAAGCACTTTGCCAAATCCATCCTCATAAATTCTCTTGTCGGTGAATTATCATAAATATCTTTATCGACACAAATATTTATGTTCATTGTCAATGTCATTACTATCGTATTGTCTATAAATCTCTCATCAAAAGCATTAATTTGATTATTTGCAAAATCGACATTCTTTAATTCCTTTAAATATCCAAATGAGTCTGAATTGATGACTTTAAGTTTATTGAAGGATAATGTGATGTAAGTCAAGTTCTTCAAGTCACTAAACACATTCACTGGAAGCACTTCAATTTCATTGAGATACAGTTCCAGGTATTGCAAATTTCCAAGACCCAAAAACCATTCATCTTTCAAAGTTTTGATTCTATTAAAGAACATGAACAAGTTCCGCAAATTTTTTAATGGCTTAAAAATTCCATTTGGAAGAGTTTCGATGTAGTTAGCACCTAAGTTCAAGGTATGAAGCTCCTGCTGAGCTGAAAATAAATTTTCAGGCATAACTGTCACTTTGTTCTTTGACAGTACTAAAAGTTTAAGCTGCAAATTTTGCTTAAATGAATCCACATGATACGATGTTATGTTGTTGCCATCAAGGTTCAGTTCCTGTACTTTTGTGCAATTTTTGAAAGAATCTTGTGTGACTTTATTGATGCCGACAGTAGGAAATAAAATTCTAACCAAATTTTTAAACTTTCCACAAATCTTTGAAGGAACTAAGGTCGTGTATGAGTCAGCAGTTGGGAATATTTCAATAACATACTCGTCTGTATATCCACTCAAATGAGTTCCATTAATTGTATTGAAATTATTAAGTCCATTTGGATTGTAGATTGTCAATTCACATCCATAGCTGACACCATGAATTAAAAGATAGTTGCAGCTTAATACTTGACTTTGGATTGTGACTATTTGTAGACTAAGAATCACAAAAATTAATGTCTTGACTTTATCCATTTCTGATCAACTGCTGTAAACAAAAGACTACTTAAGAATGACAATGTGGAACTGACTTTGTAATTTTAATGGAATTATCAGTCTGTTCATTTTGTTTGAATTAATAAAAGCAATAAAAAGATAAGATAGCTTTTTGCAAAAGAAGTTCAGTTATTGTCATTTATTGGAATAAATCCATCACCATTTTTATTGATTCTGGAGGTAATTGAGTTAATGATGGAAGATATGACTGACATTTAAGATCTTCATTTATGGAGGGGAATTCTCTTATTATTATTATTATTAGGTTTGGATGGCAACTTACTTACTTACTTCGATGATCAACTGTGATCCACGACTTCCTTCAGATGTCTCCCTGATTATCGCCAACTTTTACCTACCAATTGCCAATACCAACTGCAACACTGTCTCTATGGACAGCTTCCTTCGAGGAGTTCTTTGGTCTACTAAAAGCTCTTTTAACATCCAAAAAGTCTGATTTAAAGACCTTATTTATTGAAGCTTCTACAGGTTTTCTAATAACATGACCAGCCCTCCATCGGAGTCTGTTTACTGACTCTGAATAAAACACGGACAGCTTTTTTGAGGCCAACCATCACTTTCTTTGGACGCGAATACACAAACCAAGTTGATGTGACTAGAATCATCAAGGAAGCACTCATATACGACTAGACTTTCATTCGGATCGAACCTGATTCATTAGTATCGAAAGGAATATGCTCCATCCTCTACGCTATACCTGCTTTATCGATGCCTATAGATTTTTCGTTATTTTATTGAACCTAAAGCTGGAATGATTTAGCTGATTTAGCATGTTGCTTTTCTTACACGTCATTAATTCCCCTTCTTGGTTTCAAGTTCTTTGTCAGTTAGAGTATTGCCTACCTTCATAAGTTCTTAGCAAAAACTGCAATAAAATCAGCAATTACTTTAGAAATGTGTCATGTATAATTCTCGAATCAAACTTGATGATTGCAAATTAACTTTTATCTTTATGGCTTATTTTGAAGTTTTAACATTGTGATTTTTATGTTTTCCGTGGCGTATGACATTGCTTCGTAATCAATCAAAACGTATTAATGATAAGCAACTTAAACAAATGTTACGAACTGATTATGAATGTTGAATTTTATTGAGCAATTCACTTTGCAATTATTGGTTGGAAATTGTTATTGCGGAAATGCCTCACTTATTGCGTAAAGTGGAAAATGAGCTTGACTTCCTTTGCATGGATGGACATTGTATAGAAATTATGGACTCCTCCCAACTTTGGGATATTTTCCTCGGAAAACCTTAGAAAATTGAAGAATATTGTCTAAAAAGGGAAAGAGATGACCCCCTCCCCCTAGATACCCCCTTTAAGAATCTTAATATTCCTATAGATGGACATTATTTTTGAACAATCCTTTAATTCTTAGTACAACTTTGTGGAATATAATTAAATTAATTTTCTGGTGATGGCTTGATAATGGCTCATTAAATGACTTGAACAAACATTGATACAATTGATATAACTTTTTGATGATCAAACAGTATGACAGGCACATAATTCACGCAAAATTAAATTTCACTTTCTTTTTATGACAAGTTTATAAATTTTATTTCGAATTTTTAGATTATTTAATTAAAAAGTAGGAAATTCATAAGGAACACTACAATGACTACTTTGGCAATACTTATTCCAGTGGCACTATTAGGAGTTGTGGTTGGTAATTTTGTTGACGTGTAGGTCGATGAAATTGTTGATGGTTCTGTTGAAGTAATTATGGATGGATCTGTTGATTCACCAGTCGATGGTTCTGTTGAAGTAACTGTCGAAGGATCTGTTGGTGCACTAGTTGAAGGTTCTGTTGAAGTAACTGTCGAAGAATCTGTTGGTGCACTAGTTGAAGGTTCTGTTGTTGTAATCGTTGATGGTTCTATTGAAGTGATTGTCGATGGATCTGTTGGTGCACTAGTTGAAGGTTCTGTTGAAGTAACTTTCGAAGAATCTGTTGGTGCACTAGTTGAAGGTTCTGTTGTTGTAATCGTTGATGGTTCTATTGAAGTGATTGTCGATGGATCTGTTGGTGCACTAGTTGAAGGTTCTGCTGTTGTAATCGTCGATGGTTCTGTTGAAGTAACTGTGGATGGATCTGTTGATGCACCAGTTGAAGGTTCTGCTGTTGTAATCGTCGATGGTTCTGTTGAAGTAACTGTGGATGGATCTGTTGATGCACCAGTTGAAGGTTCTGCTGTTGTAATCGTTGATGGTTCTGTTGAAGTAACTGTGGATGGATCTGTTGATGCACCAGTTGAAGGTTCTGCTGTTGTAATCGTTGATGGTTCTGTTGAAGTAACTGTGGATGGATCTGTTGATGCACCAGTTGAAGGTTCTGCTGTTGTAATCGTTGATGGTTCTGTTGAAGTAACTGTGGATGGATCTGTTGATGCACCAGTTGAAGGTTCTGCTGTTGTAATCGTTGATGGTTCTGTTGAAGTAACTGGTGAAGGATCTGTTGGTGCACTTGTTGAAGGTTCTGCTGTTGTAATCGTTGATGGTTCTATTGAAGTAACTGGTGAAGGATCTGTTGGTGCACTTGTTGAAGGTTCTGCTGTTGTAATCGTTGATGGTTCAATTGAAGTAACTGGTGAAGGATCTGTTGGTGCACTTGTTGAAGGTTCTGCTGTTGTAATCGTTGATGGTTCTATTGAAGTAACTGGTGAAGGATCTGTTGGTGCACTTGTTGAAGGTTCTGCTGTTGTAATCGTTGATGGTTCTATTGAAGTAACTGGTGAAGGATCTGTTGGTGCACTTGTTGAAGGTTCTGCTGTTGTAATCGTTGATGGTTCTATTGAAGTAACTGGTGAAGGATCTGTTGGTGCACTTGTTGAAGGTTCTGCTGTTGTAATCGTTGATGGTTCTATTGAAGTAACTGGTGAAGGATCTGTTGGTGCACTTGTTGAAGGTTCTGCTGTTGTAATCGTTGATGGTTCTATTGAAGTAACTGGTGAAGGATCTGTTGGTGCACTTGTTGAAGGTTCTGCTGTTGTAATCGTTGATGGTTCTATTGAAGTAACTGGTGAAGGATCTGTTGGTGCACTTGTTGAAGGTTCTGCTGTTGTAATCGTTGATGGTTCTATTGAAGTGATTGTCGATGGATCTGTTGGTGCACTAGTTGAAGGTTCTGTTGAAGTAACTGTCGAAGAATCTGTTGGTGCACTTGTTGAAGGTTCTGCTGTTGTAATCGTTGATGGTTCTATTGAAGTAACTGGTGAAGGATCTGTTGGTGCACTAGTTGAAGGTTCTGTTGAAGTAACTGTCGAAGGATCTGTTGGTGCACTAGTTGAAGGTTCTGCTGTTGTAATCGTTGATGGTTCTGTTGAAGTAACTGGTGAAGGATCTGTTGGTGCACTTGTTGAAGGTTCTGTTGAAGTAACTGTCGAAGAATCTGTTGGTGCACTAGTTGAAGGTTCTGTTGTTGTAATCGTTGATGGTTCTATTGAAGTGATTGTCGATGGATCTGTTGGTGCACTAGTTGAAGGTTCTGCTGTTGTAATCGTCGATGGTTCTGTTGAAGTAACTGTGGATGGATCTGTTGATGCACCAGTTGAAGGTTCTGCTGTTGTAATCGTCGATGGTTCTGTTGAAGTAACTGTGGATGGATCTGTTGATGCACCAGTTGAAGGTTCTGCTGTTGTAATCGTTGATGGTTCTATTGAAGTAACTGGTGAAGGATCTGTTGGTGCACTTGTTGAAGGTTCTGCTGTTGTAATCGTTGATGGTTCTATTGAAGTAACTGGTGAAGGATCTGTTGGTGCACTTGTTGAAGGTTCTGCTGTTGTAATCGTTGATGGTTCTATTGAAGTAACTGGTGAAGGATCTGTTGGTGCACTTGTTGAAGGTTCTGCTGTTGTAATCGTTGATGGATTTGTTTGAGTCAGAGTCGATGTAATAATATCAATTATTGTCGAGGGTACAAAAGTTGTAGTGCCTATATATTACATAATGTAGATTAAGTTTAATCAATATTTAAAAAAAAATATTATATCTTACTTCTTAATATTTCATAATTTTCAAAGCATTCTTTTAAATCAAGCTTCATTGTGTCTCGTTCCACAGATTGGTCGGTGATATCTTTATTAGCACAAGCATTACCCGTCATAAGTAAAATTTTAATTCCAGTGTTATCAATAAATTGCTCATCGATTGCATAAATCCTATTATTCTGAAGATCCACATAATTTAAATTTGATAAATACCCAAATGATTTGGCATCTATAGTGCTTAATTCATTATTATTTAAATAAAGCCTCTGAAGTCTTGTTAGATTTCCAAATATGTCATCTGGTAAGTCTGTAATTTTGTTTGTACCAAGATACAATGAACTCATCTTAATCTGATTTGAAAATAATTTTTCTGGAAGTGATACTAGCTGATTTATGTCTAATTTCAATATATTAAGTTCCTCATTGTAACTAAATGCCAGTTCATCGATTACCGCAATTTTATTTATACTAAGCACAATTTTTGTAACAATTTTGCAATTTCTGAAGGAATCTGGTCCAATTTTCTCAATTCCAATATCAGAAAGTGTGATTGTTTTAGCATTTTTGAATTTTTTGCAAATTATAGACGGGATGTTAGTAGATTTAGATCCAGATACTGCTGAAATATCATTTACTTCACCATCAAAGTATGAAATTTCATGAGTTCCACTGATTCCTATAAAGTTATCAAATCCATCTGGATTATTGATCTCCAAATTGCACTTATAAATATCCTCATTTGCCTCATAATTACAATTTAAATTTTCTTGTCCCAAAATATTTTGGAAATTCACAATGAAAAAAATTAAGGCACAAATTTTAGTGTTCATATTGCTATTGATTCGCGATTACTACTAAATGAGTGTGCAAAAGTATCTTCTTATATACGCCAATTTTTTTAACGTATTTTTTTTTATCAGTGAATCCCACTTCATGCTCTGTATTACTTGATTTTGTGACTCACTGATCAAAGACAATCGTTTACTAATTAAGTGTATCTAAAGTATTGAATGTAAAGCTATTCTTTTATTTTTATTGGAATTATTTAGTGAGATATTACAAGATGATAGATGGAGATCCATTAGAGTCAAAATAGACCCCTGAATCCAACTAGATGGAAAATTTGAGATAAATTTTTGAGAAATTTCAATTATTATCCCAATTTGTTCATGCATGTCTGTATTTTCTAGTATTTCAATAAATGGCGTACTGATACCCGAACAAAACGAGAAGGCTTCTTCACTGAGCTTTTAAGACTTCACTGAGCGCCTAAGCTCATTTATTAACAAATTGCAGTGCCTCCAGCTCAAGAGGTTTGGCCCCTTTAAGCATTTTATTAAATATAACATTAAGTGAAAGGCATCTCCATGTGGCATCTAGGCTCTTATCAAATATACGTTTTCAAGCTCTGTGGAAACTGCATGGGGAATAATAGTGAAAATTGAATAAAAACCATTATTTAATAAGAATTTGAACCTAAACGTAAAGTGGATATTTGGATTTGCATCATGCTGTACTACATGTTGTCTAATTATGCACTTTTCAGGGTGCCGTTTTACCATCTGTGTCAACAACAAATCTCCTTATTTGTTAATGAAAAGCACATAGTGGGGCGGAGTAAAACGAGGCTCTAATCAATATAGGGTCAATCAGCCTAACAAGCCGGAGTTCTTAAATTCAAGACAAGAGACCCACAAAGAGAACTAGACGGAAACAAACAATGATGGTCAAGGCTTAATTTATAATATCTAACGGTTCAAACTTCAACTCATGTAATGTGCGAACGCTTCCAAGGCCGGGGGCGTTATCAACATTAGTTCTTGAATTTCGGCACAGCAAGTTCATTATTGCAGCTACCTAACATACTCACGACTCCTAAATAATACTTAAAGTACGATATGATATCAAAAGATATAAAATATAAAATAAATTGCAAATAACTTTTTTTTATTACTGACTGATTTGCAAATTTCGGCCATAACTTTTAGTGTATTCATATCTTTTTTCGACACGTGGCTAGAACTGTTTTTAGGGAAATTGTGATTACAGCAAATATTAACTCAGTTTTAATGGTGAAATTAAATTTCAACGAAAACAATTCAGCATGTTGAAATTCATTTTGATTGCTTTGAATAGCGTAATCAATAGATAAGTAGTTTGAAGTGCAGTCGGAAGTTATTTACAATTTTTCTAATTTTTCTTAAAAATTTATAATTTAATAGGGTATTTCCAATTTCCAATAGCAATGATTCATTTACAATACTTCTTTCAATACAATATTCATAAAAAGTACGTAAATAATGACAACTTTTCCTATCATAATTCCACATGCCGCAGCAGGGGTTGTATCTTCCGTTGTATAATCTGTAGTGGTTTCACCTGTTGTTGTTTCAGTAGTATCGCCAGTTGTAGTTTCGGTTGTTTCAGTAGTCGTGCTGTCTGTGGTGATTGTATTGCCTGAAAGATAAGTTTTTAATATTTTATTGTATGAAGTATTGATGGGGTACGGGAAGTAATGTAGTATTAGAAGACTTAAAAGACACGCTTGCTGGATATGCCTCTGTATAAAAAGCTTTACAAAGTTTACTTGGAATTCACCTAGAAGACCCAAGACCAGTGTGACTCTGAGCCCAAACTATATTCGAAGGAATCAGGCTTCAAGCTGTGATGTGTCCTTTCCGGGACGTAATTACATTCTATGGTATATAAAATACCTGTTATTATAGCCCAATAGCTAAATATTCCTAAGGAGAAAGGATATTTGCTAGAGATTTTCTAATTAGACATTTTAATCAGAAATCAGAAGTATGCTCAGAAAGGCTTGATCCAGAAAGATTGTCCCCAAATCGATGTAACTCTGGTTTGGAGGCAGATTTAAGAAAGGTCGATGATTCCCAAAATCAATAAATCCCCAATTCTTACCAGTACTAATCTCAAAGTTGTTAAAGCAATCTTGCAAACCTCCTTTCTCTTCTAAGTTCAAGAAATTTTCATCTGCGCAGTTATTCGAATTCATCATCAAAGACGTTAAAGCTACTGCATTGTCAATAAACCTTTTATCAAAGGCATCAATGTTGTTGTGCTGAAGATCCATAAATGTTAATTGTGACAAATCACCAAATGATTCTGAGCTTATGCTGGATAGTCTGTTGAATCCAAGATTGATGGATAATAATAAGGTAATTGGTGCAAAAATGCCACTTGGAAGTTCCAAAATTCTGTTTGATGTCAAGTATAAAGTTTGTAAATTTCCAAGGTTTGCGAACCAATCAGTTTGAAGCTCCTCAATTGAGTTACTACTTAAATCCAGAGAAGTTAATGCTGTTAATGAGTCAAAGATTGCAGCAGGTAAAGTCGACAGTTGGTTTTGAGATAAATTAATTTTTTCTAGTTCCGTATTTTGGCTAAATGCTGTTTCGTCAATTTCAGTGATTGCATTTTCTTTGATGGATATACTTTTAGCGACTAAACAGTTCTTAAATGAATTTTCACCAACTCTTTCTATGCCCATACCGACGTAGGTTAGTGTCTTAATATTTGAAAATCGTTCACAAATCACTGATGGGATATTTGTGGTTGTTGATCCTGATACTCCAGATACTTCTTGAACAGTCGTGTCATACTTGCCAGACAAATGATTTCCACCGAATACTGCAAACGTATCTGATCCAGTTGGATTGTTGATTAACAAATTACATGCATAAGTATCTCCAGTTGTCTTAAAGGTACAACTTATCGACCTTTGTCCAAAAATAATTTTGAAATTTCCGAATAGGAAAATTAAGGCACAAACTTTTGAATTCATTTCACTGTTACCGCGCAATCACTTCTGAAGTAGAATAGGCAAATGACTGCTTATATATCCAATCTAATTATGAATTATAACCTTTATCATTATTTGGGAAGAAAATAATTTTTTTGGCGGTGAATAAGACCTAATCAGCGAATTTTAATAATGCCTAATTTATTCATAAACTTTGCATACTCAAATGTTATCTAGAAATAAATCAAAATGCATGGTAGTAAAGTCATATAAACATATTTAAATTTGATTAAGCATTCAGTACTTTATTTGAGTAATTTTAATAAGTTTAAATTAGAATTTGTCAGAATATACTGCTGCACTCATGAATAACTTGTGAAAAACTCTTTCAATCTAGTTAAGGCTGGTTCACTTTATTATAAACTAAAGATATGAACAGTGTAGTCTTAATAATTTTCGAGATATTTAAAAAAAAACTGAAAAGGATGATCCAAAATCGATCGATAGAGTCTACTTAAATACTTACTGGAACCATGCTCCGATATGGAACCTATGCTACTACAAACGGCTTTCAATCTGACATTTTTGCTGTTCTTATCACAAAGTTAACACAATTTATCCATTTTGGCATCTAACTGGCATTCTTTAAGAATCATCCTACGCCATGTGGTTTTCTAGAGCTTCAGGACGTCTTGTCCAATGTGGATTTCATCCTAGGGTACTAAAAAAAACGTATGTTTCTTACCCAACATTGATACTTTCTGCTGTATTGTGTTTTTAAAGTATGTTACCTATCCTCGCATGACTATCCGATAGGTATGCATAGATCAAATTCTTCACTGCGATTGATGATCTGTTGTACTATCAGGCTTTGGAATACTTTAATATACAAACTTACTAAATTATTTCAAAGGCCGTATAAATCAACTGCAATTCATGACCTCGCTCTGACGTTGCCTAAAGCTGGTTCTGTTGCATAATAATCGAATTACAAAGAGAGAATTCTGATTACGAAGCCATGTTGCAGCATCATAGGATTACAAAATTTTATATAACTGTAATCTTTGCAGTGCTTACACACGCCGAAATGTATTTTTTTTTGTTTGAATTATTTTAATTGTTGTAAGCATAAGTTCCACAAAGAAACCATTAGAATGCCTTCCTAGTTTTCTATAGTAACTTTATCCAGTTTAATTACAATGTTTCCTGAAACTATTTATGAGCTTAACTAAATATGGTAAAGTTTGCAAATAGATTAGTTTAATTATTCAACACTTTTATTATACATATGTATTTCCTCCAAAGTATCATGATAATAAATTTTAACAAAATAATCCAAATAGTAACTAATATCCGTGCCCTAACTTTTTCCAGTTCCGTTCAACTTTTAATAAAAATATCCTAATCTAGCAGAATTCTCATAGACAATCCAACAATTAAAATAATTTTTCCAATCATAATTCCACTTGCTGAATCTGGTGTTGTTTCCTCGGTTACTTCTTCTGTGGTGGTGTCTTCGGTAGTTTCTGAAGTAGTTTCTTCGGTTGTTAATTCAGTGGTTTCACCAGTTGTAGTCTCGGTTGTAGTTTCGGTTGTTTCTGTCGATTCGTATGTTGTGGTTGTGTCTGTTGTAGTCACTAATATAAAAAAGACATTGCATCAGCTTGTATATCTGATTATTTGCTCGTACTTACCAACAATATTGTTGAAATTTTCAAAGCACGTAGCCAATTCCTGCTTCATTGATCCTCGTTCTGGTGTAGAGTCGATAAAATCATCACTTGCACATTCATTGTCATCCATTGAAAGGTTTGTTATGCCTGTATTATCTATTAACTTTTCATCAACTGCAGTGATGACGTTGCCTTTTACATCAAGTAGTGTTAATCTTGGCAATTCTCCAAATGATTCTGAGCTTAAAACTTCAATCTTATTCCTACCGAGGTTTATGTTACCTAAAGATGTAAGAGATGCAAAAACACCAGTTGGAAGTTCCTTAATTTGATTGCTATTCAAGTACAAAACTTGCAAGCTTGCTAGATTCGCAAACCATTCGGTTGCAAGTGTTTCAATTAGATTGTAGCTTATATCAAGTTGTCTTAAAGCTCCTAATGTCTCAAAGACATTAGTTGGCAGTGACGATATACGATTTTGTGCTAAAGATAGCCTCTGTAGCTCTCCATTCTTGCTGAAAGCTAGTTCATCAATCGTTGATATTTCATTGTCACTAAGGTTGATTTGCTTAACAAGTCTGCAACTTTTAAAGGCACTTCTGTCAATATTCTCAAGTCCAATTCCAATGTAGGTAGTTTTTCCAATATTTGCGAACTTTGCACAAATCACTGATGGTACAGTCACTGAATTCGACAGCGGTGTAGCGATGATTTCTATGACATCTGAATCTGTCCTTCCAGCAACATGCTCTCCTTCAATATCGGTAAAAAATCCAGTTCCAGTATTTGAAACTGTCAAACTACAAAGGTAGGAACTTCCATAGTCACACTTCAAAAGATCTTGTTGTCCAAAAATAATTTGGATACATCCGAACAGGAATATTAAGGAACAAATTTTTGAACACATTATACTTTTAATACGCAAGCACTTCTGAGGAGAAGTATGCAAATTTCTTGTTTTATACCCAATCTAATTATGAATTATTTCTTTTATCATTATTTGGAAGGAATACATCAATTTGGCGGTAAATGGAGTCCTAATCAGTGACAATAATTACAATATTATAATTTGCGATAATGAGCAACTGGCATTGAGAGACATTATTTCATTCCGTTGTCTCTGTGCGATTTGCATGCAATAATTCAACAGTAAAGAAGAAGAAAAATTTGACAATTTATAAAAAATGTATGATAATATCCATAACTGCTGAAATCATTTTATAGCATGTGGGGTCTTTTTAGTAAGCAAATATTTAAATAAACTTGATAACAAAATTTAAAGTGACAATAAACTGCAACATGTATGTATGTGAGTTAATTGTCTTTATTTATAGAAATTAAGTGTAGGTTTTTGGAATTTTGCACTGATTAGAAGTCATGACGTGACAAAATTAAGGCCGTAGATGTGACCCGATTAACATAAGCTGGTTAATTGATTCAATATTTGGTCCCAGGCAGGAGTTAGTCTGGCTACGTTTAATTCAAAGATCAATATAATGTTTCTTAAAATTCATACTTACTTGCTTACTTTATTGGCCGTACAGATTAATTTTAATCCATGACCTCCCTTAGTTTTAGTCTGAAGCTTGTTCTGTCGCGGTAAAATTCATACAGCGCGGAAAAATTTGGGTCATCTGTACTATTTGATGTTTGACTGATAGAGGCTCACGATGTCTCATCTTTGCAGGCAAAGAGCATGCTTTTAAAAGTAGAGGAACCTTAGAGCAACGCTCACGAGCTGCTCATCTAGTTAAGGCAATCAAGCACTGGAAAGCATGACCTTTGCCTGTTTGGGTCAACTTTGGTGGAAAATATCCTCAAGATTGTCACCTGCGAAACAAGATCAACCTGACATGATAAGAATTATACAGCCTAAATCATTGGTGGATAATCTTTTTGTTACAAGGCACAACACATGGTCTTGGTTATAGCCATGATATTGCCAACTTGACATTCCAAATAATGATTGTGTCCCTGAATTAGATACTGACAAATGAAACTAGTTTTAAAATCTAGTCATTAAATCATAAATTAATTTTCAGTTTCATTTCAAAATGATCTTAATTTATTTATTAACCTTAAACTCTTTTGATTCTATAAAACAACAACAAACTATATCACGTACACCAGGTACAAAGCACAATAATGTCAATAACAGCAATGACAACAATACAAGCAGCAATATCCACATCCACCCATCAAAGTCTTTAGGGACTGTCTTAATCAATGCCTCATAATTTGCAAAGCACTTCTTTAATTCATTCTTCATTGTCGTACGACTCGGTGTCAAGACAGTCAAGTTTTGATTAGAACATATATTCTTGCTCATTAATAATGTAGTAACTCCTGTATTGTCGATGAATTTTTCATCAATTGCTTCAATTTTGTTTTCTTCTAGATTTACTTTGGTCAATTTTGGTAAATTTCCAAATGAGCTGGACTTTATGACATTGAGTCTATTGCTGCTTAGATTGATATGAGTTAGAGATTTTAATCGAGTGAATACATCTGCTGGAAGGGCTTCAATAGTATTGACATCTAAGAATAGTTGCTGTAAACTAACCAGTTCCCGGAACCAATCATTTCTCAGACTTGACAGTTGATTCCTACTAAGGTCCAATTCTGTTAGATTTTTCAGTGATCTGAATATTCTATTTGGCATGTCTGTTATGTAATTGCTGATTAAATTCAATGAAATCAGGTCCACTTGACTTTCAAATAGCTTTTCAGGAAGATCTGTAAGCTGATTTTGACCTAAATTTAGAGTTTTAAGTTTCAAATTTTCACTAAACGCTGATTCATGTATTGAAGTTATTGCATTGTTGAATAGTATAATCCTGTCTAAATGTTCACAAGACTTGAATGACTCTTCTCCAATTTCCTGAATTCCATTTGAGTATGAAATTTTCTGAAGATTCTTAAATGTGTCACAGATTATTTTTGGAATATTTACTGTTCTGGATGTTTCTGTAGCATAAATACTGACAACATCCAAATTGTTAAATCCAGTAAAGTGCGTTCCTTGTATTTCCGTAAAGTTGTCAAATCCATTTGGATTAAAAATTGTCAATGCACAAATGTATGAATCTACTTGATAAAAATATTCACATTCTAAAACTTCAACTGCTGCTGAAGAACTTGACCAATTTCCTGAATTCCATTTGTGTATGAAATTTTCTAATTCTTAATAAAATTATTTTGGAATAGCACAAAATACTGACAACATTTTAAATCCAGTCCATTTCCGATCTTGACTAGTACACTATCTATTCTGATGGATAAATCAAGAAATATATTGTTTTTTCGTTTTGGACTTTTTTAAAGCATTTTATCGGAGATTTATTGTGTTTTTGAGATAGTTAACGTGAGTAATACGTGATGGTCTGTTAGCATGATTTTCTGAGAGTTGGTATATTTGCTGCTTATGTGGCTAAGATCCATATGATATTTTAGCAAATTTTTCTTATTTTGTACTTTTCTAATTTCAAGCTTGATCGACATGTACAAATCAAATTTTGTCCATAGAATGAGTTGCTAAATGGACCGTTTGCTTATTACTAGGAAGAGCATCACAAAAGAGTCATCAGGTCGACGCTACATCACTATGCTGCTAGATAACGTGAGAATAACCACCTTAACATATATTCAAGCATACAAGCATACGCTTAATGAGTACCTTACGACCTCAATGATGCCACTTGTGTGTTAGGGCTGATAGCTAGGAGCGGCTAATTTCAGTCCATAAAATCAAATAAGGTTTTCGGTTTTCATTGATCACCACCTGACAAACAATTGATAATTACTTCGAAATCTTTGCTAAGTGAACGACACCTATTCACTAAAAACTAACGTGCTTCAAAAATTTCATACTTGTGCACACATTTTTTACTGACGTAATTTTTCGATAACATCAAAACTTGATCAAAACGTATAATCTTTATTATGTCCATCGATTATCAATGAAACTTATCAATTTATGGCTTTATTCGATAAATACTCGTAAGACGTAAACTCATACTTGTACATTCTAACATAGAATGTAGACATAATATAGCTCTAACAGACAAAAAGACCGTTTGTAGGTACCATGTTGGCCTTTTTGTACCATGACTGTATGCCCCTATTAGGGTAAGATTCACTTTGACCTGGATTCAGATTTTAGCAAGATTTTTGATCTATAAACCTAAAATTTGTGCTATTTGGATATGATTTTAAAATATTAGACTGTATATTCATTACCATAAATTTGTATGCAAATCACATAGCAACTTCTTGCCAGGAATAAAAATGACATACGAGTACATAATAATACACCTTAAATCAACATCCTTCATCATTTTCCAAAAAATCCCCCAACCTATAAAATCGAAGTAAGGGGAAGGTGACAATAAAGAAAAATAAGAAGGAAAAAATTTCGCGATAAAAATAAGTAGCGAACAGAATCAAATTATTCCGCATATCAATGTTGAATGAATCTACGCCTTGAAGGCACACACGGCATATTATTCTCCCCGCAAATATTATTTTTTCTCCTTATTTGTAAGCATATTTAACTCAAAATTTAATCCAAATAGATTTGTATATCAAGAACTGGATGTTTACATCGATTTTGAGTTTATTATGATAATAAGGCTGTTTTCAGGAAGCAGATTTGAAAATAATTCTCAAAAATCTAAAGGAACATGATATGTTTGGCATCAATTTTCACTTACAACGAAAGGATTTATTTATGTTGTTGAGTCTTTTTGATTCTGTTTACTTGGTTAAGTCTTGTTATCAGTTTAAATTGAAAAGATTCTCGTGAAAATGACAGGAACAAGAATATTTTGTTATATTTCTGGAAAAATGGAATGAGTGTAACCAGAAACTTTTTGTTGATCCATAATAATTGTGTTATTGTTTCTTTGATGCTATTGATTGAGGCTCAGATACGTCCTTAGCAGAGTTTAGGGGACCTTTTTTGAACAAAATTCATTAACTTGCACATTTAAACACCTTAAATTGGGGTTTTATGCAAAAACTGTTGGATTTCTCTTCGACTGTCATCCAGCTTAAAACCTGCCTCTTTGTCCTTCTTTTAGCCTGAGTGACATATTATGACGATGACGTGCTGTCGAAATATCGTCAGATGTGAACCGAATGGACAACTTGACATAAAGTTTAATTAACGGAACATTCCGTAAAATATGTCATTAGTCGACTGTAGGTCTAAATATTAACTAGACATTAAGTCAAGTTGTTCACTCTAGCTGACCATTTAACCATCGTCACGAATGCTTTAACAATATCATTGCCATGATGTCGCTCGATTAGATTTTGGAGATTCATTGTCCATTAAAAAAGGTCTTCAAGTCAAAATTTGTTGATGGCAAAAGAGCACGAGAAGAACTCATGTAGAGAAGCAGTTGAGAGAAAGTATTGCATTTGGCATTGATAATTGGCAGACGGTAGATATCTATTAGCTTTAGGGGATGTCAAAGGGAGGTCATGGATCTCAATTGATTTTTACGGCCTTCTAATCAAGTTAGCAAGTAAAACCCATTGCCAGAAAACCTTCCCACAAGATTAAACATTACGCAATGTCACTTTTATTGATATAAATTATTTAAAAAACATTATATTTTACATCTTGACTACCACAAGACGTCATCAAATAAATAATCTCAAACAAGGTAAAATATAAATTATCCCCAAAACGACAGTCAAGAAAAATTTATCATTTTCATACCAAACTTTTATTTCTCAATTTTTTGTTCCACAACATAAATATATGTTCAAAGTCGCACATTTATTTGATTCATTCGAATGCATAAAAGTTTCAATGAAATTTATTTCTTTTGTGTCATTTGTTAAATTACAAATTGTTCATGAAACTGAACAGAACAGACATTTTTTTTGAGAAAGTGAAAAAGTTTGTAAAAATGGAATTGAAGCTGGGATTGGGAATTTTTGAGAGGTGATCAATGTTTCTGCCAAAATAGCTTTGATTCCTTACTTCCCTAATCGAACAAATCGACTGTGATGCATGGTTTCTTATAAATGTAGTCTTAAGCTTGATTTTTGACCACAAAGAGCTACCCAATTACTAATACTAAGTGCTAAAGTATCTTTATCAACAGCCACCATCAGTTTGTATTACTTGTTACTTATTAACTCGATAGAAACACATAAGCATAATCGCAGGTTTAGCAGCTACCTTCCTGACTTGAAGACCTTCGTCGACCGGATTATTTGCTGTCTTTTAAGTACTGCTAACATTCAACTTCAACCCTGAAAGTTTGATTGCCTTGAAATAATTCTTTTATTGCTTCTAACGATTCTCGCATCAACTTTTTATTCAATTAAACTTTTTTAACATTTATTCAAAGTACTTTCAACTGTAGAGAGATTCAATTCAAGGAAAAAGAGTAAAAGCAACATTTTAACGATTTATCGTTTGGCAACAGAGTTAGAATTAAGGTTATAGAGCAGCCAGGGTTGTTGCACTCGAGGTAAAATTAGCAGATTGTACAAAACCGAGACTTTAATCATTCTCCAATTAGTAAGGCACTCAAATTTGTATATCGATCAAATTCAATATGTGAGATATATAGCTGAAAGAGTTGGAGTGATGAATTGTCATCAGTGGCCTAAATGTTAGAGCGTTGGTCTTAAGTGTTAAATGTCTTGGATACAATCTCAAGTCATGTCGAATTTTCGAAGCTTTTTCCAGTTTGCTATTCGAGTGGCACAAGTCTGACCCTTGTACTGGGTGCAGTTTTGAGATATTTAAGACAAAATGTGTATCCACCAGGGTATCATAATATGATCAAAAATGAGTAATAATTATGTCTAAAAGCTCTAGATTTCGATTATAATAGCTTGGCGGAAACGACTTCAAATGATTGAAAATTTTCAAGTTTTCCTACATACACAAAACATCACTCTGGCTGTAAATTTATCACCATTCATCTATTCTTCTTCTGTTTCTGCTCTCATTCTCTAGAATCGAATGTGACTGAATAAAGGAATTGGTTATTTATTTCACTTACGTTTGACTAAAGCATTGGATTATAGATGTGATGATATTTTACGAACATGTTGCTAAGCTCGGTTAGAAGCTTTTAAAAACGTGATGGAATTAAGGGTTGATTTGTTATTCAATTGGTCTGTGACCAGGAAGAAGGATATTGGATTATTTAGGGATTTTTTGCTGCATTTTCTCATGCTGCTTCCATTTTGAAATTATGCATTAAATTTTAAATATCCAGAATATTCCAAGCATACCAAAAATTGCAATATTTAATGCATTCCTTCAACTTCCATTTCTTCCATTCCAGCACAGCCAGTAAGCACAATTCCCTTAAAGAAACGATTATTCTTACATTTCACAGCCATTAAAAATTATAACATTGTGACATAAAACTAATTTAATGTACCCTAATGGGCACTCCATTTGTGTATATCATCAGGCATTGCCATTACAAATGCATTTACTGCATTCTGTTGCATCCATAAGACGATGAACAAAAGAAAATCTACAATAGAATAATTTCATAATTTATACTTCTGCTGTGTTAAAGTGAAATTTATGGGAAATAAAAAGAAATGAAAAGAAAACTTCAATGTGAATGGAACTGAAAAAGTTTTGATGTCGCGGGAGCTTTATTAAGTCATTTTTTCGTGGTGGATTCAAAATTAAATTGTAATTAATTATTGCTATAATTTTCTCATTTGAAGTTTTGTCATTTTTATTGAGTTGTTCATGTCAAAAAGCCAAGGGATTGGAACATAGTAAGTATAGTTAAGCATACTTACTTACTTACTGCAGTCATGTTCCTATGTGGAGCTTAGGTTACAACAAAAGGCTTTCCATCTGACTCTGTTGCTGGCTCAGTCACCTAGTTTGTACAAATTCTCTGTCCGCGCGTTGAGCTGACATTCTTTCATTACTGTTCTGCGCCAAGTAGCTTTTGAAGCTCCTGGTCGCCTTTTTCCTTTGTGTAACAAACTTGTGTTTCTGTCCTAGCAATGACATTTTTCTTCCGAAGCGTATGCCCCTTCCAGCCGTACTTCCTCATATGTATCTCCTTGTTGCATAGTATAGCAATTACATACTTTACTGGTAGTACAGGTCAATTGTGATCCACGACTTCCCATCTATATCATCTGAAGCTGACTATATTGCTCTTGATACTTGCTAATACAAAGTGCTACACTGTCTCAATTAACAGTCTCCTTCCAAAAATTCATTGGTCGCCCTTGTGCTCTTTTGCCAACTAAAATATCAGACAGAGCACATCCATAATATTTGGAAAGAATTACACATATTTGCACCAGTACAATTAACATGTTCCGATCAATACAATAATATTTTATCCGGAACTAAACATATTATCAAGCTAAAACTGGAAAGCTGCATGTGAGCTTCACCCGCATGATATAAATTGATTTGAGACCATGAAGTTACTGTCGTTTAAACTCATTTCCGTCTTCAATTATATCATGTAGTGCTGAAAAGTGCAGCGCTTTTCTTTTCCGTCAACATTTTCTAGGTTATTCTTGTAAAATAGATATCGAACTTATTTGGGGGGATTTAATTCCGACAATTGTGATTTGGGCGATTAGTAGGCAGTATGTCTTGTAAGAAAACTTAATAATTCATGGCAAATGTACAAATATCAGGTTTTTTAGCAGGCATACGATCGACTAGCCGCTACATGTTTCACTAAAGTAACACAAGTCTGCTGTATGATGACCATTTATTCATACCAGTGTTGTCCAAACGACGTGGCATCCCTTGGTAATAAGTCTCGATTGTAGTCATACAATGGGATCACATCAGGTTTTATGTGCCACGGCACACAGCTTGAACAACACTGATTTATACCATTGAGATATACCATAACTTAGTTATGTACCGAACCACCGACCCCCCACAACCCCCATTTATCTTCAATGAAACTGAAGCAATTTAAGTTAGCAACATGACATCAATATTGTATGGTTGAGATCTTATTATTTATAGCTTTCTTTTCTCAACTTTTCTTTTAACAATTCTCACTGGATGATACATCCATACACTGTACAATTATTGCAATTGAACTTTTCCAACATTTTTTTTATTACTTATTTCTATTTTCCTGACATCTTCTTTTTCTGCATTGATGTTTTCATATCTCAAGTGCTTTTATTTATATCTTGAATTATTGAGATTAAGGAGAAACTAATTGCAACAATGTCAAGATGATTGTGATGTGAATTGGATGGTATAAAGAAGTTGGATGGAAAAGTTTTATATCCATTAAGATGTTGCTTTATAAAACATTAACTTGAGAATTGTAGTTCCTGCAATTTATAAAATTGAAATAATATTGAGTTTATTGAAGAAGGAATTACTTGATGGATTGTGGGATCATTAACTTATTACGTGACTACCTTCTCTGAAAGGTGAATAAAGCAATTCAAAACCCTCCCCTTTCCCTGTCTAAGAGCCTTAGGGCCCTATGTGGATGGAAAAACCCCTTTAGCTATTCAGATCATTGAGATCCAGCGCTGCGCTAGGGCATTTCACGGCTACTGATTGTTTAACGAGTGAGGATGCGCCAGACCACTGCACTCTATAGATCTACAGTTCAAAGTGAGATCAGAATCATTCTTTGATGACGTTTATTGTCTTAAGCCTACACGAAGGCTGTGGCCCGCGTTTCCACTGGATATGATACGAAAAAGGACATTTGAAAAAGATTCCCCTGCTGAGTGTCGAACCCTCGAAATAATTAGGTATATCCATTTCAATGTGAATGGATTTTTGCTATATTTAAGTAAGGATATGTTGCGGATAGCTATGATCCTAGATAATTCAGTGCTTAATATAACTATATGCTACAATTCGATACAATCAATAATTAAAAGCCTTCATTGGGACTTGTTGATTAGGCATTGTATCCATTTCTATTTTTGAAATAATTTCAAGAGCGAGGAACTGGATATCAAGAGAAAATCAATGACATTTTTCATCTGCAATTTCCAAATTTAAACTCTCGAATTTCAGTCTATCCAAAAAAAAATGAAGTCAAATTAAAAATTTCCACTGCAATCAGACGAGGAAATGACTCATGATACAATTTTCAATTTTATTGACAACTTGCAATTCAATTACGGCACAATTTATCAGCACGATCCTCGAACCTGACATAAAATCAACTTAAATTAATTTCGTTTATCACAATTTTGCCAATTTCTCGTCTCTTTTTTGAATATAGGTGTAATCTTTCATGATGACAGCAATGAATCAGAAATTGCATTTCGTTATGCAATTAAGCGTATCAACATGTACGAGTCGGGCTTTGAATTGGAGCCATTAATACGATATGCTTCCACGTATGACAGCTTTAAGACTGAACGGATTGGTAAGTGAAGTAGATTTGTGGGTTAATTGGGTGTGACGGGTAGTACTTTTGTGTTGGATGTGACAATTAGGGGTCGTTCATGTGTTATGTTAAGTGTGGGAGTGGGGGGAGGAGGGGGTCAGGGCTAATGGGTTGAAAAAGAATTAAATCTGCAACTCAGTGGTAGACGACCTATGTTCTGCCAATTTTTCAGAAATATCATGAACCGCATGCCATGTTTGGTATCGGTCGTGTCTTACTACTAGGGTGAGCCACAGCACAGACACCACAACATGCACAGGGTACCTTACCATAAAAAAGGTTGGCTACCACTGCTGTAAAGTAAAAAATGAACGATCCCTGATAATTATGCGATAAAAATTAAATGGAAGTCCAACAACATAACATACTCATGGACGTCACTTATGAACGTTCCCCACATGCATGACTAATTGAATCCTGTTAATGAACCAGCAATTTGTGTAAATTTTTTTATCCCCTCATCCAAAAAAAAGGTCGAACCTTATTTATGCTAAAAGTGCATAAATCACTCAATTATATCAACTCACATATCCCCACCCATTTCATGCACAATACCAATTAGTCTATGACACAAGATTATTCATACTTTGCATAAATCTCTCCCCCCACTCAATCAGTTTGTGAATTAATCAATGAAGGTGTGGCAGCAATATTTGGGCCAGGAACGACTGAAACATCTGGCATTGCATCATCTGTATGTAATACAGTCGAGGTTCCACACATCATAACACATTGGGAACGTGAAAAAATTGGAATGACTAATGAGGATTCGAGTCCATTTACATTAAATCTTTATCCAGACACTAATGTGTTGTCGCGTGCATATGCTGATCTGTTGATTGATTATACTTGGAAGAGTTACACGATTATTTATGAAGATGATGACTCATTGATAAGACTTAAGGATATTCTGCAGATTCACGATCCACAAAGCTCACCCGTCACTGTACGGTAAGACTTTTTCATTCATATCATTTAAATTGAATCTCTAATACATTATATAAATAGACAACTGGGTGATGGACCGGATTATCGACCTCTCCTCAAGCAAATTCAAACGTCAGGCGAAAGTCATATAATCCTCGATGTCTCAAATTTAGATAAAATAATCACTTTATTACGTCAAGCGTCAGAAGTTAAAATGATGGAAGAATATCAGAGCTATATTATTACATCCCTTGACACTCATACTCTGGATTTTGAGGAATTGAAATTTATGCGAGCTAATATTACTGCGATGCGTCTCATCGACCCCTCTAGTTTTGATCTTATGAACGGTATGGATTATCATTTATTTTTACCTTATTTCTATTCTTGGTAGATGTAGTAAGTCTGAGCTGTACTTTAAGGAAATTTAAACATTTTAGTCAGTCAGAAGCAACAATGTCTGATTATTCAGATTAAATTGAAATTCTACTCCAGTGGTTGGCAACCTGTGTGTTGCGACACACTTGTGTCGTGTTTTGAAATGCCGTGAATCGTATGTCATGTGCGATTTCATTCGAGGATTACTACCAAGATGTGCAGCAGTGGTGGACAACCTATGTGCCGCGGCACACTAGTATTGTGTTTTGAAATGCCGTATTTCGTATGCAATTTCATTCGAAGACCACCAAGATGTGCCTCAAAAGATAAAAGGTTGCCCACCACTGCCTCTACCCCAGCAACAGTTCAGAAAAAAATTTAAAAAAAAAATCAATATCGATTCCTTTTTCATTCATTTACAGCAATTCATGATTGGGAGCTCGGCGAGCGTCAATTTCAGAGGATGTATCGAATAGCACCGGAGAGTGTGAAAACAGAAACTGCCTTATATCATGGTAATGTAATCAATCATCTCATTTTACATTGTATATTCATGCTTTCATTCATTGCTCCTTTCTCACTTTCATTCATGCAGCAGGAATGATTGCATGCTTGATTTTATTTTTTTTTTCATCTTCAGGAAATTGACTCTGAGGGATTATTAAGAATAATGATACATTATTTATTATATTAATTATGAATAAGATGATTATTTGCAGAGTAATGATTATATAATTAGAGAATGGATTGGATAATTAAGTATGGGAACTAAATATGTTTTGTGGATTGATTGGGAAGAGATGAATGTTATTAGGATTACGACTGACTAGATGATTATCAAATTTAGTAGTAATATAATGCTTTAAAATGAATTTTTAGTGAATTTTGCAAGAAAATCGATAAAAATTGTTGAATCAGACATCGTAGGGAGCTTTAATAAGGGTTGTTGAATCAGTTCTTTTGTGTTGTTGAAGCATTATAATCAAAAATCTTGAAATCATTCCTAAAAGCTATATTTAATCATTTTAAATTTCCTTCAAATTTTATATGTCAACAAACGTGAAGTTGGTTGCGAATAGAATTCAAATTTCGAAAAATCGTTAAAAATTATAAAATTAACAGGATTTAATTGGTATTCAATGATTTAATTCGCTGCAGTAAAAAAGCGCTTTATAGCTCAATAGCTCGGAATTCCATCAAATAACAATTCATCACATTTTACAATAAAATAATTATTTTCACTAGAATTTCCCCCAAAAAACTAAGAAGCACAAAATCCCATTTTAAAAGAATTTGTAATCAAATTGTAATCTCATTCTCCATCCTGCTTTTTCCCGTCTTTTTTGTGTATCATTTATTATTTTCCCTAATTCACTTATCTTCATAGCAAAATGAACCATATGTTGTATTAAAATCCATTCTTCCTTTAAAACTGTGTGTTTATATTGTATTTTTCAACTCAGTAAACTTAGAATTTTTATATTTATTTATATTTCTCTGTGTGTATTTTTCTCATTTATTTGGGGGGTGACGTACTGATATAGATGCTGTAAGATTATTTGCAGCAGCTGTTCGTGAGCTTGATGCGACTGAAGAGATTGAAACAGAAAAGATAGATTGTAAGCATCCACAGCAATGGGAACATGGAAAGAGGATTGCTGAATACATGAGACTTGTAAGTTCCAAATCCTACTCAGGAGGGGCTTTTGATTTTATGTTGGGGATACAGTTTGGGAAATTGTATTTTTCGCTACACGAGCAGCACAGTGGACGGCGACGCTTCCTAGCGTCAGGGTGTCGTAATGAACAAGCTGTGCTGTTCGGGTAAATTTTGGGAAGATTCTGTCATTGACATGACTTTTCCTAAGAGCTTAAAATATTGTCACTAATGTCTATTCAATTCCACATCCCACAACACAGCGTACAGACACCGGAATCACTGGCAGAATAGTTTTTAATGACGAAGGAAAGCGTTCACACTTTCAATTGGAAATAACTGAATTATCAAAAGATGGTTTTAAGAAAATTGGCACGTGGGATCCGGAACATCAAGTAAACTACACGCGAACACTCGGTGAAGCCTACGAGCAGGTTATTGAGGCGTTACAAAACAAAACATTTATCGTGGTGTCACGAATCGCTGCACCGTTTTTAGATTATAGGTAAGTGTCTACAATATTTCACATCTTTTATAATGGCACCACATTGTTCCGTTGTGTCATGACAACTCATCATACATTCCGTTTCATGTGGAGCTGCTGGGATGGGTTGGGGAAGAACAAACTGTGTATTGTAAATTGATGAATATAAGTCGAAAGCATCAATCAGAATCATGTCGTGTCACAGCGTTGAGGATGTAATCTGATCAACGTGAACGAATCAGGCCTCATGTTTTGATGTAAATCTATTGAGAATTGATATGGATGTACATAAGCCTTTCATATGAGCAGCGTAAATGTATTTTCAAACAAAATTTGATAATGGAAATGTCTTATGTGAGGATAGCATGGCTGAAATGTGTGCAGCGAGGCATTCTCTGAATAATTGAGGAATAAGAAATTTAATAGGATTGATGTTGGAGGTATTTTTTGAGAGGTTTTAAGGTGGGGTAAAGTGAGACGTATGGAGATGGTTTTTGCGCATTTTATAGACTTTCTGATCTTGGCCAATTTTTGCGTCTTAGAGACGAGTTCATTCAAGTTCAGCAATATAAATTCAGCCAAGAATAAGACATTTAATGCAAATTTGGGTCAGAACTACTTTAGTTTAGCAGTAAAGTAGTGCATGGGGTATCAAACCATATATAAGAGATTCTGTCAGTCCGAGAGTAAGGACTCTGTGACCGAACAGTTATGCAACAGACTGGAAATCTGATACCTCGTTTATGTGAAGATGTAGGTTCAATTCTTACAAAATACCAACTTTCTCAATCATTTACATAGAGCAGTGTTTTCATGTGGTTTTGGTCGAAGGTAGATCGTTGCTTACTTACTTACTGGAACCATGCTCCGACTTCGAGCCTAGGTTATTACAAAAGGCTTTCCATCTGACTCTATTGCTGGCCACATCACAAAGCTTGTACAAATTCTCTGTTTTGACATCTAATTGACATTCCCGCATTACTGTAGCTTGGTCTTAGCTTACCATCAAGGTGTGACGAGACACAAAAAGTTTGTACAACATTGAGCCCTGAGCAGCATGAAAAGCCGAATTTCACTATTCCCAATAAGAGGGGCCTACATGTCTTGTTTAATGCTCGGTGACAGAGACTTAGCAGCTGTATTGTGTTGCTCCAGAATGATTCTACCGAATGATTTTAGACATTATAGCTAAAAACTACAATTCCTCTGTAATTCCTCGAACATTTAGCTACTCATGAATATAAATCCATTGTAATCCTTTACCTATTAATCTTTATTCTTGCTTAAACCATTAATATCCAACTTCATCAATTAGATGCTGTCAAATAAATCCCATTCTTTAAAATGACCCAACCTCAGCCCAAGCTTAATATACCCAACAACACAAAAGTCCCATTCACATTTTTCTGTATACTAAGATATGTGGTACACAATAGGCTTATCGTCACATCCAAGCCTTCATTCAAATGTGAAATGAAGAGAATTTCAATTGCAAAACGATAAAGTCTATACTGTGAGGCTTTTTTTTTGTTCACTTATATCCATTATCTCACACTTTCTGTTGACTAAATCAAATGTGACTTTTTTCATTTATCACATGCATATATGGGGGGTACATACAGGCAGGGATTTATTTATACCTTAAAACTTTTCCGTGTTGTCTCTTTCGGTTGCGATATGAGAACATACCAAAAATTTACACATGGGAATGAGGTGAAAATTTATGAAAAGCACATTGTTGACGTTTTAAATAGAATTTTAAATTGCGATGAAATTTTACGGAAGTTGATTTATGAGCATGTTTATGAGCATTAGGGAAATAAATTAAAAATGAAATCAATCTTGATTATTCTTATCTGCTGGTGTTAACGTGCTGAATATATTTTCAATTTTTCAAGGTTTTTTTATGTGAAAATGGAAAATGGAAAATTTCAAGCTTAAAGTACAAAATTTAATTTGAGGCAATTATGGCTTTTGGCTGTTGAGATGAATATTTTTATGTTATTATGGTAACATTGTTTATGATTTATTGTCGTTTGCGTGATAATTTGAGAAATTTATTTTTGGCTTCACATTCTTCTTGATAGATTTTGACGCTTAGTTGGATTCTGATGAATTAATTTTTGTGGCTGAGGATTAAAGGCATTAGGAATTTTTACTGGGTTTCTTATTTCATTATTGAATATTATTGATTTTGGAGCTAATTGAGAAAATACGGCAGAAATCTGATACAATGTAGAGCAATCTAAGTTTGTAACATAGCTGTTCGTGTTGCTAGAATTTTTGTCACGTATAGAGAAATCGCCAGGGTTTGTACTCCAGGGTGAACTACAGGACTGCATACTAATATTGTGAAACTACAGTCTTGAATGAACTAAAAATTACAACAGAAAACTATAGAAATATGGATATAAAATGCAACAAATGAAGATCTGCGGGCCCAATCTTGGAAGACTCCTTAAAATCTGTAATTTTGCATTTGCAAAGATGGAGAGCCAACTTCTTTAATTAGAATTTTATGTTAAGCTTAGGCTATGTGATCATAAAAAATCACTGTTTCTTTTATCAGATCAAAACGGTTAATTGCTCCTGGGATTTGCTAATGCTCTATATTCGCAAAGTATCTTTGTGCCACACTCTCCCTCGATCGAAACCGCGACCTTAGTGTGCCGCGACACACAGGCTACCCTGGGTCAGCATCACTGTTTTACAGGGTCTATGCTAGTATCAATATTACAAAGATGTTTGCAGAGTCCACAACACTTAGAACCAAGCTTGGAACTCTTTTTTCATGTTGACTCTGAAATAGACATTACGAAATCAAGCCTGAAGGACTAGTCTCGACTCCCAAAAATACCACATGACCTTATCACTTTGAGAATCTCAAAACCATACGAATCTTCATAGATGGTCCATTAATTTCCCCACAAAACTGCTATTCAAAGCTCTTAATCCACCATGACAAATGAAAAGTTCCTTTTCCTATAATCATTTTCTAATTTATAATACACAAGAAAAAAAAAAGTTTATGTAGCCTACGCCTCTATACTCAAGTTCATCTAAATTGTACAAGTCTAATAAAAACCATTAAGAAGAACAAGCATAGCAAAGAAAAAAAAAGTCAAGAACATGATTCCAACATTGGACGAACCAAAAAAAAAAGTACCTTTCGGAAACGAATTAAGCTTGTCAGACTGCTTTCAAGACAAGCGATTATTTCTGTCATGTAAAGAATGTGCAAAACTTTCTTATTTTAGCTTCAAGTTATGAAATCATATTTTATTAATTTTATTGACTTTAAGTTTTTTATGTGTTCGAGATGTTTTTTTGGAAGTGGAAGTTGGAATTGGGAGGTATCGATTTTTTAGGGTGTTACTGCTTTTTTTATGATTGGATCAATTATTGGATATATTGTTGTAATGACTGTTTTTGGAGCACATTCTAGTATATTGAGGAATATGTCCTAACAGGCAATGAGACCGCTTTTAGGTACCTTAGTGATATTTCTGTACAACCAAAGCATGCTGTATGCCTGTTAGGAAAGAAGGACTCGTCTGAAATTGCAGGCATAGAGCCTTGAATGAACTATACGTTACAGTCGAAAAATACAAGCCTGTGCGTCTAAAATACAGGAAATCCATGCCTGCAGCTATTGGTTACACCCTAGAATAAACCAAGAATATGCCTGAATCCCGATAGAGCTAGTTTCAGGCGCCAACTGAGGGAACCTATGGATTACACCTGATCTGTACGGCCAGCAAAGTAAGTAATTAAGTATGCCTGAATAATTGACATCCAGAGGAAGATGCTCATTCTTATTTAAAGGCATAATATTGTATATACTTCAAAGCCGTTCCCAGTTCAACTTAATCCTTAATTTATCAACAACTACGCAAGATGCAGACGTAAGAGCTTCTCTACCTCCAAGTCGATAATAATTTGATTTAAGTGAGAGCTCCACAGCTCTTATTCAATAATAAAGGAAAATGAAAGAAGTTTGTAAGAAGAAAAGCAGGAGAAAAGGAATCAGCTTATAAAGTTGAATAGGAAATTTTCACCTCCCTATATTTTTCTGCTACTTACTCCTCAACTTTATAATGGAAATAAAATGTATTTTACAATACATATGTGGATATATATGACGTTTATGTAGAGTGCCACTTAATTTCACATTTCCTCAATTTTCAAAATGCTTTTAGAAGCACACACACGTCAATGATAGAATGAGAGTGGAGAGTATTTCTCCTTCCTGTAATGTTTACATGGGATATGCTTGTTACATACTATAACAAGTGTGCTCATAAACATTTTTCTTCATTTTTTTACGACTTCTTTTCCTTTATAATGTATATAAACTGCCAGAGGGTCCGCCGTCTCGAAGTTTTCGTATGGATTGTTGGAACTGTAGTGAAATCCATCATAATTGATGTTTTTTGAGACAAATCTCACTTGGGTTACACTATTCAAGCTATAGCCCTGGTACTAAGTATTCGTAATTGAGCCACAGAGAGAATTAGATGAATTTTAGCTACCAGATAATGCATCAGAAATAATTAATTTTGTAATCACGTCGTAATGCCTTCATATTGCTGCAAATGAGTCGTATTATGAGTCCTAGTTATGGGTACCCAACAGCGAGTATGAATATTTTCCGGCAGAGTGATGGTTCAAATTTTCAATAAACGTCATTTGAGAATAACATTCAAATATGCTATTTGCATACGATGATAATCAAGGCATATGCTCCTTCTGTCATAAAATCATAGGAACCACTAACAAAAAAATCTTTCCTTCTTCTTGAAGCCTTGCTATAATAGCAAATAGGTTTACATAAAAGGCTACAATATACAGCCAAACACATTCTTTCCATCTATTACCGTTTTCATACTTTTTATATGGATACACCTGCTTTCTTGTCCCTTTTCCCTCATTTTTATGTCTGTATACATGTGGATTGTTCACAAGTAACGTCAATGAAAAATCAGATTTTTACATCCCTCAACCTGCCTATTTACTGTTACACAGGTTCACATTGTACTATCTATTCCTTCACATGTTATAAGTAAGCGACCCCAATGTGTATATGGAGAATATTTACGGAATGTACTCAGTATATCTTTATTCAATTATTAATCATAAAATATGTTCAAGCAACGGTTCATCTCTTAAAGAATATTCATTCTTTCACATGCTAATACTTCTATTCTATGCCTTAGTGTGATGTACAGCTCACACACATATGCCTTTCACATCTTATATATTTATATATTCAAAATTATGTAGATTTTCTTTTCTTTTTTTTTTATTGTGCATGAGCCAATGTACATACAGAGCTTAGAGGAAGTAAGAAACTTTTTTTTTATTATTTGGCTATCATTTTCATGCGGCCGTACAAAAAGATAAATTTCCATACTCATTTTCTCTCGTTTTTATTGTTGGTCTAGGAATGTATTAAGAGGAATGATTCTCATGTAATTACGTGAGCTTAAATAAATTTTGCCTTAATTGTGATGAATGAAAATGAGGAATTACGTTTGAAGGCTATACGGGGATAATAAGAAGTAACATGATGGAGTTTTTTAAGGCTGGAATTAATTGTGAATGAGAATGTTTCATTCATTAATTTGTGTGGTTATGTAAGGCATTAATATATAGTGTATTTGATGGGATACTTGAACTTTGGATTGGATGGTGCAGGAACCGGGATATAAGACAGCTTCTAGGGTATGCTGTTGTCCTTCTAGCAGCAATAGGTAAGGTTTATCTTTGAGTTGTCCCTCCTGTGAGCTGAGGCTCACTATTGTGCTATACCGAGTGCAGTTTCGGTCGTGGCTTACCACCAAGGTGTACCATTGCATAAAAAAGATCGGACAACACTGGCATATCCGATAAGCTTCTCCTTCCTCTTAGTAATCCGAAACGAATTCCATTACCATTTCCAAGAAACACAGGCACAAAACAATCAACACTTCACAGCTTTAATAGAATCAATAACAATACAGCTACACTTTTCCTTCGAATCCTTTCTTAATAATTGGACATCAAATCTTATTTGCTGAAAGCAGATGATTGCAACCATCATGAGTTATACCAAACGTTGCAAAATAAGCCATAGCAAGTCATAATAAGCTGCAAATATTCGAATCTGAAGTGTATACACACAGATCAGATGTAGTTGCTTGTTATTTATGAGGATGTAATGACTATTCATATATAGATTATCATATCTGAAATGTTTACTGTATGCTCATCATCTTTAGTTCTTACAGTTCGGTAAACATGTTGATAGCATATTGTGTCGTAATCAGAGATATATATGCGGGTGGATTTGTTGATTATTTAGCTTAGAATGTGAGGATTTAAAGTTTAGATTGACAGATTTGTAGACTTTTTTGGGTATCAACTGGTGATTAGTGATAAAGTTATGCAAATCTTGGACGTTTGGTCAATTTACGGACATTAAGGGCATTATAGGAGGGGTGACTAAAGAGCTAGTTAGGAAAAGATCACTCATAGGCTGTAAAATGCTATGAATATCAATAGATTCAAAATTACCTTAATAGAAACTCAATTGACTGTCCTTGTGTCACTTAACTCATCTAAAGCCTTGAATAGTATGGAATTTATTGTTTGACAAAAACTACGACGTCAAGTGCATTAATGCCTCAAAACTCTGCCAAATTAAATCAAAAATCTTCGAATCCTAATTAATTAACAGCATCGCGCGCCACTCTAGTCTTGAATCTGTCAATAAGTAAATAAAGCTTGAAGTATAGATACAGAAAGGACACACAAAATAGACATAAAATTCACAACAGGCATCGAATTTATCAAAAAAAAAAGTAGCTCGATTGCCTTATTTGTTGCCCCACCCACAGTCAGTCTCAAAATATTTCATCTTCATTCAATCATTTATTACTCAACAAACAATGAGTAAGGGATGGTGGGAGTGAGATGGAGATAAAAGAAATCTAATAAATAAAAAAATGTGTTATGCTGTATTTTTTCAGAAAATCGGAAGATGGAGAAGTATATGAAGCCAATCAACGTCTTCAAGGTTATTCCCTGGACTTGATTGATGCTATATCCAAAATTCTTCACTTCAACTACCGCTTTGAAATTGTACCGGATGGAAAATATGGTTCATATAATAAAGTCACAAAGCAGTGGGACGGCTTGGTGAGACACCTTTTGGATAGAGTAAGTAATTCATTATATTGAAAAAGATTTATGTATCCCATAGTATAGACAGAATAGCAGATATTCATTACATTCTTTTTTCTCGATAAGGAGAATGAGAAATGATCATAAAAAAAAAATTGAGGTTGAGGCTGAAAATGAGCATAGAAAACTTTTCAGGATGATGAAGAAAAACCAATTTATTTTGGTCAACTTCCTTTTCTTACTAACCGACATATTTATGTGAGTAGATGAATATGGATGGAATGGATGTTGGCACTATTCATTTCTCTGTCTGTCTTCTCAATTTACTCCTGTATTGTCCAGCTTTTGTCGGTAACCCAATTGTAAAATATATATTTTGGTACGTTTTGCAAGGGTAGTTTTGTGGTTACTGACATGATATCTTATTAAGGATGAAATGTTGTGTAGTTTAGTTAAAGACTTGTGCTTTGGGTATTGAAAATTGTTTTTGGATAGCTTGTCATTTGCTACACACAACCCGAGCGGCACGAAGCGGTGAACTGGGTTTTAGCCGTAAAGGTGGGTCCAAATT
Source organism: Chironomus tepperi (assembly GCF_022539635.2). Taxonomy (NCBI): domain Eukaryota; kingdom Metazoa; phylum Arthropoda; class Insecta; order Diptera; family Chironomidae; genus Chironomus; species Chironomus tepperi. The sequence goes on along the minus strand of NW_027226601.1, from coordinate 485,024 downwards.
AGTCGTAAAGGTGGGTCCAAATCAGCCGTCATGGTGGCGTTAGGGCAACTTAGGGTCTTGTCGTTAACACGATAACGTATCAGTGCCTTTGTGAACACGTTCTGCTGTTCGCGGAAGATGTAATTAAAATTAAAGCCAGAATTGTAATTTGGGTATTTCTGAGGCTGAAATTGATTTGTTCAGGAATTTATAAATGCTTGATAAGTTGGAACTGGCTTCAAAAATGTGCAGTTTAGTGGAGTCTTTAAAATTCTGTGACGAAATCGTCTTCATTTGTGTCGCTCAGAACATGAACTATGATGGAAGTTGGATGGAAGTTAATTTTGATACTTAAGGAAGTTAAGTTTGAATTTAACAGGAAAACGTCAATTTCCTATCATATTCTAAAAATGGGATTCGAACCGTCTCTCGTAAGATATCCAGTTTTATGTTTTTAAAACTAGGATATCGCTAATTGCTTGAAAACTTGGCAGAATTCTAACTCAAACCACAATTGCAATCTGTCAGTTGCTTGTAAAAAGCCATGGTATGCGATGCTATCTTTACTGAACAACATCATGGAGTCATCGACGATTCTTCTTCTGTATTCAGCAGTATTTCAGAATTTTCAACAAGTTCTAATAGCTTAATTGATCGCACTGAGTAGGTCAAGTCAGAACAAGCTAACACTCAATTATCTCGATCACTGATGCCTTTTCACTGATTCTGTCAGACCTTACAAAAATCATTTTTCATGCACACATAAAAAATTTAATCATTTATTTCTCGGGTGATCTATGCTTTCCTTTTTTTGGCAGTGAGCAACCATTCTCTTCTTCTTGCCAAGTCTTCTTCTTTTCCTTAAAGGACCATAAATTGAATAAAATAAAGGAAGAAGAATGTGCGAGGGAAAAAGAAATTTTGATTTATTGGAATTTTACAATAGTAAGAAGTTGGAAACAAGACGACAGTTTTACAGTCAATAGTTCGCATTGCGAATATTAAAGAATTTGGCCTTCGAAAGTTCTGCAAGATTAAGTTTAATACTGCATGTCATGATTGAAAAAAAAAATTCTTCTTTTACATACAAATAGTCTCGATGGATATTTATAACGTATCCAATACGTCAGCATCATGAAAATCAATTTTTTGTGAGGACGAGGTTTGAAAAAATAAGGGAGAAAAAAGTAGCAACCTGACACGCACGTGTAAAGATACTAAAAAAAAAACTTTTTCCTTTCGCAATCAGATCATAAGCAACAAATTTTTCATGGTTGTGTCATGCACGTTTATCGTCATAAAAATTTTCTCACAATTAATTCGACTAAAATGTCGAAAATAATGAATGCTAATGAATGTTTTGTTTTTATCTAATCTAATTTGTGTGCATGGATGCTACTTACGTATGTATAGCAGAGGTGATGTTGTGGAAAATGTTCTGGAAATCAGTTCTTTGCTATAAGGTCGTTCATCTTCTGTAGAGCGCAAGGGAATTTACTTTCAATCCCTATTAGTTCCTTAAATCTTAGTAGCAATGGACATAAAACAGAAATGATACACTGGTGTAAAAGTGAGCATCCTGTGTGCCGCGGCTTTTAGTGCGCCGCCAAAAGTTGTCGAAAATGCCATAAAACATATGCCGTGTGCCATACCGATCGATCCTCCACCAAGGTGTACCGCAAAAATTAAAAGTTTGTCCACAACTGCACTAATGCTTCTTGACAAAGTTCGAACAGCACTGATCGGAAGCATCACTGTCTTAAGTATTTGCACAAGATCTTGACCTGCACGATATGGCAAATTTTATTCCATTTTTGCTCCCTTAAAAAAGGGCCGAAACAGTCGTCTTCAGGGATACAGTCAGGTATTTTTTGAGAGGAGGTTTGAACTTTTTGGATAGATCTCAAAAATTTACAGGGTTTTAGGGTTTTTCTTAGGAAAATCGATAGAAAATTTTAGAATTGTTTCAACGTTTGGGCCAGCCACTCTTGGGTATAAGCTACAATCCCTTGGACCGTCATGCTTCCGCAATACCACCCTCACGTCTAGCCGTCATCAAGCCGTCATATCAACTCAGCAAGAATGCAACGTCCAAGCTATTATATTGTTTTGTTCGGGATTATCCTCAAACAGTACTAAATCCACAAAGGCCACACTATTGTGTCAGCTACACATAAATCTCACAGCATAAAGGAAGAAAAACGGTGGGAACTAAAGTTCATACAAATTTTTTCTCATTAACTTTTCCCTTAATGTAATGATTGATGGGAATAATATTATGGTATGTAGGCGGTATCTCCATTGTATATACATACATACTTCCATCATTAATGCCTGCAATTCTTGTTAATTTTTATGAGAATGAGTTTTATGCACGTAAACTTCCCGCCTTGTGTGCTAGACCATAATGTGAAATCTTCCTCACATTAAGCGCATGAAATATAAGCTTTTAGTAATGTGTACGTGCTCAATTAATTTTTATGGTTGGATTAATTGCTCACATCGATTAATTGAATTTCCTCGTCACTTTTAGACATCGTTAAAGTATATGCGTACTTTATAATTTTTTTCTCTGTCAAGGTTAAGTGTATTTAAAGCTTTATATCCATTCGACGATAAAACTTCCCACAAACAGATTTTCCTTAAATGCGTGCGTGTAAATGACAGATTGAATGTTTGATGAACAGAAACATGCCTTATAGTTTTTTTCTTATTAATCCAATTTATTGGGAATTGATTTTTTTGTTGATTCTGTATCGTGATTTGTGAATGTGAATGGTATGGGAGTCAAGCAAGAGTCAAGCTTGTTGAAAGCCTTTTTCATGTCTGCATGAAAGGATTTATTTTTGGAATTAAGTGTAATTTTGACATATTTAATTGGGCATTGCATCATATGAGTTTGTTTTTGGGTAGGGGTCCTAATAATCTGAAACATTTGATTGTCATTTAAAATAGAGCTTAAAGTCTGCTTGAATTTTACAAGATTTTATGAAGAAATGTCGAGTTTGATTGACTTTATGTTGGTTTGTTTTAAGAAGTAAAATAAATAGAGGAATGAAAAAAGAGCTGGTTCGGTGTGGCATGAGTGCTTATAGGGAGGAAGATTGAGGTTAGGAGTCAAACCCCCCAGATTTATTTCGACAAAATTCTTTAATTTACTAGGGTTTCTCATCGAAAAAATTTCAAAATCTCTTAAATTTTAGGCTTCGTCACAATAAATTTTAGCAACACAACCCACCATAAAAAAATTCTAGCTGCACTCTTGTCTTATGGCACCGCAAGGGTGTACCCTTGTCCGGACAAATAACCGGGTCTTGCACCAATAATTAGGAGTCGATCCCAAAAAGTGTCCGCTCGATATATGAAGTGTTACTATTCAATTCATTCCAATATGACACACAAATTATATGTATAATGGTACTATGCACTATTGTATGCCAGGTTATGTCTGCTTTGCCGCTGATTACAATATTGATTCTGTTTTCATATTTTGTAATATTTTTGAACTGATATATTACAATGAATTCCATCAAAATTTCACGCTAAATCTTCCAAAAAAAAGTTTGTCCTATAAATAAGCTTCCAAATTCCTAATCAACATTTTCTTCCAGCCCATTGACTATTAAAATTGTTGATGTATGAGTAAACATCCATGAGGTCGTTTACATATTTCGTTACAAACAAAAACAAATTTTTAGAACCCCCTTTCAGCCCCTCCTATTGTTTAAGTCAGTGATGGATAACTTGTGTAACGCTAAATTTTTTTAAAAATGTCATGAAACTCATACCGTATGCATTTTCGGTCGTTGCGTGCCACTAAGGTGTACTTTGCACGAAAAAGGATGTTCATCTCTAATTTAAGCTGTTAATAAATCGTACTTACTTACTTACTTCCTTGGCGAAGGCGCAGGGGGCCCATTGCCGCATTTAGAATTCGTCGGATCTGTCTTTAGATAACTTCTGCCAGTTTCTAATTCCCAGCACTTTTGACGAAATCGTACATACCCCACTAAGAAACAAACGTAACAATTGAATGACCCCATACATATTGCAACTTTCTATTAGACACAACACAATCTCTGAAACATTTCAACCGTAAACAGCTGTTTACTTTAATATTCATAATAAATGAAAGAGCTTCCTTTTTTCTGAAACTTTATAAGCCTTTTCATGCTCTTCTGCGAAAATTTATAAATAAAATTACTCAAGTTTCTCATTTTTCTCATTTTCCTTCTTTTTTTCGTCGAGGAAATACTCTTTGTTGTTTGAAAATTAATTAAACATAGCATAGAGCATGTAAACGAATCTATAATATTAAAAACTTGAAGTCTATTGTTATATAACAATGAGCACATGACAGTACTGCGAATGAATAAGATGAAATACGAAAAATTTGTTTTAAGCACATCCGTTGCTCCAATGTTAGAGTTTTATGTTTCTTTACTGAAAACAAGGAAATAAATTAACGTCATTGCAGTTAAAGAGAGTGAGAACATTTACTTCGTCTTCTTCTTCTTCTGACTTTCTTCCTTGTTATTTTAATTTATGAGCATTAAAGCTACTCACATTTGTCGATGTTGATAAATTGTTATAATTTTTATTCTTTTTTCTTCATTCCCAATTGGTGTCGTTTATTTTTTTTAATGCTGGAAGTTATGTAATTGAAAAAATTGGGCGTTTTAGTTCCACTTTATAATTTATTGATCAATATTGAATCGAGAAATTGACAAATTTAATGTAATTAAAGTGTGTCAACTGTTAAGGCGTTTCCTGGATGATTTTATAACAATATTGTCCAAAGTGTATGCCGTGGCATACTAAAGTGTCACCGAAAACTCCTGGAAATACCATGAACTATATGCCGTATGAAGTTTTGGTTATGAATTTCCACTAAGGTGTGCTATTGCACTAAACATTTTGGACTAGACTGTTTTATATCGTTATGATTTACAAAGTGCTTTCTATCCCTAACAGGCAAATATCATGCTTTCATGTTACAGAAATGCCACTACGATACCTAAAAAGAGTACCTTTGTCTGTTAATGTATTTTAAAAATTTGAGTAGATCTTAATCTCAGATTTAGATATTTGTGGACTGTGGCATGTTGTCTAGACGCAATTGTGTCTATGAAATGTGCATAGCTTGCAAATTTTTCTAATTCTATTATGAGCTGTGTCTCACAAGAGTACGGTAAAATACCCTAATAGCACAATTTAATTAATGAATCTAAAATTTGTCACCAGACCAGTGTGACTCTGACTTTATGTCGGAATTAATTCAAATTCGATGAAACTGATTAAAATCTGAGCACCAAGTCAGAGCCACGAAAACCAAAAATGTGATTTGTGTTTTTTGGTATAGATTCTATCTCTACGCGCACAATGCGACCAATCACATTTTTACTGTATGAATGGATCGAATGGGTTCAGTCATGGTGCTATTTAGACATCAAGTTGCAACCGTTAATAAAGCAACGTAGCGCTGCCCTGGTGAACACATTGTGCTGTTCGGATGCATTAAATGAATCACATTGCCTTCAGCTCAAAAGAACAATACCAATCACACATTATCATTATCATTATTAAATCTTTATGTACAATATGACGATTATATCGTTCAAATAGTTATATCAAATTACAGATACATATCAGAATTACCAAGATTGCTGAATTCTTCTATCCAAAACCTTTTTTTTTTCAAACATTTTACAGATTTAACAACTAAAATCACTTCCATAACTGATGCTTATTACAGTACTTCAAAAACTGAAATACTAAAAGTATCTCTGAACTCTAAGCTATATCCACTATCTCAATCGCATTTATTAACCATAACTGTCAAACTTTGTTCATAAAAAACGTTCCGTCTAAAGCTCTGCACAGCTAAATTAATTATTGAACAATTTCCATAAAAACTAACGAGACAATCCTGATTTCTCATTATTGATAAAGGAAAATTAATTAACAATATTTTTTTTTTGTGTCTGCCTTAAAAATTAATTTTCTGCTTGAAATATTCAGATTGAATTTTAAAGTTCCGCATTTTATTTTCAATCAATCTAAATTGAATTTCTCCTGCCATGCTTCTTTTTTCTATGTACGTAAATTAATTTAAAATATTCATTAGTATTCATAACATCCATTCATTTAATTTCAAAAATTGCTTTCATGTCATGAACGAGAGAATGTGAGGACATTGAAACGATAACGATAACGCAGCACAAAAAAATATAAAATAAAATTGGAAGTGAAATGAAAATTTTCGTATAAAACAAATTGATGCATAAGCACACACAATGGATGGTCATAAATTTGTTATATTGATTCTATTGAAAATTCTCATTGTTCAATTTGATTTTTATCTAGTTTGTGCTTAATTCAAGGATGAAGGGGAGGTGCTACTTAATTGGTGTGGATGTGATAAGATGCTGCAGGGATAGGAGATTGATTTGGAAGTTTTTGATAGATTTTCGGAATTCTGTCAGGATTTAAGGAAGTTGATGAATGTCAAATCTATACTTTTCCATTCTGTATATAGACTTTAGCTTCTTTTGATATTGTACTATCTTTCCGAAGCCCTAGTCATCCTCAACTTTCGATCCTATTGAATTTCATGAAGTTTAGCTCTAAGCTGTGTTCAATCCCGAGTAATTAGTTATAGTTAGTTTCTTAAAGTCACTGTTTCGATAAATGTATGTGACAAATACTGAGACCCAGAACTGAGACTACAAGGAAATTATTCGAAGTCTTCGACAAATCTTGGACAAATTTCGAGATCGAGACTAGGAAGTTTTGTTTTGGACTCGAGAATTCTTATTGTTGTTTCCACAAAATACCCACGATGTTACACTGAGAAATACTACTTACTATCCCGATCTTCATTAAATTGGAATTCCTAAGAAAGTATTTATGAGATCCACACCTGGAACCACATTTTCTTTCAAAACCCCTAGTGCTAGTCGTCATTCTTTTAACATCATCAGTGAAGCAAATAGCACTTTTAAGTATCCAAATCCTCAAAAAAAGCATCATTTCCGTTCCAAAATATTCCATTTTAAATCCAATCCCCCTTCAATAAATGCTATATCATTTCAACGATTACACAAAAAGCCCTCAATTGAATGGACAGGCAACAGTATGTATTATTGTATTTCAATGAACAATAGGAGCAGTTTACATCCAATAGCATGATGATGATAAAAGCTTTGTATTATCGTTTATTAATTAAAAATAATAAATTTTGATAAAAGAATGAGCAGATGAAAAGGTTCTCAGTTATCGATCTCGGATATAAAATATGCAACAGGTAATGAACAGTTGTAGTTGTTGGAAGTGTTAGTTCCACCTGAGAAGATTCAATTGTGGACTTATGGGAGAATCTTACTAATTAAATTAATTCCTTACTTTATTTCCATTGTTAATACTTAAATCTATTCAATTTTAGTTCAACACGTATCTATGGCTTATATGTAGCCACACACACACAAAAAAAAAGCAAACTCATTTTCAATGTCCGGAAAATAAGGGGTTGAGGGAGAAATTCAATGAAAAAGAAAATGGCTTTGTGATGAAAGTTAAATTTTGTTTATAGGCTTTATGCTATATAGCCACAGGATATTCCTATTCCTTTGTTGTTGCCTCTTGGAAATATTTTGGGTGAATTTTTTTTCATGCATATTAAGCTAAAGCTTTTAAAGATTCAGTTCAATAAGTTCTCTCGATGTTCAATTTTTATGTGGAAAATGTTTTGCATGAACAAGTTTAGATTCAGATACAGATCATGAGAAATCTGACGAAATCTCTCCTCCGTGCATGCTTGTAGTTTTCCAACTTTTTCTTTTTTGTGCTTACCATAAAAAATGAAAATTTTCCTTTTATTAACCATACCATATATACCTTGCAGTTATATGTGCCGAAAAATAATGTATAAACAGCAAAACAAGCTCAGGATTTTCGTAAAGAAAAAGAAGAAGAGAATTATGGGAACTTTGGGTATAGAAGCAAAAAACGCTAGCTTTTAAGCTAAAAGTTTTCCAGCATAAATCTTCATGAATTTTTATTGATTTTTGGTGAGAGGTGAGAGGACCTTTTTTATGAAGTTGTGGATGGATAAAGGACTATGAAGATATAAAGATTGTGGAACTATATTAATTATTTGTGGAATTGTTGGTCATAGAGTTCGTGCATTATATGTCAGGGATGTATCCAGAGAGGGGTTTTGGGGGTCAACTCCCCTCACATATATGGTCACCCTAGCCCAGTGCTGTCCAAACTGTGTGCATTCACACAATCCTGCAATCCTTGGCGATGTCCCCTGTTATGTGCATTTAGCCACAAAATTTCAAAATTGTCATTTAATCCTCAATCTCATTAAGAACTGAATTGTCATTAAAATCAAGTTTCTCTTTAAAATGTCTTAAAATAGCAAAAGGGATTCAACAATAGCTGTACATCTCTTGTCATATCCATCTTAAGACAAACTTTCCTTTCAACAAATAAAAATCGAAAAGTGTAAAACTTTGTGATTAAGGTGAAGCGCATCTCAAATGGCTTTACAACAAAGTTTTAAATTAGTTTCGTGTTAAAACTTCTTCCTGTAGCTTAGATGACGATAAAGTGTTGGCGATGTCGAATTATAGGAAATTTTCAACCAGTCATTGGGATGATTAAAGGATATGCACATCCTGATAACAACATGCTAAGAAACCTAAAGGAAGAACCGGGCTGGATCAACCAACGACGACCAAGGCTAAACGACAACGGACTAATGATTTAAAACTTAACAGCTGGAACGTGAGAACACTCTCAGGACCGGGAGCGTTATCAGCTTTAGTTCTTGAATTGCGACATTACAAGTGCAATATAACAGCCATACAAGAGACCAAATGGGTCGGCCAACAAGTTTTCGAGTGCCAACGATTCACAATTTTCTCTAGTGGAGGAACGAAAAGCAGCTTTGGTACTGGCTTCATTGTGGACACCAAATGGGCCAGACAAGTTTTGGACTGGAAGGCTGTCAATGAGAGAATATGCATACTTAGAGTCAGGGGCAAGTTCTTCAACTACAGCATCATAAATGTGCACGCACCACACAATGAAAGGCCTGATGAGGAGAAGGACGCATTCTATCGTCAATTGTACAAAGCATATGACAGCTGTCCGCGAAATGACATCAAAATCGTCATCGGCGACTTAAATGCACAGATTGGAAAGGAGAAAATCTTCAATCCAACGATTGGAGGCTTTAGTCTACACAATGAGTCGAACGAGAATGGAGTGAGGCTAATAAACTTTGCAGCATCGTTAAACATGGTTGTGAGCTCGACATTTTTTGAGCACAAGACCATTCACAAAGCGACGTGGCTGTCTCCAGGAGGCAAAAGTAGCTCGCAGATTGACCACCTATTAGTTGATCATCGGATGTAATGGACGTACGCAGCTATAGGTGCCTGGAATCAGACATCGATCATCATTTCTCGGACCACCTATTGCTTGGAGCTAGAATTAGAGCTCGCATCAGTAACATCTGTAAGGAAAGAGGCGTAAGATGTAAGCGCTTTGATGTTGCAAAGCTCAGCAATAAGGATTGCAAGGTGGCGTTCAACAAGATGTTAAAGGAACGATTGACCACGCAAAATCAGGATGTGATCGATTGGGAGCATTGCCGTGAAGCTATTAAATCAAGCGCAGAAAATTGCCTTGGTATACAGCAAATCAAGAGGAACACCTGGTTTGACGATGAATGTGAGCAAGCTGTTCAGCGAGTCATCGATGCCAGAAAAGGGAGAGTGACGAGAGCCAAGTCAGAAGAAATAAGGAAACTTCAAAAAGAGAAGAAAAGGCTGCTTCAAAGGAAGAAAAGAGCATATGACTTAAAAATCATAAGCGATGTACAAGAAGCGCACAGCTCAAATGAGTCCAGAAAATTCTATAAAGCCATAAACGAAGCGAAAAAGTCATTCCATCCAAGAGTTTCGGTATGTAGAAGAAAGGATGGCAGTTTAGTGTGCGACAAGGATGGAGTCCTGGAACGATGGAAGGAGCATTTCAATGAGCTTCTCAATGATGGAGTGGAGGACACTGCTGTACTGTCAAGACACCCGTATGATATTGAGGATGGGAAGGAGTTCGAGCCTCCATCACTGGATGAGGTAGCAGCGGCAATCAGTGGCCTCAAAAATAATAAGGCACCTGGTATTGACAACCTGCCAGCAGAGCTGTTCAAGACCGGATGTGATGAGCTTATTGATACCCTTCATCACCTGATTGTAAAAGTCTGGACAGAGGAGAAGTTGCCGGACGAATGGATGACCGGTGTGATATTCCCGATACATAAGAAGGGATGTAAGATGACGTGTTCCAACTACAGAGGGATTTGCCTCCTGCCTTCAGCGTACAAAGTGCTCTCGAAAGTGCTAGCGATGCGACTTGAGCCTCTTGTGGAAGAGTTCTTAAGTGAATATCAGGCTGGCTTTCGACGACAGCGATCGACCTCGGACCAACTATTTGGCATCAGACAAATTGTCCAGAAGAGCTACGAGATGAAGGTTGAAACGCATCATCTCTTCATTGATTTCCGAGCGGCATACGATTCAATTGACCGAGAGGGACTATGGCACATCATGGCAGAGTTCAACTTTCCGCATAAGTTGATAAGGTTGCTTAGAGCGACTCTTGCAAGAGTATCGTGTGGCGTGAAGGTCCAAGGCTCAATTTCAAGTTTGTTTGAGTGTAAGACCGGACTGAGACAAGGTGATGAGTTGTCCACTAAACTGTTTAATATCGCCCTGGAAGGTGTCTTTCGAAGAGCTGGCCTGGAACTAAAGGGAACGATCTTTACTAAGTCAACGCAGCTACTTGGGTTTGCGGACGATGTGGACATTGTTGGAAGGAATATCAGGTCTGTAACCGACGCCTTTTCCAAAATGGAAAAAGAAGCCAACAAAATCGGCCTCCACGTTAACGTCGATAAGACAAAGTTCTTGATGGTGTCTGCTTCGGAAAGAACAAGGAAGCTAGTCGGCTCACATCTTGTCATTGGTGATAAGAGTTTCGAGGTAGTCAACGAGTTTGTATACCTGGGAGCTATTATCAGCAACAACTTCGACACGACAATGGAAATTAAGCGAAGGATTTTGGCAGCCCAGCGTGCTTTTTTCACAGTCAGACATCTACTAACGTCCAAGAGAATCTCGAGACTCGCCAAGGTGACCATGTACAAGACGTTAATACGCCCAATTGCTCTGTATGGCTCGGAATCATGGAACATGACTGCTGCGGATGAAAATGCTGTGGGTGTCTTCGAGAGAAAAATTCTTAGAACCATCTTTGGCCCTAAGAAAGAAGGTGACCTGTTCAGGTGCAGGAGTAATGCAGAAATTTATCAGCTCTTTAGGGATGCTGATATTGTAAAGCGAATAAAAGTGAACAGGTTGCGATGGGCTGGGCATGTTATTAGGCGACCTGAGGAAAGCCCATTAATTAAGGTCTTCAAAGCTGACTTTCTGGACGGTAAAAGAGCCCGTGGACGCCCAAAGAACTCTTGGAAGGAAGCTGTCGATAGAGATAGCAATGCACTTGGTATCAGGAATTGGCAAGTGGTCGCCAGCGATAGAGCCAGCTTCAGGCGACTCCTGTGGGAGGTCATGGATCACAACTGATCTGTACGACCAGCGAAGTAAGTAAGTAAGTAAAGGATATGCTGCTGTATATCGATGAAATTCGATAAGTGATGGGACTTTATCTTTACTTTTGTGATATTTAAGACCAAAGTTTGTTGAGGAAGAGGAACTAAGTTTAAAGGATAATTTTATATAAATTGTAGGTCGACTGGTTGAGTTCTGCTTCAAGGCGGGCTTCAAGCTATTCACTCGATTGATAAATTATTCAATAAGTCTAAGGGTATACTCATTGAAAGGCAAGTGTGGTTCTTAACTACTACCCAAACCCAAAAATACACTTTACAGTACCAAGTGCCTTCCACTGTCCACATCTCCCTCATCATATCCAAATCACTAAAATATTCCATTTTGAATAAAACGAAACTTTATTAATTTATTAATTCTTAATGGAATAACGCCCTAATTATATTTAAGGTTATTCTCTAGTCATCAAATTCGATATTAAATGCTTGATCCTTCATTCGATTCTATTAACTTTCCATTTATGAAAGGTCTATTTTACTGTTTATTGCTTCCGATATTTTCCATTTTCTCTCCTTTCATCTTGCTTCATAAAAGAAAAAGAAAATAATAGAAAAAAAAAAAGATTTTTACCTTCAAAGATGCCTTAAAATAATAAATTAAAGATCCTTAACCCGAGCAGTACAATGTAATTGTTAGGGTGCCGCTACGTCACCGTATTGATAGCAAGACATAAAGGTGGCTGGACGACAATTTGACGTCTGTTTCTGATCCATTTTTACATTGAATGATGAATTCGGTGTAAGGTTGTTTGGATTTACAAGCAGCATATAGCGGCTTACCACATGTTATGCTATAAAATTAATCCATATCAGCCATCATCAAACGATATCCAGCGATAGAACAAAGGTTTTAGGCGACATCTAAGGGAGGTCATGGAACACAAGTGATCTGTACGGCCAGCGAAGCAAGTAAGTAAGTATCAGCCTTCATGGTGTCGTCAGGGCAACTTCATGTCTTACCAGTAATACGGCGACACAGCAATTCCCTAGCCAACAGATCGTGCTGTTCGGGACTTAGGGCAGAAACTTAGTAAAAAGCAGAAGATTCTCAATTCATTTTTTTTTGTCTATGCTACATGCTGAAACCTCTTAAGGATCGTCCCATTCGGACGGTAATTATAATGAAACCTAAACTTTTTTCATATCCACCAAATCTCATTCATTTTGCTAAAAAAAAAGGGTCAATAATTTTTTGTTTTGTAAACTATATTCGACATTCGACTTAGAGGAGGAAAAAAGTTATAATGATACTTAAGCTGCTTATTTTTACCTTTTTTGACATTATATTGATAAAGAGTTATGGTTGAACCTTAATGATAAAGATGGCATATGAGAAAAAGGACATAATAATGGAAATAATTTGGTATAAAAGACGCATAGATATGATGCTATTTTGAAATGGGTACGGAGAGGATAAACACCAATTTGTGCAATTTACTTCTATGTACATCGATTGAAGTCAGTTCCATCGTTAATGCTTTAAATTAATACATGTTCTTTTTTTATATAAAGTGTCATATCCATTGCAGACATTTATAATTCTGATGACCATTGTATTATGTCTTTTGTGCAAGATTACATGCTACCCACAAGTTGCCGTTAAACATCTATCATGTCCTCTTATAAGTTCATCAAACTCATAAATCAATTCCACTTAACAATACGTTGTATTGTATATGATAGCCTTTCAGATTAAATTACATGCTATAAACTAATCATAATTATCAGATCACTAATGTATGTCCTTTAATTACTGAAAGCTATAATCAATATACATACAAAGAAGACAGAACAAGCGTAGCATTGTCTCCAGGTTGCGTGTTTTGACATGATGAAGATTTGATTATGGGAAGCAATGTGTGGACACTTTTTGGAGTGTGGTTTTAAAGGTTGTTGACTCAAAGCTCTGTGCAGGGACATGGTCAGGAGGGTGACGGTATTCCCTAACAAACAAACAGCATGGTCTCAAGAGCGAAGTAATCTGAGAGCAGCAAGCAATTATTAATGCGAGCAAGCTCTTGAAAACATGCTCCATGAAAGTGTGAGTGGAATTTCGCACCCTAAATACGTCCCTGCATTAGCTGTTAGGTATTTTGGATATAATCACCTGTTTCACGAACCAAAACAGCTCTAGCAACCACACCTTGTTTTCTCCTGCAACAATTTGTGCTAACATTTAATTAAAGAAAATTCCGATTAATTCAGTCTCATTTTTTTTGTGTGTGTGTGTGTGTCGAACATGCAGCTTGAAGACATGAGATGAAAATTTCTGTATGATTAGCATATTTACCCTTGACACGTGTTGTCGTCGCTTTCATTCTTCTCGTTTTGTTGTCATTACATTCATTTGAAATTGTAATTTTCAAGAAAAATAATTTGATGAGACGAGAAAAATTCATTGCTTAAACTTTTCATTTGGTAAAATTTTCTACAATTATTGTCGATGAAAGTAAAGGAAAGAGTTAGAAAAGGATTAGAGTTGATGAAGTTTGGAAGCATTTTTGTTTGTCTGCTGATTGAAATTATGATAGTCAAAAATTGAGAATAGAGCAGTGACAAGGGTCGAAGTCAGGGGACAGGAGTCAGAAAGCATTTTAACTTGCTCCTTCCATCTTCTTTGCACATGAGCATGGTCCTTTGTCTGTTCAGATACCTAAATTGATGCGACCTGGAATCGAACCCAAGACCGTTGGCTAGTAAGACCAATGCTTTACCATTTAGGCCACTGATACCATTTCGTCGCTCTATTATTTTTAAAAATTATTCCTCTTTAATCATCATTATCAGCTACCAATCTGCAATTCCAACTCTTATAATTAACACGAACCCCAGAATATTTCCAAAACCCATCCACCAAATGAAAGGCAAAACTTTTTGACGCAATTAAAATCGTATTTAAGCAAAACTTTACTAAATTCTCCTTTGGTACTTCTACATCTGTACTAATTTAATTTGATGTCTGTTCTTTCCATGACTAGAATTACAAAAAAAATTTAAAGCTACACTTTTAAAAAAGAGCAGCAGTAACAGCGAAAAGCAAGTTTAAAGTTATCATTAAAAATTTACATTAAAATGAACTTCGCTTTTTGGCATCATATTTGTTTTTCGCCGTTTTGCTGTTGCTGTTTCATGCTCGGATGATTTTCATCATACAATGTTGTGAAGGACGAATGAAGAATCAAAAATTATCATAATGGAATATTTTTATGCCATTGTTTTTTAATTTCCTTTTTGAGAAAATAGAAGAATTGAGTTAGCCAATGATGAAAAATGTGCAATGGATGGGGATTGATCGGTGGTTTTTGGATGGTGCTCTGAATCAGTTGAGATGTGAGTGTAGGCCAATGGCTGGGATCCAATTTAACTGTAGGTTTAAAGGATGTGGTACAATGTTAATCGCAGTACCTTCAGCTCATAAGGCTAGGGCCAAGCTGGGACCTTCAAGCATTATATACAGACCAGTGGTGAACAACCTTTTAAATTTCGCGACACATTTTGGTGGTAAGCCTCGACCGAAGCATATGGTTCATGGCAATTCCAAAAATTTTGGATGGCTTAGTGATGCGCCACGGAACAAAGGTTGCTCACCACTGCTATAAGCTGAACTTTCAGCATTTCAATCAGCTAATTCAATACCAATCTAAACTTACCGTTCAATTTTAGATCCTTTTGCAAGCTTTCTCTAAAATAAATCCTCAAAATAAATTTCACTTCCTTCAAAGCCTTCACAGATTAACCCCGCTTGTGTTCATAAACCTCATCTACAAGACCGATGAAATCTTCACAGTAGAATGAAGACATAACAGCAACAACAACAAAAAAAAGTTCATTTAATTTGCTTTTCTATTTGACTGCTTTCGTCCTCTCTGTGCTCGCTTTCATGTACTTTTTTTTAAGCATCGTAATTTATCAGCACCGTCTTATATTCCTCCTTCATTAAGAAAAAACTTTTGTTCCTTCTCGGAAGATGAAAAAATTAATTTTTCGACGTCGACAAAAATTAAAATGGAATTTTAAGAGACAAAATTGAAATTTCTTTCTTAATTTATATCATTATGTAAGTGTGAATGTATCTTTTATGGTCATTAATTTTGAATCTTTACTTGAAGTTTTTCTTACTGCTGCACTGGTAATTATTTATATGAGTGTGCAGGTAATATGCTTTATTAAAAAGAATTTTGTTGTGCTGAATAAATGATGATGTTGATGATGATGATTATTGACGTTGTTTAATAGATTATTCATGGCATGATGTAAATATTTTGTCAGGTTCTGTGAATTTTGATTTTGTAAATGTCAAGAGATTGTATAGACAGTCAATAGAAGTCACAAAATGGAAATGCTAAAGGAAATAAAATTGAATTAGAAATGGACAATTTGCAAACATAATCCAGCGATACATCTAGATTTAAAGATTATCTTGAGGAAGTCGTGTATTGCAATTAATCTGCGTCTTAAAATGAATCAATGAATTCTTGCTAGTTGAATGACATTGACAAATATTCAAGGTTAAGATCAAGATAACTAAGAAAATTACAGAATTGGTACTAAAATCGTAAATCTATATAAGATTCCACAGCATATTCGAGCCCGAGTAACACAATGCATTAAATCGCGTTTTATGCAAATAAGCCGTCACGTGTGTGAGACAGAATTGGCATGCAAGTAGAAATAATTAGCGAAAGCTCGTCAATGACATCTTCCACTTGTTCCGCAGGTTACAGTCTTCCGCTAATGGCTCCTTTCGTTGCCTCATTGTAAAGATTGACTGCTGTCCGGTTTAAAATCAAAAGTCACCGAATAGCACAACGTGTTTGGGATAGCATCGTTACAATGTCATATTAACTGGAAGTTTGATAAAAAGGCTCCGTGATGATTCGGGATCCACAACTTCCAAATCTATCAAACTAATCAAAACGTTCCAAATTTTACAAATATGCCCAAAAAAGTCATCAAAATTTTACAATCTCATATCCTAACAATTCCCTAAAATCTCTCCAATGGACAGATAACCTTCTTTTTCCTCATATCCATAGTTAGCACATCAACGTCCATAACCAAATAGCGTACACCATCTAGATAAATGAATAAATCGAGATAAACAAAGCTCATAAGCATTACATTAACAAATTTATTCTCATTTGTTCGTTGTTCCTACACAATTATCTATTGTTGAAGACAAGAACCTTTAAAGTCAGTCAGTCACACAAACCAAAAAGTTAAGATAACAAGCTATAGAAATGTTGAAAAGCGAGCGTCATTTAAATTAAAAATCATAAAAACTTTCTTATTTTTTTCATAATTTTAATTTCCATTCCTTAATGTAAACGAGCGATTGTCATAAAATACAGAACAGCAAAATTTCTTCGTTCCTTAATGGATGAAAGAAGAGTAAAGTCTCAAAAAAGCATAACATTTTATTTCATTTTCATAGAATGTCGAAATCCTTACTAAAGATGAAATGTATAATGTCGATGAAAATGCGAAAATAAACGAGAAGGAAATTGTGTTTTGTATGACGATGAATCCCATAGGCATAATTCCACTTATTTCGTACTTCGTTAACTTTGAGAAAAAGCAAAAAAACAAAAAGATTTTCTTGTTTCTTTTCATCTGTCTAAGAGGATTCTCGATATTTTGTTAATTAAAGGAAATCTTCAACCTTTGTTTCGAGGGTATTTTGATGTTTTTTGGATATTCCTTTATATTGCTGGTTTCTTTGTTCTGTTAGCACTTTTGTGTGGATTTATTTGGTACAAAAGTCAGCTAATTTCGATATTTATTTGCTTTGATATTCAAATTCATGTACATTTGGTGATTTTGAGTTATAATCTTACTTGAACAGAACAACGTGGTCGTTGGGGCACCACGAGGCGGCACAAAGCATTCTTGGATGGTGGCTGCTGATAGAAACAGTGTAGCATTTAGTATTTACAATTGACAAAGGGCAGCCAACGATAGTGCCAGTTTAAGACACCAATTAAAAGGTGCCATGGATCACAGCTGATCTGTATGACCAGCAAAGTATGTGAGCAAGTAGGACACCGGCTTTGTAGAGCCGTATTAAGGGTCAAACTCGAAGTTGTCCTGTCGGCATCTTGATGGCTGATTTCGATCCATTTTTAAGACATTAAATCCAATTTGCCGCATTATACCGCTCCTTAGTTTAAAGTTTTTTTGCAACAACTCACTGGACGACCGCACATGAATGGCTCATGACATTTTTTATGCGCGATATTTTGACAATACTGCCCTAATAACGAAATTATAGCTATATGCGCCCACATCCATTCAATTCTCTCCTTACTTACAGTATGTTAATTTTATTTCTCAAATTGCTTCTCCAATCTCTTTAATTATCTCATCTTTTTTTTCTCGTTTTTATTTCATATCTACAGAAAGCTGATCTGGCAATTTGCGATTTAACCATCACGTATGAACGAAGAACTGCTGTTGATTTTACAATGCCTTTCATGACGTTGGGTGAGTAGATTCAACTTGGATATTAGATTCAGAAATTGTGATTCTTAATACTGTTATTATGAGAGACATTGTAAAGCACATGAAGGTTACTTGTAAAGACAGAATGAACAGAATGATTGCAAATATGTGATTGAAAAACATGTAAAGGAAGTTTAGAGTGAATTGAACAGATTGTTTAGGATTGAATGAGATGTATATTGAATGAATTTGCTTGAGATTGTATGGGATGTATGGTACATCATGTAATGTCGTTCAAAAGGTAATAAATGGCAGATGAACAATGCAACTGACTTTTGAAGTCATAGAATGAGATAAAGCAGGAACTCTTGTTGACTTATTAGGTAATCCTGTAAGGCAGTGGTGGACAACCTTTAATTTTCATTTTGCATCGCATCGCGGCACATCTTGGTGGTAAGCCTTGAAATAAACAGTATACGGCATACGACTCGGTGTTCCCAACATTTTAGTGTGCCGCGGCTCACAGGTTGCCAAATACTGCTCTTTGCAGGAGGAGGCAACACCCCGAACAATAAAGACTATGTTACTGAGAAGGTAGGGATGAAGTATTTAAAAAGTCTATTTTTTGTGGTGCCTTAAACCAAAGAAGAAGGAGACAACAGTAGATTTCCTCGAATCCATCATATCTGTACCTCCTACTAAATGACAATCTTAATCATAAATTAACTTAATTTCAGTTTAAACGTTAAAAATCTCATTAAAAATTTTATAAAGCTTATTAATTAGTAAGATGAGAGTTTCGCAGAATTTCCTCTCAACATCAGTCACAGAGATAGCATCAGCAACGACACAAAAAATTGTCAAAGAAAATCCAAATTATGTCAAGCGTTAAAACATTCAAAGATTCATGCTAGCCTTGTTTCTTCCCTAATAAAAAATTAGAAATCCTTATAAAGATTACGGCTTGCCGCAGTAAGCATTCTCAAAGGCTTTTTTTAGTACCTTATGATAATGGATAAAAATGGAGGAAGATGAAATGGGATATAAAGTTGGGATTAAAGAAGAATTCCTTATTACCACTGAGCGAAGGCTTCAAATGAAAAATATTAAGTGGTTTATGGCGCTTCCAACAAAATTTATTAAGAAAATCTTCTTGACTTTCTCAACAAATGTTCAGTTTCATTAAAAAAGTTTGAGCGTTTACCACATAAATTTGAAAAATCAAGAAAAGTTTGGGAAAAAATTGAGAAAATTTCAAAGGATTTTTAAATGCATGATTTTTTTTTGAAGCTTGATGCTTGCTGGGTAAACTTTTTAATTTTTGCAAAGCTTTTGAACATTTTTTGCTGAATATTTTGAATTCTATGGGTGTTTAATATTAAGTCTTATCGATGAATACGCTTAGGATTTGGTCAAGGTGTCGATACTGAGCTGTTGGAATCATGTCTATAACTTGTAAAGGCAGGAGCTTGTACGCCACAATAGGAAAATCAGAAGAATATTGTCTGAAAATTGAAAATAAATTGCAACTGTGCTATTAAGGGGGCTAATAGCCATACTTAACTATTTCATTGGTCGTACAGATCAATTGTGAATCATGACTTCCGTTCATGTCGATAGAGATGATAATGTACTTGACATTGGAAATTGACAAGCGATTGCCAGCGATAGAGCAAGCTTCAGACACAAACTAAGGGAGGCCGTGGATCACAATTGATCTGTACGGCCAGCGAAGTAACTGCATGCTTTCTCATGAGCTCTTGGGCCTTCTTCGTAACAACTATAAAAGGGGAAAATCGACTGATTGTAGTTGTGTATACAGTTTGAATATAAAATAGACGCTGACAGGTTTTCAACAATTTCGAAAAAAAGGAACAGACCATGAGAAAAGTGTGAGTTTTAGATCGATAAAGAAGAGTGTCTAGAAGACTCTTTAGCCTCCTTAGAATGCTCAAACATCCTAACTGTATACACTCGACATTTACCAATTCCCCATCCCTTGCAAACTCCACATTCACCTCGTTTATTCACATCCATGAAGCATAAAATTTCCAACAAATACACTTCAAAGCTCAACAATTACTTTCCATAAATTTAAACTCGAAAGAGAAGATTAAAGAAAAGTTTCAGAACAAAAAAAAAAGTGCAAAACTTTATATATATTTTTGTTCTTTTGCTTCACGCTTCTTAATGTTCCATTCACATCTCTCTCGCTCGTGTATAATCATCAGTGCTCATCATGCTCGAAAAGCTTAATAAGAGCTGGTATTTAAGCGCATTCCACGACGAAACAGTCGAGTATAATTTGTCTAAAAATGTGAAAATAATGAGAGCGAAAATTACGGTTGTCGACTTTTGAAGAGATGCTGTCTTCTTTACTACCTCTATTAATTTTTTTGGGGATCTTGAAGAAGAAGACGATAGTTTATAGTTTGGTATGATTGAAAGGGTGTCTTTTGAATTTTCTTTTTATTTTTTGATTTTTGCTCATAAGCAGCAACTAGCAGGGGTGTATTGAGGGGGAAACCATCTCTTGCTTAGCCTTCATCCCAGACAACTAGCATCAACCTTTTGAAATCCGAACTAAGCTCTTCCATTAATCAAACACACCCTCATACTGTGATCACTTCCTACTTTATTGTTCCTCAATATTTCACAACAAAATGCCATATATCCACTCACTAAACATACACTAACATGTCAGAATGACTTTTATCTATCTCATAGCTTATTTTTACTACAGAATTCAATTTATACATCAGTGCACTTAGTTCATCTCACACTACAATCATTATCATCATCATCAGTATTAAATTCAATGTGAATCTAGTCTATCTTTCTTTTTTGTGTTAAAGAATTAAAGTCTGACTTTTTGTAAACGATGCTTTTTATTTAGTTTTGAGATTGATATAAGAGATGCAATAGATGTCGGAGATAGGAAAATTGTAGCTGGGAATTTCTAAAGCTGCAAATTTATTTTGAAGTTTTAACGAAATTTATATGTTCATTGTGTTGGAAATGTATAAGGGAAGAGGGATGGATGAGA
This sequence comes from Chironomus tepperi, assembly GCF_022539635.2. Taxonomy (NCBI): domain Eukaryota; kingdom Metazoa; phylum Arthropoda; class Insecta; order Diptera; family Chironomidae; genus Chironomus; species Chironomus tepperi. Next base: position 463,854 of record NW_027226601.1, on the reverse strand, counting down.
TAATGAGAAATCGGATGTTTTTAATTACAGAATGAGCAGAAACTTCTATAAGATTCAAGATTAGGGGTTCTATGCAGGGATTGTGTCAGAGGTTGTAGGGATATAAATAAAGGAACAAAGGGTGGCAACTTGTGAAGATTAGCTGGGGTCGATTCTCATACTATGGCATGGTACACTAAGGTTCTACCACCAAGGGTTGTTTCCAAAACGAGGGTCTATAGTGGGAGGAGGTCTGCTGATTTAGGGGGTCTGCTGAGCGAGGGGAGTCTGCTGAGCGAGGTGGGTCTGCTGAGCGAGGTGGGTCTGCTGAGCGAGGTGGGTCTGCTGAGCGAGGTGGGTCTGCTGAGCGAGGTGGGTCTGCTGAGCGAGGTGGGTCTGCTGAGCGAGGTGGGTCTGCTGAGCGAGGTGGGTCTGCTGAGCGAGGTGGGTCTGCTGAGCGAGGTGGGTCTGCTGAGCGAGGTGGATCTGCTGAGCGAGGTGGGTCTGCTGAGCGAGGTGGGTCTGCTGAGCGAGGGGAGTCTGCTGAGCGAGGTGGGTCTGCTGAGCGAGGTGGGTCTGCTGAGCGAGGTGGGTCTGCTGAGCGAGGTGGGTCTGCTGAGCGAGGTGGGTCTGCTGAGCGAGGTGGGTCTGCTGAGGGAGAAAGAAACTTTTGAGCCTGGTTTCTTGGTATATTCAAGGAGTTATTATAAAGTATACCGAGCAGATGGCTCTTCTGATAATTTATCAGTTTTTGGAGTTCATGCCAATGCATTTCTACTCTATAGCCCCTAAACATATCCTAATTTCTATGCTAAACATAAAATTGACTTTACAATGCTTCATTAAATAATCTTAGCTCTTAACTTTTTCATAAAATCCACTTCACATCCATATACACATTTTACAAATGTCTTAATTCCACTTAAGCTATATTGTGCACTGAAATAATTGATGATGAGATGTCAAGTGCCATGAGTTGCTCCTTAAATGAGCAGAGGAGAGAATGCATCTGTGCATATGGAGTACTGCTTCCTCAGAAAATAACATGTTAACCACTTAACCCAAAAGCATTTTCTTATGCTATAATATAATTTTTATTCACCGAAATTTATTTATATATATGCTGAGATATACAAAAAGGCGGGGATGTTAAAGTTTCCTATTCAAGATTTTTAAAATTGTTTTTAAAGTTATTCATTCAAATTATTCAATTCAGCATTAGTGGATGCACACAAAAAATGGAAAAAAGGGTTTGATGTTGTGCAGAGACGTAGTTGAATAAATTTTAAAGTTCGAACGCCTTTTTATTACAATTTGCAGTGATCCCTGAGTGAAAAAATACACGTTCGTAATAGTCATTAACTGGATCATTAACTTGTCTTTAAAAAGTTATAACGTTTTTTTATAGATCTCAAAAGTCCACTTGGAGATCATTTTCAGTTTCATGATCATGAGAACGCTCAAACGATTGAGCATGTTTAAATATATTATTTGAATATACCAGAATATCACAAATTGGCTAGTCGATCGAAAAATCGGTCTCAGGCTGGCATGATTCCAGCTTGTTGTTGGATTTATTTATTTATTTATGCTAATGCCACGCTTGCCTGGTGCCGGATTTCGAATTGATTAACCGATTTGTGCTATTCATGTGTGGTTCATAAGAACGTTCATTTAAATGAGTATGCTGATTGTCTGCTAGTGACCCATTAGAGATATACTAGGTTTTGCTTATGATTTAAATTAAGATACTGAAAAACATTGCATTTCTCCAATTCCTTGTTTTGAAGAAATTTCCAAATCTTAAGAACAAATTATAACTCCGGTCTGAACTTACCCTTAACTACGTCTATGTCATGCTAAATTAAATTATTCCTTCTTAAAAAATTAGCACAAAAAAAGTATTCGAGTGCAACCGAGCGAGAAAATTTTTCATTATATTTTTCAACTCATAAAAGAAAAAAAAGAAAGTTCAGGTTATTCTTTTGGGGGAAAGGAATTAAAATAAAAAAAAAAGTTTTTCATTAGCAAAAACTGAAAATTATCCATTCAAAAAATACTTTTTGTGCTGTTTTCGGTTCCAACACGTGGTTTTTCTTAGTTGAGGTAGATTTTATAGCTCAACGAACATTAAAAATTATTCGAAAAAGTTTATTGTGAAAAATAATAATTTAATTAAACTTATTAAACGACATATGGCAGCACAAGCTGGAGATTATCTGATTTTACACTCATATTCTGCTTTTTTGGCAAAACTACAGATGAACAATTATATGGCACTGCAAATTGTTTCTACTAAATTATTCTTAATGCCTTAAAATTACAGACCCTTTTTCCTTTGATTTCCTTTTTAGGTCACTAAAATAAACAGTCACAAACTGTCTTGAAAATAAACGATAATGAAAAATCAATTTTTTTTTTTGTGATTGAAATAAAGTTGACCGGCACTTTTGTGGCATGTTGCTGTGGATACAAGATAGGACTTGCTCTTTTTTGTGACTGTTTATTTTTATTTTAAAGGAAATTTAGTTTTCTTTATGGAAAAAATGTGTTCATTTTATTGAAAATATAGAGCTTTAGACATTATTGTGCTATCCGATATGATCTTAATGTAGTTTGAGAAAAGTTTGTTTTAGCAATTTTTGGAACTTGATACTGGTTTGTGATGTTGACAGTTTGACTAAAGACACATGTTGCGAGAAGTCGAAATTATCATAATTTAGGTTCCAGTATTTCAAATTTTGGACACCAAGACCGAGACCAAGATTGGGATCCAGACCACAAGGGATTTCCTCGCGACGTCTCGGAAGTCTTGGTCGCAATCTCGAAAACCTTTATTTCTAAGCCCAAATGGATAATTGGTAAATAGTTGATGGCAAGCGAATGTCCAGTTGATATCAAGTTCTAATGTATTTTTGTCCACTTGGGAAGATATTACATGGTTTGGCTGAAGGTAAAGCAGCTAGATAATTGTCATATTTTAGAAAATCTATACATTTTTTATACAAAGAGAGAACTGTAAAATGACCATGTTTTGTCCGAGTTTAGCCTAACCTAGATTTTGTTACATTTGTGCTTTTAAATACCCTGCCTTAGGAGCACTGCATGTTAACTAGGGTGTCATTACGTCATCGTATTAACGGTAAGCTACGATCAGTCATAACGGCTAATTTCGATCAATTTTTAAGACTTAACGTGTGGATAACTGTTTTGTGTCGCTCGGGATGACTAGTATTTTGTCATAATAATGCAACCCAAAGTCCGTAATGAAGTGCAAACCCCAAAAATAAGCTTTTATGCTATAAATAGAACACCCATAAAATACCACAGACCAAAATGTCATTAAAAATTGCATGAAAGAATTCTCAATTCTCGAAAAGAAGAACTGAAGCTTTTATTTTCAATTTTAGATACTTTTTTCCCCCAGAAATAAGCACAAAAAGAGTCATTGAAATCTCAAAAGCAGTAAAAAAGTTTATTGAAATTCAAATAAAAAAAATGTCATAAAAAATTTCAAAAAATGTTTCTTTCAAGTTCCACTAGAGCATGAAATATGTTATTTAATAAACCAGAAAAACTACAAATGTGGAGGAGTATATAAAATCCAGGATGTACATAACCTCATCATATCGCATTATACATATGTACAGTCACAGATAAAGAATGAAAAAAAAGTTTATGTCTTTTGTATGTGGTGTAGAAGTAAATGCAAGCTAACGAAAATTATGAGGGAAGTAGAACTGTTTATGATCTTTTTTTGGCTTTCTGTTTGTAATCTTCCTGTCCCAAACAACACAAATGAATTAGGTTCCGCTGCAATTGCTTAGTCAAAGCTGGTTAGCCAGCGATCAAGATGCTGTCGTTGGTACACAGTAGCATCTAATATAGCTTGTTCTAGACATCTAAAGGAGGTCTCTGGAAGTCAGAGAAGTTAGTAAATAAGTAAATTACAGGCAGCTTTTATATGGATATTAATGAAAGAGCTTTAGCAGAGCTTTGAAAAAGCTCCGTGGCCGAACCATCTTAATTTGTGTTGCTCGGGTTTGGATGGATCTTTCTCTACTTTTGGGCAATGCTAATGAGCAAGATGTGAACATTTTTGAATTATTTTACAAGACTTTTGTAATTTTAATTGACAAACATGATTGAGGTAAATGCAGCTAGTCATTTTAAAGAGTGTCATAGGTGGTAGAGGTTACATCAAAATATTCCTATACAGGCTAAATGTCCTTTGAGAATATTTTAATCGATTTTTGTCTCATTATGGCTCAATACTATCTTAAATTTCCAATTTTTGTAATGGATATTAATACATAATACACAAACTTTTGTTAAATGCTAGATTTTGGGCACATATGCATCTAAACATCCAACCTACATTTCAATCTGCGCGTTCATCTCCTCCCTGATTGCAATTTTTCCAGTTCCATAAGTTTTAATGGATTAAAAAATTTTTTTATCGGATAACTTCTCTTTGAAATTCTTGTCTAAGTTTAAACTTTATGATACAAAGTTTCTATCCTACATATGCTTGCATAGTTTGTCTGTTATTTCTATTTTTAGCATGCAATTTTATCTCAATTGTAGCTTGATGAGATTGTTGTGAGTGAATTCCTTACATTTACAAAGTTTGCATTGTGAATTTTTCTATTTTTATGTAGCATATGTGCTTGTGATTGTATGTTTGATACTAATGCTGTTGTTTTGCAATGGTCAAGGATAATTTTGAGTTATTTGTTATTTTACTGTAGATAATTTTTGAAAAAATATTGTCCGGATGTAAAGGAATTGTGTAACATTTTCATAAAACTGATATTGAAAGGAGTTAAGTTTGTAGATAAAGTAGTGCAATGATCTTTATAATAGAAACTTTAGACAAGCAGAAAAATTAAGCGGCAATGCGTATCATTTGTTCCATACGTCTGTATATTCATTGTGTTGCTTTGTGATGGCCATTGATACCCATAACAGACAAATATACCACTTTTAGGTACCGTGGTGGTATTTCTGTGTCATAAAAGCATGCACTTAGCCTGTTAGGGCATCTCACATCTCTGGACACTAACATGATCCAGGGCATATCAATTCAATGGACCTACCCACAATTTGTGTGTCGAGAATCACACAAATTGAGTAGATGTGTCAAAACTAGCAAAAAAGCACCTAAATTCTACAGGACTTTCCCTGTGATTGAGTCCGAGACCGTAATCACAAAAGTCTCATATTTACTTACTTACTCACTACGCTGGCCGTTTAGATTAAAAGTGATCGATGGTCTCCTTCAGATATCACCTATAACTGATCATTTTGCTGGCTTCCGCTTGCAAATTTCTAATAGTTCAAATCTCATGCTTAGCATTATCCGAGGGTACTTTATATTATAAGTTTTGAACAGAAATTATTGAAATTTGAATTCAAATGTGTAATCTCTATTTGAATTTATGATGAAAGAAGAGCAGAGAAGGGGAGTTTAGGTGGATATACCAACACACATGCTTTCAGTATTCATCCTAAAAAAATAAGTAATAAAATTCCTTGTTCTATTTACAGTGTGTTTTAAGAATGATCAAAATATTCCCATTGAAACTAGTACGATTATCATTCAGTCAGGCATTCAGCCTGATTTAACCCAGTAAAAGAATCATTAAAATTCAAAACATCTCCATGAATTTTCTCTTTCATGTTCATGAACAGTATCTCAAATTCCCTCCAAAAAAGAAATCACAGCGAAAATAATCTCTAATGATATATTCAGCATTAAATAAACGAGAACTGCTCATGCAAGGAAACATAAAACTGCATTCATGAAATCCTTTAAATTTCCTCTTTTTCATTTCATTATAATAAAATCTCAACTAACTTTTTTGGCCATAGCATCTATTTTCGGAAGAGCCATCACAATTTTCACTGCATAAAATCCAGTTCCTATATTAAAGATTCTGCTTGAATATATCAAAAGCGACGAGATGGAATCGAATATGAATCCTCTGTGTATCTATGCTGATACATAAAAGAGACTTTTATAGCCTTTATTTTATACGAGATTGAAATTTTCCGGGGATGTGATTTCATGTCAAGGACTACGCACAACAAAAAGGCAACCAAATGAAAATTTTTGCTTTTGTTTCGTAATGCAATAAAAAGAGCCATTATCAAATAGTTCCCATTTACAGTTATGATCCAAAATGGCTTATTTACCATCTCATGACGGACTGAAATGTTCTATGCTGTTGTAACATAAAAAGATGGCAAAATCAACATCCCAATTTTTTTTTATTTTAATAAATAATCTGATGATGTTGTTATGCTTATAAAATATAATATCCCTTTTTCCTCTTACTTCCCCATTTTCATCCTATATCCACTGTTGCATAATTTTAAAATGAATTTATTTATTTATGTATTTAACTACCATCCACACAGGCACGTTGAATAAATAATCCTATGAGAGAATAGCGAGATCTCTGTGCCATAAATTGGCGGTAAAAAGCTTCTTCCTGCCGATTTATGTACTTTCAGTTCTTTCCAACATATAAAAATGTTGAATAAAGTTTTAGTTGAGTTTTATGGCTCGTGCTTCTGCATTTAAAAAAGACGGAAGAAAGTTTATTGAATGTAAATGTGTGTCAGTGATGAAAACTTATGGTACAGCAGATGAGAAACGAGGAATCTCTGGTGATGGTGCTCATGGATGTGATGTAAAGGGGCAAATTTGATGTCTTTCTTTCTTTGAAGTTTAAGTCAATTATTTTTAAGGATTAATATTCTTTGGAATTATGTGAAATGTAGCTGTGAATCTACAAGTTTGAGATGTTTTTAGGGTAGATCTGGAAGTAGACGATTTCAATGGATATATCTTATAGGATAGGGCAGTGATCGGCAACCTATGTGCCACCAAAAAATGTTGGAAATGCAATGAACCATATGCAGTAAGCGGTTTCGATCAAGGCTAACCATGAAGGTGTGCTGCTAAAAATGAAAGGCTTCCCACCTCTGGTATGGGGCAACTATATGGTATTCAAACACAAGCTTACTGCCTTTAAGGCATTTTTTGAATCTAATGTGAACGTCCAAATCATCTATAATTAGGCAATCCATTGACTAAACTCTTAAATTGACTTCGACCTCTGTTGCAGAGTCATCCATTACTTCAGAAGCTTCTTATACGACCAAATGACATCACCATACCAAAATTTGACTTTACGATGTATTCAAGTCACGAAAACTTCAAGCATCATCTTCTTATTTTAAGCACAAAACTTTATTTTCTTACAATAACAGAACCAAAAGCTCAAAGTGCAATTAAAAGGAAAACAATTTTATGGCACACAAGATAAGAGATAGCGATATGAGCTCCCTTGATGCTGAATATCTAACTTTCTTTATACTACATCAGTGCTCTTAAAACGGAATAAAATAATAATAAATTTTTTTCACATTTTCTTGCTTTCTCTAGCACTGACTGTATACAACTCGTTTCTATTGTTTATTGTTATTATTGTTATGATTTTGACAATTTCTTTTATTGCATAACCAGACACAAGCATCTTTCTAATGTTACTTAATCTATTTTTGTTCCTTTCTGATGTTATGCATGTAGCTATAAAAAGGTTTGTAAAAGTTTTGGATTTTTTGGAAAATGCTTTGCATGATTTAATGATTGGGTTATTGCCAATTGAAGACTTTTGAATGTTTTAAAGACATATTTAGTGCTATTTAGTAAGCACTAGTGTGATTTGAGCATGTAAACATACAAAATGCTCATTTTTAGCGTATTTTGCTTTCAGGAAAAGGACACTATCGTCCATAATTTGTCTGCCTATCTGTCTGCTTGGCTAAAGTCTGTATCGTAACTTCCCCTCCAGTTTAAGCTTTTTTGGATGCCGAGTCTATATTCTAGGACTAAGTCTATACTTGTTATAGTCTTTTGTAACGATCTAAATCCTTAAAATCCGAATATATGTAGTCTTGTGTAGCATTTTTAAGTCATCAATCTTAAAGAACACATGTCGTAGCTCACATTTACGAAAGCATAAAGCCAATGGTGGCGGAGAGAAAATTTAAGGGCCTTATACTTAGAACTAAGGGCCTTATACTTAGAACAAACGTAGAACTCAAGTACTAAATTTATAGAACAAAGCATTTGAATTTTTGAAAACCGTTTTTTAATTAAATGAAAGTAATAAGTTAAGGCCGTTTTTCCAATTGTAATAGTTTCAATCAAATAGAATCTATTTATTTAGTCGTCACTGTTGTGAAATTCATAAAATAAATAAATTAGCGTCACGAAATAACTAAATATAGTTATCTACAAAATAACGGTCAAAAATAATTTAAATGTTTGATGAAATTTTGTAAAAATTTCCTCTTCAAAAAATTTTTTTGTAACGTTGCCTTTTCTATCCGCCACCATTGGGCATAAAGCATCCAGCGAACATAAAACATATTTTTTAAATCACATATCAAAATTCACATTTTTTATGAACAACATTTTCAATTTTGCCATAACACAATATGACATTCTAGATCATTGAAAATCTAAGCATCAAAAAAATCCATTCCGAAATTTTATTTTTGCGTCACGAAAATAAATAATTTATCTTTTATCGAATAATACTGTTTCTTTTATACAAAGATATCACAAACATGGACAAACATAAACCCACACGAGGAACAAACGTTTACACTCTCTTGTCTCACCATTTTGCTCCTCTTGGTGCTTATTTTGATTTATACACAAAAATGTTGTCATAAAAATTGTTCTTTGAGAATGCTCTTGTTACCCACTGCTTTACTGTTTTATTTTATATTTTATATTATTCACTTCAGGGGGAATTGATGCTTGAGGAATAATTTGGGAAGCATTGTAAATCCAAGCTAGAGTTTGTGATGTTATAGCAGAGTAGAATCTTGGGTGTTAAACCATATAAAGGCAATTCTGATGAAGTCTTTGTAGCAAAGTGGTCAGAACAACCAACTGGATATAAATTTTACTCAATTTAAGAGGATGTGGAATCAATTTCCAATACGAAACTCTCTTCCCAACAATATGCTGAGGATACATACAAACAGCTCTATTTGAACATTGTTGGTTTTTATCAAGGACATGAACATTCTGTAGAGGCTTTGGGATGGTACAACAGATCATTGATCGCAGTTTCGATTTTGATTTAATCCTTACTTACTTACTTACTTTCTTGGCTGGGGCGCACGAGGGCCGCGTTTCAAGAACGTCTGTAGACAGCTCTATCTTTCGATAACTTCTGCCAATTTGGGATATTGAGAACTCTAGGTTCCTTATCAACAAAACAATCCAGGACATTTTCGGTCTTCCTCTTGATCATTTGCCGTCCATAAAGTCTGCAAAGGTTACTCTATATACTGGGACACTCTGTTGTCGTCTGTTCACATGACCTACCCATTCACACGAAGAATAAGCGGAGGTCCTAATCATTACAAAGTTTCATCACAGTAGCTATCTAGTCGGCTCTAATTAGATTATAGACAGGAGCAACTCACATCAAATGTTTGTCAAAAATATTAACCTCAAAAAAGTAAACTTTTCCTAAAATCCTTAATCCCCCTGATTCATTTCTATCTTACAACCAACACAATCCTTTTCTGAATAATATATACAGCACTCTGCTTTATGTACTTATATTTTCTCCATATTTTAAATTTTTCTATTGTTTTTACGCTCCATCTCATAATATAACAAAAGAAATTCAAAAACAATAGTCATACACATGCAATTGAGACAGAACGAGGTTCCTGTTTTTTAGAAATTATATATATATATTTTACCAAACTCTTCTGCATGACTAACTAAAATTGAACATTGAAATGGTTGAATGGGAATAAAAATGAAAGAAATAAATTATTGTCAGTTTATAGAATGACTGTCATCCGAACGATGGCGGAGATGCTGAAATGAATTAGAATTATTTATGGATGAAATTTTAGTTCTATTGTTTGTGGATATAAAAATAAAATCCGAGCAGCACAATGCGGTGAGTCGCATTTCTCGATGACTCTGCACAGTTGCATTACCTAGGATATACCAATGCAATGCACATACCCATAGAGTTGGTAGGATTTTGGGAGTCCGGACTTTAAAAGACCAAAAAGACGCCTCCACTATGGAGTCCTGCCAACTCTCCATACCTAGCCATAATGTGGGTGTCGCGAATACACAGGTGTCGACGAAGTGTTGTGACTTGAAATAGCGAAAAAATAATCCAACACGACCAGACTTTTACTGGGATCTAACTCAGGTCATTAGGGTCGGTTGCCCGACACTCTAACTACTACGTCATGAACTACTTCAACCCTCGTTGTGCTGTTCGGGTTGAAATGTACTTTTATAACTGTACAATTGAATATTTTAAAATTGTGGATGCATGTCATAGCAAGCAATAGCTGCTGTTATCAATTATGTGCATTCTTGAAATTGTCAACTGAATATTTTGTTAGTTTTCAATTAGGATTTGCCATTTTTGTAAAAATTTATGGCTTTTGGATGGAATTTGCAATATATTTGTCAGTCATTCGCATATATGAGGATGAGAATTGGATATTACACTTCTTTTATGGATGTCATGTATGAGTTGATGACGCAACATATAATCCTCAAGTCATGTGCTTCATCTTAATCCACAAACTCGTTAAAACAAGAAACATTTCCAAGAAAATCCCACAAAAGAATTTCCCAGAAAACCAAAAAGCTGTCATAATTTCTCAAATATTATTCAAGACTGCTTCCTACACATCATCTAGAATTTCCTACAAAAATCATCAAGTAAATACGTAAATTTTTCTCATTTCCTCAACACTCAAAACCAAAAAATGTGATATCCCACAACACACAGCATCTATTATTGGCACAAAGCCTTTCCAAACTCATTTTAAAATACCACAAAATTTTGTTCTGTTACTTACATCGTATGTCACATAATTTGAGGTCTCTCTGACTTCATATTTGTGTCAACATGAGGATATGTGTGACATACTTCAATCAAATGTCATTTTTGTTGGCATATTTAAATAAATGAATTTTTTTGTGGATGTATGTATGTTGATGTGTTCATGGAAGTGAGAGGATATAAGACTTGTGGCTTTTTTTTGTGGAAACGAACAATTTTTCAGCATTAATATGTTCTTTTCATTCTCTCCCCCCCAAAAAGGCATCAGTATTCTATTTTTGAAGCCAGTTAAACAAGATCCAAATTTGTTTTCATTTTTATCACCCCTGAGTGTTGATGTTTGGGTTTACATGCTCGCTGCTTACCTCGGTGTTTCAATTTTGCTGTTTGTGCTGTCAAGGTGAGATATAAAATAAAGATAATAAAGGAATAAGTTGACTTTGAGTCCATTATTTGGACATTTATTTGCTTTTGTATACATTCCCTTAGTCTAGTGCAGTGGTGGTCAACCTTTTGTATGTCATGGGACACTTTGCATCTAAAATATTTGCTCGCTGTCGACGGAACAGCATTTTTGATGTTCCGTGACTTAAAGGTTATCCACCTCTCCTTGATACACATCTGAGCTCTTAATTAAGCTCATTGTTGCCCAAACTGAGTGACGCGGCACTCTTATATGCCATTTTAGTCAAGTCTTCTTACTAAAGAGTGCCATGACCAAAAAAAGTTCGAACAGCACTGCTCTATCCATTATTATTCTTTCCTTATTCACATATATCCATTGTACACATTTCAGAATGGCTCCAGATGACTGGGAATCATCACATCCGTGTAATCAAGAACCGGAAGAATTGGAGAATATATGGAATATGCACAATTGTATTTGGCTAACGATGGGCAGTATAATGGGTCAGGGATGTGATATACTTCCTAAGTAAGTCTGACATAGTAATTTAAATCTCTTAAGCTGTTAATTTTGCTCTCTTTACATCCTTATTTTCATGTCATGTATCTTGCTTTTGCAATAAATTATACTGAAATTACTGCATGCCTCAACTGTCCATTATGTCCATCACATCACTTTAATCGATTTTTCTGAACTTCATACAAAATATTGTCATATATGTGAAACACGTACAACAAATAAAAAAGGGCTATATCAACTCGAATCGGTAAGGATTACTGGATAATTGCCAAAGTAAATTGAAAATCACTTGAGCCTTAACATGCTGGCTTGTTAAAACCAATTTAATTAAATTTATTTAACACTTTCCATTTTTTATATTTCCATACGAATAAACACATCTGAATACATGACCATCGAATGCACTTTACTGCCTAACAAATATGCACATCATAGTGGCTTGTATGTGGTGAGTATGCGAGAGTTGCATATGCTAATAGCTACAAATGACCAAAGAGAGATATTTTCATTAAAAGGTGGTTTTTTGCATTGATTATGCTCGCCTCGTACACGGCAAATTTAGCGGCGTTTTTAACAATGGAAAGAATGGACGCAACAATTAATTCTGCTGAGGATTTAGCGAAGCAGAGTAAAATTAAATATGGCGCAGTTAAGGGCGGAAGTACAATGAAATTCTTTCAGGAATCGAATTTCTCAACATATCAGGTGATTGATTCAATTAAATTTTATAGAGCAAATATCCGTACTTCCTCCACATTCACGAATGTCTTGTTTGATTTGAAATTCCATTGAACATTTTTATACACTTGTGAGTTACTGGGTTACTGGAAGTGATGGAATTTATGACATGATATAACGCATATCAAATATCAAGACCTGTGTCCGAGTGGACATCTTGGCACGGTGTTTAGTTAATTACTGGACCTACAGTCCACTAGTTAAAGTATTTCCTGAAACTTCCATAAATTGTGTCACTAGACGATCGTACATATCCAAAAGGAACACCGTGTAGTAGACAAAAAATGTGGCCCAGGATAACTCCTTGAAGACAATGACATCCTGGAAGGGAACTGTATAAAGAACCAATATTGCGGTTGGTATTGGTAATTAGCAGATGGAAGCCAGCGATAGAGCCTGGTTTAGGCGTCATCTGAGGGATGTCTTAGACCACAGTTGATCTATATGGCCAGCGAAGTAAGTAGGGATGACTAGTCCTTAGCATAAGGCCTTATTAGATGAAATCCAACTCCACGTCAACTCTGCTAGCCTGATTTCACATTTTTCGCCTTTTCTTCGTCGTGTGCCTCTCGGAATAGATCTATGTAGTTGTTAACTGTACATTATGTCAAGTTTTCCACTCGAGTAGCAGTCAGACAAGTAAATTTGCCTTAAATAACTTCAATCAACAAAAAATCTCGTTACTTACGCTAAAAAATGCTCATTCTTATTCTCCATTCTATTGAACAGCGAATGTGGGCAGCAATGGAATCATCTCGACCGACAGTATTTGTAAATAACAATGACGAAGGACGCGACAGAGTATTGAAAGGAAAGCGTCAATATGCTTATTTGATGGAGTCAACAATGCTCGAATATTTCACAGAACGCTATTGTGATCTAGTTCAAATAGGTCAATATATATATTCTTATTTATAGATATCTAATCTCAATGTTTTGACAATTCCAATTTGAATTTAAATTACGAATCTCATTTCTTATGTTAGGTGGTCTATTGGACTCGAAAAGCTATGGAATAGCGTAAGTAATCTATATCTTTGGATTTTGAATTTTAAGCATTTCAATCTCGAGTCTCGAAAATTTAATTGCTTTTTTCTCACTCCTTGTTCCTCATTCCTCTACTTTTTTTGTGCTTCTCAATAATGAAATTGAAATAAATTTTTCTTCTTATTTTCTTTTCATTCATTCATCATAGGCTTCCATTGAGTAAGTAGAGATATGAAGTTTATTTCAATCATACATTACTTCCTTCAGAATTTTGCTCATTCCTCACGAGTATCGATTTTTGTACTAACAATATTTCATTCAAATAATGAATCAGTGCGAAGGCAACCTTGGGGTTGTTCAGTTACTGTGAATGGCTTTTAGGGGAATGAGTAATTTTCCAGAAATTTATTTAGATTTCAACAAAGTCAAAATCAAGATCAAAAACCCATGTAAAGGTATAAAATTGAATTTGATCAAATCAGAGATTTAGGCAGACTGTCATCTCAGACTTCATCTCCTGTTTATCAACGAATCATGTGAACAAACCCTAACAGAGAATGCTTTCATGCTTCAAAAAAAAAAATACCTCTACGGTACTTAAAACCGGTCTCTTATTGCATTTAAGGGCAAGAGTCTGATCTAATCATTACTTTCAAGCAGAGGCTTATAAAGCAGGCTTCGTTCTTACTCCTAGATGAACGTCCGAACATCCAATGTGTAAAAATCATAACCATGATTCGACAGCCATCAACCGTCACGGTAACTTCTCGTAAACCCTCAATAAGACGTCTTAGCAGTGATTAAAGAACATGTTCCTTAGAATACAAAGAACATGTTTGCAAGAGCAGAGTAAGCTGAGTTCACGCTCGTTAGCAAGCTTAACTAGTAAATCAAAGTATAGCAAGCTTTTTAAATAATGCTCATTGCCTGCTATGGGTTGTACTGTTCTGGATACTTTAAGATATTTCCTCAGAACATAAATATAATTCAATCTAATTCAAGTTACCCTCCCCAGCACTAGGATATAACGATTCAAGTATTCTCAAAACACTTATTCATACACGTTCATATAAGGACATGATTTGATTTGATTTAATTTTCTTTTTTGGCTTCATTTCGAATCATTTTAATGAATAACACGTAGAATTCTCAATATAATGATAACATGTGCGAAATGTTGGAATAAATTAAGATGATTTTGAAGATTCAAGTTTGCCGTTCATCTGATTCACCTTTGCATGGAGCAACAGCAGGAAGATGTAGAAAAATCATGGAATATTTATTTTAAATGCATGACTTGAGATGTGTGAGATGCTTTTGATTTGAATAAAATTCCTCGGTGCACATTGGGTTCGCTAGGGTAGAGCAAGGGATATGTCGTCGTATTGATGGAGAGACCCGAAGTTGATCTGAAGGCAACGCGACGGCTGATTTCGACACATTTTGCGGATTGCTGGATATTTTCACTGGGGATGTTTTCTTACTTCTGATGAATTTAAAATGTTGTAGCTGACTGATCCAACCAGTAATTTGGGGTATCTAAAGTTGATATCCTTGCTACATCATCATATATCCGTTGTGGGTAACTTATGTGCCACGACACACTCGACACGATACACTCAACAATAATAAAGTGTCCACCACTGCCATAAACGTGCAGCGTGATCTAGTGCCAAAAATACTTTTTTTATCAATTCAACAACTCTATTTCCTCAGATAATTTAACAGACATGAGAATTCCTTTAGAAACTTTTCCAATCATTAGATTTCCTTTTCTATTTCTGCTAATGCTTTCTAAAGGAATTCCTTTGAAATCCAATTAAAATTTTCCATGCTAGATTTAAACTCAAAAGATTTTCTACAAAATCAATTTCTAAAGTCTATTCAGCACCCATCAAATTTCAAAACATTTTTTTTTTCTTCCCTTTTTAATATCCGTAATAGAAAGTTTCAATTTATATCCATACTCAAATGATCGAAAAAATTTCTATTCATTGACACATTAAGGAAGTAAGTGTCTCTCTCATGTTATTAATATTGCATTGAGAAAGAAGATTTAAAGGATATAAAACTAGATAAGCATTTTGAGTAATTCAATTTATAAATGATGATGATGATGGAGTGTAGATCTGTCTATGAATAGAATACACAATATCCTATACACATCCATACATGCAGAAAAATACAGAATAAAATCAATTTAGTTTCCAGCATTCGAAGAAGAAATTTTTATAAAAATACGAAAAACGAAACAAATTTGCTGAGACATCCATCGATGTTGAAAATAGCTGTAAAGTGAATTGAGGACAAAATAAATTTCTTATTTCCTTGAGAAAAGTCGACAACATGAATTCTCACAGGGTTTCATGCTGATTGATTGGTTTGTGAGGGATTTCCAATTGTAAAAGAAAAATTAATTTTGAGATTTTTTTTCTCTTAAAGATTTTCAGTTGTTTGGCTTCATATCCTTAAAAATTACGAGTTTTGGGTAATTCCTTTGTTAAATTAACTTGCGAATCTGTAGAACTGCATTGCGTTGAGGATTCCCGATGGATTCTTTTGTTACAAATGCTAATCAGATCAATACAGATAAATACATACAAATATTGAATTTTAGATGAATTATGTAAATTCGAATTAGTATTTAATGCTTTACATAAGTATTGAATTAGCAGTGCTTATGTAACTCAAAGATTCACATATAATACGAATCATTTCTTACAAATTTGTCGTATTAAAATCGACATACGTCTTTAAATCGAAACAAATTCAAAAACCGTTTCAAAAATGGCAAAAATGCAAAGTTCGTCCGAAATTCCAGGCTTTCAGTCTTGGACAACATTAAGATACAGCCCAAGAATGCAGGCTTGGGAATCTAAAATGTAGAAAATTCAGATCTGGAATTCTTAGCTGAAGCCTAAAAAAATGGCAATAACGTGGACATTAAATCAAGAGCTTTCTATTGACATAAATATGCATATACAATGTCGTATCTAAAGGGGTGAAGGCAAGGATGAGTTTGAGGTCAACCACTCACCTTCTTCATCTAATTTTTGGACAAAATTCTTCAATTTACTAGTGAATTTCGTGGAAAAAATCTCAAAGTCCCCGCAAAATTGTCGCGTATCATATGACAGAGCTTCATTACCCCACCTCCTCTCCTCCCAATCCCTTAAATAACTTCTCCCTACGCATCTGGTATACATATCCACTTTATACACCTTAAAGTAATTCCATGAGTGTCTTCTATCCCAACAAATGATCCATTTTAAGAATTACTTAATATTCACAACACTTATGACTTTATTATTCACTCAGTAGTTCTATTGCACCTGCTGTGTGTTTACCTTTCTAATTTTAGATTTCAATTGAATTTTTTGATATAATTATAGCACATATCCTCGCCCCAAAATTCCTAGTATTATAGCAGTCACATAATTCTCCGTCAAGTTAAAGTTTCAAACCACACCAACCTCCTGTGCAGCACAATAAAAGTCATATTTACGAGAAATAGTCCAATATTCCATTAGACTAATTGACGTTAGATTCAATTACATTAATTCTCAAATCGTAGTCATACGGGATGTCATGGTAAAAGTCATATATTTGACTGAGGAAATGATCTCATCTCCTGTAGTGTCCACTGCAAGACATTAAACTACTCTTATTGGACACCCCATCGTGTATTCAATCAAAGAGAAAGTTTTTGAACATTTCTTCTTCTGCTTCAATCAGTGATTGATTCCGAGTATGACGTAAAGATTGAAAGTGAAAAAGGTTCAAACGGATATGCGTTTGTGATTTTTGTTTTAAGTTTTCTTCGTACGGAAAAGAAAGTTTTTAGAGCATTTTTTAACAAAAAGGCAGTTAATAATACACTTTGTTCAGTACCCGGCAAGGCTGGGCTGGGTAAGGGACGAGATCTTGGCAACTAGGCACCGTAGAAAGCTCTAGTTTGAAGCATTAGATCCGTAATAAAAGATTTTAAAAGTCCGTTTTTAAAAGCGTTGATTTTAAAAATTTGAATTTTTAGCAACCGTTAGAAAATTTAAGTTAAAAAAAACCGTTAAATGATAAAAATTCTTTAACGTTTATAAATTTAATGGGAAGTGATTTGAAGCTTACTGGATCTAATTTTGGAACAAATTATGGAAAAAAATGCGCTGAAGTCGCATTCTAATCAGTCCCTTTGTAATTTTTTATTTGAATGAGAAATTTTGGCACTTGTGTCAATTTTTCTTCACGTCTTGTTGTTAGGTCTTCATACTCAATTTTGGTACGACAAAAAAAGGAAAATGAGAAGAAACAACTTTTTTTTCATTGTCTCAAGGGAATTCTGTTCCTTTCTTTCTCACATCAAAAAACGGAAGTGAATGTCATGCAAGCTTTTTTATGATTTTTTATTGTCACTTTTTTTAAGAGCAACGCTACACAGTGATACATGTTATTTAAAAATAGCGCAATTGTTAGAGTAAAAAAAAACGTGGAAATAATGACACTTAATTTTTTAATGCCTGCAACACACAATATACATCACTTTATTCATGCCTCATATTTCTTCTACAGCAGAAAAATAATAAGGGAACAGGGAGGAAAAAATATGGAGAAAATGAAGATGTAAGGGAGCAACAACATAAAGCTTTATTACGAAATCATCTTTTCTCCTTTCTTGCCTTATTTGTGTGTTGTTTCAATGGCAGTTGATGTTAACTAGCCTGCTAGACAAAAGGTTTTGAGTCAAGTGCTATGCTTTGTCTTAAGTGTGAGAATCGCTAGCTAATTATGGTTTGCTGGATATAGATTGATATTGGTAGGTACATCAGGTTTATGAGAAACACAGATGGCATCTGAAATTTGCTGATTTCCTGTTTTTCACTTGCCACAATACCCGATTGCAAGTGTAATAATATCACTCGACAGCTTCTTTTCATCAGTTCTTGGAATTTCCTCGGGATCATTTGAAACTTAGCATAATTTGATTTTAAGAAGGGCTTAAACATGGCGTAGAAGCATCCTATGTTACAAAATCTGACATACCCAAATCACATTTGGACTGAAGTATGTGAAATTGATCTCTTACTTATTGGCTTCGTAGGCAGTATAGATCAATTGTGATAAATGGCCCCAGATGGCGTTTGAAACTAGTTTTATCGGTGAATTCCAGTAGAACTGGTCAAAATGGCTCAATCAACTGTAATAGCCATTCAACTCCAGTCACCAAAATCAACCTTACTTTTCATCAAATCTCGTCACAGCTGCTTTTTTAAGCTTGTACAAAATGCGCTCTTAACACAACAATAAGTCGCATTCCCAACTTTCTGCACATAACTATTGTTGCCACTCTTTCTGTTCCTCTTTCACATTTTATTTCCACAAACAGTTTTTTATCGTTGTGAGCAAAACCAAGCACAACAATAACACAGCACAGTCGAAATTATTCAAAGATTTTCTTTAAAGCTTTCCCTTCTTTTATTAGACTCATTTAAAGCTGTTGTGTAATAAGGAAGCAAAAGTTTCAACTTATTTTTGCCAACGAAAGCAAAAGTCTTGCAAAAGTCTCAGTTCTCTAAAATGAAAAAGATAAATTTATGACGAAAAATCAGCGAAATTTGAATGAAAAAGGCATAAAAACTTAAATTAAAGTCAAACAGTCAGAGAGAGACGAGAATAGCTGAATGTTTAAGCATCACGTACAATTGCGGCCTTGTACATCTCATAGAGAAAAATGATAAAATTCATTTGCTTCATTTTTATATTTGATTAATGACATTAATGCTACTGCTTCGTGCTTTGGAGGTTCCTTTTTTGCATAGGAAGCAGCATGAATCCTAGTAAATTGTCGACAGCATAAAGAATAGCTTTAATTAATGTTTATAATTTAATTTTTTTGGGTCTGCCTTTTACTTTAATTATGTATAGTTCCATAAATACTGCTGATGACATCTTTTGTGACTGCCTATTTAATGGCACTGACTGCTGAAAAATTGGAATGGAATTTTTGAGTTATAGCTTAGGAAATTTTCTAGCGGGGATCGTGATTTTTTCGACTAATTAATTATTGTTTGTTAACATAATGAAGTTCGTGCCTAATTTCCTTGGACATTAAATATCTAAAGTATATAATAATAAATTAATTTAGAGCTTTTTTGATTATTGAAATTTATTATTTTAATTATTTTGAATTTTAATTAATAATTTAGTGCCTATGTCGATGATTATGAGAAGTTATGATTATTAGCTTTACGCATTGATTATTTTGTGGTCAGTTTTAATTATTGTTTGGCAGAGCATTTTATCCAGCAATTAATCATTGAAAGTTCAATCTATATTAATGGAGCAACCTTTATGCCACGGCACACTAGTGTGTCAAAATTTCGAAAATGCCATAAAACATATTCTGGTTAAGGCTTACCAACATGGTGTGACCACCACTGATCTAAACTTTAATGTTCCTCATAATTTTTTGAAAATAATCCAATTTACTTACCAGCTCTCAATAAATTATTTGATACTTTTATACCAATCGACACAAATGAAGAAGGCTTCATCATGGAACTTTAAAGGGTCCGCTAAACCTCTTTAATCAACACTAGCGCTCAATTTTTACATGAAGTTGAGCTAACTCAAGCCGAATTTGAGCTTTATCTAACTATCTAACACCAAATAGAAGCCATCTAAATTTGGCAGCCTTCTTCAGTTGTGTTTAGAATCCCAAAAAACAAAAGAAAATACAAATGAGCTAAATTTATGAACTCACAAATTGACGGAAAATGAAAAGTTTCATAAAACTTTCTCCCCTCGATGATTGTTCTGGCGATTCTTTAATGTTTTCACAAAAGTTCATAATTTAAAGAGATTATCATCAATTTTTATGAGCATTAATTTTGAGTCTGATTTAATTGGGGATTAAGAGGTTTTATTTGATGAGAATTTTGAATTTTTGTTAATGCTGAAAAATCAGAAGTACATCATTAATGACGTCATTTCGAAATGGTTAAATGACATCATTCCAGAAGTAAGAGACCAAATGGACAAAAATACATTAGACTGGCGTTTTTGGGGTGGGAAAACGTCCCGGTGGGTAAAAAGCCAGATATTCAGTGATCATGCAGTGGTAATTTTGACCTGAGAGTTAGTGCTGATTTTTGACATGTTTTTCCAAATTCCAATTAGAGAACAAATTTGTATTTTATATACATACCTCTTAAATCGGTCTTTGACATCTAGATTTTCTACTTGTATCTGTTTTTGCAGCCAATATGGCATTGTATTTTGTAATAATCATAGCTCGAAGTTGACTAGATTTACATGTGGAGTCAAGTCGACTTTTCAATCAAAAAACTGAATCGACTTCGAGCTTTGGTAAGAATAATGCATAATTAATTCTAGTAATCTCCTCTATTCTACGCTACATCATTTATGAACAACCCTAATCTATACCAATAATTTTTAATTCCTTAACTCAAAAGATTTCCTAAATCATCCCAAAAAGTCATAAAAAATCTCTTTCATTAAAGATTCAAATGATGCTTTTGTAAAGCACAAATCCTTCAAATTCAGATTCCTCTATCTCCTCTTCTGCATGAAAAAACTTTAAAGAAGATGAAAACATTTTCCAATTTTTCAAAAAAAAATCCCAGCCATAGTTTTAACAGATTTTCGGTAATTATCGTTGAAGCGGAAATTCAAAATTAAGACTAAGCCACAAAAAGTGCTTGCTCATTTTAATGAATCTTCCCATTAGTGAATATATTCCATACCATAATTTTTAGCATGCACATACACATTAACACTAATGTATAATCAACAATGAGGTAAAGTTTTCACTTCCTCACTACATGCACGTATGAACATAACAAATTCACAAATACTAATTAACACTTATGCCTGTTTCATTTATTGTTACGAAATAAAAGCACAAAAAAATTTCATATAATATATAAAAGAGCTTTCTCTCAATCACGTAGATTCACCATATCGTACAGCAATTAGCGGTGCTGTATTAAAGCTTCAAGAGGATGGAAAATTGAGTGCTTTGAAGGAGAAATGGTGGAAAGGAGGTTTGTTTAGTACTAAATTTTGTATTTTTTACTAGAATAGAATCGAGTAAATTTAGCGGAAATGAATGTCTTTAATGATATTTGCTGATATTTGGTGTTTGAACTAATATTCGAATAACCTGGTCCAAGTGACACAAATAAAGAATGCTCCGCCATCGTGGACTTTTAAAGACTTTAGTTGGAAGCCGCCCAAAATTAACAGATTTAGCAGAGCCTTCTATATTTGACTCTCTCGGGTGATGGTTTTTGGATGAAAGCAATCATGCTTTATTTTTAAGACCTGGTGACTTTGAGAACTTAGTTACATTTAAAGATTTTAGGATTGATTTCTGCGGTGGTAGTAAGTTACGGTACGACATGGCACGGTCTAGATACACTACTGGTACAGTACAATGACACACCTAGAATGGCAAAGTTGTATATGAGTCCTGCACCAATGGAGTATCAATGATGCATCGAGAGTACGATACAGTAGTGCGAAGACAGTACCGTGACATCAACCACATCAATACTTCAATGTCTAGGCCATTGGTTTGCAACCTGTGTTCCGCGGTGTGTCACCATCAAATTTTTGAATATGCCATGAACCGTTTGCCGGTCGAAGCTTACGACCAAGGTGTGCCAAAAAAATAAAGGTTGCTCATTCCTCTTCTAGGCACTAAATATCAGCAGGCAATCATTTAAAAACATTAGCAATCACTTCCTACATAATCAAGCTCGTGTTTATACTTCAAATAAGTTCAACTCGTGTAGAATTAAAATTAATTTAATTAATTATCACAATTTTCTCACAAACTCTCTTTAAAAGGAATGTGCAAAAAGCCTGAATCTGGCGGTTCTGATGATGCTGCTGAATTGGGAATAGGTAATTGTTGCTTTCGAACGTGATGATAATGACATAAACACAACAAAGAATGTTTTTTTGTGTGCCAATTACATTGCAGATGCTGTTGGTGGTGTTTTTGTGGTTTTGGGTTTCGGATGTCTTTTTGCATTAATTGTTGCCGTACTAGAATTTCTATGGAATGTCAAAAAGGTCGCTGTTGAGCAAAAGGTTTGATGATTTTTCATTTTATTTTGCGGTTCCTCGTTTCTCTTTAATTTAATACTTTATATTTTTTTGTATCCTATAAAGCTAACACCATGGGAGGCATTAAGGAGCGAATTATTATTTGCAGTAAACATCTGGATCACTACAAAGCCTGTCTGTAATCGTCTATCTGAATCCGAGAGTCCAAAATCAACGCCACGCTCACAAAAATCATCAAGATATGGATCGGAAGCACAAAGTTGCAAGGAAAAATCTCTACACAGTGTCAATCTAAATAACGATGAGAAAGTAAATTACGGCTTTACGTCACGCAGTCTTTCACATTTAAATCGAATTGGAAATTTCTTTACTCGTAAAAACAATTCCGATTGAAAAAGAGAGCGAGAAAAATCAATTTGCAATTACTTTATGCTGGCTATATACTTTTCTTTTGTTTAGATCAGTGATGGACAACCTGTGTTCCGCGGCACAATAGTGAACCAACAAAAAATGTCATGAACTGTACACCATGTGCAGTTTCGGTCAAAGCTTACCATCAATTTGTGCCGCGAAAAATACAAGGTTGTCCACCGCTAGTTTAGATGATTTAGTCGGAAATTTTTTATATATGCCCTTATGAATGTGTGTAGCTGAGTGAACAAAGAGTAGAATGGAAATTTAAAACTAAATTAATTTTTGTGTACGAAAATTGAAATTGTAATTTGCTGTGTGTACCAAGCCCTCTGTTTTTTGGAATTAAACAATAAAGAGTTTTTCTGATTCTAATGGAAATGATTTTGTGAATTATTAGGAAATTTGCAGTTGTAATGAAAATTACTGAAGAACATGAAGGTTGTGAGCATCAATACTCTTCAAATGTAATAAATTGAATGCTTGAATCAAAGGAAATATGTTGAATTTTTTATATGGGTAAATGACTAGCTGAATATTTTTGGTACAGGATCATAAATTCTCGAATTGAGAAAAAGGAAGGAAATGATCGCTAAGCATTAAATTTCAACATTATAGATAATTTAAGTTAGATCAGCTCATGACCAAGAAGACTGTTGGTCTAGCTTTTAACCAGACATTGTGTTGTTTACTCAGGTTAGTGTTATAGCGAATAAGAATCTATGCACGTACTACTCAGTGCTACTCAAATTATGTTCTACGACACACCTTTTTCCACACAAAAGACGAGATGGTGATTTGAGACAAGTGTGTCCCGAGAGTTTAGGAACATCCTCTACTTACTTTTGACATACTCTAAAAATTTTGATGATCACTTCCTCGTCTTTTGTGTGGACGTAGGCTCGATTTCCACCAAGGCTCAAGTTTATTTAGTAAAGTTCATCTTCGCTTACCGCAGCACATAGTCTGGACAACATTTACATCGAGGATTTAAGATATAACAACGATTTTCACATTGCCACCCGACACAGTGCTTCTGGGTGCTGCATATCCTTTTCATATCTTCATCCTCAACTCTTTATATAAACCAACTAAAACTCTTAATATCATTCACACTTGCTACAAAGATGAAGCCAAAGTTTTTCCTTCAGAATACCTTCATTTATTGCTAAACTGTTAAATCCTTTATTGAGTTTAAAATATAAAAGAAGCTCGTGCTGTGTGCGATAATTGGTAAAATCTCTTTAAATACACTCACGTATGTAGCATTAGCTTTCTTTCTTGCCTGAAAAAGAGAATTGATGATAAAAAATATTTACACACGCGTGTGTCTAAATTAATTCAGAGATGTAAAGTTGAATTGATTCTTGATTTTATTTGTATTCTTGTGCTTCAGATTACTTTTTATCCCAGTCGTGATTTTTATTGTATACCTAAATGGGAAATAAAACGATTTATGATGATTTCTTTGAAACTTTAAAGCTCATTTCTACTTTTTATTTAATTTTAAAATTCCAGAAAAGAAGAAAGTCTTTTCATGATTTATGTGAGGAAAAGGCTTATAATTTTCTGTCAAAATGTTATTTTCAGCACTTCTGACATTTTATGTTAAATAACTTTAAGAGAATAAAACGTAGAATTTCTTAAGATTTTTTTCAATTGAAATTAAAGTTGAAATGTTTAAAATTTAACAATTTTAAAGGACGGTCTCTAACAGACAATGACTACTCATCTTAAAGAACGTGTGCTCATGCGTAAGCTCAATTTTATGATAGGATAAGTAACCGTTTTGACCAGAAACAGAAACTAGTTCAACCGCTTTATTAACGCTCTACGATTCACAGTGCATCAATAGGAACTAATCATCATAAATTTTGTGCCACTTGTCTGTTCGAGGATATTGTAAATTATTCGATAATACGTAACTATAAATCTTGTGACTCAAGTAGGTAAGAATTTGGAAATTAATTAATCCGAAAGGCACACGGTAAAGAAAAGGCGAAAAGCGTGGTTCAAGCGTGGGACTGTGTTCGTAGAAATCCAATAACACGCTAAATTTGTGCAAATTGTGGCTCCTGGCCAATTTGAGTTTGGCGTGGTATTTCACCGAATCCACGAGACCTGATACTACATTTTTTGCTTTTTTTACGACTTATGCCTTTTGGCATAAAATTTAGCTGGCAACGATCATACTTTAATGGTACCAAAATGAGATCACGGCATTTCCATAAATAGATCCATATGGATGCCACATGAAGACGGCTATGAATTGGTAAGGGCTTTAGTACAGTCTTAAAGGTTTCATGACGTAGCCTTCTTCATTTGTGTCGATCAGGTCACACAATTCCAACACAGCACAACTAACATAAATTATCTCAAAACAACGTCCATCCATTTAGCAAATCCACAACCTATCCCAATAAAATATATCATGTCTCACAAATTTCCACATAAACAAATCATAAATTTTCCCCGCAATGAAGATGAAATAAAAATAAATATCGGGCAATTAAAATTCATTGCCACCTGTAAGAGTCAATGACTGAGTGTCAATTTGCAACTATTTTCCACATTTTATCCTCTCAATTTTTTTCTCAAATTCAATTGAGAAGGAAATGAATAACTGTGAAAAACATGAATATGAGAATTGAAGGACACATGGACAGGTTCCACACACAAATGCAGAAAAAGATTTCGAGAGACAAAATAATTCTCAGTACAAATGATGATCGAGATGATCAGTGCGGAGATCAGTCGTGTGTTGTCGAAGCTACATTTAAGTTGTTTTATTTTCAAACAAGCGAGCAAAAAAAGAATTTTCGGGAACAAGAAGAAGTAAAGGAATTCGGACTTAAAAAGTCCATATAGATAAGAATTTAGTTCCATCATGAAATACAGCATATTCATCCTCATTGTGACAGTTTTTGGCTCGTCTCTAGCCAAACGTGAAATTATTGTAGGTAAGATATTTAGGTCAGCTCCTTTGTGTCAAAAGCGGAAATTTTTTCATTCCACATATTTTTATAAAGATTCATTCCCCGTCAACATTCAATTCAACCCAGTCAGTGAAGCCAACGAAAATTTTCTTTCTTTTTTTCAATGTGATATTTTTGGAAAATCGAATTTCTCGTACTCTGTGTGTGCTGCTCACATTCTCATTTGCCTCTCGGCGTCGGCTCACTCAAATTTTTATTGCTACACGCACATAGAAAGAAGAATGAAAATATTTCTCTAATGCTGCTCGCTGTTGAGTCATGAAAAAATTTATTTTCTGTTATTATTGCTGTTATTGTATGAGAACGTAAACAAACGTCCGCTTCATGTTTTTTTTTCCTGTTATTTTACTTTTTCATGCATCTCATTTGTTTCGCCCAACAATATCTGCAGGCCTCCGTACCTTATTATTTTCTTACTTACTTATTCAACGATCACGTTTCAATGTGAGAAGTAATTATTTAGTAGAAGCAGGAAAATTGGTATAAAAGTCATGGCATGATGATTATTTTGGCGAATTTTATAGATTTGCTTAAGTATTGCGGTGCCAAAGGGTGCTAATCTATTCGATCGTGAGCAACTTTGACGGAATTAATTGCATATTGAATTTTTGTTGCGTTGGACGTTTTCTGGCTTTATATTCATTAAGTTTTGGCCTACAAGACACAATCTGCATGATTGTAGATTTATAGAAATATGGCTGTCTTTGTTTCTGCCAGTTATGACTAGTTTCAATCCATAACACTTTGATACTCTCCAATCATGATTTTAACATGATATTTGCATTCAATTCTGACAATTTTGCTCAAAACTGATCCTCATAAAGCCATATTGATGTATATCCGGCATGGGTCCAGCGTAAAACCAAATTTGGGTTGGATTACTGCTCGAACTGGGACTACGCCAGTCATACATGCCAGATTATTCATCTTTTTGCTATTTTCGAACTTGAAAGCTAACCGAATCAAGAGACAAGTAGGTACAGGCATCAAATGCCGGTCACGTCAGCCTGAAATCGCATTATTGATCGATTCCTCGATTTATGCTTTTGATTAATCCAGGCTAGATTCTTAAAAATAATTTAAAGAATCCTCAACCTCAATAAAGCAAAAAACATTCAAATTTTTAATTTCCTGCCTATAAAAACCTGACAAAATGCCGACAGTCAATCGAATCAACAATAAAAATGTGGAAAATTTAAATAAGAATAAAGCTATGAATTATCGTGATGACAAAATTATTTTTTAACGACAATAAGCGTCATGCAAACAGCACTCCCACAGCTTTCCTTCTTATTTCTTGTGTTATTTTTCGGCAGTTCCGATACCGAGAGTGTAAATGTGCTTGTTACAAAAAGTTGTTAAAAAAATAAAAACTGCTGATTAGAGGGATTGATAATGCTGTAGCTAGGACTATAATTTTCAAGTTTTCCATCAAGATTCACATTTTAATCTGGGGAATTTTCAATTGAGGCTTATTTATGGAACGTCTTCGATGATTTGCTGAGTCCTTAATTGATCCAAATAGAAGTCTGCATTCGGCTGACGTGACATTAATCGTTAATTGAACCGAATAAAGTCTAATAACAATGGCTCTAGTATGATGCATATTTAAACCAGACTGGATTGATTCTAGCTTGATGCTGGTTTTAAATCAAGCTGGCATGATATCCTTAATCTGACTCTGGCATGATTCTAAACCAGGCTGTCATGGTTTTGGAATATTGCCGAATCCAGAATCAAGTCAGAGCGTTGTAGGCCAGATGATTAACCCTCCTCGAGTCAATTAAAGTACGTGTGTTCAAGTACTTTGTCTATCTCAAGCGACTTTCTATGCTACACATGCAAGAGATGTACCAAACAGCTTAAGAATCACTGAATTGCCATAATTTTTGAATTATCTAGTTATAGCACATTATAAATCCTTGTAAGGAAACATTAGTGATTATGAGATTGCTGGGGATTTTGATAAGCAATCTGAGTACAACAGATTGCCACCCAGTGACAATATCTATTAAGAATGAAAAGATTTATTGCTAATATTTCACGATTTATTATCAGCATTTGAGACATCCAATTAATATCATGGTAATAAGCAATTTATTTTAAGTCATGCTTTCCATTCTGAACAATATCGAGTCTTATAAAGGAGGTAAGTTCACTCGGTCACAGAGAAACAACTCGCATATGAGGCAACTTTGCCTTTGTATGGCTTGAAATTCCTATATTAATAAAGCAACAAAGCATAACATTGCAGCATCTACCAACAAACTTTTTCCATCTAAAAAAAAAACTTTTTAATCAATCAAAAACTTTAATTCCCGCAGGTGGAATATTCCATGGAGATGATGACATATCACAAAGAGTTTTCCGTACTACATTTCAATCCATAAACAATCACCAATTTAAATATAAATTCACACCTCTGATGTTCAACATATCCCGTACGGATTCATTTAAAGCACAGGAGATTGGTAAGCATGATAAATTAAGCAATCATAAAAGCGGAAACTTCCATTCAATTCCTTTTCAGTTTGTAAGCTAGCAGAAATTGGTGCAATGGCAATTTTTGGTCCGGGTTCAATTGAAACATCCGGAATCGTATCATCCATGACCGAGAAGCTTGAAATACCACATTTAATTTATCATTGGAAGACAAAACCACGTCAATCGCAGGATTATAAAGATCCAAAAATGACACTCAATTTCTATCCTGAATCGGAAGCATTAGCAAAGACAGTTGCTGGAATACTCATTGATTATACATGGAAGAGTTATACAATAATTTACGAGAATGAAGAGAATCTTATAAGACTGAAGGATATACTACAAATTCATCAGCCAAATGGTGATAATTTAGTGACAATGATGAAATTGGAAGATGAAAATTACGCAATTTTATTGAAAAAAGTAAAATGGAATCAGGTGAAGAATGTCGTACTTGATATTAGTACAGATAAAATTGTACCATTTTTACAAGCAGCAAAACTCGTTGGTATGATTGGGGATTACAATAAATATTTCATAACAAATCTCGACTCATACACGTTGGATTATGGTGACTTGATTGAGTCTTTAGTGAATATTTCATCTATAAGAATCAATAATGTTTCGAGTGTCGTTATGGCTGATGCTTTAAAGAATATTAATGCATTTGGTGAACATCCATTGGAAGCACATCAAATGCCACTTGAAGCTGCTCTCATTCATGATGCCATACACTTTTTTGTCAATGGATTAGATGCTTATGTCCAAAATCCAAATAATGCTAGAATGAAACCAAGTAGCTGTTCGGATATTCGTGATTCGCCGAGAAGTTCACAGCCTTCATTTGGATATGGATTATTAGAATTCTTAAGAGCTCGAGAATATAATGGAATTACTAATCATATCGAGTTCTCGCTAAAAAGTTCAACGCAACAAGAAGATAAAGAGGAAGAATCAAATGAGTCACCAAAGCGTGGCTCAAGGACTGAATTTATGCTTGACATTCTTGAATATTCAAAGGAACTTAAGCAATATCATAGAATAGCTTATTTTGACACAACCAAAGGTGTCGTCTATGAACGATCTGAGGATGACAAGGAAGAGAAAATCTTTGCCGAAATCCAAAATAAGACATTCACAATTGTGACTCGTGCGGAAGCACCATTCATATTTTATAATTCAATTGACAAGAATGGCAATCCATTGTTAGGAAATGATCAATTTACAGGCTATGCTGTTGACTTGATAAGAAGAATTCAAGGGCAATTGCGCTTCAAATATATCTTCAAGCTTGTCGATGACAACAAAAACGGAAATTTTGATAAGGAGAAGAATGAATGGAATGGATTAATTGGTGATATATTGAAAGGTCGCGCTGACTTGGCAATTGCTGACTTGACAATCACTTATGACCGTAAAAAAGTTGTTGACTTTACAACACCATTTATGAATCTTGGCATTAGTATTCTTTATGTCAAGCCAAAGCCTAAGGCAAAAAATCTTTTCTCGTTTCTCGATCCATTTAAGACAGACGTTTGGATTTACACAGGCTGCGCATATATCTTTATATCTGTTTTAGTGTTTGTGCTGTCGAGAATAAATAATGATGACTGGGAATCGTCACATCCATGCAATCAAGATCCGGATGAAGTTGAAAGTATATGGAATGTGCTGAATTGTGTTTGGCTTATGATGGGATCTATTATGGGTCAAGGGTCGGATATTCTACCAAAGTGAGTGCATGCTGTCTATAGCTTATCATATTTTCAAGTTTCTATCCCTGCATTAGCAGCGATAATTCAAGCACGTTCTTTGTTCAAATCTGATTTTCTTCTACTCATTATAGAGGTTCATCAACACGTATTGTCACTGGGATGTGGTGGTTCTTTGCTCTCATTATGCTCGCTTCCTACACAGCTAATCTTGCTGCTTTCTTGACATCAGATCGTCTCTCATCAACAATCAGCGGTGCTGAAGACCTTGCAAAACAGGTTGAAATTAAGTACGGTGCAGTTCAAGGTGGCTCAACAATGAGATTCTTCCAGGAAAGTAATTACAGTACATATCAAAGGTAAGTTTCCAACTTTAGTTCGAATATGTGAATGATGCCACAACTTAGACCAGTAGTGGACAACCTGTGTGTCGCGGAACATTAGTGTATCTCCAAAATTCTTGGAAATGTATGCCGTGTTCGATTTCGATCCATGCTTACCACGAAGGTATGCCTCAAAACATAAAAGGTTGCCCACCACTGACCTAGACTGTTTGTAAGAGTCAAGCAATTAAATTGGAATTGAAAAATGACAATTATGAGACATTTCCTGGCAGGGCACTAAATTGTCGCTTTTGAGGTCAATTTGACCTTTTCACGTAAATGAACATTTTCCGCTTTTCCGTTCAAAAGTCAATGGTCACCGTATTTATTTGCAATGATCAAAGCTAGAATTCCAAAAATACATTCACGAAATAAATGTACAAAACATTTCCATTTACCGTCCTCCATTGCCTTATTTATCAATTAATTAATGAAAATACCGAAAAAAATTTTCATTTACACAGAATGTGGGCAACGATGGAAAGCAATGCTGACATTTACAATCCACCATCAAACGATGAAGGAGTAAATAGAGTGGAAAAAGAAAGTGGCAAATATGCATTCATGATGGAATCAGTTCCAATGGAGTATCAAACGAAACGTAGATGCACATTGATGCAGGTTGGAGAGTGGCTTGATAGTAAAGGTTATGGAATTGCATTGCCGTTAGGTGAGTTGGATAGATATTGATTATTTTTAGCAGTGTTGCAATGGAAGATGTCTGCCGAAGACAAAGACAGCAGATTCTTCCACAGAATTTGTTGTTTTTTTATTCTGCCGCAGAAAAATCTACCAAAAATTTCATTTTTTTGCAAAATCCCTTATTTAGCAATATATTACCTATTAATTATGTGATATTTATGTTCGAAAACATAAATATTAATGTTTCAATGCCACTATGATCTAGATTTGAAAATTTTGTTCAAAAATTCATTTTTGCTGTGTATTATTTATCACCTTGTTTGATGATCAATCGAAAGTTTAATAACCACTTTTTCACTCCTCAAAATATGAGGCTTCAAGTCATTGTCTATCTTGAGAAAATTTAGTCTGAAGTTGTACATTTTTTTGTTTACATTTTTTGACCAAAATATTTTTCTTGAATTCTCATTATTTAGGCACTAAAATTAGTCAGTTGTTCGATATTTACCATATTTATAGCTTATATTTTTGACTTAGGCATTGAAATATCTTGAATAATATCTGTAAAGTTACTGAAAATTGTTTTAAAAATATGACAATTTTCAAACTTTCAATTCCAAATAAGTTACGAGATTCACCTCGATTGACGACGAGACCTAGAAGTATTGCAAGATCTGATAGAGCTTTACAACATATATTTATGTCATTACGCCGATTGATGCCGATTGCGAGATATTCAAACTTAAAAATTGTATGAATTTGGATTTTTTACACTTTCCGTGCATCAAAATTTTGTGTAAACTTTACAAACAATTTCTATTAATTCAGGAATTTCAATCATTAAATCATTTTATCTATTACTTTTTTGCTAATAAATATTCGGATTTTCATTACAACTTAGTTAAAGCTCTTAAAACATCAAATATAGTAAATTATTCTTATTATTAAATAAACGGTCATTTTATTTTTAAAAATCTTGGGTTTCTACCAAAAAATACTGCACGTTGAATTTTTGAACAAAATTTCCAATTCTAGATCATAGTGAATGCTTTTAAAATATTGTAGATCATTTAAAACACATGCAAATAGAGAAAAACAACTTTTGATTTTCAAAATGCCGTTATTCTTTGTTTACATTTGTTTTCGCACAATTTTGGATGAAAATTCCACGTAAGTTGATATTAAAAGCTTTGAAACATTAATATTGATGTTTTCGAACATAAATATCACATAATTAATAGGTAATATATTGCTTAATAAGGGATTTTGCAAAAAAATGAAATTTTTGGTAGATTTTTCTGCGGCAGAATAAATCTACATGCAGATTCTGTAATAAGACAGTTGTCTGCGGAAGATTAAATTTACCGGAAGACGCAATCTTCCGAAAGACAATTTTATTTATCTGCAAGAAGACAACTTTCTTCCGCCGATAAAATCTTTATAAAGAAATTGTCTTCTGCAGAAAAACTGGCAGATTGCAACACTGATTTTTAGGGGAGAATTTGATATTTGATCAATTTTGGGGAAGTTTAAAGCTTTGCAAACTTGTTCTGCGTTTTAACATCATGCTGATTAAAGTTCATCGACTAAAGCTTTCCTTTCTCTGATATTCAGGGTGTGATTAAGGGCGCAAACTTCAATAGAACCAGTTGTCTTTCAGTATTATTCTTTGAACATCAACAATTTTCTTAGAACCTTGCTACTTCTAAGGCAACATAGTCTGAGTGAACTCGAATCCACGTCCATCGATTTCCAATTGCATGGCCATAGCACTGATCTTCCTGAAATTGTTAGGAAGCTCGAAAACTTGTTTGGAACCTTACCACTTCCAAGTCAAGATAGCCCAAATTAGGACTCAAATCCACATCCTTCGATTTCTGGCCACATGCTCCTACCACAGAGCTATCCGGGGTTGTTAGGGAGTGTAGCACAAAACACACTTTATTTCTCTATTCAGTGCTCGTTATACAGCTCTTATTGTTGAATTGGATATCATCAGAAATCCATAAAAATTCTCAATCCATACTCAATCCAAACCTAAAATTCACTTAGATTTCAATTATTTTCACAATGTACACAACAACTTCTACTGTTTCTATGGCACATAATTGAATAATTGGTGTTTTGGAATTGCCAATTTCATAAATTATCATTAAGCAATAATATTGAATTGATAATAAAGGTTTCCATAGAACTTTCTGCATGATTAAATTAAATAAATTACCTCAAAATTGAAATACCAATGTTCATCCTTAACAAAATTTACGGAAATGACTATCAATACATAATAATTGGATTTTTATTGTATTCAATTTTTAGAATCACCATATCGAAAATTCTTCAGTGCACAGATATTGAAGCTACAGGAGAGCGGCGTGTTAGCTCAATTGAAGGAGGATTGGTGGAAGGCGCCTCCGGGAAAAGGTAAATATTGGAACGAAAATTTGTTTGAAAACTTTTTAAAACTTTTCATAAGAAAATTAAATTTTCTTTGAGATTGGCAAACAGTATGGTTTTGGAAAGGCACTGATGCCAAACTGTTGCTTCATATTATAAAGAGATTTTTTTTTTGGTAAATAAGAGAATGCAAATTAAGAAGCAATATGAAACTTTTATGATGTTTTTGAGTTGAGATGCTGCGAAAGAGTGATTTTTAAAAGAATAAGGTATTAAGGTAAAGGATTTGGGTTATATCTGTTGTTTTTTTAAGGTTTTCTTAGTAAACAATTAATATCTTCAACTTACTTTTTGCTGTAATTTACTGAGTAATTGCACTTCAATGAGATTTTAAGCACAATTTAAGGTTGGGAGATTTACAAACTTTCCAAAAATTTAAATAGCAACAGATTAAACACGTCGGTATAAGATGACATTGACATTGAAATTGTTGCAGCATAATACCTTGAACATGTGCTGTCCCGAATTGTACAAGTCATCCAAAATCCATCACCAGACCGGCGTGACTCTGACACACACACATTAGCTGTTCAGGCCTTAAGATCCATAACTGCTCGTTTATATGCGTTTCATGGCTATTGATAGTTTAACGACTGAGGATTCGCAAGATCTCACGATCAAAACTAGAGCTACAGCTTAAAGTGGAATCCGTACCACTTCAGAATCTGGCTAGTTCCTGATTTAAACCAAATTAGAAGTCAGAGTCAGAGTTACACAGGCTCAGCACTGGATTTTTGATCGATTGACCAATTTGTGCTATTTAGTCGCATAATAATCATTGCTATTTAAATCTCCAAATTAAACCTCAAATTTTCTCATTCCAGAATGTTCACCAATTGAGGTTCCCCATGACGATTTGGATATCGGGTGAGTCTATATCACATCCTTAAGTATCTCTTAATCTAAAACCACTTCTACCTCTACAGAAACGTTGGTGGTGTCTTCTTGGTTTTAATCGGTGGATGTCTTGTAGCGTTTTTCGTGGCGTGCATTGAATTTTTCATAAATGTTCAACATGTTGCAATTAACGAGAAGGTATGATGAACTTTTAGTTCTTTAATCTATTTTGTGTTGAATTGTTGTTTGAAGTTTGTGAGAAGTTGAAGATTTTTGGATTTATACAGAGAAAATTCATGATCTAAGGATCAATATCCATTAAATTCTGAAGAATCTGATTCAAATGAATAACTCTGGTTCACTTGAATGACCGTGACTAGTAACACAGGGATATGGATAGCAGCAAACGATCCCAAATAAAAATGACTTGAACTTCTATGAACCATAAC
Source organism: Chironomus tepperi (assembly GCF_022539635.2). Taxonomy (NCBI): domain Eukaryota; kingdom Metazoa; phylum Arthropoda; class Insecta; order Diptera; family Chironomidae; genus Chironomus; species Chironomus tepperi. The sequence goes on along the minus strand of NW_027226601.1, from coordinate 428,842 downwards.
CATATTGAAGACATTAAATTGAATAAAATCTAATTAACTTCCATCTTTCTCAATTTAAATGCAGATAACGCATTGGGATGCTTTCAAATCAGAATTAGCATTTGCTTTCAACTTCTGGATCGTAACAAAGCCCGTTCGTTCGCAGTCAAATGAGATTGTTAGTCGAAAATCAACACCACAGCGCTCATTAAAATCACGTTCACGTTTTGGCTCTGAGACGAGAAGCTTCAAAAATAAATCGACTCGTAGCTTGAATTTTGATAGCAGCTTGCATGAAGCAACATCAAAAAGTTTATTGAATTTGCATTAAAATTTTATTAGTTTTTGCTTTGGAACATCGAACAAAATTTAATTTGTCTTTTATGGATTAAAATGGAAGCTGCATCTGCAAAAAAGGGGCGAAATTTTAGCATTTTTTTGGAGTGGATGATCCCGAGTCATTTAATGCTTATTGGAAGCTTCATCCCATTAAAATGAGAATCAAATTATTGGATATCCAGCATCCAGTGCCTCCTATCACTCGGGATCAAATCCTTATATCCTCGTGTATGGAATATTTCCAAAATTTTATAGCCATGGAAAATAATATACTTTTTATTATGCTACAGCCATTCAACTTAGCTCGTAGCTATATGCTTCCGCTAGCATATAGGAAATCACATAAGAATATAAAATTAAAATTATTGATTCATTTTTTTTATGCTTCAAAATGGATTCATGCTAATAAAAATGCAAAATAGGAGGAATAAAATCAAAAAATAGGGGATGAACTGTTGTTGCATTTTTATTGCTCAATTATCGACAAAAATGCTAATAAATTAAAAAATTAATTTAATTTTTATTTAGGTGTACAGTATCAAATATTATTTTAAATTAAATTCATTTTATAAGAATTAAAATTGTGGTAATAAAATTTATTGTTTTATAAATTTGTTGAAATTTGGATTCATTTGTAGGTTTTTAGGTTTAAATTTCAGGATATAACAAAGTTGAATTTCACACAGACCTCAAATTTTAAGTGATATAGTAAATGTCGCTTCAACTTTTTCATGCAAAATTCGAAACGTCTTTGAGCTCTGTTTTCATAAAACCACATAAGCAAGCTGAAGATGCATTATATCGCAGTAGTTTCCTCCTTTGGAACTAAGTTATCAGATAGCAGTCATGGATTCGAGATATGACAGTCACAAATTTTCTTATCACTTTTTTTTCAAATCATATATACTGAAATTAGATCAAAAAGTTTCATACATTCAAAGTAATTTAAGTCATCTTCAAGAAAGTTCCCTGTTAAACTATCGCTAGCCACAGAACATCCTATCTTAGCCTCTGATCATATTTGATTAAAGTATGTAGTGTGGTTTCTGGGTAGAGAGGAATCTTAAGGTATCGAGGCATATATTGACAAATCCGCCAATGCGAGAGAAAGCTTTATGAGGCTGTGTGATTAGGAAGCAGATTGTATATCTGTATCACTCTTTCAGAGTATACGAGGGTTCGATTCCTAGCAGAGAAAGATCTCTTAATCATCATAGAGTGCTGTCGATATGACAAGGTTTCGTACTACTGATCCTGATTCGATGTTACAAATAGCTAGATATTTTACGATAGCAAGGAATAGTTGTTTCAGCTAGGAATAGAGTTAACCTGTTCAACCACTTTATTAAGGCCCGCAATTCACATAGAAACTAATCACCACTTCAAGACATTAGCAGTGGGAGCTAATCTGCACTCGTTACATTTTACCAAAACCTTATTGCTTTTCAATTCTTAACAGAATTGGCAGTTGAGTACAGTTTGAAGCTAGCAATTTTCCAAAATTCGTAGAGTTCTCATCCCTTGCAAGAGCACATTTATTCACTTATAGAAATCTTCTCATGCATAAAGAACCTTCATCTCATTCCGTATCATAAATTTAAGCAAACTTTCATATGACTGCATTTTAGAATGAACGACAGTCAAGCAACTTGAAACTCAATAAATTTTCTAGGTCAATTTAATAAATTCTCAAAATTCAATGAATAAATATTTTTTTCCTCTCTTCCTTATTTACTCAATTTGCATCCAAATTGTGAGATAAAGCATGATATGAAAACTAGTTGAGCTTACAAATGTCAATTCTCATTTTATTTTTCGTGCATTCATGTTTCAATTTCAGAAACTCATTTTGGTATGCAAACATCATACAATGACAATGCACAGCATATAGGATATGTGTACTTCGATCCTTTTTAATTTAAAATTTGTTTGTTTTGAATAATTTTGAGTTCTTTATAGTTCCTTTCTATTCTCATCGAAACATGATAAAGTTCAGTTCCATAAGAGCTGTATGTAATGTTTACTGAATTTATTATTTTGTTTCTTTTTTGAACAATACATAGAGTTATGGAGGAGATGCATAAAAAGTGGAATTGAGATTAGGAGAATGGGAATTAAAAAAATCCAATGAAGTAAGTCTGCAATTTATGTGTTTGACAACAAATATGTATCTTATTTTACATATTGTGTGGTTGTGGTTTGGGAAAAGCTTGATTGATAGATTCTGGAAATCTTAATTAAAAGGGAAGTATTAGCTGATGAACTAGGAAATAAGAACTAACTAGAAATTCCATCTATATGTGTGGTTTATAGGGGCAGGAAAGAAGTTTACGGTTTTGAAAAATATCAGGATTCAGGCTCATAACTATTGTGTCAATCTCTATTCAATTTGCTTTTTGGATATTGATAGTTTAATAATTTCTCTTACTCAAACTTTTGTAACTGGCCCCTAATTGGTAGAAGCTAGCGAAAGATAGAGCTGTCTACAGACGTTCTTTAAACGCGGCAATTTGCTCCCATGTGCCCAGCCAAGAAAGTAAGTAAGTAAGTACTCAAACTTAGACATACAGTTTAAAATGGGATCCGTAACCACTTTTTTGATGATATTCCTACCAGTAAAGAACTACAGGAACTAAACGAGGCTGTGAGTCGTGTTTCCACTTCATATGATTCGAAGGCAGTGACAATGAGTAGAGAACAAATAGATAAGGACAAGTGAAAACTTTCTCATATTGAGTCTCGAAACCATGATCGCTGGGAGTTTCAATAATTAGTTAATGATGTGCTAAACCATTCTGCCACCGAACAGTTTAGATTTTTGTAATTTGCTAATTATCTTGAGTAATAAGAAGTCTTAAGCTGTGTTACTGTTAGAATTGGATTTCAGTAAAGATAATTAAATGGTAAATCATTGAGAGTGAATTAAAGGAGCATGCAACAGGAAATCATAGGATGTGGATTGAGTTGGGACTGGATATTCGAAATTAAAATTTTCCTATCAGATCAACACCATCCCCGATCGGCACATATAGAAATGTCGCCACCACGGCTACTAGACGGCAATATATTTAGAACCATGTGACAGTCACTTGGGGAAAACATCTGAATCACTTACAATTTAAGGTTCATGAATCACACAAACAGAAATAAATTGCTAATCAGTGAAAAGCCACAACTTGTCAATTAGCATAAGTATAAGTCCAACTTGATATTCTCTAAAATCGATCTTAGCGCATTTGATTAAAAATCCACAACCTTTAGATCTTAGCTACACTATTATTATTCCTCTACTTACTAACTTATTTAATTCCTTGGTTGGGACACACGTGGAAGAACTTCAGTCATCACGAAATGTTAAGGATTTTAGGATCCTTTTCTTCACATCCAATCCAGGAATTCTTCTGTTGTCCTCGGGATCTCTTCCCCTGCTACCAACTTAACATCCATAAAGATAAACAGCATGAAATATTTTCATAAATAATTCATAAGTATTTAAGAACCATGATGATTTATGCCCTCATACACTCACTCCACATGCAAATTTTATCCAGTTAGCATCTAAAAATCTATTGCAAATCGCTTTAATTTTTATTTCACCGAGATGCATACATGAACATGATATAAAAAGATAATTTTCCATAAAACCGTACGTGTCTCTTTCCGTTCTTTTATTTTCAATTCAAAAGCATTCGTTGAGCATTTATCAGAAAATAATGCAAGTATGGGAAATATCACGGATGGGGAAGGAAGGGGTAGGGAAGGGTAAAGAATCGAAAGCTGTCGACAGCAGTTTTTTATGAGCAATAGGATGCACAACACAATGTGCTGTTGTTGATTTGCAACTACTCTTTTAATTTCTGGTTCTGTTGCTTGCACAGCAAATGGCAAAATAATAAATAATATCATGGAAGCATCGAGGAAGTTGGGGGAAGAGCGAGTAGTGGATGCAATAAAAGTGCTGTTGCAACAATTTCATGAACATGATGGGGAATCGAAATGAAATGAGATATAAAAAAAAATGATTGGAATTTTATTTGCTCTGAGGTTAAAATTGAGTATCTCTGGATGCAAATGCTATGGAAATTATTCGAAAAATGTGAGTTATTTTATGAAATTTATTTTCAATATTAATTATGGTCAGAGATATTTGACGTTTTGCAAATGATGATGAGGATAATGATGATGGCCATTAGCAAATATTTACATTTATCTGTGAGTGACTTCTTGTTGCTGTGACATGATAGGGGTTTTTTTATTGGGATATTTTATGAATTTAATTTTGCCATTTGCGGTATTTATAGTTCATCGAATGCTGGATCTATATTCACATAGCTACCGAGTATACAGTCCGAGTGGACAAATATACGCCATAACTTGTCGATGGTAAGTTCATGTCCAGTTGTAGTTTAGTTCTAACGAATTTTTGTCTACTTGGGTAGGCTTTGAAGATCTTCAATGCATGAAATAGGCAGACCAAGCATTCAGTTAACCAAGATCGTCGTAACTAGTTGAATAGTTTTGCTGATCAACCTCAGTATGTTGCGAACAGATAACAAATCTAGAAAATCTGGACCAGCAGTAAAACCAGTTGAATTCTTCGATGGTATTCAAATTTTTACCACGCTTGTAGTGTCATGAAACCCATTTTTATTTTGAGTTGGTGCTGCTAGCTAGGATACCTCATCTTGGATATAAAGCCGAGATCAGTTTCAGTTCAGACCCGATGACAAAATCAACCAAAAAAGTTCAAAGACATGAAATTACGTGCAAGAGGTTATGTGCTCATTATTCCATATGTTGTGCATCACACCCATTGACTAAAACTGCTGTTTGACTCCATACTTTAACATTGTATGAAAATTTCAACTTTTGTTATCTATCCTGACATCAAACTATCCCCAAACATTCACCACACCACTCAGTGCAGCATATATTTATCACGCAACAGCATACCTATATAGCTAAAAGTTTTATTGCAATTTTTAAGCACCAATTACTTGCCACAGAAAATTCTCATTCATTTCATTTTAATTAATGAAATACAAAAAAATTTTCTCATACCGCACTCAAAATTCTCAAGCTGATGCACAAGCAAGCGAGTGAATTTCAGGCACACAAAAAAATTAATTTCTTTTCACCAAAATTAACTCAATTAATTATTTTATTTTTTCAGCTACAGCTCATGTGTTGCTGCACAGAAAAAAAGTTCGAATTTGCATATTTTTGCATCGAAATTGTTCTGCATTGTTGGATGCCTGATGCCATAGTGTGGAAAAAATTTTTAATTGCTCACATGAATTTATTCATATCAGGCACAAAAAAAATATATAATATTAAAAATATCCGAAAGGAATGGCACAAAAAATAATATTTTTGCATCTTGTGCATGTATGCTTGTGCAGCAAATGGTATAGAAATTTAATTAAGCCACTCAGTTGGTGAAAGCCAGATGCCTAGCAGCCTATAACATAGAATATTTATGGACATGAAAATTCTGATGTACTTTATGTTCTGGCTATCCGAGGATGTAAATACTTTTGTGTTTTGATTTGACAATGTCAAATTGTGTAACAGATTAATCTGAACAACAATAGAATTGAGATGGAAATTTTATTGCAATTTGGCATAAAATTATGTTTTATACTCACATATTTTAATTAAACATACATCTGTGATGATGTTTGTTCTGTTCAGTTCTATTGCATAAAAAAATGTTTATGTTAATGTAAAATTATTCAGTAATAGAACCTAGGGGGATACAAAATACATGAGTATGTCACAAAAACTTGATTTGACATGCATGTCTTGTTTATCCCAAGTTTATCCTTATAAGGTCGATGCATTTAGAGTAACAAAGTCTTCAATAATTCATAGAGGTGGTTAAGGTGGGTTGGGTCATATATTCACTACCGTGGCTCGAAATCGACGCACATCTTTTATGGAAAAGTCAACGAGAGTTGACTTGACTCCTTAAAATATTATAGGCGACTTCTAGCTCTGTATCATATCGATAATATTATAGCTTCTGCTGGATCACTTAAAGTTGTAGTACCACAATATTAAATACTATAATGCAATACCTGATGATTAATTCAATGTGATGAATACCGAGTTTCCAACTAAGAATGACCTGTAATTTTTATTTAAAAGTTGACGTGATTGAACATCGGGTCTCCTAAAGATTCTATTACACGCCAGATTCTCGAGATCGAGACCGAGACCTTAGATGTAAGGATATTTGGTGAAGTTTTGACAAATCTCGTTGACAGTCAGAGTTGTCTTCATCACCTTCGTATCTAAAACGCCTAATAGAACCCTAAGCATTCGCACGTAAAGCTAATGCTCTTCACTGACGTATCATTAAAGTATACAGCATTTAAAATGTTAAAAGCACATTCCCCTCTCCAATAAAATTTTCATATTCCGTTAATTGACTCATATCAATTAAATTCATCAATAACTGGAAAAGCATTTTTATCAGGAACTATAAAAAATTAAATCAAACTTTTTCACAGCTATCGATTATAAATTAAATATTTATTACACATTGATTAATACTTGATGCTTATTTTGCGGCCAACCATGGAAGTATAATTGTGATGAAAAAATAATATTTTTTTATTCTGCAATTTTAAGTGTTTAATATTAAATTGTTAAAAAATTATTAAAATGTTCCAGGAAATGGTGAGTGGATATTGATTTTGGGTGAGTCATTAAATGTATAGATGAATAAATGGATTGAACTAGGCAAAGATTGAGGGGGATAAGATTCATATTGGAGCACATCGCATTGCTGGTCCGAATATACAATGAGCGATCGTTAGCGGACGAAGCATGAAAGATCCGCCGCAGAGCTTCGATGAATCCGCTAATCTTCTCTTACTAACGCCAAATTGGAAGCCACCTCCATGTGGCATTCTTATAGCTGCCATTTGGCTTTAGCGGAGTTTTTAGAGCTTTGTGACAGAACCTTCTTCATTTTTGTCTTTCTGGCCTTCTTCATCATCATTACAATTGACTAGGGCTGAAGCTTGTGGCATCTAAGAGTTCTTTTCCTCAAAATTATTGGATTCAACAATTTTATTCAATTTTAAAAATCTAAAAGTGTGTACAATTCCTATGCTTCTTTTATAAAATTCAATTATTCAGCCATCTTCATTAGAACTCAATCTTGTTTTGGTTCTAATACCAGCACTCAAATTGACAAATTCTTGTTAAATCCTCATTAAGACATTAGACAATTTTCCTCTTGGAAATCGCTGAATGATAACATTAAACAAATTAGATCTGAAATTCTTAAAATCAACTCGAGAAAACAATTCAATAGAAACCATTTGCTGTACCTAACTCTGTTTCCGAAAAATGTGTTGCCAATGAGATTTTATGAAGTAAAGCTGAAAGATAAGAAGTTAAATTTCAAAATAAATTAATGAGAATAAGAATTTTTCGGTTTATTTGCCTCGTGCCTTAAAGGAATTATTTATTACATGAACAGGATATAAATTATTTTCAGATAATTAGTTGATGTCGTTTTGTTTTATTAATGTTGACTTCCTTTGAAATGTTTTGTTTGTATTATGAAGGTATTTGCAGTGTTGTGGCTGGAATCTCTGTGATTTTGGGAACTATTGTTGGGAGGTGGATAACCGAATATCTTGTTCTCTGATTATTCCTGAAAAATCAATTTAAAACTGAGCCTAAAACAACTAATCGATAAATCGGTCACCAATCCGACTCCAGGGTGGCATTGCTATGACTTGATAGACATGCCAAAGTCACGTCAGTGTGGTACCGGATTTTGAATTGATTAACTGACTTATACCATTCGAATGACATCAAGTTAACACAAAACCACATTTTTTGACCATTTTGACGCCATATGAGCCATGTGAATTCCGAGTACAACATTATGTGTCATTATATGTAATTTTGTATATTAAAAGTCTCAACAACTCAGCTTCACCATGCCAGACAATTTTCTTCGAATTATTTTTCCTAAATTCCTTAATAAAATCCCACTTACCAGATCCATGGATATACACTTCTCCGAAAGAGAGTGTAGTGATGCAAAATTCCTTAAATTCCCTCCCAAATGAATCTAAAAAGAAAGCATCTTAAAGAAGAGAAATAGAAAGAAAATTACAAGAAAAAATTCCATTAACCCATTTTTATTTCCAAATAATTTTGATAATAACTACAAATAAAAGGGTACGGAAGTTCAGTCCCAAATGAAATGTATGTTGAAGATGCCGATGGTAGAGAGTAAAATTCATCACAGCATCTCCATAGCAATTAAAACAGGCATAAATGGACCCTTGCTCGAAGAAAATTAAAAATATTTTTCCAAATTCTTGAGCATTTCCTTCGGTGAAGTGTTTGGTGAGTGACGTTCTACTGGCTTTCCATTTTTGTCAATAACAAACTTTGTGAAATTCCACTTGATGGCATCAAATAAGGTTCCACCTTGTTCCTTCTTCAAATATTGATATAATGGATGTGCACTCTTTCCATTGACATCAATCTTCTCAAATAAATCAAATTTGACTTTACGATCGCGTACAAAACATTGAATTTCTTCAGCGTTGCCAGGCTCTTGATATCCAAATTGATTGCACGGAAAGGCGAGAATACGCAGACCTGAAAAGAATGAAAAACAAAAAAATTAATTAAAAAACTTTTAATTGAAAATTTTTTTTTTTCATCGCCATGCGACTTTTTATAAAGGATTGGATGACTTGGCAGTTAATTATTGGTTTTTGTCGACAACATTGCATGGGGAAAAACTTTCGCTTCTACGAAGGATATTAATATTCATTAATTAGCATAGATAAGAGACGGTAAGTTCATGATGAGAAGTTATGCGTTGGAATATTAAGGAATCCATTAAGATTTGTGTGATGATATTTAAATATTTTGGTTTAAGGCATACGGTTCATGGCATTACCGAGCATTCTTAGAGGCACACTAATCTGCTGCGGCATACCGAATGCCCTCAACTGCTTTTAAGCATTAAAATTGTCAATTTTAACAATTTGATTTCAAAATCCTTGAAAAATTCAAATAACTCTCATAAAGGGATCGGCCATGAACTGTAGGCCTGCAAATCTTACGTTTTAGACGCTCAGGCTTGCAATTTTATAGTTCACAGTTCGTAAAAGGTTGCAGACCTGCATTTTATGTCTGCAGTAAGAGTTCTCGATGTCGGAACCAACACCGAGATTATCAAGAGAATTTGTCGAGACCAAGACTTCCCGGGTAGACCTAGCCTTAGTCTACAGCTGTAGACAAACCATACTCTTACACCATTCCCAAAACATATTCTTACATCCATAAAATTCTGACCTACATCCTTAATTCTCAAAATAATCTTAATTGTTAAATCCCAAAAGACAATTATCTTCTCTTATCACAGCTACAATTAAAAAGCAAGCAAATCCATTCAAAAAATGCTTACAAGGAAGACGAAGAAGTAATAACAGAAGTAAATGGGAAAATTGCCTGTGTAATTATGCGACAAATTTAAAGCAAATGTTTTCTTTTATCTCAATAATTAGCGTATCTGTTTGTTTTAATGATCTCATTCATGCGCAATTGCTGAGAATTCTAAGTAGTTAAGTAATAAAGAAGAGGAATTGATGGAAGGAAAAAATTAAATTTAAATTAGCAATAATAGGAAATCTTGTTCTTTGTTTGAGGGTTCTTATTGGTAGATTTAAACAAATGAAGACTTATCAAAATCATCATAAATTAATAAACTAAATGCTTAAGATTCTTAAAAATTAATCTTAAGGCAAGAGCTCAAGTCTCAAAAATTTGAAAAAAAAATATATTTAATGCATGAATCCATATCCTTTTTTTAACCTATCCTCTTAATAGTAAAAAGACGTTATTGTCTACACTTTGCCCGCCATTTCGTCCATCTGCAGATTTAGAGTTAAATAATTCAACTTTTTTCAAAAAAAATAATCAACATACCTTACGTTTTACGTAGCCCTTAAAAAAAATACATTTTCATCAATTTTTCCATTTTTTCAAGAAGTATAGTGTTTTCAATACATGTTCAGACATTTTTTAACTTGTCATGTAATATCAAACTGTCACTGAAATAACATAAATTGATATGGTATGATGACCTAGTGGTTAGAGTACTCTGTTCTCTAACTGCAAATCATGGGTTCGAATCCCTAGATAGGACTAAATTTCTATATTACTTTGAATCTCTTTTTGGTTTTGCAATTCGAGTTTTATTTTGTTTTACTCATGACTAAAGCTCGAAGTCACCTTGGATTTTGTATAAAATGTCGACTCAAGGCACTCCCATATAAAATTCAAGTCGACTTCAAGCTCTGACTATAACATAATGATTTGATTCTGTAAGCGAAAAATGCGCTTTTGCCGGTCACAAATTAGACGGCCTTTATTAACAAAATACTGTACCCAATTTCCATCTTCATCTCAGTACGAGATGTCATTTAGTGTTGTTATTCTTTCATCTGACGCACATATTTACTCTCTTCATAAAAAAATATATATATATATATATACAATACATCCAATAATAAGAATAAATACAATCAACATTCTCATTCCGTTTTATTTGATGATGAGGAAAATGAGACACGCTGCAAAAAATAATGATGTTGATGGGTGAAAAAAAGAGACGAAGGATAAGAGCAACAACGGTGATGATATCAGAACAACATTTATTTATGTCAAGCTCATCGAAATTCCACAGCATCGCTCATGTGTATATACGCAGCTCATCCAACAAATTTCCAGCTCATTGAAAATTGATAGAATTTTTTTCTGTCATCCATAAAATTGGTTGTTGGGTTTCTAATGGCATACAATGTCATTGAAAATGAGAAAGAAAAATCCAGGGGATGGAGGAAGCAGAGAATGTAAGAAAAGGAGACAAATAAAAAATTTTATTTTTATTCAGCTTTACAGGAAGATAAACATCTTGGGATAGTTTTGGAATTTCTTGATGCGAGAACAATTTTAATGAAATTTTTACAAAAAAGAGGGAATGAGTTTGGGAATTTTTTAAAGGAATGGATTGAATTTTTAATATAAAGTACCGAGAAACGTTGTGGATTTGTAAACTTGAGATTCATTTTATGAAAAAATTATGAATATTTTCTGCTTATTATACTTTAAATCAGAGCTTGAAGACGACTTGAATTTTTTATAGAGTCGAGTCGAATTTCCAATACAAAATCCGAGTCAAATTCGAGCTCTGCTTTAAATAAAAGTTTTTTTTAGCGAACCAATCACTTATTACGGTACAGAATAATCAACTCCTAGAAAATATTAAGTGGAAGCTTGAATATTGTGGTGCAACTTATCCGATTAGACAAGGACTATAGCATACTCATGAGTATGTTCACAAAATTGCTGGATGATCAATTATATTGATTGAGTATACTCATTAGCACGCATATTCAGGTGAACATATTGATTTTTAGTTAGGGTTAGTAATCAATAGATTCCTTCCTTGGTATGAGCAACATTTGGAATGCTGTTTTTCGAAAAATTTGTACTGAGTAATGTTGAAGGTCTTCTTTTGTAGATTAAAAACTATCCTAAATAGCATAAAACGGTTAATGGATCAAAAATCTGACTTTAGAACGGTTCAGACTTGAGTTCGATTTTATGCAAGATTCTATTTAAATCCAATAACAGACCGGGATGGTTCTTGCACAGTGGTGGTAGGTAAGTGGTAGGAATAAGTTCCTACAGTGGTAGAAAAGGCTCTACCAAAACTGAACACGGCATACAGTTCATGGTATTTCTATAAATTTTCGGCAGCACAAAGGTTCCCCACAACTGTTCTAGCATTCTGGTTTTATTAAACGACTTGTGTTGTTCGGGAATATTGTCTTAATTAAAGAAGTACTTTGGATTAGTTTGTTATTATCTTATGGTATGAGTGGCTAATGTGATTAATTTTTCAAAACCAACTAAAACTTCAGATTCCCGGAAGCATCCAATCCCTTACCATAATCCCATCCCTTGACAAAAATAAAAAAGAAAGCATTACTACGTTGACACAGTTTCTTTTACGTATTATTTTTGTTTCCTTTTATGTTATTTTATTCCTCATTCTCTCTTTTCTTTAAGTTTGCTTCTTATTTCTCGCTCTGTTATTTTATTGCCATCGTCTCTGCGTGCTGTATGACAAGTGACGAGAAGAAAATTGCTGTATCAGTGAGCAAAGAAGGAGGAAAAACATTGAAACAAAAATATTCACAAACTTCAGATTAATGAATCGAAAAAAGATGACGTAAAAAAAAAGTTGAAGGAAAAGAAAATTGACCCCGTCTGTAATGGGAAGAAGCAAGTCGAAACGAATCAAAAATAATATGCCAAAAGCGAGGAAGTTGAATGCTGAAGAACAATAAGAATGGAACGAATAAGAAAAAGTTCCTTAATTCATGATTAATTGAATCTTGATGAACCTTTTACGATAAGCGTCGAATTTAGCATTGTTACTGCCTTTTTTTTCTTTCTCTGTTGAGCAACGGCAGTAGTGGCAATAAAATAAGACGAAGATTATTGTATAAGCAGATTGTTAGCGACAACTAAAATTGGTAGTAATTAGAAATGAAGGAAGCAGTGAAGCAATTGAATTTGCAGGACGGTTAGGAGGACGGTTATTAGAATGACAACTTGGAGATGTCATGCTGAATATTGAAGATTGAATTTTATTATTGATGGAAGGAAATGAGAATTGGAGGTCATAATTGTGAAATTTTAAAGGACATTTGACCGGATTGCAAGTTTTTGTAACGAATCAATAATACCAAGTTGGATTAAATATCATTTAAATCAGATTATGAAGCATAATGCAGAATAGCTGATAAACTCATGTAATTAAATAGTTTAAGCTCAAATACAATGGCTCGTTCTAGATATAAGCATATTTAGGTTACGGTGTACTCTAAACCAAAGCTCGTAGTTGACTTGAATTTTATATGAGGTCGAGTCAACATTTCCATACAAAATCTGAGTTTAAAACTCTGTTCTAAAAAAAATGACAATGAAGATGGTGTATTTTAGATGACAATATATCATGAGGACGTCCAAAGAACGCATGGAAGGAAGCTATTGACAGAGAGACAGTATTGCATTTGGCATTTAAAATTGGCAAGGAGTGGCAAACTATAGAGCTAGTTCGAGGATCCATCAGAGGGAGAACTTGTATCATAATTGATCTGTACGTCCACCAAAGAAAGTTAGCTGGATAAGTAAGTTAGTACTTACATAAGTAACAACGATCTTACATTTATAAAACTTCTTAAGAGCCTTATACACCAAGGGGGCACTTAATTATTATTATGCTTTCTCGAAATCCCGGTCCCGAATCGGATTTCTGACAGCGGTTAACCGTTAACAGCATAACAGCGGTTTTCTATCTAAAAATGCGGTTAACGCAAAACAGCTGTTATTGAAAATTAACCGCTGTTAACAGCATTTTTATAGGTAAAGGCTTTAAATGAAAAAATTTTGACGGAAATTTTGAATTTTAATAAAAAAAAATTTAATTTTTTTCATTAATCTCTCCTTTTTTGTAAGAAAATGTGAGTTTTGGATAAAAATTTTATGCTAGAATTCCTTTGAAAAACTTTGAAAAAATTTTTTTCAAAATCTCGCCATTGTCGTGGAGTTAAGGGCAATTTCCATCTTGCTTGCCTTTAAAAAATCAGGAAAATTTCGGTCCAAATTTCTGCGAAGAGAGTGTTCTTAACTTTTGTGCAAAAAAAACAGCATTGGTTTCAAATATATTGCAAACGCCTTAATGTTTATTAATTTTCAATAGAAAAAATAATTTTGGAGTTCATCAATCATTAAAAGTTTTTCTTTTTCTTTGATTTTGATAAATATCTTTACTTTTGTAGGTTTACGTAACCTAATTCAACCATACGAGCCAAATAAAAAGAAAATATATCAATAAAAAGCTCATTAACATAGTAAAATTGTGATATTATTAAAAATTCTGACAGCATAACAGCGGTTATGAAAAAACGCGGTTAATCAGAAACCCTAGTCCCGATAAATTTTCGGGATCGGGATTGAAATTTTCGGGAAATCCCGGGATCCCGAAAATAACTGTAATTTATCACTGTAACGAAGTTTTTCGAATATTTTAACAGCGAAAATCGATAAATTAACATAGATAAGCTGTTAAATTGCGGAAATATTATAAAATAAAATGAAAATTTAAGAAAAATATAAAAAAAAATCCCGGGATATCCCGGGAAATCCCGATCCCGATAGCGAGAAAGCATACTTATTATGCAAGGCAGAAAATCGACTTTGTAACTATATTTTTAAATTTCAATAAAAATCAAAAATGCAAAAAATTCTTAGAAAACTTTTCAAAATATCAAGTCAAGCTTTAAATTAGATAAAATAAGGTCGAACAACAGAATTAGCCACAATCCAAAAAAATTTCTAGACAGAAATTTACTAATAAATTTTCCAGAATTTTCCTCCCTCAAAAAATAACAAAAAAATTTATCTGCTCGAATAGTTTCATTTTCATGACTCAAACAGAACAGAAGTAATGAGAAAGATAAAGTATAGAACAACGAAGGCACAGAAAAAAAGGTAAATGGAAGGAAATTTTTCTTCTTTTTTTCATATCTGTACATAAATTTATCTTTTTCCATTAAGAAATTTCTGTTCCTTCTACCTGATGCTATCCACATTCCTATCCCTCATTCCATAATGACTCTCATACATCCCGTGCAATGGAAGTAATTAAAGAAATTGAAATGAAAAAAAAACGATTTGATCGTAAAAAACTTTGAATGAAAAAATTTTGTGCTTCTTGCCTCTCTTTTTGAGGTTCAATTGCTTTTCATTGGCATTGAAGTCAAAAATGGTTTCTTTTTATTCTTTTTTTTTATATTTTTATTGAAATTTTTGGGTACCTTAAACACTTGAAAAAAGTTCACAATTTTTTGTGAAGGCACAAGCTTATTGATAAGCGAAAATCAATAAACATCGACGAATTTTTCATGTACTTTAATACTGGTTTTAATATAAAACATGCTGAACGTCGAGATGAAAATTTAATGTCGAGAAATAAAAGAAAATTTAAAGAGCATGTTGGATTTTAATGCGATTTTGAGGTTAATAAATGGATTTAAAATGCTGAAGATGTGTTCATTTGAGTGAATTAAGTGAGTGTTTTAGATTGTGGATTAAATGACTTGAACATTGAATTTTAAGGCAGATAAAAAATTCAAGTATTTTTCGATATTTTTGAGACAATTTGTTCTTTCGAGTAGAATTAAGGCTTTAAGATGTAAATTGACGAATTTTAATGGGATTTTTATTTCAAGGGCTGTATAAAGGTGATGAACGTGTAATACATGTGGCTCTAGCCGCTCTTTGCCTCACCATGTACCAACCTCGCCTTCTCGCGGTGAAGGTCGTCAATCCAAGCCACATAGTGGAACGTAATCAAACGAAGTTTTGGGCCCTTAAACACAAGCTACGATCAAGCTACAACCTCTATGGGAAGCCATGGATCACAATTGACTTGTACGACCAGCAAGGAAGTTCTATTTCAGGACAAACCACAAGAAAAAATCATAAATTCTTTAAAACTTTAACAACTTCCATCCAACATTTAACACTTAAATTTAACGAACTTTTAAACTCCATCCGACTTTATTATAGCATAAATCTAGCATCTTATTCCGTAAACATAGCAATTAAGTTTAATGTCCTGACAATATTTTTTGTTCAGCGTAAAAATGCTGCAGTTTATGTTTACAAACATCAAAAAATATTAACTCACAAAAAAATACAGTAAAGTAAAGCTTTAAACTTTTTTTCTGTTGTTTTAAGCTGATGAAAAATGAAACGAGAAATTTTTTCTTTTATTTATTCTTTATTCAAATTCATAAATATTTCAAAATTATGAGTGAAAAGTACAGCATAAAGTTAGCAAACATGCTCCATAATAAATTTGCTCGAAATTTGTTTTTTTCTCCGAACTTTTTTCTTTTGTTATATATTTTTGAAGAGATGTGAAGATTATAAGTGTGCAGGGGACATGGGTTTAAGGGTAAATTATAACAAAGAATAAATTTCAGTGGCTTAAAGGCTATAATTGTCTTTAAAATACTTCCATTAATTTTATGATAGTAATTTATTGTAATTTTTTTAAGGGTCATGTACTTCTGATGTTCCATATTTATAGCAGTGCTGTCCAAACTTTTCTGTACTACAATTCACTTTTGGTTATGGCCCAAAGCGCATATAGCATGCGATTTGTGGTATTTTCAAAATAATTTGACGGCACTGATGTTTTAGGACACTAGGTTCACAATATTCCGTTGTACTTCCCCTTATAAATATAGAACAACAAAGATGAACCCTATAATCATTTGATAATATATTCCTAATATTGTACCGAATAGCACAAATTGGTTAATCGATCAGAAATCCAATCCAATACAGACATGTCTATGATTTGCTGTACCATGCCAGACGCATCATCCTGGTGTTGGATTTTAGATTTGAATTTGGTTGATCGATCGAAAATCCATCTAAAGGCATGCGTGACACTGATTTGGTGGCCCATGTCAGAGGCACGTTGACCTGGTGTCGGATTTTAAATTTTATTTCAATTAATCGATCAAAAATCCGGCCCAAGACAGTTAAGAGTTTGACTTAGTGCACCATGTCTTAAACACGCCAACCTGATATCGGATTTAATATCGATTAACCAACTTGTGCTATTCAGATGTATTTTATAATTCTTTAATCTGACTATATTCCCAATTCTATCAAATTTTTATGACTACCAATCATTTCGAGTTTTCAAAAATTTTTAATCTCAATAACATTTTAAAAATTTTCCATCCCTTGGAAGTGGCAAAACATCAAAAGAAAGAGTAAAGAGGAAGAAACTACTTGGCATGAGAATTTATTCAGCATGATGAAAAAGTTATTGCAAATTTTCCATCAAAAACTTATTTTCTCAACGTCAAGAAAATTTTCTTCCCACGGAATAGTCAAAAGTCACACAACTCAACTAGGAACGGCAAGAACTCTTCTTAAATAAAATATAATAAAAATCCTTTAAATAAAGCACGTGGATTATTTTTTTTGCATTATTAAATCGACATTTTTCACATCTACTGTATTTTAAGATATATAAAATATGAAAATTCTACACGAAAACTCTTCTGATTGCTGTTCAAATTCCTCCCCGATTCAATATGCATCTATGTAGATGATGATTTTAGAAATATTTTTCAACATCCTTAAGCATCTCCTTGGGTGAAGTGTTTGGTGAATGACGACCGACAGGCTTTCCATCCTTATCAACAACAAACTTTGTGAAATTCCACTTGATGGCATCAAATAAAGTTCCACCTTGTTGTTTCTTCAAATATTGATATAATGGATGTGCATCCTTTCCATTAACATCAATTTTCTCAAAAAGATCAAACTTTACTTTGCGATCCTTGAGGAAACATTGAATTTCTTCGGCATTTCCCGGTTCTTGGTTGTTGAATTGATTGCATGGAAATGCGAGAATTCTCAAGCCTGTTATAAGAGAAAAGAGAGAAGAAATTCAAGAGACATTTGAAGATTTATCAACATCTGTGAAGCACATTAAAAAAATACAAATATGTAACAAGCTTCTAAATCATAAACACAAAAGGCAGAAAACATTCCAAAATAAATATTTAAAAAAAAACTTTCAAGCGTCATCACAAAAAAACACATAAAAAGCATAAAGCAATTACGAACATACTGTGAAATCATAAAAAAATATTGAAACCATGAAACAAAAAAAAATAATAATTAGCAAATACAGTTATGACTGAAATGTAAAAGATACATCAAATGGTGGTGATTAATGAGCGAGAATTATTGAGGAGAATGAGCTGTAATGATGGGGGATTGTGTATATTTGATGAGTTTGTGTGTCTGTTAAGTGGTTGCTTCATGTTGCATGTAATTATCTCACTTAACATATCTTTAAATTTTGTAAATATGGTGGACGATTGAACAAAGCATTTAGAAGCAAGGATGAGAAACTATTGAGGATTTGGTGGCAAATTTGAGAATGTTATGGATAAATTCTAATTTCATTGTATTAAACTTTTGTGACGCAAAGCGAGGAATCGAATTTTTGCTGTAAAAATATTCGAAATCAGTCTTTAGGGAAATATTGCGTCCTATTAAGCACAAATCGGTTAATCTATCAATATCCGGCTTCAGGTCCATGAGACTCTGATATGTTGTCGAATTCGGTTCTAGCCCAGCACTATGCATGAGTCACGCTTAGATCGGTTAAACGGAATTCGGCAACATGAAACAGTCTCATCGACCTGAAGCCACGCTTTGATTTGACTTTGATCAATTAACCGATTTGAGCTATTCGAGTAATAGAATAAATTCCCCTAACAGGCAAAGAGCATGCTTTTGATGTACAGAAGAACCACTACGATACCTAAAAGCGACATCTTTTTCTATTAGGGTCCTTTAATGCCTCATGAAACCTAACCAAATTCAGAACACTTCAAATCGTCAGTTTCTCAAATCACATTCAATCCCAAAACAGTCTCTCAATGATTTAAAAATGCAATTTTCAAGCAAGCAACAAAATAGGATTATCCAATAAAAATTCAACAACAAAAAAGCAATAAGAAGTAATACAATAAATGTCAATTGATAATAATAAATCACAGAGTTGAAATTCAGCTTAAAGCTTCATATCACATCTCATACTATAGTTGAAATAGACATAATGATATAAAAATATGAAATAAGAAGAATTTCCATAAATCAAATTGAATTTGGTTCATGCCAAAATGAAATTTTACTTTATCTTGTTCATATTTCGAGAACGAGAAAAAAATAAAGGAAATTCGAAGAAGACAAAAAATATTTTTGAAGGTTTTTATCATGTCAGATAATTTTTATCGAATTATGAAGAACAAATTCAGCATTACGGTCATAAATTTAATAATAGAAAAACCCAAAAAGAATTGGAACTCAGCATAAAATTGACATTCGTTTAAGGGCACTTGGAGATTAGAATTTTAAATAATTTAACATTGCCATTCTTGAGAATTTATGTGATGTAAAATAATTCAAAACCCACACAAAGTCATGTAATGAAAAATTCTCTATTTATATAAATAATTAAAGGACTTGGACATTAAAACCACAACATGAAGACAGAAGAATGTAAGTGTTGGGTTTAACCCAAAAAATATTAAGCTCTTGATTAAAAGTCTCAACATGTCAAGTCCAAAAATTTTCTAATTTCCACACACATACATAAAGTTTTCCATTTTAATATTCATCTTGAAAGGATTGATATTCAAGCATATGATAATGAAATTTATGACTACTAGCTTAAAGGTCAAGTTATTTAAAATTAGAATTTCCATTAAAATTTAATGTGTAGGCGTTGAATCTTAAACATGATGCAGAATTTTTTATGTCTTTTGAGACAATTTATATCCATTTGATGACCATGAGGGATCATTCGAAAGTAAAAATTGTGACTGAATAAGACAACGGCAACATCATTAAATTACATTGCTGAGGAGAAGTATATACCGAGAATTCACAATAAAGTCTATTTTAGACTTGTTTATGGTTTTCGCATTATGTATTGATTTCATTAATTCCGAAAAATGCAATCTCTGAGATTGCTAACTAGTCGTAGAGATATAATGTGGAAGAACAAAATATTCGATGTCTAATAGCCGTCATCGCAACGTCAGAGCATCTTCATGTGTTTTGAGACCATAATGTCTTAGTACCATTCCTGACCAATTATTTTACAGCTCTATTTAAGCTTCGCTTTAACTTATATAAATTAAGCTTCGGACAAAATCCGCAAGCCGTCTTAAAGCGGACATTTCGTGCGTTACAGCAGAACCCTGCAGTTTTCGGCTGTATCTTATAGTTCGCCCAAGGCTTAAGGGCAACATTTATGTCTACAGGCCTGCAGTTTAGGACAAACCCCAACAAAATTTCATACAGCCATCATCAAATCATGCTTCAAGACATAAACCCAACCCCCCTTCAACTCTTGAGCTCAAATTTTATTTCTGACTTTTTTATGAAGGTTCCATAAGATTCATTGTTTTACAGAAAAATAAAAAAATAAAATATCATGAAAAGAAATCTTACAAAGAGAATAAAGATCATCTCGAAGATGAGCTCGCAAAAAAAAAGCTTTTAAAGTTCAAAAGAAAGTAAAATTCATCATGTGAATGAAGACAGAAAAAGTTTATTTTGTCATTTAACAAGAATTTAATTTAAACGTAAGCAATGACATTAAAACGACAGTCAAGAAAGAGGGGAAATGAAGAAAAAATAAAAAGTATTGCTATAAAAACAGCAAAGTCCTGAACGATATGATCATATGAACATATCTCGATGGTGTCATCATAATGTTTTTATATATGAACGAGTATGTCAACATCTCTTTTATCTATCACTTCGGCATGAAAATTAAGTAAACTTTACTTTTTTTATGTCTTGTACAAATGAACATCATAAACGCGTAGACACGTTCAAGATAAATTGGGAGAAATTTTCTATATACACACTGATAACGCTACCGTTGATGACATTGGTGATTTATATCATTTGATTGTATTTTTTCCCCATTAACTTCTTTTTTTTTCTTTATCAGGCATTTCTTCTTTCATTTCTCGTTTTTCTTTCTTCTTTTATACTCTATGATATGATTTTAGGGCATCATAAAAAGCTTTTTGATTTATGATTTTCAGCTTGTTTTATGAGAAATTAATCACATTTTGGATTTTGAGCGGTTAAGTATTAGGAAAATTCCTCAAATTAAGTCTACGAATTTTTGGAGTTACTTATTGGCACTATGCTTTGACTAAAGCCTAGATCTAGTCGGAGATTACTAACTCACACATCACAAATCGTGTACAAATTCTCTGTTTTTACATATAATTGGCATTTTTGCAATACCATACTATTACGAATCCTAATTGGCATAGAGACCGCTTTTAGGTACCGAAGTGGCTTTTCTGCATCATGAAAGCATGCTCTATGCTTGTTATGGAAATAAATTAGACCAGAACTTGGGGTAAACTTGAATTTTGGATAGGTTCGGATTAATTAGATTTGCCTTTTCAATACAAAATCCGAGTCGACTTCGAGTTCTGAATTATACTGGAAAGAACCAAGCCCCAAATACCATCCACCCTATACAGTAGCAAATGCGCTTCAAAGCAGGTTCTCAAGAACACACAATACGCATCATCTTCAAAATACTTAATATTTTGTCATCAGCATTATCGCATGTTGCGTAAAAAGCGAGAGAAAGAAACATAAAATATTCGGGAATAAAATACGATGAGGAATTAAAAAGCATATAAAGGAGGAAAACAACATGAAAAACTTTTTTCTGTTTGCAAAGACTTTAAACTAATTTAATTAAATATTCAACGCATAAGGAACAAAGAAATATTAAATTTTCTTTTATTTAAGTTTAAGGCAAAAGGATTTCTTTCATTAAAATTACATACTTTGACTGAATATTAATTTGAATGTTATTTCCACATTAAGTTTCATACATGAACACGCATGTTGTTTGTATCAAATGTGCTTTATAATAGGATCAAAAAGAAAAGTTTATGAGGATTAAGCTGCTGAATGAACAAAAAGTAGAGAAATGGCCAAAAATATTAAATTCGATCTTTTTCTAGCTGGCCTATCCGAATGTCGTCATGAAATTAGACCCAAAAAAACCATTGTTTCAATGAAATATGACGTAAATGTTTATTCTCGCGCATTATTTCATTATGTATGGGTTGAATCAGTAAAAATTATTGAAGCAAAGAATAATCTTGTTCAAAAAAAGGTTCAAGTATATGCAAAAATCGATACTAAATGTGACGATGACGTAGATCAATTATGAAGACAGAGTCTATTTTTATGCTTGGATTTAGAAATTTTATTATAGACGAAAATTGAAAGAAACCTTTTTATAGAATATTTTACACTCATCCTTATGTCATGAGGAATTGAAATGTACACAATAAAATTTCTTCGACCTTGCAAAGTTCGTCACCGCATCAATGTCGTACATACTTTTTATCTGTTATATTCTTCGTCTTGTTCAAATCAACTTTCTAACGAGGAAAACAAGAAAAAATTCTCTCAGTTAAAAAATACATCAAAAGATTTACGTACATTCACTGAATATTTCATCATTCTAAAGTGAAAGCATGCACGTTTATGGATTATAATGCGATTATCATACAAGAATGATAACGAAAGCCGTTAAAAAAATTTCCTTGTTTTCTTTTTTCTGCTTATTAGACCAAATAATTTCCATTTTACGCGCATGGGAACTCTTTTTTGTGTGCTCATAAGACTCCCATAAATCTCATTCATAATTAAATAAAGTCACGAAAAATTTATTTCTTTTCATCTCTTTTTAATTGTTACAGTCTGGGCTTGGTGAATGTCAAAAGCTTTTTTTTACAAAACAAAAGACAGACAGATAAAAAGCTTTTTTGGTATTTTATACCATAAGGAATTTTAAAAAGGAATGGAATATTATGACATACATGAATATTGTATTAGTAAATTTCTTCGTATCACGTTCTTTTTGTTACTTTTACTGACATGAAATTTAAACGAGGGTAAATTTTTTTTTCTCAAAAATTTAATTTCATGGTGGAAAATTCATAAAAAAATGAAAGGAAAAAAAAATAATTTAGAATTCTTTTAAAGCTGACATTGAAGGGAATTTAATTTGCATTTTGGAAAGTAAGATTGAAATTGTTGGAAAGGTTTTGACATTGATGAATTGAAGATGAAATTAAAGCAGTTCAAATTGAGAACGGTCTTTAAGTTTGAAATTCCATTTTAATATTTAATATTTAATGAATTGTGAACAAACTAAAAACTTATAATTTAGTCATTTAAAGACTATATTGTCGACTGCACGCAAATTATAATAATAATAGTCATCATCAAATTCTCATAACATTGATATTCGAATTAAATATGTGAAACTATCATAAACAAACAAGATTTTGTTTATGGTTGAGTAAATGCCCAAAGCGGAGCTAAATGGATCAGTTAATTGGCTCTTTTAGTAATGTACACACAGAATAATATAGTTGATTATATAAAATGCACAAATGGTAATTGTAATTAGGCACTAATGTAGTATTATGCACAAATGAATGTCATTTAGAGTTTTTCGTTCTATAGAAAAGTTTTTCAGTAAAATTCTGATGTAAATTTTGTTTATTTACTGATTTAAAAGGTATTAAACTCTAGCAGGCAAAGAGAATGCTATCGAGAGCAGAGTGAACTGGGAGCAACGCTTACGAGCATGCTCATTTAGTATATTTAGGGAAAATTACAATTTTGATATGAAAATTTTAAAAATCTTTAAAAAAAAAATAGAATTGAAAAAAAAAATAGTTTTGGAATTTAAATTTTGAGTCCAAAACTGCATAGAGACATTCCAAAATTCTAAACTTCATAAAATCTGAATTTTCAAAAAAATCCAACCCTTCCTTATGCAATCCGAAAATTCCTTTTCAGAGACACAGAATGTTAACATCTTTACTCGAAGTGTTTTTAAACTTTCCTCACATTCCATATCTGCATAATTATCAAATTAAATAAGCGAAACTTCATCTATCTTTTCTAACCCCATTCTGCTGCAAAATGAAAATTTCTTTATTATTTCTATCTCTATGCTTTTTCATTTCCATTCTAATTTAATTTTGAGTACATGAGTTCGTGCTGTAAAGTTTTATGTTAGATAGAAAAAAAAGTGTAAAATAATAAAAGGAACGAGTGCAATTTCTATCTACGGGGTTGCATCATATGCAAATGAAATTTAAAATGTTAGAAAATTAAAAGTCGTAAAATAACGTAAAGGATTACAATCATTTCAATAAATTGGTTAGAAGCACTTTTACAGGTGAAACTTACCTTTAGATTCAGCATATTGATCGTAAATTTCATTCAATTCAGCATAATGCTTAGCTGTGTAACCGCACTTCGATGCTACATTAACGATAATCAGTACATGACCTCGATATTTCTCCAAACTAACTGGTTCACCCTTAATGTCATTGACGGTAAATTCATAGACTGATTGAGCAGTCTCGGGATTTCCTTGATTTGCTGAACAAGCCATTACACTATAAGTACATAGATGAAAAGAAAAGAGAAGATTTAACGATACGAAATTGAGAGAAAAAAAATAGGAAAAAAAAAGTTTTTATCTTGAATTTCAATGAGATGAGGATTTCTTTTTTGTGCTTAACTAAGAATGGAAGAATCTCGTGAAAATCTCTTTTAAATTATACTCATTGTTCGCTCATAATTTAATGAGATCACGATTTTTTCCGTAAATACGTTCACTTTTGTGTAAGATCATAGAGTACATAAAAATCCAGATGACTGCAATGATGGAAAAAGATGCAAATTTTATTTTATTTTTTATATATAGAAAATGCAAAATTATTATAAAACCAGAAACTTCCTGCATTTAAATTCCTTTCATTAGCGTTTGGAGTTTTTTTGTTGTCATTTTCTTTTCTTTACTTAAGAAGTGCTTTAAACTTATTACTTTCTTTTTAAATTAGTTTTTCAATCTTTGATGCAGTTCAGTTTTTTAAAACATTTACAAATTACTTTTTAAGATAATTAATTATTAATAAAAGTTAAATAAAAGTATATTTTTTTTTTAAAAACAAAAAGCACTAGTTGAATGTTTGTCCGTATTCAGGGAAAAGAGGACGGGAGATTGGACATTGGGTCTCATCCCTTTTATTGATAGAAATCTTCAAATTGAGGGTTTCTTTGTGAAAAAGTTCCAAACCCCAAATTTTTGCAATCCAGACCTACAATCCTACAATCCTAGACCTTCGAACCCATCCGATCGACAAAACCAGAATCAGAATCCTTTGAGATCGGTTAAACATGTATAAAGACGCCCACAAGATGCCCAAGTATTTAGGGTGGCAGTATGCTCCAGTATATCGGACTTTGTAGATGGTAAGAGATCTCGAGGAAGACCAAAAAATTTTATGTAGACTGCATGTGTAGAAAAGGACTCTAAAGCCCTTAAAATTAAGAACTGGTGGAAGTTCTCGAAGGAAAGAGCCGACTTTAGACGTTCTCCGCGTGGAAACGGACCCATGTGCACCACAGCAAAGTAAGCAAGTAATACAATACCACCTCAAAAACTTATGGCTACGCTTCTGGTTGTATGTATCCCAATTTTAAAGTAAAACGGGAAATATTTTTATAAAAACTTTTAAATATACAAAACGTCTCCTGTGATTGGAAACAATTTAATATTAAAAGTTCAGGAACTAGCAACTTTTCCACTTAAAGCTCCTTTTTCATTTATTTTTCATAATAAGACAGCAATCAACTATCCAAATAAATCTCGAATATTTTTCCAACGTAATTCTCCGGTGGAAAACTTTTAATAAAAAAGAAAATCATAGAAAAACCCCAAAGTGCTTCATTTAAGGATTCCTTATTTATTCAGCCCACTCAGCATTCAAAATCATAAATTTTAAGAAAAGTGCATAGAAAGCAAAAAAACCATTCCTCGCCGTAAAGTTTCTCCTTTTTACGACTCTTCCTTACTTTTCTTATTACTTTACTGCTGTGAGCTCTGTCGACGCGTTACATTTATGATTGTTGCTGTTTCTGTTTTTATTTCTATCTTCCATAATCATAATCTTTTGCTTCTTTTTTTCCGTCTTGTTTTAAATTTACTTTTTTCGGTTTCCTGACTGTGTACAGCAGTGGTTCTCTAACTTTTTTGGAGTTTATGGAACTTTAAGGACATTCTTGGGTTGCTTTTAGTTCAATTTAAATGGATGAAATCAGGACTATATTTATTATGACACAATTTGGGAAATCAAGCAGATAAGGCATCGCAGCACGCAGGACGAAAACCACTGATAAACAAAAAAACGGATGAATGTGAAGCTCCTTCACTCGAGGATCATAAATCAATCAGTGTTTGTTAAGGAAAAAGAAAGGGAAAAAAATGAGAAAATGAGAGAAACTCAAAACAAGATGAAAATGAGGATGGGAATGAAATGAATACTTATTAAGTTTTGTCTATCAATCTTCATAAAAATAGAGAAAAGGAAATGGAATTGGAGGCAGAAAAAAGAGAGAGATTTAGAGGCAATTTCATCATGACATTCCACATTTATTTCTTCATATTCTCATCGCTCATCATCATCATCATCATCGTCAGTTCTTTGCAATTCAGACATATTTTCTTCTTAATAAAGAATAAGCATTGAGATTGATAAGGAATGTAGACTGTACTGTATTCAATACAAACAGTGAAAACAGGTGGTTAAGATAAAAGATTTTGAACAATTTTTTTTTCCAAATTTCCTTTTTTTTGGCACGTTTTTACAACAAAAGAAAATATCTATTCCTTTTGCATCACTTTCTGTGTCAAGTGTTGATTTATTTCAAGATAAGAAAAGGAAAAGAATATCGTTTGAACTTTTTAAATAAATCAAAATGAGACATGCTGAGTGAATGGATGAATGAAAATGTAAAATAAGAACGAATTTTTTTCTTTTTTTTGTTGTCACGAGATGATGCAAAGCGATAAAGGAATGTAAATGGAAATAACAAGTTTAGAGGAATGAAAAAAAAAGTTCAAAATGGATTTTGACACGGAAGTGAAATTCGATTCTTAGAGAGCCTAACTTTAGAAACTTTTGATTAAATTAAAGCATTATTTCATTTACTAAGGTTCAAATATTAAGCATGAAAATAGCACAGTCAAGTATTTCCATATCTAGGATAAAATCTGCGAATTTTCACTTAATGAACATTTTGAAATATATTCAGAGTCAACAAGAAGGGAAAGCAACGATTGATAATAAAAGATAACAAAGAGCTTTCTTAAGACCGACTGTAAACACTCTCAAGTTCCTTAAAGAAAAGCAGATCATTTGAATAGAGTCAACCAAGCGTGTAAAATATATAAAATCAATAAACTTGGGAAACCTTTTAATTAAGATTTTTTGAACATCTTTTCTCAATGGAAGGAGACATTCTTTGATAAAATATAATCAATTTAAAGCAACAAAAGTCGTAAAATTGGCAAAGAATGTATGCCTTAAAGCCCTTTTATTTATTAAAGTCCTCAAATCAAGCAATAAAACGAAAAATACGTGACAAGCTTCATTTTCAAAAAATTCAATGAACAAAATAAAAGAATTAAAGCATCAATACTCAAAGAAACTTTGCACGTACACGTACGGTCAAGAAGATGAGAAAATTTCCATTTTTTTACAGTTTAGCACTTTGATTCTGAGAAATCGAGAGGGTCAAAGTAGCAAGAACAAACTCATCCATTGTAAAATAAAAAGAATCCTGGCAATAAAAGCAAAAAGGAGTGAAAAATGATTCTTTTGAACTTGGAACGAAATCTTTTGATGAAAATTGTTTTCAAACAAACAATTAACAAGTCGTCCAACAAGGATTATTAAAAAAAATTCATCTACAAAGAATCTGTTGATTCCAAAATTAACTTTTACCGTCAATAATTTGCAGCCAGAAAAAGGAAAGTAAAAAAATTGTTACAAGAAACTTTTCTTTTTGGCAAAGTTTATCAAAGCATAAAATAAGAATGAAATTCTCTTCACTTTCTTGCTTTTTCCTAAAGATTCAATTCTTTCATTCATGCACATAAAAAGTAAATCAAGTTTTCTTTTCTTACAAGCAAAACTTCCTCTATTAATTACTGGAAAAATAGGAAAAACCAGATAAATAACTAAGAAGAAAATATTTGACATGAATTTACAAAGTTTTCGTTCAAAACAAGTTCAAAAAGAGTTTACGTGATAAAGGCGGACAGATTAAATAAAAAACTTTTGACTATTCATAAATTTCACTTAGCGTGTTGATGAAAAAATAGTCTAGGCTAAGGCTATAATGTGGTATTTTAGACATTAATGCGGACTCGGGGTTGATGCTTAGAAGACGACTTGAAACTAAAATTGAGTTTACACACGATGGTTTAAAGCAGTGGTGGACAACAAATTTTGAATCATGACATCATATCAGGTCTAGAACTGAACACTGATGTAATTAATCTGTTTAGCATTATTGACATTATTAAACAAATTCAAATAAGTAGCACTAAATTTGAATTTTTTTTTTTTTGAGTTTTTTTGAATTTTGCCTGAGATTTTTCACGGCCCATCAGTGACTAGTTGCCCACCACTGACTAAAGAATGATTAAAGATCAAGAATCCAAAAAAGTGATGAAGACCATTTTAGGCGGCAAGACGTTAAATATGAACAAGTCGAGAAACGAGCACTTTTTTATACACAATCCCTTCCAAATATTTCAATCTCAACACTATCCCGTCTATAGTCAATAAACACAAAACAAGGGTATTGCAACAAATACAATACACGACATTTAATTTTTTCATTATCATGACTATTCATCCGATCTAAATATATCCATAGTTAATTATAGCAAAATATTACATAATCTTAGCTAATTCTTAAGTTCATGAAGGCAAACGAATGGCGGTTTATAAAGAAAAACAAAAGTTATTGAACCGAATGAAAATGAAGAAGAAAAATAGAAACAAAATACAGATGATAATAGAAAGTCCTAGAAAATTACATAGCATTTGTCAGATAAATTTTACAATAGAACGAATAAATAAAGTCTCAAGAGGAAATTTTACTCAACATTTATTTTTTTGTCTTCATTTTATCGGCCGAGAGAATATTGAAGGAAATGAAGAAGAAGAGTCTAATTCAAACAGTACTACACTTCCATCATTCACTAGAGAATTTTGCTTTCCTTCTTCTTCTTATTTCCGTATAAGTATATATTTTGAGTAATTGATTCTAAGAGTCGAGAAAAAAAAGTTAAAGACAGATGGAATGGGAATAAGAGAAAGAAATGCCAAAGACATTTTATGCTGGAAGAAAAACTCAACAAATATTTGACATTTTCTGATTGACTTTTATTTTTTTATATACATTTATCCTGAGTAAAGTTGATATGGTAGCGTCTTTCTGTTTCAGTTTTTTTATATCATCTAAGTATTATGAGAAATAATGAAATTGTGCAGAAGGAGTTTCACTCGAATTCATTATAATCTGACAAAGAATATGACAGTCATCAACTGATTACGTGATTATAGTTTAGCTTTAGTGGCAGTTTAAGTCAATCTGAAGATGAATTATAATTTTGATATTTTCTAAGAATTCTAGTTACAATATCCACTTGATATCTACTAGTATTGAAGAATCTTTTTCACAATTGTCATGAGAATCATAAGAAGAAAATTCAGTCTGTTGAATTTAATGTACGTATAAGGATAAAGATGAAGAAATAACAACGTTAAATTCTGAAGGGAAAAATAAAGTTTTTTCAAAGTTGTAAAATGGAGGAGTTAGCTTTATTTATGGAACTTTTGATGCAACTTTTCTTATTTTCTGTTCTGGATGACAGTGACGTATTCAGGAGTTTTTGGGAATCAACCCCTTTTTAGACAATCTCTTCAATTTAATATGGTTCTTCGTGAAAAAATCTCTAAATTTTTGAGATTCATACAAAAAAATCAAGTCAATTTCCCCTTCTTTAAAAATACCGCCTACGCCCCTGCTAGATGATGTCCAGTTAACAAGATTTCCTAGATACTCCTTGTTTATTTGAAGATTACAACAATCAATAATCTTGTTAAGACTAGCAAAAAAAGTTAATTTTTTCAAGCACCTTTTTCTCAACTTGAAAATCAGTTAGAACTGCTTCTTTGAACACTCAAGCTTGTGAAGTACTTTTGGTGATTTTGATTCCAGATGTTGATTTTCAAGATTTAAGAAAAGTTAGTCCATTCATGTTTTCAACTTGATACATTAACAGGTTTCAAAAGTTCTTGCAAAATTGCATTTTTAATACGAATTTTCCAGAAAAAAATCTCAACTCTTTTAAAGAGTTCTTCAACAAAAAATATCCCGATTGAAGGACTTTGTAGTAAAGAATACGAATCTTATTTTAGATCAAAGACAGAAAGTTGTTCATCATTGAATGTTAATCTTGACTCAATATTTGAGTTCATCAAAAAGGATACAAAAGATGGGGAAAAAAAAGTAAAATTGTTACAAAAAAAATATCCAGCATAACAAATGTAATATATGTGAAGAGCTATACAAATAGAATAAAAAGCATTTAGAAACTTAACGAGCTGATTCGAATGATCGTCGAGAGGTTTCTGAGTACCAGTAGAAATGAAAAATGATATTATAAATATTGTTCATTCAACAAATTTGTATCTCATGAGTGATTTTTATTGGCATGTATCAGATGCTCTGTGAAAATGTGAACTGGATTTGATCGTTAGTTTTTGCTTTGTTGATTTTTTTGTCAACAACAAATTTGGATATAAACATTTTTTGTCTAGCTTTAAAATAGATTCAATGTTGGTTCATCAAACTCTCATCAAGAAGAGCTTCAAGCTGTATATCAATATGTGACATGAGATGCTAATAACTGTCTCAATTTGGATGTCTAGTATGATTTTTACGTATATTGATTTATCGAACAGAAGGTTGTCGATTATGCAAAGATACCTGAATAAATTCAATGTTTTAGAATCCTTGAATGCAGGGGCGTAGCCAAATTTTTACTAGGGGGACCTGACGGTCTCCAACCCTAACGCCACTGGTTTACTGTATGCACATAAAAATTCTAAAAATTCAAATTTTTTTCCAGTTGAATTCCAAATGCTTCACAAAACTGTGATATCTGTTGATTTACATACGAAACTCTAAAAACCAAATTTCATCAGTTAGCAGAATTGCTTCTGTAAACATTTTCGCATATTATCACGTGAGGAATAAATCAACTTCATGTTAATTGACAAACAAGGGCAAAAACTTGTTCATTTCACACATTGCATATTGTTAAATTTAATCTGCATAAAACATGCATGAAGCCACATATGCTACGCATATAAGTGGATCTACATACAGGTGAGTTACATACATACAGCTAGATGTAGTACAATGTATACATCAGTCGTTATAAATGTAATGAATGATGATGAATTGGCTACGATTGAATACGAAAAAAGGATAAAAAATGACCATTCACATTCATTTTCATGATAATAATCTTTTAACGATTTCTGAACTGTTCATTTCTACAAACGTAGGCATGATATGAAAGAATTATTGACATAGGCTAAAAAGGATGAAAGATATACATATAATGAAAAATGAAGTTAGAATGGAAAAGAAAAAAAGGCCAAAATAATTCCAAGCTCATAAATTTTCAAGAAAAATAAGAAAAATGAAATCGACGTGCCGAAGGGGTAACATTAGTCGGTGAAAAATTACCATGAATGTACTAATAGGAAGGAGTTATGAAGATAGTTATTGGTATCGATTATATTTATTTTATGAGTGCTTTGTGGTTTGAGATGGAAGGGAAGCTTAACTTTACAGAATTAAATTATAATTTGGTGCTGGATTGGCGGAAGCAAACGAAAGCGCCAGCTTTAGGGGCCATCTGAGAAAGGCCATGGATCACTGTTGATCTGTACGACAAGCGAAACAAAACAAAACAAACATGGTGCTGGATATTTTTTTTTTTTTTGTAAAAATTGAAGCATCACAATCTTGGTTTCATAAATGGATATTAGTCCCCAAGAATCCCATCTAGTCGTTCATTGAAAGCCTTCCCACCATGCTTGATGATGTTTTGTTCTAATTTTTATATAAAGCACAAACTTCGAAAATTCTCAAGTTGTCTACCCTCTACAAAAAGTATTAACCAATATTTCCAATAAATAATATGTATTATTGGTATATCTAATGATTTATGCTAAGTATATCGAACGATCTGTGGGATTTTCAAGAAAATACACAGCATAGGTTGTTTTGTATTGAAAAACAAAAATATAAATCCCTTATGAAAAATTTTATTACCAAACCATAAACTCTCATTTTTGATCCTTAGCCATAACAACGAATTAACACGTAATATTGTAATATCTATAGATCAAACTAACAAGCATAGCCAAACTATTTCAATAGATTATGCTAATTGGAAAAATAATTTTTTCATCACAACAAACGAGATAGTCCTGGGATAAATGTGTAGACACAAGGGATAACAAAATATGAGCAAAAAATAAATTCTTAGAGATACTATCATCACTCATGTTGTGTTATATCATAACATGCACTATCAAGCATAAATATAAATAATAATAAAAAACTAGTTGAGATGATATGATACAAAATTAAATTCACAAACATTCAGTGCACTCACGAGGCACGAAAGGATAGTATTTCTATGAATAAATTTCTCAATGGGTCTATCTATTGACAATCACATGCTTGACATATAATTTTTTTGATATGACACAAAAAAGCACTTACCTAGATGTCGATAATAAACGAAATGCAAGTACAGATCCGATTAATCCGATTGATTTTGGAATTTGAGAAAAGATCATAGCTTCATGAGTCAATAGAACATAAAATGAGAGACAGGATAGCACAATTGAAAATACATTTCATCCCAATTTGGACAGAGACCAAGCATTGAAAGGCGTGCATATAAAATTTATCATTTATTGTGTACCAAAGACAGCCACCGAGAAAGAGAAAATAAAAAAGAAATAAAAATTATAAAAGACTTGATACAGTAACTACACATAAACATTTGTTGTGGACATGAAAATGTGATTAAATAATAACAGAATTAAAAAGGGCTATCTACATAAAGTCACAAAACCTCAATAAATTTTATTTCATGCCAATTTTTTTTTTTTGTTTCTAGTGAATGCCTAAAGACAAAAGGAGATGGAGGGGGTCTTATATTCTATACGATGTGCTTTTATGTGACATTCTGCATAGTAAAACTTTTTTTTGTTTCTTTTTACGATTTGGCCATAAAAATACAATGAAAAAAATTTCTAAATTGCTTCACTTTATGTTTAGGATTTAATTTGTTAAAATATCTCCCACATAATCTGATTCATTATGGAATTATTCATCTCACATATCTTTAAATTCAGTAAAATATTATATCACTCAACTTAATGTAAAGCTTATTTATTCTATAAAAATATTTCAAAATATATAAAGAGATTTGCCTGAATTTTAAATGATTTTACTTGCTTTTTCGTATGTTTCAATTTTTATTTACATGAACATTTGCTGATTGTATAAAAATTTATAAAGCTCTGCAGTTATTTAGACTCACCACGCATTTGTTACTACCTACATATCTATACTGTATCCGTAAAAAAAGGCATTTTACTCTTTACGCTCACTTAAATATTTTCTCTATATTATTTATACATATATGTTAAAAATGGAAGCAAAGCATTTGGGTTTGTACAGTAAAAAAATACAATAAATTATATGTGAATCCCCTTTATGCATGTTTACATGTCTAGGATTTTTTCTGTCTTCTTCTCTGCATATTCTCTCGATCTATACTATGCTATTTGAGGGATGAAGCTGAACATTGGGAATGTAAGTTTGTGAATAGATGAGAAGGTGCTTAGGACGCATTTGTGGATTTAAATTTGCAGTAAATTCAAATAAAATACAATGAACAAATAAAAGATTTCAAACATAGAATGTATTGGACAGACAAAAGCCCCATACAAACAAAACAACGAAACAAGCCCAAATATCAATAAATCTCATCGTACGCAGGAAGATTCAGATTGTTTTACTTTACTATACTTAAATATTTAGGCATAAATTATCAATGACATCGAGAGGCAAAAGCGAATGTGTTTAATGGCGTGAAAATGGACGAGAAATTGGCAAAGCATGGAAATATTTAAGAGAAGATAGAAATTAAAGTGCCATACAGACGATGAATGAAAAAATAAAGCTTTACGTACCAAGACGAATGGAATGAAGCTCAAATTTCATGAAAAAATCTTTTATCATAAAATATGAAAGCATAAAAAGACATTTAGATACCAGCATAAAATTATCTGATTTCAAAAAGATTAATTAAGTTTTTTTTTGCTTTCCTTTTTATATCCTCAATCAGCTTTTTCATTCACGTCTATCATTTCAATGTCAACTTTTGTAGTTAGATGGTTCTGTTAGTCACGTTATTCATAGTAATAAATAATGGATATACATTTTGATGTAACATAGTTAAGGGTTTTGTCGGTTACTTAACTCGTGACATAGTTGTACCAAAAAAAAAATTATAATTCAGGATGTAGACAAGATTACATATTCTGTTTAACGCATTAACGTACGACGAATATGCAACAGTCCTGATATGTATGTATAGACATTTTAACCACAAAAAAAACCGCAAAACTTTTATGTTTACATGTACATTGATATCAAGAGCTATATGTAGCATATGGCTGTTATCATATTCTTCGTCCTCTGTGTATTTTCTGACTCTTTTGTTTATAATATGATGAAATATTCATTGTTTAACATTTTCATATATATCATATCGAAACTTTTTGGGTTGATTTTAATAAAATAATATAGTACAACATTAGCTTTAATTGGAAACAAAAGATTTTTTGTTAAAAGGATGAATTAAAACTTTTTGACATGTATTTATTTTAGAAAAAAAAACTTTTGTGCTGACATAAATCCATTCAAACGTATTCACGTAATATTACAGGAGAAATAATATTTAATTTGTTGTACTTAAAAAGTAATTAATTAATATTTGTGTTATTTTAGGTAATGGAGCAGGGATGAAAAGTTGTGTGGTTTAGTATTGCTTTATTTTTGTACGAGTTTCTCAAAAATTCTGGATTTTGACACAACATTAAACTACGTGTTTCTCTTAAAGTGGGACAATATGTGTCAATTGTCCTTAAATGAGATCACATTAACTGAGTTCTAAAACATCAGATACTCCATTAGAGCAGTATAAGCATCAATAACCCTATTGCTTCCCTAAGGGTATTGATACGCAATATATGGGAATCGTCAACTTGGAACATCAAGGACTAACGAGGTTCATAGGCTTCATACGCATGTCTAGCTGGCCATTCTAGCTCCACACTAAGTTACGAAAGGCTTATAACCTTCATAACCGAATCAAATCTACACAAGAAACAAATACGGAGCAACGGATGAATCAATCTACGACGACCTTTAGTTCACGGTTTTTTAAAGTTTTAACTCAACAAGATGCTTTTTGGAAAAATGCGAGTAAAAGAAAACCTGGTAGACCTAGTGCCCTTGGTAATCGTCTAATCGCACTAGTAATCGCATCAGATTCAAAAGTTTTGTTAAAACCCTACACTTCATAATGGATGAAATCATCAAAAACCAATTCAGCAACACCGTGAACACTATCCAGTTATAGTTTCTAGTCCTTAAACGGAATTACTCAGTACATATGAGAAAAAATAAATCTTGTAAGTGATATTTTATGTTAAAAAAAGTTGTAATAGCTATTGCCAAGTAATTTTATTTAAAAACTTGTTGAAGCTTGTTTCTTCATCATGAGAATGAATCATGGCTTTTACCACATGATGAATGTAAAGCTTTAATTTTTGCAAATAATATTTATGAGCCCTTGAAAATCTTTAGTCAGAAATTTATTCATTTAATGGATGTTCATGGGCCTTTTTTTATTACACTTATGTGACAAGAAAGTTTACCCATCATCATTTTTCATGGACGCATCATTGAGATTAGATCGCTAAAAATTTAAATCAATTCCCCTTTTATTTATTCTGTGTTCTTTATCTCTCTGTGACAAGAACATGATTGCCGAAGAAAATATGATGGAAAACTTTTTTTTTTCTTATTCCTTCGATCTTTTCATTCTTCTTTTGTTTTGCCTTCTTGAATCGTCGAGACTCCGAGACAAAATGTGTCTCAAAAGAATACGATGGGAAAAAAATATATTCATCATGAATAAAAAATGTAAAAAGAAAGAGGGAAAAGAAAAACTTTCTTCATGTCATTGGGCATCGACAGTAAGAGGCATCAACAAACAGTTGAAAAGCATATAGAAGCGAAATAATAAGAAGAAATTTATTGAAGTCAAGTAATGTTAAAAGCAAATCGATTTGTATGTGAAGGAGTTGGGGAAAAAGAGTCCATTTTTGTGCTTTTATGCAAATGTTCATGCTTGTATCACTGCATAAATCCTTTCATGTTAGATTTTTTGTTCCTTTTGATTTCAAGAACTTTTGACTTTTTTTGAGTTCTTTGAACTTTTGTAAACTTCTGTAAAAGGTTCTATTTGCTTAATTTAAGGTTTAATTGAGTTACATGCTTACATAGTCTGGCCAAGAAAATCACAAGAGATTTTAAAGTAAATAACAGTTTACCGACTCAAATTACAAATCAACAGAAGAGCTAAATATATCTCACATAATTAGCTATTGATGTTATGCCAAAATATGGACCAATTTGCAAATTTTTCATTTGAAACATTTTTACTCTAAATTCAGAATACAGGCAGAACTTGTTCACAAAAAAAAATGGTAATGACCTTCAAGCATACATTTTGCGTTTGTATCTTGCATTTGTAAAAGGAAACAAAAAAATTCAAATGTAAATGGTTTGAGGGGAAATAATGTGATGAAATATAATGACTTTTTCGGAAATCATTAGATCCCAACAAAATATCCATGTTCTAATGAATGTTAGCTTTTAATATAAATTGAGTTCATCCATTAGAAATTAGACATTTTTCCTTTTTTTATCGTACGAGTATAATAGTAAATTGAAACAGCACCAGCTAAAAATGGCAATCATCTTCAAAACGGATATGAGTCTTAATAACTTTAATGTTAAAAGGAAAATGGATAAAGAAGGTAATGTACATAAAAATTCATGTAGACGACATGCATATTATCCACTATCAACTTCCTATTTCTTTCTTTATTATATTTATCTCAGCTAGTCAGAAAAGAAAGGAAGCATTTCATTTTAGTTTAATGCCTTTTTTTTCAACTTTTTCTGAAGAATTGTAAA
Source organism: Chironomus tepperi (assembly GCF_022539635.2). Taxonomy (NCBI): domain Eukaryota; kingdom Metazoa; phylum Arthropoda; class Insecta; order Diptera; family Chironomidae; genus Chironomus; species Chironomus tepperi. The sequence continues at coordinate 391,489 of NW_027226601.1, read as the reverse complement.
TGTGAAGGCGTAATGAGTTGCTATCATCTGCATTTTATATGCTACTTTTTTATGTATAAGCAACTAAAATGATGTTAAACGCAGAGCGGCATGTCATTTATGTCTAGAACTGCTGCAGTATCATTAGCATTTCTGTACAATTTCATGATGATGGCAGTACATACAGTAAATACGAACATGTAAGTAAGAATGAATGCGATGAAAGGAAGGTTTTTTCGGAGAACATTAACATAATTTGAATGTTGGACCTTATTATCTTATAAATGTAGAATGAGTATAGAAGCAAAATAATCAACCTAATTTACATCACACAGTTCGGCTTCAACCTTTGCAGTGAAATACAACAGAATTTAAATATAAACTGTATGTGGGATTCGAAGTAGGTATTGAAATCATCATTTGGTTCTACAAAAGAGCTATGCTAATTTCTTCGTTGCAGTAAAAAATTATCTTAATTAAAATAAGAAATAGAAGATTATATTTACAGATATGACAACTGGCATGCATAAACGATGATCAAGACTTGCAAGGAATAAAGCCCGCGCAACCTGATAAGTTCACTGATGGAATATAAACACTTTTGTCTGTTCAGATATTTTCAGAATAGCTTAAGATCCAACATAAAAGAAAATGTATGTAAAGTCCATGTGATGTAAACGTCTAAAACGATGAAATAAAACTTTCAAGACATAAACAACAGCACACACCATGGATATTCAGATGATGTATATAAAATAATCTAATCTGTTCCATTTTTCACACACATAAAAAGCAATTTAATTTTTTATAGTTTTATTTTCTTATATTCTCCCATGATTTTATGTCACCTTATCAAAGATCCTTCCATCCTTTTGCATAATTAAGTTTCTCAAGTCATCATCAATATAGTATATGGAAAAATTCTTTTCAGCTTTAGCCTTAAAGCATCAACATATACTGTGTAATAGAACCCATACAACTACATTTTATTTATATTTTATTCTCATGTATCGCAAATATGGGCTTTATGGATTAGATAGACGAAGAAGAAGAAAAGCCATTAAGCTTCACACAGAAGAAAAAAAAAAGTGGCAACAACAATTTAGCGTAATATTCCATTTCGTTCAATTATGCAGAATAGTAGAAGAAAGCACAACATTGACTTAACTTAATAGCAGCATCATGGTTATATGAAGTGTGAATTGGCAAAAGGTAGCAATGAAAAAAGTCATCGCAAAGGTAATAAAATCTAAAATTTATGAAAGTTGACATTAATTTATTATACCTGACAGAGAGCGAATGAAATAAATTACAAATCTAAATCAATTCTTAATTATGTACAATTAGGTAAGTACTTTTGAATGAGAGATTAAGTTTAGGATGTCAAATTTGACTTGATGAGGGATAAAAAATAATTTAAAAAGTTTTGACAGGCAATAAAGTGCTGGTTTCATCAATTTACTTGGAGTTGAAGTAAAGGCATTATGAGAAGCAGAAACAAAGAAATTCAATAACATAACTTTATGTGTTACACCATAACATATGCCCGATGCATAAACATCATAAAACGTATCGAAGCAATATTTTTCAAGATTGTAAGGATACACTGCAGGAGTGTAACCAAGGGGGAGGGGGTGGGAGCTAAATGTGATAGGTCAACCTTCCGAGAATTGGAAAATCGTTTGTACAGAACAATCAAGATCGATCGAGTCCACCCTCTAATATTTTCCTGGATACGCCCCTGATACACTGTATTTATAATATACACTTTTGGTTCCAATGTCACGATTCAATAAACGTGATACTACAGTATGTTTTTTTCTGTTTATTTTTGTGTATTTTCAATTTCTGTCTTTATGCTTAGTATATCATTTTATGTCATAATTTTCACATTACAGACGATAGCAGATTTGAAATGTGTCTTCTTGAACATTATGTTGAGTGGAAAATAATAAAGACTGGATAATTTCAGACACAAGCGGTAACTTATTTCAATATAAATTGATATTTTTTGAGATTGTTGCTAAAAATAAGTTGGAAGATCTAAAGCGCTTTAACAAACTAAATATTTAGGCATTCATTAAAGATTCACCGTCACCAAATTCACTTATGTCCGGAAACTCAATTCAATGTGATTTCAAATGGAAACGTTTTCAAAAAAGGAAGAAATTTCAATGTTTATACACCAAGAAGCAAGTGACTTATTCAGCACTTAACGGTTATTTAAAAATATATGTCTACTCAACGTTTATATAAATACTTTACAAAACCCTCAACAAATTTGATCGAAAAGGTCGCAAAACACTGTTATCTGATGATCAATTCTATACAATCCTCTTTTCTTTAATACCGAAATAGAATCAAATCAATTGATTGCGACGAGAAAAAAGTGAACATGTGCTAAGGGGAATGAGGACATAATTTTTATTTCATTTCATTTGCTCTGAGACATTTGAAATGTCCTCAAATCCTCTATTTCGTGTTTCTTGTACAAATTTTATATACATTTTCTCTATACTTTAATCAATTCTGTTGCTGCTAACGTTTCTCATGTCAAAGTAGCTGTTATCTGCTCATTTATTTTTTCTTCTTCCTCAATTGTTCATCTATCGAATTTTTCTCTCCTACCGTTCTGGCTTTACAATCAATAAATATATAGAAAAAGGAAGAATGTAGTGACAATCAATATGGATAGCATATTTCACATATTTATTTCCTTTTTATTGCAAGTAAAGAAGTAACACATAACAAAAGGAAGGTCTTTCTTCCTTCACTATATATTCGTATTTGATAAATATAAAATTTACTTTATTTATTCACTATATGTGCCTTTCATTTTCACATATGTATGTAAGGATAAAGAGTCGAATGAAAACTTTGTCATTCTTTCATATATACGCACTGAATTATGTGCCATTGACATTAGAAAGGAAGAAAGCATGGCAAAAAAATTCAAATACACGCACATCACATATGTTGCTTTTATTCTTAACTTTTCATACAATTTTACAAATGTGCTTTCCGCACCTCATATGTAAGCTTTTTCTGCTTTCCTTTTTTACCATCAGATATTTTTGGATATTATCATAACTAGCACATTAAAACTGTTGATGAAAGGACAGTCTCGGAAATTAAAAAAAAGCAGAAATCATATTTTTTTGGACGTTCAACTCAAACAGGTAGATTAATGGTTTGTGGTGTCCAATGACACTTCTCAGCAATTTCTAAATGATTAGCGACATCAAAAATAGCAATTTTCTCATTAAAAGTTAATTTCTTGTAAGTCATACTGTTTAATTATAATTACACTCGTTATACAAGCCATAATACTAATATTCTTGGCATGAACTTATTTAATTATATTAATTTGTTTTAAGCATAACCGCCATTACTTATTTCATCTTCATTATAACTTTCATTGTTATAGTTTAACGACTTTTTGTGTAGTTTTTTTATTTCTGTATAAAATCAACTTTTTGCACGTGTTTTCTATTCTTAATTCAATTTTCTATTGAAAAAGCTTTTTATATCACACAAAACTTTTTTGCTATCCCCAAATTTAAAAGTTTCCAAAAAACTTCAAATCCACATTATTCATCTTATGTATTGTAAAAAAAGAAATCATAACGTACCATATGTCGTATACGTAAGCGTAATATTCAACAACTACGTACACATCAGTATGGTCTATAAATGTGAGAGAGAAGCAAAAAACCTCTGCCAACATGTTAAGTATTTCGAACAAAAAAAAAAAAAGCAACAACGACAAGTGAGAAGAGGAAGAAAAAATAGTTTGAAATATATGTATATTTTTTCATGAATAAAATGTATGAGGCCTACGACAAATTATTGATCGAATTGGGATGCTGCGCGCATGATAGGCAGCAAAAAAAGCGAAGAGAAAAAAAAAGCAAAGCAAGTAAAAAAAAAATAATTTTTAGCACTGAGGAAAATGAACACAAAATATGTGTTATGTGTGAAAGAAAATAAATGTATGTTTTCGCTACTTACGAAGTGAGTGCCAGCAGCAGTCAGAAAGCAAACAAGTAATAGGTGGAATTGAGGAAAAAAGGAGCATGGATGAAGCTGCACATATGGAATGACGAGAAAAAATGATAATTTCGAATTTTCTATATTCGAAAAAAAAATACTCTCTAAATGATATCCCATTTTCCCTCCATCTCCTCTCTACCCCATCATCTTTACTTTTCATATTTTTATCACTGAATCTCTTACTCAACGTCTTCTTTTTCTTATTTTCCTTTTTTTCTGTAAATTTCATTATAGATAGAGCGATTTCCCAATATATACAATATATACATGTTTGGACTCTGATAACGCCAGAGTACCCCATTCGTAAGGAAGAGAAAAAAAAAATTAAGTACCGAGGAACCGAAAATCATCATCTCATTGTAGCTTTCAACTTCGTAAAGTGAGTGCAAAAAGGGAAAAAAAGTGAAAAAAAAGTAATTTGAGGAAGAGCAGGAACTAAAAAGAAAAAGTATTAAAAAAGAGAGAGAGCTTCTCAATTTTCAAAACACAATTCGGCTCTCACATGCGCACAATTTACTCATCAGATGTAAAAAGCTTTTGTGAAAAAAAATTTTTTTCTTTCCATCAAAATCAGTTGCGATTAAGACGCGTTTGCTTCCAGTTTAATTTTGGGAAAAGCTCCCTTCCGTTGAGCACAAAAAATACAAATTTATATAAAATAAATAATAAAAAAAATAGTTAAAAAACGACTTAAAAATTATTCATTTCATTTCATTAGCTGAATCATTCTGTTAAGTTACTTCAACATTAACTGATTTCATTCAATGTGAACAGTAAAAGCGGTTTATTAGAGTGGAATTGAAAGGAAAAACATTTTTTTTTTTGGCAAAAGAGAAAAAATAAATGAAAATTTTTTAAATGAATTTTCTCACGCATTGAGAAGAAAAAGAGAGAAAAAAAGTTAAAGTGAATGGTTGCATGGTGGATAAGAAAGTAAAGATATTTCATTGAGAAAAAGCGCTATTATACAAATAATAATTCAAGATTGATATTCCATCACTTAAAGTACGAGGAAAGAAAAAAAAGAGAATTTTCTCATCGGCATATGTATACATAAAGTAAAAGGAGAAAAAAAAACCATAAGAAATAGGCACATTGTATGTATACAAGAATTTTTATAGTGTGTGCGTGATTATATACAATCTAATATACGATACACAAACTGACTGAGGAAGCAAAGTCAATGTGAAAAGAAAAACGTATTACTTGCTATGCAAATCTGAGAGGAACACACAAAAATAAAAGAAGAAGAAATTTAGAAGGAAATTGTGGATACAGTCGACATACATAGACATACCCTTTTCAAGCACCAATAAAACTTTTCTATTTAGAAGAAATTAAAACTGATTGTGCGGTAATATATTTTACATATAATAGAGTATCAACATGGGTGACTTTCCAGCAATGCTCGAGTTAAATGTTGGTGGTGTTCACTATACAACAAAATTAAAGACATTACTAAGTGAGCCAAATACACTCATTTATGAGATGTTTACAGGAAAACCAAGCGATATAATTAAAGATGCCAAAGGACGTTATTTTATCGATCGTGATGGTGTTTTATTTCGTTACATATTGGATTATTTAAGAGACTCTGCCATATCATTACCGGAAGGATTTCGTGAAAAAGAGCGCTTGAAGCAAGAGGCAGAACATTTTCGATTAGCTGGCTTGACAAAAACGCTAAATCAATTGACTGAAAATCGACCACCTGGCTGCATAACTGTCGGTTATCGTGGCAGTTTCCAATTTGGCAAGGATGGCTTAGCAGATGTTAAATTCAGAAAATTATCTCGTTTGCTTATCTGTGGACGTGTTGCTCTATGTCGTGAAGTATTTGGTGACACATTAAATGAGTCACGTGATCCAGATCATGGCGGTCCAGATCGCTATACGTCACGATTCTTTTTAAAGCATACGTTCATTGAACAAGCATTCGATGATCTTCAAAAGAGCGGTTTTCGATTAGCTGGAAGTTGTGGCTCTGGAACATCTGGTTCATCAACAGATCTCAAACCAGGTGTTGATTCTGAAGAAAATCGATGGAATCACTACAATGAATTTGTATTCATCCGCGATTAAATTTGAAAAATTATCTTTCATCACTTCTTGTTTTTCCTTTTTGTGAGTTAATCGGACAAAAAAAAAGTTCTCCAGCAGCTAATTTTATGCTTCATCATAGTCATCAAAGTCATTCAGCACACTTACTTTACTTACACAGTGACACTTTCATTAAGAAGAAAGACAGGAAAGGAAAAAAGAATCATAAAAAATACTTTTTTTTTCTTACATGCCATTACGTTATTATTATTGATGTTCACCCTTCTTTGAACCAAGAAAAGAATCATCCCAATTGAGAGGGTGGCATGTCTCACACCATGTAAAAAGAATGAAATGTTTCGTCTTTTTTTTTCATTCAACCATTGTCATTATCATTTCGATTCGTCGAGAGACCATTCACAGAGATTCAATAAGAAAAAAAAAATATAAAAGGCAAGAAAGCAACAGTTTTCAAACAATGTGTATGAAAAGGAAGCACAAAAAAAAAACGAGGAAGAGGAGAGAAAAAAAGCATACAATGAAGAAGAATGAAGAATAGCATGGAAAGAAGGCAAAAAAACAAATCTTTTTCTTTCAATTCCAAACATCTTCTTGTATCATTTTTATTTTTAATCATCATCATCAAAGGAAGTAGACAAGAAATTTCTACATCATCATTTGATCATTCAGCAAGCACACAATTCAATGAAAATCAACCATCTTCTTAATATCAGAATACAGCAAAGAAAAATAATAAAAAAAAAATCTCAGTAGTTGTACAATAGTGGATATACATTAAATAAATCAGAAAAGTGATGTGAACGTGGAAACATACGAGTTAAAAAAAAGTATTTAATAATCCAAGGGGAATGAATCCAAAGAATAAATTTTCTCTAAGACATTTAATAAAGTTAATTGAGTGATTTGAAATCAAAACTGAACATGTTGAAGTTAATGAAAAATTATAAAATTTGTGGAATCAACACTATTAGAAACTTTCTTATAGTTTCGAGAAATTCTGGAAATTTCAAGGTACTTTTTTTTGGGAAATTTTCAGAAGCTTAATAAATTTTTAAGAGATTTTTAGAAAGCTTCTTAAGTGAATAAGATTCAAGTAGAGCAGATAATGTGAAGGTTTAGGAGAGTTCTAATAAAAATGGTAAATCATCTAATTTGGATCATTAGGTAAAAAAAAAATATTCAAAAAGAACCAATTTTTACCATGATTAATATATCATGAGCCCAACTTCTCTACTTTTTCTAGAATTTGTGTATGAGAAAGTCTTCAATTTTGCAAAATTTTGCTTTAAAATCAAAAAATCTATAACTTATTAAATATTTTATGAGAAAAATCAAATCAATCTATCCCCCTTAGTTAATAATATAAAAAATTGCAATGATTAAGAAAAATGATTAAAAAAAATTTATTTATAATATTAAACAAAAAAAAAAATAAAAAAGAAATGAAAAAATTATGTGTATGTATTTCAAAACAATATATAAATTTAAAGAAGAAAAAAAAATAATTATATTTGTTAGGGGCTATGGCGAATTGATTTAATAATGAATGAGAACCAAAAAGTTTAGAAATCAAAACCCTCGAAAAAGTTAAAAAAAATTTATTTATTTTGATTTATTTTTTTTCTCATCAAAATTGCTTCACACTTTTTATTTTTATTTCGTTTTGTAAAAAAGAAGTAATAATATAATAAGAAAAAAGACCATTTTCATTCTGAAATTACGGAAATAAAATTTTATTATGTCGCAAACGAGGGACTGTGATAATGAAAAGTGTTAAATCAACTTTCCGAAGAATGAATGCGAATGAATGACGTAAAAAGAGATTAGAACCGAAAATAAAGGAATGATTAATTATTTCATAATAAAATCACGACATTTCCAAACATGACGAAATAATATTCATTTCTATTAAGGAAGGAAGATGGTGACATAACCAAGAAAAATATATAAATAATTTAAGATAAATTGAAGAAAAAAAAAATTACGACTTGAGTGAATCTCTTAAAATATTTTATATATAATTTTATTTGTCTTTTCACTGTTATTTAAAGAAAAAAAAAATAAATTCAATGAGAAATGAAGAATAAAAATTTCAATGTCGATAGAAACCATAAAAAAATTCTACAACTTCGTTTTCTTCCAGTCAGTATTTCTAAAAAAACCGGAAAATGTATTTCGTTTCAGGAATTTTCAGACATTTTTTACACAAATTGTAAACTATTTTTTACATTACAGACATCCTTAGTAAACGTAAAATATATGAGTAAATTTCCTTTTTAAAAAAATTCCTTTCTTGCCCCAAAAAAAGTTCAGGATATACGTTATAACAGTGTTGTCAAGACTGTATGCTGCGACATATTGGGGTGCTTTATAACAGGCTTTTATAACACATTAGTCTGCTGAAGAACAAGTTTAGATGTGCCGCAGAAAAATTATAAATAAGTTGCTTTTTAGAAAACTTTGAATTTTTACTAGAAAAGCTCAATTAAAGCATCAAAAACTGAGATAGAATCAAGACTAGGGTCCATGAGACACTTCGATCAAAAGCGTAAAATCTCAAGCTTTATTTTGGACTAAAGCTTGGATTTTATCAACATTTCATTATAATTATACAACATTTTGAGCATATTAGTTGATTGGTACAACCAAAATGTACCAAAACTCAAAAAAGATAGCGTAACACTGCTTTAGAATGTTAAAAATTCTAATAAAGTCTAAAACAAATTTTTTTTACCAGCTTTTCATCATTTTCAATGTGTATATGCGTAAAAAAAGAGTAAATATATGAATTTTAAAGGAAATACTTTTACTCTCAAAAGCATGTAAAATTCTTTAAAGGAGATGTACCCACCTCAAGCAAAAAAAAGTATGCCTTTAATGAAAAACATACGCATGAAGGCATATCTCATATTGATAAATATTTATTAGCATTCCACAAAGATGCGAGTCTCATATATTCATCGCATATCAACAGCAATAAGAGAATTATGAGGAATAAGAATTCCACTTGAGAGCAAAATTATGAAAATTGATCTAAATTTTGACATCAAACAGAGACACACGAAAGCAAAGGCAGCTTGTCTGCAGTTCTCACGGCATAATCATCGTCATCAAACAGAGTTTGTCAAGCAAATGAAGAGGTTTTTAATAATGTCGGATTTTGATTAAGAACCTGAGGTTTCCAGACTTCCTTTAGATCTTCCAGAAGTTTTCACAATTTAGAGCAATTCACGCTTACTAACTTTGATGATCAAGAGTATTTCTATTTAAAATCTTTGCATATACAGATGTGGTGTAGAAACTCGTATGCTTATTGCTTCACAAGAGCATGAAACATTGTCAAAAGGAAAAGGAAGGAAAATTCTCATAAATAATGCCTTTTTCCTTCAAAAAAGTGATGATAAAGTTATATTTACACACCAAATGAGAAAGGAATGGATGAGACAGGCGTAAAATATTAGAACGTAAACAATAGAAATTTCATTTTAATGCAAACAAAACAAAACAAAAAATATATCCATAAAAAATGATATACTTTGACGATAAAGGAACACAAGACTTATCCATATTTCATTAGATTCAAATGTTAACGAGATATTTTTACCTCGACAGTGTTGTTATTGCTTTCTATGGTCGCACTCATGCGATATCTAACAGCATGTAATAAATGTCAACTTACTTACAATCCACTAATCCCTTCTAATTTCTTGTTTTCCATGCTGTGAACGTAGAATTGTGATAAATAAGTTCTTTTTGGGTACAACCACAACTATGACCTTCAAAATGAAAATTATTTTGCTGTTCAAAAACTGGCAATAGATTTTGATGTTGAAATTTTTTTCTGGCATTGCTTACACAAAATATTTGGGGACTTTTATTGACGGTACTAAGAGTAGTTTGTTTATTCAGTAAATTAGTCACGTAGAATGAAATTACAGTTATCGCACAGAATTTTAATGTGGCATCAAGGTTATTGCTAAAGTTACCAACAATTGTAATACCTATACAGTTATAATTATTGTTTGATTTACTAATCGAAGACGAAAACTTTTACAAGCAAAAAATAAATGATTCGGTGATTAAACTCCCTTGGTTTTGTAAGTACATGCGGAAGAACTATGGTAAGTAAAAGTTCATTTTGTTACCTTTCCTCAAATGTGATCCCACCATAAAAACTTTTTACTCGTATTTAATACCGACACTGTAATTAATGAGAAAGTGTGAATGCCAATTTTGGAACATAAAATATGAATAAATTTCTTTTATAGCAGTTCCTTGTGTTATGAAGCCTTTATGATTGTAATTTGACTGTTTGTCTAATTTTTATGGAAATTTTCGGTTATTTTAGTATTTAGTCGTCATTTAATGACAGGTAAGAGAAGTAATAACAAGCTTGCTGCCTATATATGACCCCTTACAAGCATTTTGTAAAGCAAATTGAATTTTGCTCAAGAGAAAAGTGCGCTGCTTTATAGTCATGCCAATAAAACTAATTTTCTGCTTCATTCTCATCTAATTATTGAAGTGAGAAATTTGTATGTGTAAGCGTATGCTATATATCCATAATAAATGATAGTGTGATAGATGAGAGAGCTAGAATAATATATAGATTCTATTAATAATGTTGAGTAGAAATAAATAAATAAACAAAGCACGAGAAAGAAAGAAAAAAGTGCTTGTTGATGAAAGGAATAATAATAATAATATTGATGAGAGAGTATTTCAATGCATAATGTGATGATACTGCCATTGAAGTAGATGGAAGTAATTTTCTTTTACTTCTCTTTCAATATTCATCTTTTTTTAACCATTTAAAACGATGAAAGGAAATGGTAATGAAAAATTTCATCATAAAAGAAGAACTAATGGTGAATAAATGTCACGACATTCACGTTTCTTTACAGTACTAACTTCTTAAGTTCTATGACGAAAAGAAAATTTCAATGAATGAAACTTAAAAAATTCTTTTTTTATATTTTCATTCCTGATATCGACCCGTTTTAATAGATTATTGATCAATACTACATCGTTCATCGATACTCTATTTCATTTATGTCTATGTAGTGTGTCTGTTAAGGAAATATATAAAATGAAAAAATCTACTTGTAATTCTCAAAGAACAAAATTCGATCTATGCATGGATATATAAATCATAAATCGAAGTCACGATTGGAAAACGAAGTAAAAATATTCTTTTTTTTACATTTAATATCAAGAGGCAAATAAAATTGAATAAATATAAAACTTTACGATAGACCGTTAATGTATATATCTTCGACTATCGAATAGCGAATTTACAAACTTCATTTAATATTTATGTATTTCCCTTTTGACTACGAAGGATTTATCGCAAATACAACTATGTTGTAAGAATTATTAAATTTTCAAGTTACTGTAATGTTTAATGATCAATGTTTATTTATTCAAGGCATAATCTTCAGATAACTTTTTAATTAGATAAGCAATTCATGAGAAGCTTAAGGAACAAATTATCTAAAATATTTAAATCCACTCAATCCACCCAAAGTGCACTTCCCATATTCACATTATTTATTAGTTTAATAAATAAAAAGCATTCAGGAAATTAAAGAATTGATTTCATCGGCATAGCAAGTTTGCCTACAATATTTATGTTTACTCAGTTTATCATTTGTGTGCTCATACTGACATAAGAATTATCCTGTTTGAATCATAAATTTTGAAAAAAGCTCTTTACACAAACCAAAATCTTGTTAGTGGTGCTGGAAAAGCGCCATTTGCGACATTTCTAAGAAGCAATAAAAAAAAGTTTTATTTGACTTTCCACTTTGGATATAAATTAAAAGAAAGGAATGACGTGGTTTCTAGTTAATTTTGTCAATGCTGCATGGATGGGATTCGAGCTGTGCTCAATGAGCCTTTTACGGTACCTAGGGAGCATACCAATTAGTACTGTAATAGACTCAGTGACTATATGCTCGTATGTTAAAGCAAAATGCATGAGTGGTAATTATTTTTGAGTCCCTATCCTTAATTCCTGATATTTCTCTAATCAGTCAATTACAATTTCATTCTACATCATCTCCACTATCTTCACTTGATAGAAGAAAATCCACGAACGACAGAATAAAAAGAACTCAAGCTTAACGAAATGATATCATCACATAATTTCAGCATTTTTTTTTTCTATCGTCGTCGACATTTTCTATTCATTGACTTATTTTATGTAGACTACGATGAAAGAAGGAGAAAAAAAAAAGATAATTGAAAATTCCATTCAACATTTTCCACTTACTTTTTTTTCGATACTTCAGCAGTCATAATAACAACAGACTTCTTACCAAAAGATGAAGTGAAAGGAGTGGTATGAAAATTATCATAATTTTTTTTTTTTTCAAGTATCTAGAGCACTCCTCACCCACTTTTTCAGCAGTATAACATAAAAAAATATGATTTGAAATGAATAATAGCTATAAAGAACTTGTGTGTTCGTTCGTTCTTTAATAGACGTGAGAAAATTCACTCGAATAAATCTCAGAGGGTCGTGAATGATTACATGAGCGAAATTCTTTTGCAACAGAATATAAAGAAATTCCTTTTGATTTTAAGAAATAAATTTAAATGGAAAATCGTTTTGATACCTTGAGAGAAATTTCTTTATTTGCATTATAAAGACGTGAGAATTGCTAGAGGCGCATCATAAAGGTATATATTCAAAAACATTCGATGTTTATTTTGGATCTTTTCATTTTCTTTGCCATTTAAATACAAAACTTTTCTAAATCATCCAGTAAATTGAAAAATACTTTTTATTGATGTGCGAAGTGAGAAATGCAACCCAAAAATGTCATTGCTAGGACCAAAACACTAACTGTGTTCACCCTTGCTTGCAATCCACAAGGAAAACGGTGACCTAGAAATAACCATGAGCTCCAAAAAACTACTAGACTCAGCATAATTGTAATAGAATGTCAGATAAACATAAGAACAGATAATTTGTACAATCTAGATGAAAGAGCAAGGAAGAGCAAATAACAGAGTCAGATGGAAAACCATTTGTATTAACCTAGAATCCACATAGGAACGTGGTTCCAAAGCGAACTCTCTTCAATTAAAACTAGTGTAGAAAGTATGAAAATCAATCGGTCTGTTTCCCTTAAGAGGATTTCCTCATTTTCGGTTTTTTGGTAGCTAAATCTATCGATAGAAGTAATTCCTGAACGATTCAAATTTTCTAATTAAAAAAAGTTTTAAAAAAAATTAAAATTAAAAATTAAAAATTAAAATTCTACACAGGAAAAGCTAACAAGAAGTAAGTAAACAAAAGACACATCAACAAAGCTTAAAGTCAACTTCATCAAAGTCAGCAGTTAAGAATAATAACAAACGTTTTTCTCTAGAAAAAAAAAGAAAAATAGGAGCCAAAAAAAAGTAAACTCAAAGCAAGACGAAACGAATAACAAATGAAAAAGAAATTAGCTTTCATCTTAAATGCTAGACTAGAAGAGAGAACGAAATACTTCCCAAACCCTTCATTTCCATTTTTTTATGTATTCAAAAGTTTTTTTCTATTTTATCTCATTTCAAGGGATGAGTAATTTACTTTAACAAAAAGTTCAAAGAAATTATATTTTTATTTCACAGCACGTTTACTTTCAGACTTCAATCAGTGATGATGGAAAAATAATCAACGAGATTAATTTTACGTTTTTGTTTTCATTTGAAAATAGAATAAATTTATGCCTTCATATGTGACAAAAGAATGAAAAAATATTATTTCATGCATATAAATTCCGCATTTTTAATATTTTATATTCGCGTTGTCAAAACAAAACAAAATGAATCATTTAAAAATTCATGAAATATACGTGATATGTTTCCTAGATCGTTAAATGGAATAACATCAATTTTATATGAAATCTAATGAATTTGAAAACCAGAAATTTTACTCGTAGATTTTAAAATCGCCACAGGGTTATCAAAATCCGATATTTCTAACCTCTAAAAAATTTTTGTTTAATTTTACTTCCATCAACCACAAATACTTTGTAGACAAGCTCAAATATCATGAATATAAAGAAAATTCATATGTTTACCCTACCAAGACTGAAATTGTAAACAGTATCGAATAAAAAAAAAATTCAAATCAATAGTTTACAATATTCAATGAGTTGAGGAAGATGATGATGCAAAAATAATAAATCACACTAGGATCCGATAATATGAATGTAAGCTACGAAAAATAACACAATGAAATAAGCTAAAGCCGATATTGAAAATAGAATGAAAAGCGAAGAAAATTTTGTTGTTGTTATGTCAAGAGGAAGGAAAAAAAATATGAAGAAAAAGTCAGATGGAGATGATTAAATTTCAAGACCAAAAGCCAAAATTCTTCTATGAATAAAGCAACATTTGTGCGTGTTTCTGTGTCAATGTCACATGTCAAATTGCAGTAAGACACGTGAAAGTAAAACTTTTAAATTAGATTGACACATGTTTCCAGCATATGATGGAATGCTATATATTAAGAAACTGAAAATCAGTAGGAGAATTGAGGAATTCATCACTGCTGACAGTTTAAAAGCCTAAATTAAAATCTTTACCAAAACCGTTCTTAAATTCTAATTGGATCAACATTTTAACTCAGTTCAAAATTATAAATTTAAATTCTTAATAAGGCTGCCAAAAATACCAGAATAATTGTGCCACAAAAACTTATAATCGGAATTTTAAGAAAATTTTAACCATAATTTCATTTCACGTTTTCGAATTCGTATTTCACGTCAGCTTTTCACCAAAAAAGAAACTTTATTGAATTATTTTTCAAAATGTCAAATTAATTGAATTAAAAACTTTTTTCTATAAATAAATTAAAGTTTCATATCAAGTGGTGAACCAAATTGAAAAGCTGTATCCGTCGATAAATTTAAATTTTCATTCACTTTTTTGTGGATTTTAATTTAATCAGTGTGAATAAAAACGTCATAGCTTACATTAGACAAACAAATCGGAAACAAGTTTTAAGTGAAAAATTCAATTTAAATCAACAAACTGAATGAAATTTATTAAGCTGATATAGCAATATAAACAATTTTAAATTCATTGATTTTTCAATTCGTAACATCGCTGAGAGTTAAAAAAATAAATAAAAAAATCAAAAAAAAAATCTCAAATGTAAATTAAAGTGATGAAAGGAAGCCGGAGATAGATGAATGTCAATATCATAAATTACACTGTAATTATCTTCTTCGCTAATTAAGCATGTAGTAAAATCATTGCGTAAATCCCCTCCATAAATAAATGATATTTTTCTGACTTATGAAACCACATGATATCATATTTACTGAGACCAATACAGAAAAATAAATTAGACGGATGAAAAATATTGGGAGCAAAACAGCATGAAATATCCTTATAAATACCAAAAAAAATCAATAAATTGGTAAAATATAAGAAAAACAGACATGGTCCTTTCATTATTATTATTGCCTTTAAGCATCCGGAATAAACAGTTTAGGCGGAATTAATATTACTTCTTTAGCACAATTTGAAAATGTAAGGAAAAAGTCCTGTCATTTGGAAAATTTGATTGGAACCAGCTAAACAAACTCGTTGATTTTTGATCATAACGATTAATAAGAATTAATCAACAATCCTCTTCACTATCTAATGGGACAGATATATATATTAACACACAAGTGTCTACTTATATTTTTGATTACACTTTAGGGCAATTACAGTAATAGAAAGACGAGGAACGAAAAACTTTTTTTTATGCTCCAAAAATTACATTTTCTCACGATTTTCGTGCACGGCGATGTGAAAATTATTTCCATCTTATACATTTTTTCCGTCCTTCTCATTCGGTCGCTTTTAAAATTAAATTTCAGGAACTTATTTACGTGAGAAAATGAAATTCTTTTTTTACTCGACTTGACTTTCTTTCTTCTCTTTTGGCGGAAAAAAAAATACGAAGAAAAAGTTTTGCATGTCTTCAAAAAAAGACATTTCTCTAACTCATCATTATTTTCAGTACTAAACTATCATTTCAATTTCCTTCTTTGTTATATCTAGCATTCGCTTTTAGTCATTACGTTGCGGCTCAACTTGGAAGTCATTTAAAATTAAATTCCTTTTATAAATTATGTACAATTATACACTATATATAGCCTAATACATTTTATAGTTTATTTACTTATCGTATGTGTGTATTTGTGTTTGTATTTTACGACTTTATGTTCAGAAAAATAATTTTTTTTTCTTTTTATCAGGCTTTCTGCTCTTGCCTTACTTATTACATTATATGTTAAATGTCGTAAATAATTTTTACGATAATTTGTCTTTTCTCTCTTATGCTTTCACATACATTCAACATTTTTAATGAAGGAGAGACTTTTAGGTCTTACTTTTTTTATTGTTATTATTATTGTTGATGTTCCTGTTGTTTCTATTATTGTATTATTATTACATCTGCGGTCAATATTCAGTGTATAAACTCCTTTCAGAGAACATTATTTTGGATAAAAACTATATACGATTTTATATTCGTTTTATGGCCATATTATGTCCAACAACAGTAATTAGACTGAAAATAGGAACAAATTTATTGCTAATCTTTTTCTATTTTCATCTGTTTCAAGGGTAAAGCAGGGGGTAAAGTGTTTTATTTAAGCATATTTCTTTAGGTGTTAATGATTTTACACAAATATTGCAGGAAAAGCTTATATGAATTTACAATGGGACTAGATTTGAGTTTGCAAAGGGTGCTGATGTGCAATACTGGTGTTCACCGCCCGTACCTACTTATACCTCCCCGCGGTGTATACCTGACTAAACCAAATCGCTCAAGCGGTGGGATACTAACGGATAAGGTTAGTTTGAGTGTAAAGCCTAGTGAATTCACCCTCGTTAAACAACCAATAGCAACTGAACATAAAGATTTGGATATATTTGGTGGCAATCATAAGTGACCTTTTACGTATTTACATTCAAAATTAAGGTCACTTCAAATTTTATCACTTTATGCTCAAAACTGAGAAGATTTCCCACCATTTTTAAGCAATTCCCATAAATGACATGACCATCCATTGATCACCTTCCTCATTAATGATAGAAAATAGATAATTTTTAATAAAAGAAAGTTTTTACGGCTCATTTACATAAAAACTCATCAAGAATACATTTTGGTATGCTAAAAATCAACCTTCATATAAATTGAGAAATGAAAATATTGAAAGATATGACTTGAGGAGAAGAACTTTTTTTATTTCTTATCATCATGAACATAAAAAAATGTGAATTTACGTTTTTGTCATGTCTTTTTTCTTTTGTTTGTTATTACATCCTTCTATCGTTATGAATAGACATTTATTTATATCGACAGAACTCCAAATAAAAATAGTACAAACATAGGATGGACTATTGTTGTACATAATGTAACATAAGCACACAGAAAAAGCATTAATTTTATGTCTATCATGAATGAGTATGAAGTTACGGGCGAAAATGTTAAGATTTATGAGAAGGAAAGATGAAAAATAAAGGACAAGGGAAGGATACTTTTGTCCTTTTTCACATAAAATATGCCAAATAGTTTGCAATTGTGACTAGAAATTCTTTCCCTTGTGGCTAGAATAAGAAGAGACAATTCATACGCGTACAGAATTAAAGAGCTTTAAGAACTTTCATATTTATCTTCATCTTCATCCATATCACACATTGATGTGTATACACACGCACACATCTAAATGTGAATAGGAATGTTTAATTTTAGAGAGATAAATTCTTTATTTTGTCATACACTACAAGTGATCTCTCATAAAAATATGAGATGTAAAATTCCTTCAAGATGTCTATTAAAGCACTTACAGTTTATACGTATGTTATTTTCGTACAAAAAGCCATAAAACGATTATATGAGAATAATTTTCTCGTTTATATATTTTATCGTAAATAAAAAAAAAATCTACAATCAAACCTTAAAAAATGGAAATGAAAACAAGAAAAGGCAGGAAAATATTTTTCCTCATCTTACGTTTTTTATTTTCATTCTATTTCTCATACCCACAAACTGCTGTCCATACGACTTATACCTTTTTTCTCGGCAATTTTATTTTTTTTTTCTTTCCTTCCAAAGGATTAAGCTCCTTTTTACTACCCTTAATCCATAAGCCGTTCTCATTTGACTTGGCAGAAGGTCAGCGAATGGGAAATGGACAGATTCTGAAGTTTGTTGAAGAGTGAAGCCACAAGGAATATCTTATGTAAACACATTTGAACGCATGTGTATAGCGGCGAATAGAAATTTTTTTCATTTTTATCTCCTTTGAAAAATGAGTGAACATGAAAAAGGATTTAAAGAGTATGAGAACAAAATACATTTTATATGGATTAAAGTTCCATCTTGACTTTGATTTAAAGTTCTTCAATCACTTTAAGGTCTGCTTTGGGATTAAATTTTTCACATTAAGTGCTAAGATTTATTGAAGCATCTGTCAGGTTGTTAGATATAATGTTTATCTTTTTTTTTGCTATTTTATTTTAAAGTTATTGGCTTTTTTGGTAGCAAAGAAGTGATTAATTTGAGTTTTTTGGACAGCTCTTGTTCTGTTTTGTTCTCTGAAGCCATAACTGCTACTGAATAAACTTTAAGTGAATGTCAAACACAGTAATATGAGTAAACATGTCAGATACTACAAAAATCATTGATATAGAAATATATTGAGCATCTTCAGAATTAATTTAGCGAAATGAATTAACTCTCAACCAATGTCAATGCCATTAAAGTAAATACAGCAGCTCTACGAGATCTAATTCTTATCACACAAGTCTATGAGGAATTTTCATGTGGTTATTGACGGGTTTTATTGATATTGTGGTTAATTTTTGTCTTCATACTTGTCAGCATACAATATAAGCAACCATAAACATAATTAAAAAGCTTATAAATTATAAACATGTTCATCAATTGTTGAATGAGGGATTGTTTTTTATGTGTAAACAATAGAACCTCAAATATTCCCATGGTTTGTGTATAATAAATTAATAAATAATTTTATGACAACCGAAAAGTTTTATGTCATAAAGAAGCAGCATGTGTAGTTAGCCAAAAAAAGTAATTTATGTCATATGAATAACCCTCTTTTAAATATTAAACACCTGATTGTCAATAGCTTATTTTTACCAATTTTCATCAACAACATGCTTGTACATATCAGTCATAAAAATTGATTGATTTGATGCCCTGCTGAAAATTTAGTGTCATCATGTCAGGGGATGGAAAATGACAAGTTCATTCCGTTAAGCTATCGATAATTTGCAAAAGAATCATCTCATTTAATTCAGCCACAAATTATGGTAATTTTATCCACAGGCAACCAATTGAAACGATTTTGTACAACTTTTAAACCCCAAGGAATTAATTGGAACAATTTAATTTTACGATCAAGTCAAGATAGAACCAGCAGTTTGTAATACAAAAGTTTTTAATTTTCTCCAAATCCCATAGCTATCAACCACTGCTCCCTTTACAATGAAAACAAAGAGGAAATAAATTTGTTGTAACAGCAATTTCTATCCACCTCTCATAATTGATCCACCTTCAATATCAATCCATCAATTCATTTATTATAGAAAGGTAAAAAAAATTGATAGAATCCATTTAGTCTCTACAGCATTTTATCTATCCATCGTAATTACAATTACTTTTTTTTCATCTACAGGAAACTTCGTAAAAGTCACATTTTGTCATCAATTTACTTTTACTTTAAGCGTCAATAGGTTTGATTATAAAAAAGTGGAATTGAATGAGAAGAGAAATATAAAAATTGGTGTAAAAAAGCACGTATTTTTCGCTTTTATGAGAATAAATTCTTCATTTTCTGTAGATTTTTTGTTATTATTGGATATAAAGTCTGTCAGAGTATGGTAAATCATATAAGCTTACTGTATGATCAATTTAATATTCAATATCTAACTATACTTCAGTGAAATATTATTTTATCAAACAGACAGCAGATATCATCAGAGACTTCAAGCTGTAAAATTCTGAAATTTAATTCAACTGCGCCATAAATTTACATTTTCATCTCAAACTTCAATTTCTTTCCTCTTATCTGCATGTTTTATATTTTAACTTTATTGATTTTCACTTCTTTTCCTCTTATTTTATTGATTTGTGAAACGATTTTTAATATTATTATTTCTATTTTATGTAGTTGGCAGAACGATGCTGATATATTATTCTTCGAGTAGTAGTAAGTTGCAATGTTTAAACCGTACTACATATTTTTAGTATTCTACATCGCTTACGGCACTCTCATACTCACTATTTAATATTATTGCAAGGAGCATATATACATACATTTACTGAATAAAATGAAAACTGTTCCGTATCATGGATAATATGGTATGTAAAGATTTATGGCATAAAATAATATAAAATACAAGAATGAAGAATAAAAAGAGGAAAGGAAGTAAAAAAAATCGATCATTTTGTGCAAATGTAACAATTCAAAGAAAAAAAATGTAAAACTTTTCTTTCGTTGCATCGCAATTTTCATGATTGAAATGTGAGCTTTTTGTTTACCCTAACTATACCTATATCCGCGTGATGATGAACAACTTTCAACAAAATGCACGTCAAAAGAATGGCAACAAAAAAGTAAGAAGCTTTCAAAATACTCGTTTAAAGAAAAAGTTTCACATTTCACTTCACAATAACAAGCATAGAAGAACATATGTGAATACATTTATTTATGTTTCATTTTAAACATAAACAATTGTGATGAGGATTTTTCTACATATTACGCTTACACAATGAGTGACGAATAAAAGGTACGACAAGCACAATAAACTTTTTGTTGTATTTTAAATTGAAACTTGAGAATGAAAACAATTTCTAATGGAAAAAAAATTGAAAAATGTTTGTTACTAATTCAATGATCTTAAAAAACTTTTTTTTTTTAATCCTTAAATGATTGTGAAAAATTTTAATGAATGTTTACTGTCTCGAGTAATTAAGTTTAAGAAAATAAGTTGAAAATAATTTAATTCTTCATTATCCTTACTCTATTTTAAAATTCAATTATTAAAATTTAATCAATTTCAGCCTCTGGTGGCTTTCTTTTCATCCCTTTAATTCAACATAATTCAATGAGTCGAACCAATTCTTCATAAAAGCTCTATAGAAACATCATAATTAATACTTAGCAACGACTTTTTTAATAAACATTTTTCAATGATTTTTTTTTTGGAAGGAAAGCTGTAAAATCCTTGACTTTACTTTCACAATCTAATAATTATTAAGGAAGGGATTTTATTTGTGTATTCAACTTTACTAAATATTGAGGCGTCTGTAATAATTAAATATACACATTTCAACTTAAATGACAATATCCGAACAATAATATCATTAAAGGCTCCATTAAATCATCATAAAATCCAGTGATTCTTAGACTTAATTTACATGAATTAAATTATGAAGATAAATGGCTAAAGAAATTTGACTAACATTAATGGGCCACGAACAATAAATTGTCGCATTCCTTTGCTGGGCTATTCAACTTATACAGCACTACCTCAACCTTAAGAATCATAATAATAAAAATTATTAGTCATAATCTAAATCAAACGAGTCTTATTAATTTGATCACGCAATAATTTATATTAAAATTCGCACATCATGAGAAGAAAGCGCAAAGCTTTAATGAAGTGACACTCCACTCTTTCCCTTATTTTTTTAATTAAGCTTTTTATATATTTTCATGATGATAAATGTCTCCTTTCATAAATCATAATTTATGTAGAAATATTTTGGAATATTACTGTCATTATTATTAAAATTTCATGAAAAAAAAAATCTGCTTACCCATTGTGAATTTAAGTTAATCATCTTTTATTGTATGAGTTTAATGTTTATAAACATGCCGTTTTGAAGGTTATATGAAAAATGATAAATATAGAAAATAAAGTTTTGCTGTTGAATTGCTATTCAACATGATGATTATAATATTTCATAACTACATACATATTGTAGTTTATGCTTATTACAGACTCATGTAAAAAAAATGCCATCACAAACATTCTGGTACGTATGCAAAATTATCATGCTTGAAGAGGTAACAAAAGCCTTTATTCAACCCCTCTGAGACTTTGTGTTAATCTCTGAATCTTTTTTTTTTTGTCCAGCCAACGGAAAATTAAAAGCTTATGTTGTAAGCAGCTTCCGCTTTTACGTTATGTCTATTTATGACGTTGCTATGTAATGTGGAATTTTGTATTTGTAAAAGCCAGAAAAAAGTAAAAATATTTTATTCTGTAAAATTAATTCACATTTTTACGCGTAGCTTTAAAAGTGATATATTTGGGTTTAATCCTTAAGGGGTGTCCTGAATAAAAGGATTCGTGTTTTAAAACACTAACTGAGAAAAGACAAAATTCGAGTTTTGAAGGTAATTAAGTTTTTAAAAAATTAGAAAAAGACGACACGGTTTCATTTTGTTTCGAAAAGTCGACTTCGAGTCCTGCTCATACAGTTAAATAGCAACAAAAAAGATCCGTCATATACTCCAAAAACTCAATCATAGACCCTATCAAATCAAAAATTTACTGTAAATGGTATCACCTTCTGTAAACTTAGCTAAAAAGAGTTAAAATGGGATATTTAATTATTGTATTACATAAAGTATAGCGGACATTATAAAGACGGAAAAAGGGTAAGTCAACAGGCTACTTTCATGAATATTTTAGATAAATGGGTCTTTAAATACGGAGAAGGATTGAAACATTTATAAATTAAAATGATTCCAATCAAAATTTTGTTGTTATTTAAACTAAATGCTATGCAAGTTTTCCTCATAAATATTTTAAAAGTCGACAATTTTTAGCTTTTACCACAATCGCATATCAGAATAGAATCATTTAAAAAATAATGAAGAACGGACGAATTGCATTTAGTTTCTCGTTTTGCGTTCTTTGAAGGAATGATTTTACCATTTTTTCTTTTTCTTCATAAGCCCCCATAATTGAACTTAATTAGGTTTTTAAATTTATTATTCATTTATTCCAAGAAGATTTCTGTTTCATTGTTTTATAAATACAAATTGGTACTTTTTCTCTTTCAATTTGAAATTTATTTTGATTTAATCTAATTTGAACAAGCCATTTTGCACTTTGTATTTTTCCCGTCTCCATTCACATTTAATGGATATTCTAAATGAAGCATGCATTAGTAGTAAGAGAAAAATAATTTAAATAGAATCAACATTAGACAAAGTTTTTCTACAATTCTACTACAGAATCAATTAAAATGTGAGTAGAAAAAGACATTTGCATATCACTATGATTTAATCTAATACATATCAGAAGTTGCTTGACATACTAGCGTATATAAATATTGTGTTTAAATCATTCATACAGAAATTTGTTTGAATAAATTTCCATTAACAAAAGTTTTGGGAATTTTGCAAATATTATTTTGCTTTATTTTTGGTTTGATTACCTCAATTTGTTAACTACATAAAAGCAACTTAAACTATGCAAAAGTTATCTTAACTTTAATATGGAAATAAATAGCAAGTGAAACTATAAATGAAAAGTTTTCCGTGTTCGGGATTGTTTTCAGCTTAGTTATTGAGAATTTGTGAGGAAACTTGTGTTAATGCAACTTTGTCTTGTTATTTTATTAAAAATTTATTATCACCAACTTTCAGGAATTCTTTTTAGGGACATTTACAAGTGATGTGACTTGAAAATTTAGATTTGGTGAGTCATAAATCGCAATAAATTCACATTTTTTTTTTCAAACTGAATTCTACTTCTGTACAATTTTCAATAATTCCTTTAATGTGCGCTAATGAACTTGCATAATCAGCATACCACACAAATTGTTCCTTTTCCTCTTATTCCCTTTAAAACTTTTTTTGTTTTCATAAAATTTACATTTTCGTGTTTATTAAAATGATGATGATAAAAAAAAAATTAAGTGGAATTAAGATGGATTGTGTGATGAATAAATTTAGCGTGATTTATTTCATTTTACGATAAGAAAAAGGATTTAAATGAAAAGTAAATAATTAAGAAAAAAAACAGAACTTTTTTTCCATTTTAGCTTTCTGGACTTTTTTTTGTGCTTGTTCTGTGTTGATTTATGCAGCTAAGAAGAAATGTAGGAGAATTTTCAATAACATTTTTTGCCATAGTTAAACATTTAATAAATTTAAATAAATTATTCAGAATGCTAACCAAGTTTTTATGGATAAAAAGCGGACAATTTTATTAAAAATTGAAATTCTTGTTTACAAAATGTTAAATTGTAAATTAAACTTGGTGAACAGCTCAAATCAGGCAAACGTAAAAATTACAAATCGAGTTTTTCATTTATTATGAATTCAACCGCAAAATTGAAAACCTGAATTTTTTAAAAAAGGATTGAAATTTGAGGTTTCATATTTTGTGTATCTTTACAATTTGTCTGCACGAATCAGATCTGATTGATAATTTTCATCTTTTTACACAACCTAACCACGTCAGGAATACCAAATATCTTGGAAAGTATTTTTTATCACACCATTAACAGACTTCCTGTGTAATAAGAAGAAAAATGCAAGTCAGTGCTCATTATGGTTGGGAAACTGTGTTGGGATAATTAAAAACTTTCTGGGAACGTGAAACTTTAATGTTCTCATTTTTAACGTGGGATGAACATATTTTTTATTGTTATTACAGCTCAACATCCCTAACATAAATTATTATTTTAAGGCAATTTAAAAATAGAATGATGAAAGTTTTTTTTTTCAATTAAATTTTTTATCAGAAAGCACATTAAATACACATGTACACACATTCCTGATTCAGTACTCAAAAAAGCTGTTTATGTTATATGTGAATAAATATTATTTCAGGTATTAATTTCATGCATAATTGAATAATATATTTAGTGATGATACTTATGAATGTTTTATTTGAACCATGTTAATGTCAGTTAGTTTAATTCATGACATTAAATGCATAAATAAAATTATTTGCAATAAAAATGTTCATTTTATGATGAGCAAATAGGATATGAGAGTAGAGACAGCAAAAAAGTGTCATACAATTCTTGTTAAACATGTTTTGTTGTGCCCCGGAAAAGCTGTTATATGAAGGAAAAAAAAAAGTTTCTTCCTTAACTGACATTGTTTTTTCGTCTTCCCATCATGAACATAAATAATCAAAATATATTGTGTTGAGTGTACAGCAGCAAAAGTATGAGATTGGTAAAGTTTCGGATCTGACTCTGATGCCAAAAAAAGTTAAACTTTCTTTTTATTTCCTTTTTCGCTTTACATTCTTTTCGACTTTATAACTGCTCACGCACAAATGACATTGTGGCTATTTTTCTGTAATGTTTGCTACCGAGCTGTATATTAACGATGAATTTTAATCCTCAAAGGAACTAACTTTGATTTTCTAAAAATTTGTTTTTAACTTTTTCGTGATTAATTTTTTTAAATACTTGTTGAAGCCTCAAATCAGACCCTTAAAAAAGCAATCTCACATGAGAAATTAAAGCTAAAATTTCTGAGAAAATCGCAGTTAAGAAAGGATCACTCGGGATTTCTAAGAATTATCTCTCAAGAAATAAAAGAAGAAATTCTTTTGTGTAATTTTTCATCTTTATTCCTTGCCATCACTCATTTGCTTCACAACAATGCAACAAGAGAAAGTGAAATTTATTTATCATCATCTGCGTATTCATGGTTGAAAAAAAAGCATGAATGATGACATATGGAAGATTTTAGATGATAAAAATAAATGAAATGGTCATGGGGATGAAGAAAAAGATGGTAATTTGAGCATTTAAACATGAAAATCATTCCATTCTCCTTTTTTGACATTTTCTGTTCATTTATGGTATGAGAGAAGCTTTTAAAAACAGAAATACCCTCATCTTATCCTTATCAAAGTGTATTTCGTCTTACTATGACATTCAATCATACTTTTTCAAGCTCTTTACTTTGTCCATTCGGGCTTTGACTCAAATCTGTATTTGAATTTGGAAGGAAAGAAGTTGTTATGTCAGTTTTTGTTGCTCTTTAAATTTCCATAAAAAATGTCTACGCTTTAGGATTTTTCATGAAATTGAGGATCTGATGAGAAATGTAGTTGAAAAAAAAGTTTTAATCCAATATAAATGACAAGAAATAGACATTTTAAGTCCATTTCCAAGATATTTTTATTAAAAACGTAATAGAATAATTTTATATAGTATTTATTTTTATATCTTATTATCTGATTATCTTGGAATCGTGGGTACTAAAAATATAAATGACGCATTTGTTTCACGAGCATGAAGATTAATTTCTAGCATTCAATCTTCATTACGGTATAGGATGTTCCACATTATTAATTCAAACATTCTCATTGTGTTTAATATCTTTTGTTAATGGAAAATCAAATTTTTTATGTAATGGTAGCGCAACAAGCTGATGCTTATTAAAGCTGAATTTAATCGATTATCGATCTCTTAAATAAATACAGCATTTTTAAAGGAACATGATGTATAATTTAATAATCAGAGAATATCTAGCCTAGTGGTGTGCAATCTTTTATTTTTCGCGGTATGACTCAACCGAAATTGCACACGGCATACGATTCATATTGAATTTGCGACAAACAGGTTGCCTTCCACTGATATATCCAATTAAATATGAATCATAATGATAATTTCTTAAAATACCATAATTTCATCAGTTATTTAACGTCACTCAATTCGGTAAATACAAAATGTCCTGACTAAACATTCTTTGATTCCATGAACACTCATAATGCGTGTTTATGTCTCATAAACATTATAATGAATGAAATTCCAAGAATTACTTATATCAAATACCCAAATTACTTTACATCAAACGCACGTCAAATGTAACTCAATATTCTTATTATTTAGTCTACCCACCCTCATGAATAGAACGTAAATTATCAAATGTCAATTGATACTAACAACATCCATACACATGTTATACAACATATGAGTTAAATTTCGAAAAGTCAAAAAAGCAAAATTTTGACTTTTTGCGTTACTATATCACATTCACACATAATTATAGATTAAAAAGGGGATATAAAGCTGCAAGTTTGAAATTCATATAAGGTCATTAAGTAATAATAGTAGTATTTTCCGTGATAGCAATCTTAGCATCATGTACTATAACATAATCAGGTAGTAAAATCATACATTATAAATATTTGTTCACAGATCCATTGTGGTCGATAAGGCTGTTGAATAAATTTCTGCTTTATAATGTTCACGATAATAAGAATTAAAAACCATTAAGCTATAATTTGTGTCCATAAACATGATTACAAATTTATACACGCTAATAACATTTATTCACAATATAAACAAGTGAAAATGTGTATCATGAAGAAGCTATTTGTGGCACGAGCTTTCGCGCTAAAAGCTATAAGACAATTTTCCTTTATTCTTATAATCGAATTTAACGGTATTTTTTGGTGTTCTTTTAAAATTATATCATTTAAGATGCTATCATATCCCTCGGGTTACAGTCTACGATCCTGCAATTCTCATCGTTTGAATAAATTATATCAAAGGAAAGGAAATGGGGATTCAAATGTCATTTGGGAAAGCTTGTTACTGTGAAAGACTTTTATTGTCATTGTTATGACTTTTGATTCAATTTGGACAATGTATTCTGGATATTAAATGGAATTTCATTCACAAAATGCGCTTTAAAACATTTAGAATGCAAATTACTAGCTCTTTACTTAAAAGTCAGCATATGGAACATTCCGTGAATTCGTTTAAGGCACTGAATACATTTATGCAATAGTTCGATCAGCACACAATACCCCTAAATCGCTTTTTTTCTAGCTTTCTATTGCGAAAGTACCTTTTTCCATTTTACACATCGAAATACAATATCCATACGAGCATTCTGGATATAAACGAGTCCTTTCCTTTTTTCTGTCCCTCTTGGGATTTTATGAGATTCTTTTTCCTTTTTTCCAACATAGCAGATTTTTTTTATGTAGCTGGAGTGCACAAAACTAGTGAAGAAACTTCGATCAATTGACGAGAAGAAAAAGGCAGATAAACAGAGATGGAGAGAACTTTAAAGACCAATATATTGATGATAATACCGACGAGAAGACCAAATCCCTTGGAAATCATTGATAATTCTAGATGAGACATTTAATTTTGCTTTTTTTTTCATCCCTTCACAGATTCACTGCTATTTATTATGTGAGTATATATAGATCTTCATATAAATTTTGCGACCGAAGTACTAAAGTCTATGTGAGGTTGGTTTACCATTGTGAATGAGAGCATGTTATAGGATATTCATTTCTCAATTTGCAAAATTGTTGCATTTTACACACATACATTGTATGAAAATGGATTCTCTGTGCTATGCTGTATGCTTTATATGCAAATATACTCGCATAAATCAAGATAATTTCTTTTTTTGTTTGTTGCATCGAATGCAGCATGAATCAATGTTACTAATTTTTTAAGAATTGAAAAATTTATTGAATGAAAGAAGCTTCGTCGTTGATTTCTATTCATCGCGTTCATTGGGATAATGTCAATTCATTTAAAGGATAAATTCAATCAGTAGAATGAAAAGAATGAGTATCATGTCATAAAACTAAGTAAATATCAACATTTGAGATATAAAGAAGGCTAAATTGAGCATAGAACCGACGCCATTCTGTCTGCTTCTCTGATGAACTTCATGCTTATGTTTACTTATACAGAATTTTGTACAATTTACTACAGAACCATCATCTTCTTACATCATCAAATTTAATTCCCAAGCTTCTCATGAAGCAGCAAATGAAAGCGTCAATGATAGCAGCAAATAAACGAATGGGAAATAGAAGAGGCAATCGGAATGCATTAAATGAGGCATACGATGAGCGGGAGGAGTTGTGAATTTAAGTTATAATTTCTTTGGCAAGCGATAAAAGATCTTCGGTATTTCTTTTTGCTCTCATAGCAATTACTTTACGGATCACTAACCATACAACAGAGATATAATAAACGAGTCTTAAAATCTACAGAGATAATAATGGTTACGAATAATTTTGATTCGAGAGCGCTTTATTTTTTTAAAAGATAAAATCCATTCCATGGCAAATCAATAAAAGCTCTCATATCGTCAAATCATATTATCGAATCTACATTTTCAATGAAATTGTATCAAATTAAATTAAATTTTTTTCATGGAGCTTTTCGTAAATTACAATCCAATAAGAATAAAACGACAATCAAAGCTTATATGGTTCTCAACAAAAATTTCAGCCTACTGTACAGTCAGGTAAATTTTAGTGACATAGACATGTAAAATTCTTATCCAATTTCATTTAATAAAAGTACAAGATGATAAACAACAGAAAAAAGGCAAAATGAAATTCCAGTGTCGTTAAACAATGCATGATAGAGGAAGCAAATAAGAAGATAAGAAGGATAAGAGCAATGGCAGGATTCATGTTGAGGTTGATTGAAATGTGCACGAAATTAAATTCTCCATTTACATGTAGATGAGATACAAATATAACAGAATATATAATGTAAATGTGAAATAATGTTATTGCTTCTATCCAAAATACTTGTCAAACAACCAAAATCTAACACATCAATATGCCATAAAAAAAGAAACGGATGAAAAAAGAACATTAAATATGCAGAAAAAGGAACATTTTATCATACGCAGCATGAATTTCATCAAATAACATATATGTCAGCTGTTTCACATTAAAATCATTGTAATACATAAGGAATCAATGCATTGGACAATGAAAAAAATACAGATATGATAATTTAAGTCTACAACGCACGATTTTCAATCAATATTAGATTATTATGCTATTTAGATCGTTATATTAAGGTCAATTTCAATAATGTTCGTCTATTCACGCCATTACATAATATAATACTTAACCTCCACGAATCGAGTATAAAGAGAGTGAAATAATAATGTGCAGATAATGTTGTGTGTACGTGGCAGAAAAAAGAAAAAAATGGAAGACCAACGATGAAATAAGAATGTATTTCCGATTATACGTAAAGACAGAATAAAGCAAGCAATCATAATTCTAAAAGTTATAAAAAGCTCTTATTATGATAGAAAAAAAAGCTCGTAAAAGCAGTGACAAAAATATTTATGATATCACTTACATATATTATATACCAACTTTGGTATGGGATGAAGAACGTATGCTCAAAAAAAAAAATAGGAAGAAAAGTTTCAAGATTATTTTTAGCATCATTGTGACAGCATTTTTCAAATGTGAAATTTGTAGATTTAATAGGTAGGATGTGTATGATGTGAATTTTAAATTCGACAAGATCGGAAGGTCGTTCAAGGCTTTTGAAGCTTATGGAATTTTTAAAATCTATAATTTATGGAAGTAAATGGATAGTTACGAGACGAAATTTTAATTATTAATTTTCCGGAGGAACTTGCCTTTTTTGTATCTCATTAGCATGGAGATTGTTATAGAATGGAGATTCCTCTATTGCAGTGTTGCCTAACCTTTTTGAGACAGACTCTAACTCGGTCAATTAGTACAAAATATTATTATTGATTGTTTAACGAGTTAGGTGCATCAGACCACTGCACTCAGTAAACCTACACAGTTTATATTGGGATCAGAATCATTCCTTTGATGATGCTGTTGTCAGCTTATTGTCTTTAGCCTACAAAATAAGGCTGTGACCCGCGTTTTCACTGCATATGATTCAAAAAAGGACAAGTGAAAAAGTATCTCCTACCGAGTCTCCAACACATGACCTTTAAGTCGGTATCACAATAATTAGGTACCGAACTACGAAAGCATTCCACTACCGAGCCACCTCGCCTCACATTAACATTTAAATAATCTTTAATCGATCTTTAAAAATCCATTAGACTTCAAATGAAGCCAGCAAATTAAACTCAAATTTTCAATCCCAACATCAAAGCTCAATGTTAAACACTATCAATATAAGAAATCCTTCAAGTATACCAAAAATTTATCTTTTACTTATACAATAAGTGTCTTAATCAAATATAAAATATGAGAATTTGATATACATTTCACTATGCGACATACTCTCAGCAACATAAGCTATCGCTTTTACACACCAACACACACAGACAAGAATAAATCACATTTAATAATCTAACGATTTTCCTATACTTATTATCATATTTATCACCTCTATTGAGAATATTTCCTAGTATTGCTTGTTTCCCATTGGAATTTTCATCCATGGAAATTTATCATCTAATCAATTACACAAAAATTAGCATATCATAGTAAATAGCGATGAAAAAAGAAAAATAACATGAAATAAAACCACAATTGTGTGAAAAACAATAGAACGTGTTTCTCAAAGGAACAAGAAATTTTTCTAGTGCTTAGCACATTATGCACGCTTTGTGAATGTAAATTCAATTTTATCGTCAAGAATTTGCTTTTTTATTCTTAAAGTGTAGAATATTGAAATAGAATTGGGAATTGTTTACTAGTCAAATCAACTTTTAAGGGAGTGGAGTGGGTGTTCAAGCTATGTCTGTCAAAAGAAGTGCACTGATGGAGTCGAAGTCTCCCAAGAGTTATTCACAGATGGATGAAACAGATTACATTACTGAATGTTTCCAGTCACAATAATTGAGTTTATCGAAATTCCTAGCTAGACCAGCGAAAAATCAATCGAAATTATTCAAGACATTCCCTTGGATCGAACTCGTGACATTTATGAATAAGGAGGTGCCTTACACTCTACGGAACAGCAACTTTTCTACCCGATAATCCATTATTTACGCACATTTCCTTAGTTTTTCATGAAAATTTTCCAGCCTTAGATCAACACGTGCTTATGAATGAATCGCGCGTATAAAAAAAATAGATCAAAAGGACAAACACGAGTAGGAAAAGGAAGGTAAGAGAAAATAATCCGCTTATGAATTCAATTACAGTTGACTTGCCAAATTGTTGATTACATTTTTGAGCTACGCTTATTTTCATTCAAAGTGGGTTGAAGTGTTTAGACAGAATAAATTGAAATTTAGAGCTTTCAAGCCTAGCTTTGTTATGACATTTTTTGGTCGTATATCAGCATTTCCTTCCAACTAATTCCAGATAGTTTTTCATATTCATATTTTTCACCCTTTCTTTTTTTGATGGAAACCTTCTGTTGTTCTCCTAACAATGACACAAAAATTTTTCGTCATGCATAAAAAATGTGACAAAAATTTATTATCTAACATTAGATGGGAAAGGAAAGGCTTCAACATATCATCTGTGTTAGAGGGCACGACAGTAAAGCTGTTAAAAATCGATGAGCATACATCATTAAGATTTTTCTGCTCGCTATGAAAGTGTGTCAGGAAAAGTTATCAAGAATCATAAAAATGTAAGATTTTTTATGGCCGCCCGTAATGCTAGTTTAATGTCTTTTTCCTGTCTTGAAATATGAATACTTCTCTTTTCTTCAGAGATATTTTCTGTATGAGAAGAAGTACTTATGAATTATGAAAATCGAAAAGCGCATTTTAATGGCTTTAAATAAATTTTTTTGAGAATTCTCATTGCCTTTTATGGCTTATCATTTATTTACTATGTGATTTAAAGTAGCATATCTTGAAGTAGGTCGGTAATACATCAATTAAGTAAGTAAAACTAGCTATTTCCCGCTATTTCATATATATTTAAGTATATAGGCTTATAAGCTTTAATTAACTGATAAGGCATATGTCACGAAATGAGTTTAAAGCAGAACAGATTAACTTTTAAGCTTTTAATGGTTTTAAAACAGGAATTTCCTTAAATAAATCATATTTATGAATGCAAATGCAAGCAATCTTGCAATAATTGTTATCGGCATCTTGCCAAAAAATAATTATTCTGTAAAGAGATGATTCAGCCAAAAAGATATGCACAGCAAGCTTTACTTTCATTAAAAGTTTTCCATAAAAATCATTATGGAACTGGGGTTGTGTTGAAATCATCAGAAAAAAACTCTCTCGTCTGCATTGATAATGAAAATTGATACTGTCTATATTAAGCCATTTTTCATGCTCATGAGACTTTTATCAACTTTTTAACTTTATCATTTATATCTATTAATTAGATTTAATTGCATAATCATCAATCACATAAATTGTATCCAAGAGAAATTATCATGTGACCTCGAAGACATCTGACAGATGACTCATGAGTGCCTGTTTTCTAGAAGTTTCTCTTTTCTATAACTGTATATTTACACAATATTTTGTTACTCTTACTCGATACGCAAAAGTATCAGGGGATCATTACGTAGTGCATAAAAAAATAAATTAAATGTGATTTAAACAGATTTAAACATTTGTCAAATTTCACATAGTCAACAAAACAGATTGTTATCGTAGCCATTGCTCTTATCAATTTATAGAGATTAGTCGATTACTCATAACCATCCGGTTAGACTGCCTTGGATGATTGTCAAAAACAAAAACAGAAAAAAATCTTGAAAATGCTTATCGGTACTTTCCTTACAAAAGGTGTACTTTGCACTTATAATATGATTTGTCTGTAACATGCACACATGTCGAATGTTCTCGAAAAGCCAGAATTTATGAATTATTAAGTAGATTGGGGAGATACAGCGAATTATTATTGAATTATAAATTAAAATTGCAGTCATCAATAATTGCACGTGGAAATCAATAAATTTAAATAGGAATATAGATATAACACATGAAATTTGACTCACCGATAGTTAAGATGTATTTTCAAATTAAACAAACTTTAAATCCTTAGATATTTCACAATATTTTAATTCACTTTTGTCACTCACGGCAAACTTGTATCTGTATTTGTTTCTTGTTTACTTTCTTGAATCTGCGTAGTTTTATCCCTTCTTTAACGGCAAATAATTTCAAATATTTTTCGTGACTTCTTCCCCTTATATTTTTTAGCACAAAAAGTTCAAATTTTAGCTGAACGGTTTTTCAACTTGACGTACTAGATTATCGGAAAATTCATATATACTGCGATTTTAAATTAATTTTATTTCCAAATTATTAGACATTTAATACACTTATGAATTTAGACACTACTGATCAGCAAGCAAATCCTTTCCCATTGTTTCTGGCATAAAGAAAAATAAGACGAAAACTCCAATCGCACATACGGATGCAAAAAACCAAAAGCATGCTGATAGTCCAAGAGCAACAGCAGTTTGAGGGAAAGCCTGATTAAGCATAAATTTTAAATTATTATTTAATATAGCACTGATTATCCAAAAAGCCTTACCTTTAAAGTGATGAACATGAATGCCGACACAAAAATCATGGATATGAAGGCAAAATATTCGCGAATCTAGAAAAAAGCAATTCATAAATGACCCAAAATCCCTTAATTCAGCTATCCTACCTTAAATGGCACAATTTCGACACACATTACGAACAGCAACGACGAAATACCTATAGAATTAAAAAGAATTATCTGCATCAGCAGTAACACTGGAATCCACGTGCCACCCAGACCTGCCCAAGTTTCTTTGCACAATGTATAAATAGCCATAAGAGTCAGAGTCGCTGTAGATCCAACGCATGAAATAATCATCAATTTTCGTCTTCCAATCCTGTCAACAAGCAAGCCCATAATTAAGATTCCGATAACTTGCATTGCAGCTATAATTATGGAAGCCTCATTTGGAGGCAACGATGAGCCAGTAATTTTGAATATAAATGCTGTGTACTGCATAATGACAGTGTTTCCTGAAAATGCCAGGAGAAACACGAGAAATATTCCAAGTGCCATTCCTCTCTTTGCCTTTTTGGTCACTGGAAGTTAAAGAAGAATTTTAAATTAATAAAGGAACTGGAACTGCCTAAAATGTTTGAATTTACTGAAATCACTCCACTGAACAGTTTCGGATGTAGCATTCTCGACAGCAATTTTCATCATTTCGAACTCATCCTCAACTTTTTTGATCTCTTCTTCTGAACTCTTGGGATGTAAGGTTCTGTAGAACTTGAGAGACTTAAGTGCTTCATCGTACTTCATTCGTTGAATCAAAAAATGCGGAGTTTCAGGCAATCGAAGCATCAAAAAGTAAGCAGCTATTGGAATTGTTGCAGATAATCCGGATACAACAAAGTAGTTCATATAAGATCCCATAATGAACATGATCAGCATGCCAGTGTACATAATAAGTGGAAAAATTGACCCCAGGCCACCTCTAATGTTATTCTCAGCTATGTCTGCGATGTAGAGTGATAATATTCGGAATATTCCACCGCCTGAATGTGAAATAAGAGTTTTGTTTATAACGTATTTTTGGAGTTCAAAAAATGTTGACCTGCTTTTAATTTTCAAAAAATAACGGTCACTTTTGGACTCTTACCTGTTATTCCACCAATAAATCTTCCGATGATGATCTCTCTGACTGAGATTGCAAAGTAAGTTAATACCCAAAATCCAAAGTTTGGCAATGCTAAGATCATTAGTGACCTCTTCTTTCCCATACATTCTGCAAGGCAGCCAGCAAGTAATGTTCCGACTAATGCTCCTAATGTGATTGAGGCTCCTGAATGACAATTAGAAATGTACAATCGGGGATTAATACATCATTAATTCTTTACCTATCCATGACAATTGACCATGACTTGCTGGTCCGGCTTTCAAATGAGTTGATTCAGATGCTAAATATTGAATTGCTGGCGATGACCAACCAAGACCAAGTCCATGACTGAGTGCAAGGAGATTGACTGGAATATAATTAATTTATCGATGATTTCAACAAGTTTAGACTGAGCTGATTGATGAAAAATTACCGATTGCTGTGGCTATAAACTGATTCTTAGTCGAGCTTGCACAGAATTTAAATAGCTTCATCTTTACCTTTCCTCTATAAAAAATTAAGCCAAAAATCAAAATATTCTCAAAACAAAAAAGTCAAAGCTTGCTTAAATTAAATATTTTATCTTTTATTGTTCAAATTGAAGTTTGTAGACATAACAGTTATAAATCACAAGTAGACATAACATAATTAACAATAAAATGGAATGGATTCTTAAAAGTCTAACAATATATAAGGCACAAGTAGTTCCGACAAACTTCGTCATAATAGATCATATCCAAAAATTCATGATGGCTTTTAAAGGAGAATTTCTCCTCAAACTTCCTTCTTTATAACTCTAGCTTAACATCTACATATATCTCAGCATTTATATAAAGTCAAGTAGCATCATCCAGAAAGATTCAACTGACTTGAACAGCTTTATCATCATTATTGTTATTATTGTTATTATCGCCATCAGACTTTCCAATAGATTTAGCAATATCCTCCAAGTTCCGTCCTTTTGTTTCTGGCAGGAAGAATATTGTGAAGAATCCACAGAAGCAACTAGTTACAGCAAAGAAAAGAATGACTGAGTCAATTCCAAATGATTCTGAGACTGATGGATATAAATTTATAATGAAGAAGCCTTCGATCCATGACCACCATGAGCATACTGAGATGACAAGTCCTCGGACCTGCAAGGAATGAAGGAATGATTAAAGGAACTAACATAAAATTGAGATAAAATTACCTTTTGATCCAAAATTTCAGGTGCATAAAAGTTAGGAACTGGAATGATGCCAACTGATGACACAAAGACTTGGATCAATAAACTCACAAGAGCGATCCACGACACACTAGTCAAATCAACAGATGATCTCGTCTTCAGGAACATGTAAGCACCAAAAATAGCCAAGCAAATAGCAGTTGAAAATGAGGAACCAATCAGAATCTTCCGTCTGCCAACTCTGTCCACATACTTAGCGGTACATAGAGCAGCAATAATTTGGATGAATGCGAATGCAAGAGATGACCAGAAGATACTAAGCACAGATACATCAGCAGCCTTAAAAATCCCTTGATTAAAGGTAATCAGCACAAAGCATCCAGACATGACAGGAAATTGTGCCACAACAATAGCAATTAAAATTCCTTTAATAGTTCCTGGATTGGAAATATGCTGTCTAAAAATTTTCAGCTGTGATTGACTCGTCTCATTATCTTTTGAGATTTGCCTCAGTGAATTAAAGTCATCCAAGTGATTATCAACAAGCTGCTCGGTCGGCTTTTGACCCCTCAAAAACTTAAAAGCAACTTCAGCCTCATCATATTTTCTCTTTGATATCAAATATTGTGGCGATTCAGGCATGAATAAAAATCCAACAACAAATGCTATAGACACTAAGGCAATGAATATTGCAGCCGTTGCAAAATGTGTATATTCAGCGATAATAAATTCGAGAAATATACCAATGTTGCAAATGACTGAAAATGATGCACACAATGTGCCACGAATTCTCTTGTCAGATATTTCAGCAACATAAACTGGTACGACAAAGAAACATCCAGCACCAGCAACGCCGGACAATAAACGTGATATATAAATCAGTAAGACATCATCTGCAAGGGCCATAAATATCCAGCTTAACTGAAAAATTTAATATAAATTATTACTTATATGGACGTGCTGACTATACACAATAATATAACATACCGTTTGAGGAATACCGATGAGTAATATTGCAACTTTACGTCCAAATCTTTCAGATATCCAGCCAAAAATTAGAACAAATCCAATTGCACCGAATGCAGAAAGTGAGCTGATCCATGATTCTTCTTCTTCGGTTATTATTTTGCCATTTTTTAATGGGGAATTGACAGATTTAAAGAGTTCAAGGTTTGGTCCGGTGAATCCGATAACAATTCCGAATATGAATGCAGTTAGTTGAACTGTTGTGGAAGAAATTGAAGGAAAATTTATGGAATTAGTGGATTGTGGAAATAAAGAATTATTCAAGGCTTGGACAGTAAGTTCTTGTTCAAGTGATTCCTTTTCTGATCATTTATTCCAGTGGTGGACAAAATTTTATTTTTCGTGGCACGACTTGATGGGAAGTCTGAATCGAAACCGCACACGACATACGGTTCATGACATTTTCAACATAAGTTGCCGACCACTGATTTATTCTGTTTTGAAGGTCAACTTTGTTTACAATCTCATAAGGTCAAGGTCATTAGACAAAGTCAACACTGATTCTGCATCATAACATTTCCGAGTACTACAGCATAATCGAAAATGACGAAGATACTATTTAGAAACGTACTTGCTACCCATGAAACTTGCCCAGACATGCCGCTCGAGATAACGAAGAACTGACTCATAGTTTATAACATCTTGTCAGACAATGCCTCATTATGAAGCCTCATATAATCGCTTATATTATAATCCACACTTTCTTCTTCAATGTGTCATGTTCATTGATTAAGTGCCGAACATAAACGATAACCCATAACATCTTCATCTTTTATACTCTGTAGCTGATAATTTTCAATGTTTTCGACAAATCTTTTCGAATTACAATTTGTAAGAATATTAAATTTGAGGAATGGGGCTATGTGTAAATTACGTAACACAAAAAAGCCGATTTCGAATACGCATTGTCGACTCAAGTTTGTTCGTCCATATCAAATGATACTTTGGACCCACTACAAGAACTAAACTTCAGGTCACTTCCACGTCGTGCTGTCATCGCCTCGACTTTGAAGTACCCTAGCGACTACATTGAGCTACTCGGATTACTTAGATACAAAGCTATCATTCGGTATCATCCCTACTCTTCCTAACTGTAAAACCCCGAATAGACACGAAGCATGATTATGATCACAAAATTGGACAGTCTCAGTTATATTGATTGAATATTCTTATGAGCACACTCATTTAGGTGAGTAAGTCATTGACTGTTAGAAGACATCATTTAAGAACTTCACTCTAGGATGTCATGACTTTAAAGTCCAAAACAATTTACTGCAATTTAAATCCAAGATTCTAGTATAAAATTTTAGACAATTATAAACATTAAAACTTGATTACAATATTATAAACTTTTGGACCATGACATGCTTCTTGTTCCTTTTCATTTACACTTCCTCATTTTGTCTAATTTTACTATACATCCAAGCTACTCGTTTTTTAAGGTCATTCTTCATTTATAATTGGAATTTTTTGTTTACTGCAAAAAATTATGTCTATGACCTTTACTGAACGTGATTGTCATCTAACTATACATTTTGTCGCTGCTGATTTGCACATATTGACACTTGAATGCACTGAGTAGACAATGGAAGGCTTGCAGATGCATTTGTTGTTCTGCTAATTGTCTATATTAATAAGAATCAGCTTAAAATCTTTTTTCACTTGTTCTGCATGCTGAATACAGCATTAAAATGCTTAAGTTGTAATACGTAATATCTAAAGATACAGTTTAAAACTGGTTAATGCACAATCAATAGTAAAGAAAGTTAACTGTAATGTTTGTAAACAATCGGCTGTAAGTTCCATTGACCACAAATCTTCACGATTTTCTTTTAAACCACAACAAAACAGACAAGATGAAAGGAAGTAAACGCTATATTGTCTTCCATCCATCAAACTCTACACAATACTGAAGTATATCCATCAACAGGTTTATTACGAATTTTAAATTGACACTAATTTTTCAACAAACTATCCATTTATGCTCAATTTCACAGAAAATAACTTATGCTGAATATTTAATGCACTAAAAATTACCGATAAAGGCTGCCAAGTATTGATTTCGATACTGTTTCTGAAGTATTTGAATGGACATTATGATTCCGTCCTACCACACTAAATGTCGCGTTGTGACTGATCATCAAGTGGATTTTTTTATTTTTCTATAATAAGTAGCATATATGAACAAGTTCAATTTGAAATCATTTCTATAAGATTATTGAGAGTATGAGCAGACTGAGTAAAGAGCTGGACTTGTTTATTCTCAATATTTTGGTTATGCATGATTATGCCAAGGGGGAGGAACTTACATTTTTTTTCATGAAAATGCAGGTAAATGCATATGAATGCATGTAAATGCATGTAAATGCAGGTAAATGCATGTAAATGCAGGTAAATGCATGTAAATGCAGGTGCCACAGAAAAAAAGCAATAGATCGGAATTGCTTAGATTTTCCTATAGATAGGTGAAAAATTTCGTAAAAAACCGATTTTGCCTCAAATTAATAAAAACCAAACGGTAGGAACTAGTAAATTGGTGCTCAAAAGTAATCTTGAAAAAAAGCAAGATTATGCTTTGTGATCAAGGCCAAATCCGATCGTAAATTCTGAATAATTCGGAAGTTGATGATCAGTGTCTAATTTATGTATGTCTTAATTGTTATTGCTTAATTTAATTTATTGTTTTATTTACTGTTGTCAACCTCTTTGAATAGGTCATTTATTATTGTGGACTGGATTACATTCCTGCAGTTCTGAATCTATAATTCTTATTTTAAGTGACAAAATACAGATCAGAATTGCGACTAATTTTCACTTTAATTGCTTATCTATCATAAACATTTTCAGAGTCATTGAGTATTATAGTCGGAAATATATCAATAGCTATTAATGGGCAAGTGCTTCATATTCAAATGTTTGCTTGGGATCTGAAGTAGCTCGATGGAAGATTGACTTTATTTTTGAGAACTTAATTATCACACAGCGATGAACGAAGAATTTTCCATCAAGGGATTGAAGCTTAGTCTAGAATCGAATGTCTCTGTCTAATTACAATCCCTTCATAGCTGATTTATTATGAATTACTTAAATATGATCGATATCTACTGGATCTTTATTTCTCTCACATAGTGCGCTTTAAGTAAACACTTTTTAAGTTATTTTTTCGTACATGCTCATAAGTGTAAATACAAAACAGTAGTTGAATATTTTACAAACATTTCAAAATTTGAAGATTATATTCTCTTATGGCAGTGCTGTCCAAACTTTTTTTCGGCACATCACTCCGGTAAGCCTCGATCGAAACCCCACACGGTATATAGTTCATTGCATTTTTAGATAAATTCGTCGGATTGGTAGTGTGCCGTGGCACACAGTTTGATCATCACTGCTTTAAAGTATGCAAAAGCATGCCCATCCTACGCCCTCTCTCCCTCATATCTAAAACAAAATCATTTCATTCCATTTATCCAGCATTAAAACTTTAATAGACGCTAATTCAGCATCATAATTAAAACCGCATTCCCATATAAGCTCCATAAAATCCAAAAAATGTTCATCAAGCCAACATAATCCCGCACTAAATGAATGCATAATGTATGCTGCATATAAATCTATTCTAAAACTACTATACTCGAGCAAATCCCATTTAATTCTCATAATACGCGTGCTATTTTAATTTTAATTGCATAATCACATTCACAAAACGTCCTTGAGCATAGATTATTTCGTCACAGACGATTGCACTCAATGATTTACTTATTTTCCCATGCATGCACAGCAGCTCTCTCAATTTTTTTCATTCTCTGTGCCTTTAATCTCTTACTCAGAGAAGGAAAAAAAGAAGAAAATAACATAAAACAGACGTCGATCACATGGCAGTGCCGCAACGAAAAGTAAAAAGTGACAAATAAACAGAGAAGATCACTTTTCTCTGCCTTCATTTTTTTGTTGATCCTCCCATTTATACAAAAATAGACTTTTTCTCCCCAAATGTGTGAAAATTCTCTGATTTTTCTTATCCCTTTTCAGTCTGTGCTGTTCAGTTGTAACTCGAAGATCAAACTTGATATTTTGAAGTGTATTTTTTTTTTTTTTGGGAATTTCCAATTCATTCTTTGTTGCGGTCGTAGACAGAAAGGAATTTGATGTTACTTCGTCTAAAGTACATTAAAATTAAAATCCAGTGATCAAGAAGTATGCAGTTCAAGTGATTCAAGAAGAAAGTAGTAAGAAGAAAGTGCCAGAAAGGGGAAAAATATCATTATTTAGCACAGAAAATGATTTAAAAATAGAAGAAGGGAAAGAAATATTTCAACGCAAAGATTTTCCCGAACATATTTTTCATCTATTTTCATTTTTAATTGTTTGTTTGCCACATACTTACTCAAATACTCAAATTACTGGTTCTGAAGCTGTAAAGTGTTTAGAGAGATAAGCCACATTACTCATATCTTACTCACGAGGATGTTTCGTAGAAATTCAAACATAAATGATCTTATCAATCGCTTTGAAGTGACAAATACCGATGACTTTGACATGACTGAGAATGTAAGGCAACCGCAGTCGTATGTACGCGTAAACAGAATGCAGAATGGTGATGAAAATTTTGGCAATGATGAAAATAGATCGATTGTAAGAGCGTATAGTAATACAAATAACATCGATAGTGCTGTTTTTGTTCGTCGTACTACAAATGTGTCAATGAGCGTTGTTAAAGAGTTTATCAAACAATTGCTGTTTCGTATTAGCGCAATATTGGAAATGATATCAAGATTTCCATTTCCACGAATGAGTGTTATGTCTTTTGGACTAACATCACTTCTGGCTGTTTTCATTGCACCGAGAGGATTTACCGATAAGGTCCTGTATCCTGGATTTAAAATATTATTTACGATAATTTATCCAGCATACAGATCATTTAAGGCTGTGCGAAATAAGAATCTTAAAGAATACCTTAAATGGCTGGTATTTTGGATTGTCTATGCCTTATTTACATGCCTTGAACTAGTCACAGATGCTCTACTTCCCTGGTTCCCATTCTACAATGAAATTAAAGTGATTTTCTTGATATGGCTGTTAGGACCATCAAGTCGTGGAAGTATGAAGATCTATAAGAATATTATACATCCAATATTAGTTTCTCGTGAACAGGCAAGTGGATTTTTCAATTCTTATACATCCACAACAATATTAATGATCCTTCTCTTTTCAGGAAATTGACGAT
Source organism: Chironomus tepperi (assembly GCF_022539635.2). Lineage (NCBI taxonomy): Eukaryota > Metazoa > Arthropoda > Insecta > Diptera > Chironomidae > Chironomus > Chironomus tepperi. The sequence goes on along the minus strand of NW_027226601.1, from coordinate 348,619 downwards.
ATGATTCAATTAGCACAAGAGCATGGCTACATGCAAGTATTCCGACTTAGTTCAAAGAGTGTAAACTATGCAAATAAAATTATCATGCAGGATGCAAAAACTGACAGCAGTTTTATTGTATCACGCCAATTAATGCAGAATATAAGTTTAAGTAATTTATCGGATGTTGGAACTAACCAATCAATTGATGACAATGATGACATTCAGCACATGAGACGATATTCCATTGAGAAAATGCCAATCTATGGAAACAATCAAATGAATTACTCTTATGAGAATCTCGAGTCACGCCGCAAGCCATCGTTTGATTACAAGTAGGATGACATGCTACATATTCGCTAGAACGTGAATGGATGTTTCATTAATTTTTTATCATTTCTCTTTTTTTTTTCCTCACTCATAAGATATGATGACATGATGAGTTCGGGTTATTCCAGTCCCATATCACCATCATATCAACGTTATCCAATAACACATTCACAGCATCATCAAAGAGGAGCTTTTATTGAGGTGAGTTTTTATAGAAGGATATGTGGAATAATTTAAAGGACATTTTACAATGAAGAATGATGAGTTTGAGGGATGTTACTTATAGCGTGAAATTAGTTTCGTTACTCGGCGCATTTTAACTTCCCTTTAAAGTAAATGCCAGTGGTGGACAAACTTTTATTTTTAGTAGCATACTTTTTGAGGTTAGCCTCAATCGAAACCGTACATAACATACGGTTGGTGGCATCTCCAAATTTTTTTGCGGGCACACTAGAGTGTCGCAGCACACAGGATGTCCATCACTGCTCTAGACTTTAATTTTTACTTTGAAAACTTTATGAAAGGCTCACAAAAAATGAAAAGTGTAAATTAACCGTTATTTTTCAAATTTGAAAAACATTTGTTAGGTTTTATAACGGTAAATTTTCAAATAATTGATCAAAACTATACAACAGTTATAATTTGACAACATTATACAACAATACAACAGTCAAATAAAATTGAATGAATGTTTTAAAACCATACAACAGTCATTTGTAAAGTTGTTAGATGCTTCAAAGCTAAACAACAGACAATTTTAAATTTTTGAATGTTTCAAAGCCATACAACAGCCAAATTAAGTTGTTAAATGATTTAAAGTCATACATTTGTCAATTTAAAGTTAAAATGCTTTAAAGCCATACAACAGCTAAGATTTCATTAGTAAATTTATTTCAAAATGACCTTAAAAATCATCAATCGTCTTCAATTTCCAATCATTTACAATGTTTATTGACCATAAAAATGTGATCACATGAAAATTTCAAAACAACTGCTCAAAACTCAATATCCTATAAACTTATCAAGCCACAAAAAGAAACAAAAATGCGCACATACAGAAAATAAAATAATTTTGCACGTCCAAAAAAGCATAAAAAGAAGAAAAAGTTTGCTGAAATCATTTTTTCACGTTTTAAAACAAAAATATTATCTTTTGAAGGAGAATGCAGGAACAGATATATCACGAAAAATCACAGTACCAGAAAGCAATCAAGTTTTTGAACAACCACCATCGACCCCACGTAAAGCATCAATAAAAGAGCTCACAGCAGATGAGATTATATTAGCTTATCGTAAGCTTCAGATGGAAAATGTCGAGAAAGCCACCGAAGCAAAAGAAACGACAAAGAATGACGCTGATTATAATGAATTCCTTGAATGGATGAAGTTGAAAAGGAATAATGAAATGTCAGCAATCAAAGAGAATAATTTGCCGCTGGCTACACCATCCAATCATAAGCTTGTTGAAAAGGTAAACGATGATATCAATGTTGCAAATTGTATGGATGATAAGTCCTTGGTGGATGAAGTTAGTGTGTCGAATAGTAAAGCAGATGATGTAAATGTAACTAATTTAATGGTTCAAAAGCCAGAAGAGAATCTGGATTGTCTTGTCAATTCATCAAGCTCAATTCCAGATGATTCTAGTTTTTTGAGCATTGAGGATGAAGAAGTTGTGACAAATGAACAGCTCGAGAATACGAAAATCGATGATAAAGTCATTGAAACTGATAAGACTGAAAGTGACCAAGAAGAAGTAGAATTTGATGAATTTAAGGATGCTGTCTCAGAGGATGAAGATAAGGAATACCTGAATGTACCATTGATTATTCAAGAAGATAATGAGACGACAGAAATAGCACCAGAATCCAAAAATAATGAATTGAAAATAAACAATGAAAAAGTACAAACAGAAACGTTAATACCGAAGATAATTGAGGACGCAGTCGCCCACGACAGCGATAAAATTATGAAAGAGACTGAGACAAATACAGTAAATGCTAAAATGATGCTCACTAATGATCCCTTACAAATTGTTACACACTTATCATCATCAAGTGTCTCTTTAGCATCGTCATTAGATGGAAGTGAGAATAAAGTGAAGCGTCCAGCAAAGCACTCGAAAGGACGTGCTCCACAGCCACCAGCAGCATCATCAACGTCGAATGTAATTGAAGGATCCTTTTACGATGAACTAATGAAAAAGCATTTCAAAGAAACGGAACTATAGTCTATAACATAGAATGCCTACTATACTACTTACTTACTGTACGCAAAATTTCAATTTAAGGCGAGAATTTTCCCATTTTCATTGAAATTTTTGTCAAAGTCCATCCGCAAAAAATGGATAGCTTTACAACATACAAAAGCATTACATGTTTCTGTATGATAACGGTGTTGAGTGTATGTAACTAACCAAAATATGTCGGTCATTTCGTATCTACTCATTGTGTCACGTCCTGCTTCATAGGTCACGTATATTCTCATCTTCACACATTTTGACTCAGAGCTTTCATAAACTTTTCATTAATATTGTTATTGTGAATAAGTTGGTGGAATGTGGATTTAAGGAATACATATTTGGAAGGATTGGATTGGGAAAATCTGTGAAATTAGGCTGGATTAATAGAATATCTTCAAATTTCTAGAAAAACCGTTTAATTTATTTTTAAAAAATCTGGAAGATTTTAGTACTCAATTATTTAGTACACATAAAGAAATCTTTAATTTTTGCTGATTTCGAAGCTTTAATTGGCTATTTAACAGCTTAATAACAATGTCAGAAGCATAATTTATAAGATAAGTATTAAATTGACTAGCAAGAACTAATGGAAAGTATAATTTTTACCAAAAATTACAAAATTGTTCAAAGTTCTAGAGATTATCAACAAAATTTTAAGCTTTAACTAAAATTTGAAGTATATAAGCATCTTAAAGCCAAAGCAAGTAACTCAATAGTGTCAACAATTGATAATCACATAGAATAAGAAGATCCAGTTAGACAAAACAACACCAAAGCCCTTAAATCCTTCCAGAAATGTGAATCGTATCATCCATCGAATTACGGACAACAGATTATAAATTTTTCATGATAACAATTTATCGCTTGAACTGAGTCATGCATTAATCATTACTTGGAAATAATTTATCTGCTAATCTTCTCATACTGCTCATCATAAAAAATTTAGTCATTTTAATTCAATCATTAAACTCACAAGATACATGCTGCATATTCTCAATTCTCTTCTTATTATTACAGGAAATTCTCCCAATTCGATTGATGTGATGATTCATCTCCAGTTTCTAGATATAATATATTTAAAAATAAACGATATATTCCAAAAAAGTCATCTTTACATCCACGATTTGTGTGTGTGTTTTTAGTCCATGAAACATAAAGACAGAAAATTCTACTGACTCAACTTGTGTAATTTATACTATGCTGAATAATTTATAATATATAGGAGGATATATGAATGTGCTAAAAATAATGCATTTCGATGAACCCATAAATAATCTCAAAAACTTGTGTATGACTCTCTTTTTTTTTGTAATTTAGAGGAATTTGATTACCAATAAACGACTTTTTATCCATATAAATGTTCTATAAATCGACTACAATCCTATATTCATAGTGCATGTGCAATTTCCATCGTAATTTGTTTTTATCATTTTTGTTTGCTGTTAAATTTATGACTTCCACAAAAGATGTTGCTTACACTATCTAATATATCAGTTCCAGTTTGTACAAAACTCAACAAGTCATAAATTATGCTTGACTAATGGATTTTGAACATTCGTTGATAAAGGATTATTGTTGAGTGTGACTCAGCATGTATGATTCTTTGTTGTTATCTAGGATTACTCATTGTTTCAATAGGATTGATAACGATGATTTCTGTCATTAATTTGGAAGAAAAGTGCTCAAAAAATAACGAACAAAATATATTCAAATAATAACGGTCAAAAAATATTTGAAAATTAATTTTCAAAAATTAACGGTGATGAATTTCAATTCCTTAAAAAACGTTACTTGTTCCTCATAAAGCATGACAAATTAAAAGTTAATTCATCAAAAAAATCCATTAATCATACAAAATAAAGTATAATTTTATTGAGATTCAGTCATATACATCTAGGTTCATAATATGTCCTATAAAAAAAATTAATCACATGCTCAAATGATTCTTTGGAAAATGACACCCAGGCTTTAATTTATACTTAAAACCAGCAGCGCACCATTTTGAAATGATGTATCCAAATCTAATGCATTTGTTAAGGCAACAAAATGAAATTGAGTCATTTCCTTCATGATACACGCATGATTCTGATTTATATAAAAATTCAGCTTCTGTCTGCTTAAATGCTGTATGTGCAGCTGTTAAGTTCCTAAATGGTTTGCAATAGCTGTCTGGATCTTGTTCGTTCCTAAGTTTAGTTGTGATTTCTTGAAGGAAGTGGAATAGCTCGAGGATTGAATAAATTTTCATGTCACTAGCCACGTCGTACTCTTGGGCAGCTTCGAAAACATATTTTAATGCTCTTCGATTATCTTTATGAATTTTACTTTCAGACTGCATGTCGTCAATTCCTTCAGTGAAAAAAATTGGAAGTTCCTCATCTTCAGGCAGAAATTCCATAATTTTCGATAAAATTTTCAGATAATTTGATTCTCCGAAACATTCTGGTGGAAGTGGATATCTATGAGTGCTGTCTGCTAAACTTTGTGCTTTATAAGCAGATCCAATTGGAAGTTCTCCTGGGTTTATCTCTACATGCAAAGTATCCATAATTCCTTCTTTTAGACTAAACTTTGCAAATGCAATTTCTGCTGGAAGTATCACATTGCAGTCTTCATAAAAGTGCGATGCTGACATAAAATAAAATACTTTGGTGTCCAATTCTCTAAGATCAGCTGCGTCCCTTAATAATTGCTCGATTTCATTCCGTCTTCTGTTCCTTTCTTCTTCAATTTGATTCTTCTGATTATCGACTTCGGTGACGGATTGACCAAGTGAATTATACCGCACTTGATGACTAGTAACTTTCACGTTATATCTTCGTGCTCGTTCCTTATAGCTTTCCCGTTTTTCTGTCGACATTCGATCCCAAGACGGTTTTGCTCGTTCAATGTCTTTTGCTGTCACGAAAGTATCTTCATCTAAGTATTTTAAAAGATAAAACAATAGCTTATTTACTTTAATTCCAACTAAATTGCATGATAATTTAAGTATCAAATTTCATCAGTTTCGGGATCTGTAAATTACTTACAATCTCTGACTTTTCTGCCTGCTAATTCAATGGCATGCAGTGAAAATCCATTCAATTTGTTGTTCTTTGTTTTCTTTTGTACTCTTGGTAAGTTATTCATTTCGAATAAGCTTTAAAAAGCACAAAAATGAAAATTGTTTAAAAATTGCTGCTTATTGTTTTGATTCTAATTTTTTGGATGTAAACATCCAGTAAGCATTGCTAAAAAAATTCAAAAATTAAATGATCGTTGTAGAATAAAATAAAATTTTGTTAAATTCATTTAAATTCATTGACATTTCAGCTACTGCCATTAAGAGTGTTTCTGTCTAATCAGCACAAATTTTACTGCTTTAATTACAGAGATAAATTAAAATTTTTTCTTGCATGAAGTACTAGATTTTTAAATTCAAATAATTTTTGACCGTTGATAATGTTTTAGCACAAAAAATTTAATTCATGTTTAATGTCAATTTCCAGGATAATAAAACTATGTAACCAGCTATTCATATTGCATTCATGGATAAAAGTCATAAAATATTAATATTGGACATAATTAAATCCATGACATGTTATATAAATTGAGTTTTAATGCATTTCTTATTCACTTATAATTATTTTTGCATGTCACTAACATTATAAGCCTGACATGCCATATTCATCCTGAAAGCATAAAACAATCAATAAAAAGTCAAATATAATTTTCCAAAAGATTCTATCTATTTCAAACAGATTAAAATTAATTAAAATCAAAATTAAAAGTCAATGTCTGGAACTCCTTTTTGATGCTTAAACTTTTGAACTTTTGGTCGTCGATTGAATGCTGGCGATTTCTGCAATGATTCTTGATAATCTTCTTCCTCAAGTCTCTCTGTGATGTTCAATGTTAGTCGTTTGACACGTTCATGCTCTTCTTTAATCTTCTGTTCCTGCATCTTCAAATTTTTAGCTAATTCACTGTCAGACGGTGCGATAAAGTTACGGAACTGCTGCTTTCCACTCTTTGTGTTCCTTACCATAAGAACAAATGGAACTGAATCACTTTTAGTCTCTTCAACATCCTGATTATTGGAAATTTTTGGATTAATAGAAAATTAAATAAATTAAATTGAACTTCCTTACCTGTAGCTGTTCATAAGTCTTTTTGACAGTCTTTGTTGAAATTGGTACTGGAATATCACGTGTTGTGACTTTTGGCAGTTCCTTAATTCTTTCTTGATATGAGTCTGCAGCTAATTTATCAAACATTGCTTCAAATTCCATGTCTTCTTCCGTTTTTTCAGGTTCCTTATTTTCTTCCGATTTTCCCTCATCCATTTGAGAATTCTCATCAATATCCATTTCGTCGTCATCTGGAAAATCTTCAATTTCCGATCGTGGCTTATTAGTTTCATCATCAGACTCGACAATAGCTTCCGATGTATAGTCACTTTCATTTTCAACTATCGTACCGAGTAATTTATTGTCACTTTCGCTTTCATTTCCGAGATTTGGATACATTTGTTGCCGTAACTTTTCAATTCCTTCTTGTGCTTTTTCGTATGACTTGAATGGCTTCAATTTTGGACGTAAATTATGCAGACATTCTTTGTACATGTGTTCAATTAGGAAAGGAAATAGATCGCCAGTTTCTGTTGATGATTTAAAGATTGGATGACTCTTCTTGAACCAGTAATAATTTTGAAGAAAAACGAGGAAGCAGTCAAGCCTGTGAATTATTAAACTTATAACGGTTAGCAACAATTTAAAATGTGGAACAGAGTTCTAAAAATTTGAATTTTCAAAAATCGTTAAAATTTGAATTTATAAATGTCGTTACTTACTTCTTTTTGCTTGATGAACTTTGGAAATAAGCTCCACAAGTATCCAGCAGCGTGCATGCTAACTTCAATCGAAACAATGATTCAGGTGGATCAACAGGTGATATAATTTCATTATTCCATGTTACACCATACGAAATAATGCTGTACAAAGTATTAAAGACATTCTGTGACTCTACAAGTCGGTAGATGTACAGTTCACCCAAATATTTAGCCATTGCAATACGTCGCTGTGCTAATTTCGGTGAATGAATTTCTAGACCAGCTCTAATGTCTTCAAAAACTCCATCAATGACTCTCATCACAGCTTTTTCTTGATAGGAACTGAGAGCACTAACAACATCAGCTAAGGAACGAATCAAGTGCCATCGGAAGGTGTAAGCTTTAGTCAGGCATTTTATGACATAATCACTGACTTCTGGATCATCCCAATTAAGACGTCGTAGATATTTAACAATTTTTTCGACATTTCCTTTATGAAGTTCCTCAAATATCAAGTACCGGACGTACATTTGGATAGGCGTTCGTATTTTCTGCCTCACTTTAACACCTCCTTCTGGAGGTTTCACAAGATAATAGCAATTCTCAATTTGCGTGGCATGTCTCGAGTCTAAAGTCATTGCTTTCTTTAATCTCATCATCTGTTCCAGTAGTGCGCTAGTTCTGAGCCTTGAATCCTTACAATTATACAAGTACATTCCACAAACTTCCAAAAATGCACAAGTCATTTCAATATGATGATGCTGGAAGTTACTGAGTAACAATTTCAAGCACATTAATGCTTCCAATCGTGGATATAGACTAAATTTAGTCATTTCACCAATATATCGTACAACCTTGATTTTAGACTCGATGTTAATCTGGTCACGCTTCTTCACATGAAATTTAAAGTCAACTTTGAGCATTTGACTGAGTTCCATTGCGACATCTGATGTCACTAAGTTAATAATAGCACAAAATCTTGCTAGTAACGGTAATAGATCTAAACGAGTACGGTGAACATTAAAAAGTGCTCTAACAAGCTTCTTCCTATTTGGTTTGTTGTTAAAATTGAGCAGGAAGTCAATAGCAGCGGAATCAATTAATTCACGATTTACACAATTTGGTAAATTAGCCAAGAAATTTTCAAGATGATGTTTGCCTAAAATTTGAGTTTTTTGCTGTGCTGGCTTTTCGTCTGCTTCATTTTGAGTTGGTTCCAGTTCTTCGACTTTTTCTTGTTGTGGCTTTTCTAATTCCGATTTTTCAATTTCAGGCTTTGCTGCTTCTTCCTCAATTTCTTTCATAATTGCTTCCTCTTCAACATTTAATTCTGGTTCCGCTGGATTTTCTTCATCGAGTGCCTCTTCTGTAACTTGTTGGACTTCAGGCAATGGTTCTGATGATTCTTTACGTCCATGAAAATTTGGCAGGAATTGTCTCAAATCAGGGAGATCAACATAGAATGACTTTGTGTCTTCATCTCCCCACATATCAAGCTGGACATCATTTAAATCTTCTAGAATTTCAACGATATTGCCTTCATTTTGAGTTTCTGGTTCTTTTGGCAATTCTGGCATATTTTCATTCAATAAATCACTTAGTGATATTGTGGATTGAACAAGTTTCTCATAATTTGATTGCAGCATTTCTAATTGTTCCCTTTTTTCATTAGATATCTCACCACGTGCTTCCATTGCTTTACGTTTTGAACGTTCAGCTGACTGGAGATCTTTATGCTCTTGCTTCAAGTGCTTGCATACAGTTTGATGATAATCACGTAGTAAATTCCTTAGATTTTGTTGCTTATCAGGTGGTAAAAGTGACGACGATGGCAATTGAATATTGTACTTTTTAGCAAGTAAGAGTATCTTTCTGGATGTTAATCCGGCATATTCTTCGCCTGAATGTTTACAAAATGATAAGATTATTGAAAGATTTGTGTGTTCTTCTTTGTCCTGCAGTATCAGATTCATCAGAATTGATCCTAAAAGTGGCAATCCCATCTAAAATCAATGAAAACATTCATTAACTGAGTTATATGCATTTGTTATACAATCCTACCTTATTAGTGAATATACCGACACTAATCAGTTCGCAATAGAACCGCAAATCAACCCTCAATTTACTCATATTCTGAACTTTCTCGCCAGGTTTGATTGTTAAATTTTTCTGCCAATTTTCAAAGAATGTTTGTCCAAAATCAGCATAGACACGATAAAGTTGAGAACACAATGTGATTACTGGCGGTATATCAGTCATTTTCAGTTTTGCTTCCATTAGTGCTGACGAAACTTCAGAAATGTACTTTGTAAGATTTAATCCACTCATATCCTTCATCAGACTATCCAATTGAGCCGCTGTAAATTGCTTTAACTTCTTGACAAAGGCTGTGTTCTTCTTAAGACTCGAATCAAGCTTTGTAAAGTATTCATCTTGCGGAAGTACACGACTTATATTTTTTTCACGCAATTCATTTTTTAATTTCAATTTTTCCTTTAATTCATCGATATATTTTTGTAATTCCGCACGTTCTTGTGCTTCTTCCTCTGCCGTTTTATCTTGTTCCACTTCTTCTTCCATGTTTCAAGCTCTTATTTTAGTTAAATTAACAAAAATTCAATTTTTTGATGACTATTTTGTTTATTATGATTGGAGCAGGGTTGGAAAATGACAGTGTGACCGGAATTCAAATATTTTTTAACCGTTATGAAATTTGAAAATAATTTTACAGTTATTAAATTTAAAGGTGATTTGACAATTGATAAGCATAGACAGTGACTAATTAATTTTGGGTGTTTTAAAAATTTAATTATTTATTTTATTATAAAAATCACATGATTATTAAATAAATTTAAACTTTGTTTGAAAGTAAGGCTTTGAATTGCTCAATCATTTCAGGTGTGATTTTAGGGATGTTTGGAAGTACTGGCTCTGGTGCTGGTGCTTTTGCTGGTTCAATTGGTTGTCCATCATCGTTTGGTGGTGGAATAATAAGGGCAAGATTTTGATTGATTAACTTAGCCATGATATTGATTAAAGTGACATCAACTTGACTGCTGACATTAACATCTGCCCGGACGCCTACATTGACAATGTCACCAATATTATTGTCTGATATTTGAGTTGGTGCTGATGCAATAGATGCAATTAAGCAGGAAAGTGTGATTACAGCCAGAAATTTCATTTTGATCCTTTACTGTCGGAGCTTAAATTGGAACTAATAAAATATATAAAAATTTTAACCAATTTTATATAAAATTGATTTTAAAGATAATTTGTGCTGATTAAGTCTTTTAATCAAGTTTTATCGCAGAGATTAGCATTAAAGATTAACAGCAGTCACATTAATCACATTCCGTTAATCACTAAACAACTTGTGTACACATAGCAGTCTATGATTCATGTTTTCTAGCCTTCCGTAAATCATCCAAAATTTCCATCATGTACGAGTTTATAGGCAATGTAGTCTCAGTGTATGCAGGAATTTGGTCCATAATGTCATCACTGTCAACTAAATTTTCTAATCTCAAATGCATAATATCAGCCATTATGTTCATTACTGGATCTTCATTATTTTCAAATATTTCAACACTATCATCCTCAAAACTCAAGTCTTCGAGACTTAATTCCGATGAATTTGATGATTCAAGTACAGCTATTGTGAGCAACAAAATTAAACTTAATTTCATACTTAATTTTTAAATTTTCACCATTAAAAAATTCATTTAACTTTATTTTGGTCTGAGTAATTTGATAGCAAGTCACGATAAGGTCTTATCACATAAACAGATGTTGCTATCAGCATTGAAGAATTTAGGAAGCTTAAGACAGTAATTTTTAATGTCTCATTTCGAAAAAATGTAGTGGCTGTAGAAATTTCAACATATGATGTAATTTTCCTGATCCTTAAAAGTATTCAGCACGAGAAGCTATTGAGGAATTTAGCAAATTTAGGTCTTTTTCAAATTCAAGAAAAGTTTAACGGATATTTTTCAAATTTGACCGTTATTATTTGAATTTTAGAACAATCATATTGTTTGGGACCCTTTAGAACATCATAAACTAGAACACTGCGTTGTGAATTTGTATGGTTTTGAAAATTTGAATTTCAGAAAACGGTTATGAAATTTAATTGGACTTTTAATTTTCCTTCCTGATTTGTGACATCGAAATGTCCATGAAATCACTTATTGCTATTTCAGCTAGCTACAAAAAACCATTGAAAATGCTTAAAACACCATCATATTGAAAATCTTCAAAGTTGCGCAAGGATTACTGCAATAAGACTTCTGATTGAACCAGAAATACAGCAAATTATTATATCATTTAATCATATTTATGGGTACTTTTGATACCATAGCTTTTGTACAAAACCCTTATTCACGATAAGAAATCAGTCGGAATATATATAAGACACAATAAGACAATTAAAGGTTCAGTTTTGAAGAATCTAGGCTTCCAACACAATATCAAATTCATCATGAAATTTGTCGCAATTTTAGTCATTGCATTCGCTGCAGTCTGTCTTGCTCAAGATGGTCCATCAAAAATTGACAGCAACAATGTTGGAGACATCATTAATGTAGGAGTTAAGGCAAGGGCACATGTCAACAATCAAATTGATGCAACTTTGGTTGGAATTTTGTTAAAGGCATTGAGTGCAAATCTTGTTGGAATTAACGGACCAGGCGGTGATAACAACATTCCAAACTTCCCAAATTTCCCAACACTCCCCACACGTCCACCAAACTGGCCAACTCTTCCACCAATTGACTTCCCAACACCACCACCAGCTAAATAAAAAGTTTATTTGTTTTAAAATAATTAATAAAAGTAAAAGAGAACAAAATTTATAACACAATAACGTATTTTAAAAATTTAAATTTCTGAACCATACAAATTAAATTTTTCAGAATTTAAAACCATACAACAGCATTTTGACATTTGTAAGCCTCTCTTAGCAATTTTGCAGATATTCAGCCACACTAATAGATATATTTAGAAACTTACCGACAATTTACTTCAAAATAAATTTTATTCGTTTCATTTTCAATTTAAAGTACAAAAAAACGTCATTAAATATGAATAAATTTAGCCACAACTTATCCAGCCTTGTCTTTTTTAGTCTTGAAAAATTTACCTATAACACCAGTACAAGAAGCAGCACCGCAATTACATTTAATACCATATCCTTTGACAAATTCCATTTGATAATTAAATGTTATTTCTGAGCCCTAAAATAAATTAAGATAAATTTATTAAATTATTAACGGTCAAAAAATATTTGAAAAATATGAGTTTTTTGACGTACGTAAAATTTACGTAACATAAGACATTTACGGAGATTGAAGCTAGTTCATACTTACAGCCTTAATAAATTTATTACTAAAAATTCCAATTCGAGTTAAGCTATCAACAATGACCTTTCGAATGTCACAATTAGGTTCGCAGGAATGATTAATAAAACGTCCTTTGTTGGAATAAAATTCAGCATCGATGCATAAATTATTTTCAATAGTCAAGAAATAATATTCTTTTTCATTATTTTCCTTTTTTCGCTGCAAACGTCGATTCAATTCGTCAGTGTTAATTACTTCTCCAATATATTCGATAACTAATGTGTTAGGCTCAATATCTTCAGTACAAAAAGCTCCAAATCCACGTCCTTTAGTTTCAATAATTCTCAAATTAGCATGGTCACGATTTCTAACTCTTTGATTTTGGCACCTTTTTCCAGCAGGACATGAGTCATCACATTCAATACATAATGTTGCATTTATGCATTCACTCCTTCGATCGCATGGTGATTTGTCAGTTGGACTACATTTACATGGTTCTGGTGATATTTTCTTTAATTTAACAGGTTTAACTGGACGACATATTTGGATTGGCTTGTAAACAGCTTTAGATGATTTTAATTCTCGTCTAGTCTCATTAAATTCATTTGAACTTGTTTTTGACAACTCCATTTTTTCATTTTTTTCTAAAATTTCTAATAATTGTCTTGCTTCTGTTATTGCCTTATTGTATGCTATGTTGAGCTTAGTTGTGGATTTCAATGTTTCAATCGTGTCAGCATTCGCATACGTAAATACCTATAAAAGAAAACAAATAATTATAAAAATCCGTTAAAAATTTGAAATTTTGTGGATAATTTAAATTTAAAAAATACGTTAATTTTAAAATTTAATACCTTGTTGTATGTAGTGAAGCAGAAATCATAAGTTCCTAAGAACCTAACGCAAAATTCTGTGTCATCCTTCTGTTTACTTAATAAATTTAAAGGTACGGTCCAAGGAATCATAACAAATCCAGGCCACCAACGAAAATTTCCAACTTTTGCCCAAACAATTGAGTTATATAAAGGAAGAATTCCAACAGTACATTCATCGCATCTAAATAGCTTCTTGTTATCATCTGGAACCTCAACACTCATGCATGCTCTATGGAATGCTCGTGGACATGTATCGCATAGAATTAACTTCCCATTTTGACCACAAAATGTACACAAATTAACATTAATTGGCTTCAACTTCTTTTGTTGATGACGTGGACAGATTATTTGTGTCTTGGATATGACTTGTGTTGCAACAGGAATACAAAGAATATCAGCATGATACGATAGTGGGCACTTGACACAAGAAACAATTTTTGCATCCCTTGATCGATCATACAAATGGCAAGTATGACAATAATGCTTAAGGCATGTTTTAGAGTTCTTGCTTAATTTTTCTAAGCACTTCTTGTGATACTTTTCACTGCATTTAGCTTGCTTACATGTGAAATTGTTTTCGTCTTCTGGAAGTAAATCGTCAGAACAAATTGCGCATACCTTGACTCCTTTGCTACAAAGATCACATAAATAGTTGATGTCTGGATCATCTTCACTTGTTGATGACTCTTCCACTGATTTTAGGCATGCTTTATGAAACTTTTTGTTACAGCCTCCAATGCAAAATTGCAAGTCTTTTTTACCTCCTTTCAAGCACTTCAAGCACACAATTTTATTTTCAGAACACCTAAATAAACAGTCTTTGTCTTCTTCAAGATGATCAGGCAGAAACAGCTCTTCTAAAGTTTCTTCTGCGGCAATTTTACGCTTTTTCGAAGGTGGTGGCTTCAATTCGACAATTTCAGTTACTTCCTTTTTCATTTTCCGCTTTTTTGTAGACGGAGTTTTCGCTTTCTCGACATTTTTCACCTTTTTTGAAGATTTCACTTTTTCGGCATTATTATTGTTTGTATCCTTTTTAGAAGGTGTCGCTTTTACCACACTATTATTATTTGTATCCTTTTCTGATGTTTTTGTCTTTATGACATTACTATTGTTATTTGTATCCTTTTTTGAAGGTGTAGCTTTTTCGACAATTTCTTTTGGTTCTGTCTTAATTTTACCTTTTTTAACAGCTCGGATCGTGGACCGTTTTTCTATATCCTGTGGTTGTTCCTCTTCTTCCTGTTTCACAATAACTTCAGGATCGGATTCGTAGTCGACTGGTTCAAATTTTACAATTACTTAAATATTAAAAAAATCAGAGAAAATCTTCGCATTTTAAGTATTTTTCAAGCTTACCACGCGATGTCTGTTCATCACTTTCATCTTCGATCATTTTCAAATCGCCCTTTCGTACTTTTACTTGGCAATTAAATTATTTTATCTTATTTTATTTAAAGAACCAGTAAGATGCAGGTTTATTATTGATTTAGTACAAGAATCAAAGCAATCTCTAATTTTTTAAAATTCGGAATAATTTTGTTCTAAATTTTTAGCAGTGCTAAAATTTTAAATTTGGAAAACTCGTTAGAAATTCTTAAAGGTTTGCATTGAAAATTAAAAACTAATTATTTAAAGTATTTAACCATGGTTCTAAGCTCTCAAAACATTCGGTAAACAAGTTAATTGATAAAGCTTAACTTTTTCTTCAAACTCGAGCTCTCTACGATGTCTAGGTGCTGCGATCTCGCACTCTTGCAAGCTTGCAGACCAAAATGTTATCATTAGCGCCATTTTTTCTTCAAAAATTCTGAAAATAATAAACATTACTAGGTCTGTTTTAGAAATAAGAAAACTATTTATTTAAGCTATACTTTAAAAAATAATAATTATTGAAACTTAGCAATGCTGTATGTCAAAATTGTTTAAACTCGACATCCATTTCAGTCATTTGTTTTATGTTCACCTTGTTGAGTAATTCATTAAATTGCATCGAAATAAGTCATCAGCAATATCAGTTGACTATTTTTCATTTTTGTAGCTCTTAAAAAAAACTCCAGAAAGTGTTTTTTTTTTTTTTTGAAATTCTAAAGCACTAAAAACATGTTTTTATTCTTTTGTTAATATGACTCTAACTAGGTGTCAATCAAACTCTACAAGAACAAGAATTCTAAATCTAGCCTGTAAAATTCTACAAAAATTAATTTTTCCTGAAACTAGCAAAATTGCTGAAAATTTATCAAAACTGAATACTAAAACAATTCAAGTAAGTTCCTTGACAATAAGTTTATTTATTTAATTTATTTCTTCATATTTTTCAAGAAAGCTTGAATTAATTCTGGTGAAATTTCAAGTCCTTGTCTTGGAAGTCCTGGGAATCTTGTATCATTATCATTGTTATTCAAATTTGGTAAATCAAAGTCTCCAATCAAAATAGCTTGCAAGTTCTTGACCAAAACATCTAAACTGTATTGGTCAACATTGATTTTGTTGCTAAGATTAAGATCTGCATCAACTCCAACATTGATGATGTCACCAACATTGTTATCGGTGATTTGTGATGGTGCAGCTGATACAACAGCGACGATGGCGCAAAGTGCAATGAAAATTTTCATTTTTGTGGGTTTTTTTTGAGGATCGATCAGTAACTTTGAAAGAATTGAAGCAAACTAATTGAAGTCTTGGATATGGAAAGGTTTATATAATAAGTCATTGTTTCGAGTGTATTAGCCGACAAGTACAAGAAGCTTAGTCGGCATGCTTCAATAAAATTATTACCTAATTATTGCGGTTAAAGTTGGTAAAATTGATAATTTGTCTTATCAATTTATTCTTTATGCCAGAGAATCTCTTTATTGGAGAGATAAGGAACTATGACTTGCGGTTATCAATTCTTTATAATTGATTCTTTTAGAGTTAAAAGCTTTAATGATGATAGGACTTCAAATCTGCATAAAATAGACCAAAGAACTACTTATTGCATAAGATTTGTATCAGTTCCTTGTCACATACCGACAATCAATCACAAAAATTTTCCAGACCTACAAATCAAAATCACTTTAATTATCAGTATTAAAAGGTAATAAGCTATAAGTCCTCAATAAACTTTTGGTTGATAAGGAGTCTATAAATTACTCAAGCATCAAGCCACTCCTTTCAGTATATTCACATATCCGTCAACAGCACACAACCGATCATCATGAACTCAATCTTAATTGTTCTTTTCGCCATCATTGCAGTCATCGCAGCTGCACCAAGTCAAATTTCAAACAATAATGTTGGTGACATCGTCAATGTTGGAGTTACAGCAGACTTGGATATCTTAAACAGAATTGACTTCACAAGTGTTGATGTTAATCTCATCTGGAAGAACTTGCAAGCTATTATTGTTGCTCTTGGCGGCGATAATCCAGAAGTACAAGCTAAATTAGCTCAAATGCTTACTCAGTTACTTCAACAACAAGAATAAACTGTGGATTATTAAAGCTTCTTAAATTTAAAATAAATAAAAAATGCAGGTTTTATTTTTTAAATATTGTTTTATTAATTTGGACTTATTGGATCTATAAACTAAGTGGAGTCGGTTACTTAATATGATAATTTATGCTTGTGTGTGCTTTTCTCATCCAAAACTACAATTTGAGCACTCATTTCCAACGCATTGACAATTTGGTCCACTTGCACTGGCACTTTGAGAAGGACTTCCAACAAATGTTCCAGTTTCTCCATTTACATTGCAATCCTTACACTCTGGTTTTGAATCACGAGATGACGCACAAAGAATGAAGCAAAGTATCAAAATCGGAAAATTTATTCTCGACATCACTTGAATAGCTGTGTGAATCCTCTTAATCTATAATTGTTAATGCAGAAAATGATGAACTAAGTAAGCTTTAAAAGTGAAAAGAACCAAGAGAACTTAACAAACAATTCTCATTTACTCTCTCAATTTTGATTATTCTGGTAACTTCGTGTGGGGTTTTTCTGTGATGATCTTGACTTTGCTAATCAGTTTCATTAGCTGCGTATATGTTTGTCTGTGTTGTCTAGAGTTACTTACTTCGCTGACCGAACAGATTAATTGAATTCCATGGCCTCCCATAGATGTCGCCTAAAACTAGTTCGATCGATGGATTCTGCTTGACTAGAGTTATCAACTAGTAATTTATGTGCGGTTCCGAAACATGTCGAGAAACCATCGACGAGTTTAATAACTGTCGAAAAATTTGAAATTAAAATAACCGTTAAAAATTCTAAAATCAATATTGTAAACAAATAGGTATTCTGTAAATTTTTAGTAATATTTTATGCTTCCTGATGAAATTTTGGAAATGACCTGCTTGCACTAAAGATTAACGTGAATGATATTGTCTTCAGAATTTTAAAAGTTGCAAAATAAATTTAAAATATTTTCAACTGTCAAAAAATATTTGAATTTTTTGATGACATTTTTCAAAATTTTTGTCACTGTTCTCGTGACCATACCTAGGTATTTATATGTAGAATCAATAAACAACCGTATAGAAACTCCTCAAAACTTTGATCTGGTTTTTCCCCGAGGTAAATGACCCCTAAAACTTTGTGTACTATACTTCACACTTGCTAGAACAATGAGCTTTTATTCTGTAAACATTTTTTTAAATCTAGGTAATAAGATTTTGAATTGCAAATATGTGTAGTCACTCAAAATAATCTGTATATAAAGAAGAAATCACCAGACTCCACAAAGCATTCAAGCCACAGAGATGTCAAAAGCAGCTTCAATAATTTTATTATTTTTAGTGATCATTTACTCCCAACAAGGATCAAGTGAAAACGTAATAGCTCATTCGGATGGAAGCATAACATTTAATGGTATTCAGTACGTACCAATTGAACCTGTAATTCAAGAAGCGAGATCTATGAGCAGCCTTCTATTAGGAGATCTACCGTGTGAGTGTATTGACGAAGAGTGCAGCAATTGTGATTACTGATGGGATTAAGACAGTTAGATATCGATACTGATATGATTTATAGAAAAAAATAAACAAAATTTTTAGTCTTTTGCAATCAAATTTATTAGATAAAGTTTTTAGTTTACAGCACGTACAGGATTCTCCTTGGTTATCTCTCAAGGTTTAGGCACTGCATCTTCCTTTACAAATACTTTATTATTGAAAATTATTGTTCCATTGGGAAAAATAACCGCAGATGAATTAAATTCTTTTTCAGGAATTGGAGTTATGCTTGGTTTCGTACTATCTGGTGCCGATTCACTTCCATTTAGAATTGTCAAAACAATTAATGCACAGAATAAAGCATAAAGTATTAGAAAATTTAATGTTTTCATGCTGATTCACAGATGTAGTCAATATTGATGATAAATATTTAATAAAATATTAAATTATCGTTCTTGCCATTTATACTAATTTTAAATCTTTTGCAGTGCTAATGAATAAAACAAACAATTAACACATTGAATTGCCTTGAATTTTAATTAAATTTGAGTGATAAAATATCAAAAATCAATCGAAAATTCCATCTGCTGCGTAATTATTCCTTTAAACCAGTTTAGAATAGTACAAGTCGCTAAATCAATCTAAAATCCAGGACTTGGTCCTTAGTCTGTTTAAGATCCCTATTTAGATACTAAGTTTTACATAATTTTTTTTTGATTTTCATTGAATTTAGTTCTTAGCGACTTTAATTTAATTTCTGCAAAATTTAATTAATTATTACTTTTAAGTGAAAAACGTCCGAACTAGGTCGATGTGATCTCGTTGAAATAATACAAGTTTTTTGACCCACCCGAATATTCTGGGTTCGAATCCTGTCAAATCCCAAAATTATGTATGAATAAAATATTTTTTTCATAATTTTTCATGCATTTTCCACTTTTTCCGGTGAGGTTTGCGTTCAAAAAGGTCTTCCTTTGATGCAAAATGCATCATGACAGCATTCTACTCCGCATTCTACAGATTACAAAAACCCAAAGAATTAAGATCTCTTTTTTCAGTTAAACAAGAAAACAATCCTTATTTTTTTTAAAAATATTTTTATTTTCAAAAAAGTCACATGTGCATGCTTAATGCCTCAAATGGCACCAAATCTTAAAATATTTCACACTTTTATCTTTTCAATATTGTTGAAAGTTGTTTAATCAATTCAGCATTTACTTGTTGTGGTTGTGGCTCTGGAACTACTGGCACTTCTGGAATTCCTTCATTTGGTGCAACGACAATAGCATTTTGGTTAATCAATGCAGCGATGAGTGACATTAACAAGACATTTGTCTCAGTTTGAACATTGACTTTGCCTTCGACGCCAACAGTTACTATATTTCCTAAATTGTTGTTGGAAATTTGAGTTGGTGAATCTTGTGCCTCAATCAAACTTGTGGCAATTACTGCGATGAAAATTGTAAGGAATAGCTTCATTTTTAGAGACTAGATTTTGAACTGGATGAGCTGAAATTCGATTAAAGACTGGACAAAAAAATAAAATTGATAAAAATTTAATAAAAAATTGAAGCTTAAAATCAGATAAAATTTTATCTAAACCTTAATCTTATCCATTTAAAGTTTCTTGGATTTAGATTAGTGACTAGTGACTCATTTTGATGTTGATGGTGACTCACTTGATGGTGAAATAAAGATAAGGAGTCAATAAGAAGTCCACAATGCATTGAATCCCGGATTTAGCAACAAATTAAATCAAAATCCAGACTTTAAATTCATAATTTTAATAAAATTAACACATTTTGTTGGCTGACAGCAAAAAAGCTTAATTAAAATTCATTTCAAGCTTTCCTATATAAACCTGTAGAATTATATCCAACAAAATATTTGTCAGTCAAAAATGAAGAAAATATATTTAGCTTTATTAATTTTCACAATTGCTCATGTTCAGGCCCAATCTAATATTTATTTTAATCCAGATGGATCCTTGAATTATTATGGTCAAATATTCCGTTATGCTGGTGCCGCAGGATATCCGACTGGAATTTTTGGTGCTTATGGAACTGGTACACAAGGTTATCCAACTGGAGTTCAGGGAACAGGTGCATATGGAGCTTACGGTGCAAGAAGTTATACTCCTGTTTATGGTCCTGCTTATGGTGCAGGATGTTCATGCTATGGTGGTGTGTGCAATAACTGTGCTGTTGGAAAATAATTGTTACTTTTTTAAATATGAATAAATGACTTAAATAAAAAATATAAGTATACAGCTTTATTAATATGTCTTGTTGTTTTTGTCTGGGACAATCAAATTGTCCAAATAAACAATCTATATCCGAAGCAGTAAACGTAGGTACTCTAATGGCAACATATCTAATGATTGATATTGGACCATTTTTATGTTGATAATGTATGATGAAAAATTCGACAACTTATTGTTCTGTTCGAGCATATTGCCACTTAATCTTGTTTTTCGAGATTTGGAATCTTAAAAATAAAGAGAATATATTATAGAATATATAATACCGATTATTTTGATCTTTCAAACATCATACTTAATTACTGGAATCATGTTCTGATATTAAGGCTAAGTTACTAACAAAAGCTTATCTCATCTGATTCTATCGCTGGCATTATCACTAAGTTATTGTCTTTGTTAATCCAATCTTGTTTACAGAAATATCAGCTTGGAAGCTAACTATTCTTAACCTATTAGTGAGGCTGTTACCTTACATACGAGACTTTAAAGTAATATGTTGATTTATTACTCTGGTTTGTTATGTTGATGAAATGGATTCACGATAAAACGGTTCTTGTAACTTTTGAAGCGTTGAAAAATTCAAAGTTTTGTAATCACTGGAAATGAATTAAAGCTTTTAATTCCAACATTTGTGGGTTTTCCTCGCATTATGTCAAAATATTAATCTCTTTGTTCGAAACCAAAATTTCTTGGAAGTCAAATAATCCTGAGATTTATAAAAATTGGATATGAAAACAATTGTATGAATTAACTTTGTGGACAAAATACATTAGAATTAATTAAACATGTGATCATGGAATTTCCGAGACAGGTCGACGTCCAAATTTTAGAAAAGAAAAAGTCTGGTCACAAAGACATTTTGTTGATCTAACCAAAAAAGTTTGATTCATGAATAACGGCTTTCAAGACATTAATAATTTGACTAATAAATTAACACATCTAATTTTATTTTTGTATATAAATTGAAAAATACTTAAAGACAATCATCATTTGTGTTTCGATATTGATTGAGTTATCATCAAAAACTTCAATTTTAAAAATGGAAAATTATTTGAGCATTTTGTTGTTTGCAGTCATTTCTGCAATTATGGCAGCAATTTTGGAAGACGATGATCAAGTTTGCAATGGTTGCAGCGTTGGCAAATGAAGCAGGTAAAATCGTATAAAAATCCTTTAAAATCTCGTGATCTGAATAAGACATTTTGAATCTATTTATAGATTGTTACCGAAGTGCTTGCTATTTTGGTGGAACTATCAATCTAAAACATCAAAAAATGTCAAATTTAAATTCAAATCCTTAAATAAAGATTTAAATAAATTATATTCCATGACTTAATAATAAAGTTTTTTACTGAATTTTACTTATTACTCACTACTGCTTACTACTATTTAAAAATCTAGATTCAGTGATTCTGAGTAAAACAAAGAAGAACGGCTTGAATAGCACAAATCGGTTAGTCGATTTGGAATCGGACACAAGTTCGGATTTTTGACCGACAAATCGACCTGTAATATGCGAGACGAGGATCTCATTTGAATGTCAACTCCTCAGTCTCATTTCACATTTTGAACATAAAGCCTACAATAATGAAAATTTATATCATAAAAATTTTAGTGATGCTTCTTTTTACGCTAAGCGTTTCTTCTTTTGGAATTATTAAAAATGGAATTTTAGAGTTAGACGACTCAAACGAAAGTGTCAAGAGGTTCAAAAGAAGTAAGATAAACTTAAAGGACACTCTCAAAATTATAATTCAAACATTTACTTCTGTCAATTTCAGCTGACATTTACAACTTTTTTTACGGTACTGGTGGTCCACAAGCTCCAGCTCCAAGTTCGGGTAAGCAAAATTCAAATCAAAAATATGTTAAATAATTTTCAAATGTTTAAGGTGGCTCTGGTGGATGTTTAAATGGTCGAATTCCGCCTTACTGTTGTGAAAATGGATCTTCAAGTCCATACTGTTGTGCCAATAATTCAAATAGTCCATATTGCTGTGCTAATGGTTCTAATAGACAAGACTGTGGCTAAATGGTTATAATAAGGAAGATTGTGGCAAGAATGAATTGTTCAGAATTAAAGAATATGATGAATAAAACTAGTTTCAGCTTGTGCTTTTCAACATGTTGAGTCACAAACCCAAAATTTATGTTTTTTTATTTAATATTTTTTAAAAATGTTTAACAATTTAATAAAATTTTTGATCTTATTTACCAACTCCGCAATTAGAACAGACTGGCCCATTACAGACACATCCAGGCCCACTTGCTGCAGGGTTGTTTGGATTTTGGAAAGCTGCTGTTGGTTGTTGAGCTGGTCGATCTGGGATAAATCTTACTCCATTGATTAAATAGCTTCCATCAGGATTTGGATATGCCTGAACTGCTTGTTGGTTCTGTTGAGTCGAGATTTGAATAAAATAGAAAAGAGCGAAAATTGTCAAAAAATTGAATAGCTTCATTTTTAAATAGTTATCACAAATGTCAGTTTAAGAATGAAATAATTCTCATGGGGTTCTTAGCTTATATACTTTATGAATAATTGGTATAAGAGGCGTTTTATTTAACACATTTTATCAATAGAATTCTTTGCATTCATCTCTAATATACACAAACATGACCTTGAAGTCCGTAAATTACTAAGAAAATTGATTAAAAAATCGCCCCTCTTTGCACTTAAACTTATGTAACTAAATGTTGCTGGACAACTTACACTTCCAGCTCCAGCTGGTCCTACAAATGTTCCATGTTGTCCATTAACATTACAGTCTGTGCACACTTGTGGATGTTGATGAGTAATATGCATTAGACTTAGAATGACAAAAATTGTTAAAACATTTGAGTTTTTCATTATTTAATAATGTAGTCACAATTAGCAACGACTAAAGAATGAAGAAATTTACATTCAGAGTTTAGTATTTATACTTGACAGCTTTAGAAATCTGGGAGAAGTAATTTTAAAGATTTATTTGTAAGCCCCTTGGAGGAACCTTCTTCTTTTGTTGGATAGGAGCTTAATCCAATGAAAGAACGAGTATATCAATCTATTACACAGCCGTAGCGATTATCAACGTGATGAGAAGTCGAGTACAGATTATTATCTCTGGACATTCTTTGATTATTGTATTTGCTGTCAAAAGTACAATCAATGCTATTATTTACATGATAGCCTGTACATCGTACAGGCATAAGTCAGTACGCATTACAGCAGCATCCATTGCTTCCACAAAAATTAAGAAATTCACATCTATTAGTTCTTATTTTGATTTTTTCTGCGTATGTAAGATGTGGTCCTTAGCCTAAAGCTCTTTGTTTGAAATGAAAAATTCTTAGAAGTTGATTTATCTTCTGATTAACAAAACAAAACTTTAAATGGATATAAAATTAAATATGTATATATGCATTAAGTTTGTGGACAAAATTCATTAGAACTAATTAAACATGTGATCATGGAATTTTCGAGACAGGTCGATAACCACAACGTCTGAATTTTAGAACAGTGGAGGTGGAGGTGATATTTTTTAAAGTGACAAATTTCACATAAAAAGTTTGATTTAAAATAATGGATTTTGAGAAGGACACGAACCCATGTCCAGCGATTTTCGGTTGCATGGTCTTATCACCTAGCTATCGTGGAATATTCGTCTAAATGACAATCTTCCATTTATAAATTGTACATTTTCTGTACTCTCTTACTGCACTCCTAATGAATAATAATAGTTGATGGTACGGAAATCCCATCCAACACAGTGATTTGTCTTAAAAATTAGCACATCTAATGTTTCGGCTAACAATGTTATTCTCTTAAAAATTATTTTTGTATATAAATTGAAAAAGACTTAAAAACAATCATCATTTGTGTTTCGATATTGATTCAGTTATCATCACCAACTTCAACTTTGAAAATGGAAAATTATTTGAGCATTTTGTTGTTTGCAGTCATATCTGCAATTATGGCAGCAATTTTGGAAGACGATGATCAAGTTTGCAACGGTTGCAGCGTTGGCAAATGAAGCAGGTAAAATCGTGTAAAAATCCTTTAAAGTCTCGTGATCTGAATAAGACAGTTTGAATCTATTTCCAGATTGTGGCTGAAGTGTTTGGAATTTTTGTGGAACCAACCAACAAAAATATCAAAAAATGTCAAATTTAAATTCAAATCCTTAAATAAAGATTTAAATAAATTATTTTCCATGACTTAAAAATAAAGTTTTTTACTGTATTTTACCTATAAGCTGCTATAACAATCTATGGATTCAGTGATTCCTAGTGATACAAATCAGAAGGACTTTTAATAGCACAAATTGGTTAGTCGATTCGATATCAGACAAAAGTTCGGATTTTCGATCGATTAACCGATTTGTACTATGTGAGACAAGGGCTCTATGCGAGACGAGGGAAGCTATTGGAATTTTAAAATCAACTCCGCAGTCTTATTTCACATTTTGAAGAGATTTGAAGATAAAATATAGCTTCTAATGTCGAAAAATTTAGTGCTGTTACTCTTGACGTATCTTCTCCTATTTCTGAGAGTTTCTTCTTATATGACAAGGGATCCGAGGGAATTAGACAGATCAAGTGAAAGTATCAAAAGATTCAAAAGAAGTAAAATAACCTACAAACACTCCCAAAATTAAATTTCACTAATTTGATTCTGCCAATTTCAGGTGACGTTTACAACTTTTTTTACAACGCTGATCTAGGATATCTAGCAAGTTCAGGTAAGCTAAAATTCTAATCAAAAGTTGCAAAATAATTTTTGAATTTTTAAGGTGGTTCTGGTGGATGTTTAAATGGACGAATTCCGCCTTACTGTTGTGCAAATGGATCTTCTAGTCCATACTGCTGTGCCAATAATTCACATAGTCCATACTGTTGTGCTAATGGCTCTAATAGACGAGACTGTGGCTAAATGGTTATAATAAGGAAGATTGTGGCTGAATGAATATTCAGTGCTAAAATAAAAATCTTCATGAATTTCAAAACCCAAACTTTATGTTTTTTTAATATTTTTTAAAACATTGTAATTCAAATAATTTTTGATTTTATTTACCAACAGCACAATTAGAACAGACAGGTCCGTTACAGAAACATCCAGGTCCGCTAGCTGCAGGGTTGTTTGGATTTTGGAAAGCTGCTGTTGGTTGTTGTACTTGTCGATCGGGGACAAATCTTATTCCATTGATTAAATAGCTTCCATCAGCATTTGGAATTGCCTGAATCGTTGAAGCTGGTGCTGATGGGTTCTGTTGAGTTGAGATTTGAATAAAATAGAAAAGAGCAAAAATTTTCAAAAAATTTAAAAGCTTTAGTTTTAAGATTGTTATTGAAAATGTCAGTTTAGGAATGAAACAATTCGCATGGGATTCTTAGCTTATTGGAAGATAAATTGGTATATGAGGCTTTTTAACACATTTCAACAACAGACTTCATTCCATTCATCTTTGGTGATCGCAAAGATGACCTTGAAGTCGATTTTTGACAGAAAATTTTCAATAAAATTGATTGACCATCAGAACTTTATCCCCTTCCTCCCTTCCGTTTGGAAAAATTTCTGTCGAAGCTTCTGGTTGCACTTAAACTTACGTAAATAAACGCTGCTACTGGATATCTTCCACCTGAAGCTCCAGCAGGTCCTACGAAGGTTCCACGTTGTCCATTAACATTACAGTCTGTGCAAACTTGTGGATGTTGATGAGTAATATGCATTAGACTTAGAATGGCAAAAATTAATAAAATATTTGAGTTTTTCATTACTTGATAATGTAGTCACAATTAGCAACGACTAAAGAATGAAGAAATTAACATTCAGAGCTTAGTATTTATACTTGACAGCTTTAGAAATCTGGGAGAAGTAATTTTGAAAATTATAGTCAAATTTTAAAGAAGAAAAACTTGAAAACTTATCTTTGAAACTTTTCCCGAGTGACATAAATGAAGAAGGTTCCAGTATGAAGCTTTAAAGGCTCCACTGGACTGGACCTAAGTTATTTTACCAAATAACGCTAAATGGAATTCGCCGCTGCTTGATAGCCAAGCCATATGGACGCCACACAGAGATATAATGTATATAAGAGCTTTGGTGTAGCCTTACGGAGCTTACTTAATATGTGTTGCTTGGGTCAACAATTAAAACAATCAAATCAATAAAATATCAGAGCCAAAATAATTTTATTTTCTCACAAAAAGCACTACAATCAATTCATTAATGTACTTTTATTTTGCTGGATACAAGTTAACTCCAATGTAACAACGAGTACATCCATCTAAAACACAGCCGTAGCAATCATCAACGTGTTGAGCAGTCGAATAAAGTTCATTATCTCTGGCCGTTCTGTGAGAATCAAAAAGATGAGTATTATTTTTATAAAATATGACAAAACCATCATACCTGCTACCGAAACTGCAATCAATGCAATTAGTTATATGACAACCTGTACATCGTTCAATTTGCACAGGCCCATTTGCAGCTGTGTAGACGCATCCATTGCAGGTTGCACTAGTTGATCGTGTCCAAATAACAGAAATTAAGAAAATTGTGAGAATTTTAATAAACATTTTTTGATCTTTCCAAGTTCCTTAAAGAATCAGCAATAGCGATTTTTTAAGAATTCCTCTTATATATTATATTTTTTGGGGTTTTTTATTTGATTTATCCATTTGATCTAATTAACTATAATTAAATTATTGCCTTTTGTTTTAAGCTGGCATTCTAAATAAGGGATTGTACGAAAATCACGTAATGCTTAGGAGGAGGAGGTGGTCTACAATTTTATTATGGAATATAGATTTGGCTCATGATTCTGTCACTAAGCATTATGGTGAGGAGGGGAAAAGGGTTTAAAAGTGTCGTTCCATATGTGTTACATTGGATACAATACCTTAGGAACGTTTTATCCGTTAATGTATTTCTGAACGCTCCCTAATATAGTCATACAATATAAGATTTCACCATCTAGAGCAGTAGTGGGCTTTTTGTTTTTCGTGGCAAATCTTCGTGGAAAGCTTCAACCGCAACATCACACGGCATACGGTTCATGGCATATAAATTAATTTTTTGCGGCACACTAGTGTGGCACATAGGTTGGCCACCTCTGATCTTGAGAGAATAAAATTTAAATGCTCAGCAATTATTAATACGATAATTAAATTTATAAACAACACAAAAAGACTTAATAGAACTTCCATCTATAAACATTTCATATTATTTATCGGAATTCACATGTGAAATATTGACAATCTTCAATTTTAAATGTATTTGTGATTATAGAAGCAAAGTAATTTCCAATAGGATAGCTCTTATTATCAGTATTTAAATATGGAAGAAGGTTCTTCGAGAAGGTTTGTGCAAAAATGATTAAAGATAAGGAACTGAGCAAGAAACTTTTGCATTTTTAAGAGAAAATTTAATTTAGAGCAGAATTTTTGATTGCATCAAGATTGCCCCTGTTTAGCACTATTTAAATGTGTAGGTTCAATAATAAAATATTCGCTAACAATTGATCCATCTCAATCTTTTGTTATAGATGTGAAAAATAGCCTCAATGTATGTATTTTGGTGTGAAAATCTACACATAAGATAGTCTTACTTCCAAAAATATTTATTTGCATTTTCAGTCAGTTATAACATTGATTTCAACAAGATAACGTCTGATAACTAGTTTAGAGTGGAATATAAATTTAAAATGATTAAATTACTTTTGACATTGTCATTCGTAGTTGGATGCTTTGCACTAAGTATTAAGCATGATGAACTTTTAAATTCGGAAGTTGATACTGAAAATTTATTGAGATCTAAAAGAGGTAAATATAAAATTTAAAAGATATTGACTAGACAGTAAGTTTCAAGCCTTCTGTTAACAAGTTATTATGAATTTAGGATTGCTTAATTCCTGCTTTTTAACAGTTTCATACTGAAAGACCTTAATTTATTATTTAAAACCAACTTTTTTAGATTGTGATGATAGTGACGAAATCATATCCGATTGGCCCTCAGAAGTAATAGTGTATGAAGACCCAGATATTAGCTCAGATGAAGAAGTAATTTTGAGTTCAGAATCTAGTGATGATGGTCCTGGTGGAGAGAGTCCAGTAGTTGTGGAAGAAGACTGTGATAAATGATTTGGAAAATGATCCAGCTACTGTATTATCGATCGTTATAGGTTGAAATTTTGTCGACATGGCGACGAGGTGGCATAGTGTATTTAGAACCAAGTGGCAGCCAATTGGCAAATTCATTTGTTTTTTTCAAGTTCCTGCAACTTGGTTCTAAGTATACTGCTACCTTGTCGCCTTGACGGCAACATTTCAATATGTGCAGATCGGGATTACATTCACCTACGTAAATATGACTCAATATGGGAAATTTTTATTTTGGTTCCGACGTAAGATTCTAAGAATAATCCTGTTGTGAAATAATTAAGTTAATTAATAAATATTTGCTAATTTTTAAAAGAAAAAATGCTAAAAATTTACTTTTTTTAGACTAATTAAGTAAATATGTTTATTGGATATTTGGTCGGTAATTAACACATCCATGAGAAAGATTTACATTTAACTATGCTAAGTGGAGACGCCTTAAGATAGACTAAGTGGATTGCACAACCAGCTTGATTGATTTATTCCATCTGGACAGTAATAATCCCTCTTGATATAAAAATTTTAGTTCTTTCTAAGTTTTGATGTAATTTTTTGATAAAATTCAGTTTTTCCTTTGATGTACATCCATTTAATGCACAGTAATTCTGTTATTACATCGAATTGATAAGAATATTTCAACAAATGTTATATAAATTAATAAGCCGTACTTTATTTTAACTTAGTTCCGATCATTTAGACACATTCTCAACATGAAATTCACAATCGTCTGTTTCCTTGCTTTAATTGTTGCGATTAGTGCAGCACCAACAAAGATTTCATCAAACAATATCGGTGACATCATCACAATTGGAGTAAAAGCTAATGTTAATCTTGATAATAATATTGATGCCACATACTTAAAGGTTCTTGCTCAACTTATTAACGATCAACAAATTAAAGTTAATTTGCCTGGAAGAGATGCTGCAGGAATCAGCCCTGAATTGATCGAAAATGTTGTTAAAATGTTATCAAACCAATAATAAAATTTTTTTTGAAATTATTGTCGAAATTTTGTTTAATAGCTACACTCCATATGATCATGGATGTGGCTTCCATTTTGAGTTCTTTAGCAGATTCTTAAAAGTACTTCCGAGCTCCATCTGTAACGCTTGAGATTTCTGATTGGTCAAAAATACGTCACAACACATAACTAATAAATGGCAAGTTAAAACCTAGATGATATCTAGTTCTCTCTAGATTACAACCAGGAAGAATGTTCTTAGGGGTCAAATAAGTCAGGGGATTGACGTTCAAAACCACCAACACCGACCCATTTTAGTATCAATTATTATCTTTATTTTCGACTTCCTTACTTCGCTGGAAATATAGATCAGCTGTGATCTATTGACTCTTTCAGTTGAAGTCTAAAACTGGCTCTATCGCTGACTAATCTTTGTCAATTGCCAAAACCCCAGTACTAAACTTCCTCAAATAGTCAAATAAGTCACATTTTAATGATTCCTAATTAAAATTCGATCAATTGTGATTTCCATCTGCTTTAACTCTTATGTCAAAAATGTATGACAAATGTAAAATCCCCATGACTTGTAACAACGGCTCACACCAAGCTTTTACCATTCATTTTAGTATCAATTATTATCAGAGATTTATTTTCGATGGTGTAATTGCAATAAAATCAATTATTGCTGCAAAATGATTCAGTGTTTTCAAGGAATTCCATTGAAATCAAGATTTGAATCAAAGTCTAGATGTATATTTATTTATTTGCAATTCCGATAAGATTTGTTAGGCTGCGCTAATCTTTTCGATACTATAAACAAGAAATTAAATTTGATATCAATTTTTTGGAGGATTAGAGAAATTGGTATATGGAATTTAGTTGCTTAGGGCTGGAAAATACCAGCAATTATTTCGATAAAGAAATTACTAAGTCCACAAAACCATATTATGATGGATTATGATTTTTAAGGAAATAATATCATTTGGAATTAAAGATTTAATGATGATAAGCATCAAAGCATCTAATCAGCATTAGTTTATAAGCCTGAACATGAACTTATTGATTGATTTTGTCTCAAAATTTGAAAATATTTTTGAAAGTAAAAATCAAAAAATTGAGAATTTTGTCATAAAATTCAATTCCATTCACATGATTCTTTGGTCTACGTCAAAGCTTGCCGACTATCGATTGACTTTCCGATAAGAAAAACAAAAGATCCAACCGTGTCAAATCATTTTCAGCAGTGATTGGGTTATAAATCAATTAAATCGAACATTCTGATAAGAAAATTGCTTCATGACACAAAGTAAGAAGTATGTATAGAAAGGCTTAAAGTGAGTCAGTTCCTGATTATCTTGATAAATTTGAGATTGAATCATATGGCTTTGTTTTGGGTGATTTTGTGACTTGATGACTGTTTTCTGACGAACTAGGATGATGTAATTGTACAGTCATCCAAGGACATCAGCACTAAGATCCAACAAATGACTCAAATTAAGCTTCTTCTCCACATTAGATCCACAAATCATTCAAATCTCCTCCTAGTTCAATTTGTATCCAAAACACAGTTTCAATCTCAAAAACAAAAGCTGCCAATGCAATAAAAATCGATGCCCAAAAGCCTAACAATCGAGCTTACTTAGCACTGTCGTAAAGACATTATTATTCTTCATGATTGTTCCCAGTTCTTCTTTTCATTGTTATCGATAATTTCGCTCAAGGGAAATGTACATGCACAAACAGATAATTTTTCTTTCTTCGTTTCAATTCGAAGTTCATCAATTTTACTTCCTCTTATTCTTAACACTTGTTTTACTTTGTTGATATCGTAAAATCTCATTCTACTTTTTTGGACATTGACATAAATTTCTTTATGAATATGGAAAGAAAATGAAACTGAAAGGTGACATAGATTGGAAATTTATGGATAAGAAGAATGGAAACGAGTTGTGTGACGCATTTCTGGATTGATTGCTGATGATATTGAGTGAAAATTCTTTAAAATTTTGATTCTTTCTGGTTTGGAGTACAGTTTCGAATAGCACAAATCAGTTAATCAATCGAAAATACGGGATCAAGTCGATGTAACTCTAATTTAGTGCCAGGTTGACCATGTCATAGTCACGCGGCCCGAGACCGAGTTTTGGATCGAGCATCCGGCTTTACATCAAGCCTAAGTCCGGATTTTTTCGAATCTGGTCAAGAGTCACGCTGTCATCGGGTTTTATATTGATTTCTACTCCATGGAAGTTCCATCTCTTTGAAACCATTTAGAAGTTTTAATATCCATTAAAATCCAAACCATCCAAAAAAGATTAAAAACAAAGCCTACTGATTGAATTTTGATTAAAAAATTGATTATCTTCAAAGTGACCACATCACATGAATTGCTTTCAATCAGGAAGACTCAAAAATTTCATTTTAGTGTATTTTTAATTAAATTTTTTCAGCCTGAAATGAAAGTGAAAATATTGCGAGGAAAAAGTGGCTTTTTTGATGGTAGAAAAGCGAAAAACTTTTTTCCGGATGGACGATTCATATTTCCTATGATGATCAATAGATTTATTTATCTATGTAGTTCCTTTATTAATATTTATATACTTCATCATTCCTTGCCATGGTCGTTTTTATTAAAACATAATTTAATCAAGCAGAAAAAAGGAAGAAGAACTTAGCCAATCTATGTCTGATGATTGGAGAGGGAGGAAGAAGCAGAAAAGGTCAAAGTATTAACATTCTTTATGCCTTGTTTGAAAATATTTTTTGATCGAACTTTGGAATACCAAATTGCCTTTTGCTTTCATTTAAGGTCATGCCATATTTGTTGTTGCTACTCGAGCATGATTTCTCTCCTTATCTACTTTCATTCGCAATATTTCTTCTTCTGCATGATGCTTACGTGAATATGTATCATTTTCCTTTTTACTGCTTCTCTTCCTCTTTCATTCACTAAAAATGGATAATTTTCTTCTTAAATTTGAATAATTGGACGAATGAGAACAGTAAAGGAATATTAAGTTTCATTACATTGCTCTTGAAATGCCGTTGTCACAATTTTATATTTTTTTTTGGTCGTGTATGTTCGATGACATTATTAAAGTATCGTCGTTGTTATGCGTCAGAAGCAATTTAAATTTAGCAAAATGAAATGAAGATAAACAAAGTGGAATTTTTTTACTTAGGCGGAATTTTTTTGATGATGAACCCAGTGGGAATGATGGAATTTTATGGGATACAATGGATGGTTGGGTAATGGATATGGATGTAGTGGTCAATTGAAAGTTCTATAAAATGTCACAAAGTACAGCACTTTTAACATTGGACCCCAAAACTCCTTTAATGATGGGAATCACTCATTTAATGACGCTATTTCCAGATTATTGTCTTTTGCCTACAAAGGGAGGTTGTGAGCTATGTTTCTACTGCAAATGATTCTATACAGGACAGATGAAAAAGTTTCTACTGCCGAGTCTCGAACACATGACCGCTTGGTCGATATCATAATAATTAGGTGCCAAAAGCACGATAGTACTCAACCACCGGATCACCTTGACTCACACGAGAAGCTCTGATTTACTACCATAATAAAATAAACATTAGCTGTTCGGACCTTAAGATCCAAAGCTGTGCGTTTATATGCGTTTTATGGCAATAGATAGTTTAACGAGTGAGGATTCGCCAGATCTCCATAGTGGAATCCGAGCTTCTTTGATGACATTACTGAAAAAAGACCCAAAAAATCCCCACTCGGATTCCACATTCTTTTTTATTTCAGCAAAAAAAACGCACTGAATTCAATAAACGTGACATAAATTTTTGAGCAAATTTTCTTTCTTTCCCATCTCGAATATCATCAGCGAAGACAACAGCAGAAATGAAAACATTTTCCATGATGTCAAAAATTATCCACTTAATAAAATTATGTTGGTTTCCTTTTACTTTTTATTTCATTCTATGGTTTCGAATTTCAATTTCCATTTGTTTTATTTAAACTGATGTGCGGTGTTGGTTGATGTCTTGAAGGTCTCACGATAAGAGGTTGCAAAAAGGTCATATAAAATGTTAGAAGTGATGGTTATGGATGATTATTTGATGAATAAATGAGTCAATTTTGTTTGCTGGTAGAAAGTCAACAAGTGGATGGTGTGAAAGGTTAATGGCATGTTAGAATTTTCACTTTCTGGGAGTTTTGACTGGATTAAGAGTAACTTGATTGTGTCTGGGCTGGCAAAAGACGTCGATTTCTAAGCTGTATCCTAGCAATACAAGAGTATATGGCAGGAACATCAGAGAAATTGATCCTAGGAGTTGCAACGCTGTGATTTCGGATTCTACTCTTCCAACTGAGCTAAAGAAGAATTAAATTTGTGTAATTAATCTATTTCAGTGGTGAGACCTTTGAGCCGCGGCAGATTAATGTCAAAATATTTTGGAAATGTCACAAATCGTTTGTCGTGTGCTGTTTCGGTTGAATCATATGGACCACCAAGATGTACCGTTAAAAGAAAAGGTTGCTCATCACTGATCTTAATTGACGAGTTTGCCTTGTGTGAGTAAACTTCTTCCATTTTGCAACTGTTTAAGACAGGAACTTGTCTTTGTGGGTGATTTTATAATTAATTATAGCAAAGTTGATTAAGTCGAATAGCACAAGTCGGTCAATAGATACAAAATCCAGAAAGAAGTCGGTGTGTCTCTGGCATGGCGGATTTTAATAGAATTTCCAGAAATTGGGCCGAACTTTCAATTAATTAACCGATTTGTGCTATTCATAGAAATCATTTATTTCCACATAGAAACTAATCCAACATCAAGCAAGTGCCGAAGTCAGCACTAAACACTCAAAACTTTAAATCTGCATTACCGATTGTTTCACAACGTTAAACCCCTCTAAACAAATCACCTTAAAGATATTATGCCAATTGTAAGGTAAATTATACATTATAATCTGAGCAGAGGAATAAAAATTTCTCATTGAAACTGTGAATGAGCTGTAAAGTGCTATAAACAAGGAGGGAGAAGAAATTTTTGCAAAGTGTCATTTCATAAAAATTGGATAAACATCTGCTTTTCTCATAATTTCATTTCCGCCTCTTCACTTCTTCTCTTCACTTCCTTATTTTTGCTGTTTTACCACCATAAAAAATACTGTTCTTATCCACTTATAATATAAGTACTTAAGCGTTGAATTAAAACAAACTCAACAACGATGAGGGCGAAGTTTGAAGTTGAGAATGGGAAATCATAATTTCATTATGCCTCACCACTGACTGCTATAAAAATAAATATTATGTGTTATTTTCTTCTTTTATTCTTCTCAGACGGTACACGATGTGGGTGTTGGGGGTGTTTGTAGAGGGAGATATTGAACAGGAAGAAAAAATGCACAATAATTCCTTTTTCATGCATTCTTAAACTGAAGGAATTTACGTTTATTATGATTTTTTGGGAAAGTTTTTGGAAGTAAAATCTTGAAAAAGTTATAAAAAGGGAATTAAAGAATGAATAAAGAAGGTTGTGGATAGCAAAATAGTTTAGGGGATGTTTATTGAGTGGTTCTATTGGGAAGCGCATTTTTGGAATAATTTGGATTTTTATAGCTGCTGATTGGTATAATTTGTGATTTGTCGACTGAACGTCCAGTTACAAACTCAACATTTTAAGAGTAAGTTCCAACCAGAGCTCGAAGTCGAGATGAATTTTTTATGGAGTCAAATTGACTTTCTCATACAAAATCTGAGTCGATTTCAAGCTCTGGTTCCAACTGACTGACTGTACCCTGTTCCTTAGTTCTTTTGCATCAAAAATTAAGAAGGCTACACCAATTAGCTGGAATTCGCAACGGAATTCATTAAAAATTGCTTTAAATTCCTATCTGTACGGTACTAGGCTCCATTTGGCAGCCGTTTGGAAGGAACCAGTGTGGAATCCGTTATGGACCCAATCTTCTGCTCGAGTAAGAGCTCCATTGTTGGTTCTACAAAATTATATTGTTTAAATCAGATATTGACCCTTCTCCTCTCTGAACATAATAAGTGAACAGCTCCTAACCTAAGTGGACCGTTTAGATGAATTCCAAATTCATATTATGATCAGTTTACTTATTACACAATTCAGGAAATTGACCTTTTCCCCACTTCTTTCTCAATTGTAACAAAATTGATATAGAACTAAATTGATTGTTTGAGGTGGTTTAAGGCGTAATAACCGTCCGTTTCCAGCCCTCCTAAGAGCGTTGCCTAACAAGAAAATAACCCCTTACCAGCTCCTTAAAATTGGAAAATTTCATACAGCCAGACTAACCGACCTACATCATCTTTATAACCAAACACAAATCCAGCACATAAAACAACACAAAGTAAAAGGAAGTGGTTGAAAAATAAAGAGAGCAAGAGTTGGGGATGATTTGAGGGTGTGGAAATTATTTTCATCCTATTTTTTTTACAGCCTCTCAATACCCTCTAGGGGAATGAAGCGTTCATACACAAAAAAATATATATATTCATTTCCCATTAAACGGTAGCAAAAGTTACTTCCCTATTCACATAGGAAACTTTCTATCATCGTCGATTTTTATTTCTATATAACATAAAGAGAAGTGTTTGATTGGCAAAATATTTCGTAACTTAACAACAATTTTCAAAGTGATGGGGAACATCAAAATTGAACTGAAACTTCAAGTGCCGTGAACGTAGCGTAAAGGAGGAAGAAGGAAAAAGTTTGTTTAGATTTTTTTTATAAATTTAATATTAAATCGATATGTTTGCAAAAGCAATTTTTGTGAATTTTCCCATTCCTTCTCGTATTCATTGAGGGGATATCAATGTCAATGATGAAGCATCAGACAAAGTTTGTCTCTCGATTGCTCTGCCTCCTCCGTCCACACAGTGATGCTGTGTGTATATGAGTAAATTTGATTAATTTTTCTTTCCTTCTCTGTCTCTTTTTAAAGCATTTATATTTTTTTTTATCATGTTTATTGAACATTACCGAAATGTCAACAGCATGCACAAGAATAAATCTTTTTTTTTCTTCATTCCAAATTCAATTTTTTTGCTGTATTTAATATTTAAAGTTATGGGACGAGAATATAAAAAATTTGAATAAATTTAAGGCTGAGACAATTTGAAGATGCTACAGTCAAGCTACAGCTATTCCAAAATGTCATAAGAAGTGAATGCTTTTCTCTTGTGCATAAAAAAAGGAAATTGAGTATGAAAAATTCTTTATGATGCAAATTTTGACCTAATGCATGATTCATCTTTATCTCTATTATATTCACATGAGTAAACATATAAACACACTCATTTAATACCTTCTTTATGGTATTTATGTCAACAAAGCCTAACATTTTAGTGCTAATGATTTTTGGATATTGATGCATGCATAGGAAAATTTTGTTAGATTTGTATTGAAATTTGCCATAAAGATTGAGTTTTACAGAAATTTAGAGAGATTTTTAATTTTTATAGAGTAGATCCTGATGTGAGAATAGCTATCATAAATTTTTATGGACTATAATGCTGAAGCAAGTCTTAAAAAATTTCAAAACTCTCAATTTGTAAGAGTCCGGATCATCTGGCAGAAACTATGGATTCCATGGATTTTGGGGAATTTGTGGAATCCATGGAAAAATTTTATGGAAATCATGGAATTTATGGATTTTTTGGTGGAATCAATGAAATCCATAAAAATTATGGATTAATTTGTGGAATCCATGGATTCTATGGATTTTTTCATGGAATCCATAGAATCTATGGATTAATTTATAGAATTTGTTGATTCTATTGAATTTGTGGAATCCATTGAATCTATGGAATCCATGGATTGTGAAGTATATTGAACTAATTACTGAAAAAACTCTAAAATATAATCTTTTAACTATATTTACCCCTTTCTAATGATTTTTACTTATATAATTGATAGAATTACTTCAAAATTTCTGGAAAATTCCGAATTTTAATTATCAAAAATGGATAGTTACTATCTATTCTAATGTTTATTAAATTTCCCGGACTGTTTGTACAAGGAAAAATTATAGTGAGCGTTTTAAAATTTTTATGCGTCCATTAAGCGATTTCGGACTTATTCGTAAGGGAAAAATTACTGTAAAATATTTAAAAATTAATAAAAAGTTAAGAAATTTTAGAAAATAGTTCCATGCATTCCATACTCCATGGATTCCATAGATTCAATGGATTCCACAAATTCAATAGAATCAATAAATTCCATAAATTAATCCATAGATTCTATGGATTCCATGAAAAAATCCATAGAATCCATGGATTCCACGAATTAATCCATAATTTCCATGGATTCCATTGATTCCACCAAAAAATCCCCAAATTCCATGATTTCCATAAATTTTTCCATGGATTCCACAAATTCCACAAAATCCATGGAATCCATAGTTTCTGCCAGATGATCCACTCCCAATTTGAAACTCTAGAGGTTGTTTATGATGATAGTTGACAGTCTCCATTGTAGAGGCGTCTCTGTTGAAGACAAAGATTCATGGATCCATCTAAACCAAACTTAAAACTGCCATAATCCTTTAAACTCTGGTTTAGATGATTTCGGAAAATATGACTGATAACTTTATCTATCTGATTACTATCCTGTTTAATATTGCCTTTAATAAATGTTTAAGACTTCAACGAAGACAGACCAAAATAGTGGATTTGCATTAGTTTAAAAGTTACAGTAATTGAGTTGATATCCGAGTTCCAAGTTGATTCGAATTTCGATTATGTCTTTGGTTATCAACTTTTTCAGTTTGATTCCATTTGTATACTTTAGATTCATGTTGATACTATTTGAATTAGCAAACAAAAATACTTTAGACCTAGACATCATCTGGACATTAACTTTATATCAACTAGTTATAACATATTTTTGTCCACTCGGTACTCTTTTATCTTTACTCAAACTCCTACGTCTTCATTCCTTCCTATTATTAGCTAATGATCTTAATGACATCAGATTAATTTAGTCAAATTTCTCCCAAATATTATCAAACTACCTTAGGTATTCATATCTTCAACATCAACAAATTTCTAAAATATTTTTGCATTTTACGATCAATAAAATAAATTTTTCCAAAAAAATTCCATTTTCTCCCAACCCAAAAAAAGTTTCCATAATAATCCAGAATGATAAATCTTCAATCCTTTTCCAATAAATTTAGAAATTAAATTTTATTTTGTGTTATAAATACATAATGAAGCTCATTAAAATATTCATAAAACCATCGTGTTGTAAGAAAAATGTAAGTATATTGTTCATGAAATTAATTAAATGTTGAGCAATTAAGTCGCAAATGTTTACACATTAAATTTTTTGGGAGGTTTTAACATGTTTAGAATGGAAAGATTACTGAATTTTGTGTTTTTGAACAAAACCATTTTTACCTCGAAGGAAGTTTATCTTTTCCTTAAAAACAATAAATTTTCATGAAAGCACAAAAATTTTGGTCGGAGAGAATTTCGACGCTCGTAAAGGAATTGATATAAATCGTAGAAGACACCATGAAGATTGTTTAAGAGCAATTTTCAAGTCAATTAATATTCATTTTGGATATTTATTTAATTAAATGCTGTAAAAAGGTATGTATACTGCCATAAACCGCATTAAAATTTTTAACAGTCTTTTATGCTGTTTAATGACGAGTCATTATATCACTTTAAGTGATGTTTGGTGTATCTTTAAAGATTTTCCATCAATAATTTTGAAAAATTTGTCATAAAATTTGTTTTAAAGTCCACTAAAATCACATCCGATTAAGTAATTAATAACTTATCAGATATGGTTCTTAAATGCTTCTAGACAAGACACGTGAATTGATAACGATTAATAAAAAATGTAGAATCATTAATGCTGATTATTGGATTCTATAATTTACATTTTTTTAAGCTTCTTCAGGTAGGAAGATAGAAAAGAATTAAGACAGATGTTAAAGTGTGTAGAATTTATAATTTTAAAGATTTTATGCATTGATATAGATACTTCGGTGTTGGTATAGAATGAAACGTTGAGAACATCTTAAATATCAAGCTATAAAACATCCAAATTTAGTGAAAACAACCAAATTTTGTGAAAACATTAAAATTTTACAAAAACATTCAAATTTGACGAAAACATTCAAATTTGGCGAAAGCAATCCATTTTGGTCAAAACAACCAAATTTGGTGAAAATAACAAAATTTAGAGAAAACAACCAAATTTTGCAAAAACAACCAAATTTGGTGAAAACAACGGAATTTGACGAAAACAACCAAGTTTGGTAAAAACATTCAAATTTGACGAATATGTTCAAATTCGTTAAAAGCAATTAAAGTTAACGAAATCAACAAATTTAAATCAACCAAATTTGTTGAAAACAATCAAATATAACGAAAACAACTTGAAAACAACCAAATTTGACGAAAGCAACCAAATTTGATGAAAACATTCAAAATTCGGCAAATGGTTTTCACTGGATTCCAACTATTTTGTCTCCCGACAGAGTTGCCACTCAACATTAAACTCTGGAACTGAATATAGAGATATCTCGGTCAAATATTG
The DNA here is from genome assembly GCF_022539635.2 of Chironomus tepperi. Lineage (NCBI taxonomy): Eukaryota > Metazoa > Arthropoda > Insecta > Diptera > Chironomidae > Chironomus > Chironomus tepperi. The sequence goes on along the minus strand of NW_027226601.1, from coordinate 308,184 downwards.
AAGGACGTGAATAAAAAGATGATTGAAAAGTTTGGAATTAACCGAAATATCTTTAATTCTATCTTTTGTGGTGGGAAAAACCTGAACTTATGCTCGACTCTCATTAAACGGCCTGAAACATTATAATCAAGTTTTTGGAAACTGATTATCATTTGTTGAAATGATGACGAACAACAGCCTAATTTATTCAAATAATTGACCATATCTAGTTCTATATAATCGGTAGCTTCTTGATCTCAGTAGTTAATACTCGTCGGTCTATTTATCCCTCAAAATTTAGTTCAAAATTATCCCTGGCAATTACTTCAAAAGAGTGTTATCCAAAGTTATTACAAAATCAACACCGAAATAGTCCATCTGAAACGGCATTGCCCTACTGAATCAATTTTTATTAGCTGCAATAACTGTAAGAATGTGCCGAATATCTTCATTCATGACAACATCTTTTATTCACAATTTATTTTTTATGGGAATCACAAAAATGAAATATTTATAATATTAAAAGAATTAACAAAACCAGCTTCAAAACCATAAAGAATTTCTCGAGTGAAAACTGGCTTTTTCATCTGCCCGGCTGAATCATGCTCAAACGACCATGAAATCATTTTATTCTGAATCGAAATAAGAAAAATATTATATTTGTGCTTCTTTTATCATGTCTCCGTATATTTTGTAGAGAAATCTCTTGAAAATCGTTGGCTATTTTGCGTTTACTAATAATAAACTCGTGTTCATCACCATAAAGACTTAAGAATTTTTCATTTTATTTCTTCTCCGTTTCTCGAATTGATTTCGAATGCAAAATCGAATGCGTAAAAAAGGCCATAAGTAGTGACATCAACAATTTTTTTTTATTTTATGGTCATTTCCGTGCCAATTTTTAATGAAAGGCACTGCTAACTCAATTAATACACTCAAAATTTCTATGAAAAGACAGTTTTGCTGATTTTATGGAGATACGGGAAGACATGAATTGCACATAAGTAGCTATTGATCATAATATGTCTTTGCTATTGCTGCCGTTGTTGCTTTTTTAAAAAGATGTAAGTAAATCATTTAGCGAATATAGAGAAATGATGAAGAGGAAAAAGCGTATGAAATTATGATAAATCACACAAGTGCTGGCGTGTGTGCAGGGTTGGTGTCTGGATGTGAAGTATGTATTGCAATAAGATGTGATTTGGTGGAATTGGGCTTATGATTAACACTTTTATACTAGATTGTTAAGCTTGATGAGCATATAATTGCCGCAGCTCTACCAAGAGGCTGATATCATTACAGTTTTTTGATATATAAAGGCACTTACGGGATATTGACACGCCTCGGTAAATAGGGTTACAAAGCTTTGTGGATAGGAAGAGATCTCGAAGAAGACTAACGCACTTCTGGACTGGATGCGTAAATAAGGACTCTAAAGTAATTAACATTCCAAACTGGTAGTTCTTGAAGGAAGCTAGTTCTAGAGCCGGCTTTAAACATTCTCTTTTGCGACACTTGGTGCATCCTAGCCAAGATGTAAGGGTGCTAACTAAACGAAACAATTGAATCTTTTTACAGTTAAAGTCTCAGTGACAAACGGAAAATAGCAAAAAGCACATGACTTGGAAATGGATGAGTTTCTCACCAAGCATAACACTGACCTGGGTCCAGATTAGATGAAACTCGACCTCAGGACAGACTCATTTTAATTTCAGTCAGATTTTCAACACATTCGCTTAACATAAAAAGACGATGTTGTTCGCACTTTATCCGTCCGCATGTCATCAGCATATCGTAGACCTGCCTCCTCTTCAGCTTTAAGCTTTTCTTCCTTTTCTACATCATGAGCCTTCCGGATGTGTTAAAAAATATCTTCAATAGAATATTAAATCAAATGAGGAAATAACATCTAATAATCCTAATATCCCAACTCTGGATGCAAGTTTCTTCTTTTAAGGGAATGTTGCGTAGCGCGAATGCGACTTTCTACACACTTCAATTACAAATTCTTAAATGTAAGAAAAAAAATGCGACTTGTACAGAAGAAAAAAAAAATATCACTTTCGATAGACATTTGCAAAGTGCGCTTGGAGATGAAACCAGAATTTCAAATCAATTGGATGTTTAGTGAAATTATTCATTTCTTTTCCTCTTCTCTGTTCCATACTTGGATGAGGGGAACTATAAAAAGAAATTGAAAGAACTAGATTTCTCAAATAAGAATTTCGAAATTTCACTGATTTTCTTTTCATTTCGATTTACGTTTGTTGCACTTAAAATGTAATGTATGCTGACAAATGCACTTCATTCTATGCTACTTAAATCACAATCACGTACGTCAAGTTCCGTTGACGGAATGAATAATAAAAGAAAACAATTCTTTCCAAACACTTCAGCGAATGAATTTATTTTTTTTTTAACTGATGCGAATTCTTGAGAATCACTATGCCTTGTTATTGTCTGTAAATACCTCAAAAGCCACATAGCTAAGTAAATGATGATCGCATGTTCATGACTATGCACAGAGAGACGACGACTATTATTTTTTCGGTAAGAAAATGAAAAGTAAGTGAGAGAAAGAAATGGGCTATGAATAGTATAGGAGTGAGTGGGTCAAATATTCTGGCATTGCTAGCCTCTCCTCAACCGTATGTGTATTTACCATTCAGAAAACTTCTTTTTGTATGTCATGCAAATAGAATTTTTTTATTTTAAAGCACTTACTCATCAGTCAATAAAATCGTGGATGTATGCTTAAATGGGATATTATTCTGAATATTATTTTGGAAGAATTGCTATTGTTATGATGTCTGGATGGTATTGATATGTGGGGTTGTTCATAAATAATGGCTCTTCTCATTTAAAGTTGGACGTCATTTATGGACGACCCCTATATCTTTGACTGTTCAAAACTCTGAGATCGTACAGATCAACTGTTAACCATGGCCTCCCTCAGTTGTCGTCTACAGCTGGTTCTATCGTCGCGATCGGCCAGCCAATTGCCAAAACTGTCTCTATCGACAGCTTCTTTCCAGAAGTTCTTTGATCTACCACGAGCTGTTCGTGATAAACCTAGACCTACAGTTTATAGTGGGATCTAAACCAGTTGCAAGCTATACACATTGGAAAGACAAAAATTCGTCATAAGACCTAATCCTTGTAAACCTAGCAGTAGACACTATGTGCCAAGGAACTGAACTGGATCCAATACAAGAACCGAGCTTAGTAACCAGAACGATAAAATGGAAAGAAGAGCTTCGAAAATCAGACATGGCCTGTGATTAAGCTTTGGATCTTAGGCACGTAAGTCCAACTTTCTACCATTATAACCACTGATGTAATTTCATCGCCTGAAAACTTGGGTAATAAAAATTTGGACACTTTTAGGAATTTTGTCTCAAAAAAACCTAACAAAATGAAGAATTTTGTCCATAACACGTTAAGGTGGTTGACCTACAACCCCCAGATACGCCCCTGAAAAAAATTTCAAATGTCATGAACAGTTTTGTGAATCTCTTAATAATAACATTTCAATTCAGAATTTGATAACTCATGTACATTTTTGGAACAATTCCCATGTAGTTTCATGTAAATTTAGCACTTCCAACATTACAATTCATCCACAAAAAAATTTGAATATTAAAAACTCACAGTCAGAATTTGGTGAGAATAAAATTAATTGTTAAGAGATATTCCCACCATCCTGCTGTTTTGCATATTTTGCAATGTTCATTAATCAAGACTGGAGTTCCAGCCCAAAAAAAGCATCAAGAATCTGTTTCCAATGTGAAAATTCTTTATTATCGTAATCAAAATTTGCCTTGGTTTATTGTTAATTTGCGAATAATTTTGTGGTTTTTTTGTGAAATTATATGAAACTGTGTCAAGCTATAGAATCTGAATAATCATGTTAAAATACTCAACTGAACTAACAGAACAAAATGCACAAAATATATCTGCAGGCAAAATATAAGATGCAATAAAAGTTACACATTGAAAATTTACTACATCTTTTTATTTCTATTCATTTCGTAAATGAATGAGTCTTTAGTTATCGAAGATTGAATGTGGTCTAATCCATTAGCTTTATATTCCATTTCTTTTCTTCTCCTCTTTACATTTTCATTCTTCTTCGTTAATATTTCACTTCAAAATTTCTTCATCACAGCTATTATTTTATTCCATATTCATAGGTATATGTCATTATCTGGCACATTGAGTCATCAAAAATAAAGTAAAGAAGTAGACATAGATTTAATCCGCAGCACTGTTTGAAAATATTGAAGGTTTTGGAATAAAATGAAAAGAAGATTTTTGAACAGAATTGGAGCAATGAAAATAATAGGAATATCCATCAATGACGTACATTTGACTTTTAGCTAGCATGCTGCACTATAGTTCAGAGGTCGTTACTTACTTATTGGAACCATGCTCCGACTTGAATGTTACGAAATGCTTTCCATCTCTCTTTATTGCTAGTCGAATCACAAAGTCTGTTCAAATTCTCAGTTTTGGCACCTAACTGGCATTCCTACATAACCGTCCTACGCCATGTTGCTTAATTTAGATGTCGTAGTCTATTTTAACTTGCTCAAGTTTGCTTAAAAGAGATTAAAATTGGCAAAAATTTTAGTTTTTGGCGCTTGTGAAGTATGACATTTTATACAAATTTCAGTTGATTTTTAGGAAACTCCATTTGGCTCGAACTTTTGGGAATGATTAATTGATGTTGGATTTAGAGAATAATGCATTTAGTAGTACATTTATTCAAGTCATATCAAATCACTATCAGATTTGCTATGGGAACTTATAAATTTAAATGACTGAATGTGGGTTCGATTCCTAGTTTAAAATCATATAAACTCTATAGTTTTTCCACATTTTTCACACTTTGTATTCTTTTTTTGGCATTTATTTTAAAGTTCGAATCCTAATTTTTAGTCATCATTTTCGAACGTCTCTTAACTACTGAGCACTGTTGGAGACTTTAAAAAACTTAATAGTTTAAGGACAGCTTTTAGAAGCTTCCAAAAATTTTCATTAGCTGATTTAATCTGGAATTTCCTACTGCCACTTTCATGGACTCTCTAGTCATCACACTTGCTACTCATATTACAGATCATTTTCATAAACAATTTCAAAGACACAAACACATGCATGACATAAGAATCTTTGTCTAAAAGTACACGATGGTAGCTAATTCTATCCGCCAAAAAAAAGCTCTTTTCAATGCCTCTTACCATACTTTCAAAACTCTTGTCTGTTTCTTCATGGTTTTACACATTTTTTGTGCATTGTGTATTGTTTTGAATCGGTCAGTATGCCGGTTGCGGTACAATCAATATTCCAATAGTATTTTGGTGAGAAAAAAATTCTTTAAATATTCAATATTTTTAATAGACACGGCATGTCATGATGGCATGAGAGATGTGAAAACTTGTTTATTTTTTTCTACTTATGAATAAGCAACAATAAAGTAATTATCAGCATTTAGACAACAAAGAATTCTTTGGGATTGCAATTAATTGATTAATTTGAATGCCTAATCTATCAATTTACTTTTCATGCAGCTTAACTCTATTGTGGGGAGATATTTGTTGTAGATTTAAATTTGTTAAGTAGGCAATTATTTAGTTGAGGTCCATAGTTTGGTGTTTTATATAGCTCGGACTGCCCGGTACCCGGTAGGCAATTTCTAGTTTGAGAAAACTCCTTTGGTGTATCGGGCTACCCAGTACTCGGTACCCAAATTGTGTATCGGGTTATGCAGTACTCGGTACCCAAATTGTTCGGTTGAGAGTCATACTTTGGTGTATCGAGTAATCCGGGTTTCCCGATCACCGGGACTCATACTGTTGGATTAATGATCATGCATTGTGTATTGGATATTGGTACCATGAAACCCGAGTAACTCAATATATCAATACATCAAGTATGTTTCAAATACGTGATTTTAATTCCTAATTGTGTATTTTCCAGAGAAGAATTGACACTTTTGATCGTTACTCGTTAAAATACTGATCTCGTTCTCTGTTCTGTATTATCTGTACTCAAGAGGGTTGTACGATGAAATCAAAACAGGAAATGCATTTTTGGCTGCCTAATTATGTGTACACGGTGACAATACAATCAGAAACACGAACCCCGATTCCAAGCAAATAATATATATAGAACCAAGATGTAGTTAGGTTCTGAATATAATGTCCATTTGATCGATATGTAGACAACATTCGAGCGTTTGCCGATTGAGCAGTTCTACAGAATTTTGATTTAAAACATATTATTGAGTAAAATTTAAAACCTTCCAAATTTTTCAAAGTTTTTTTTTTAAAATTCTTCAAATTTTAGAAAAATCCAAATAATTCCAAGTCAAGCCATAAATTCAAGTGAAATTTCCACACATACTCGAAAGCAGATTTTTCCTTCTAATTTATTAATTGTCATGTTTAATATCTTCATCATATGTTGCGACTAGACATTGATAGATTATCGTTTTATTACCATTTTTTTTTCTTCATCAATAAACTCTTTTACATAATGAAATGAAGCACAAGTGTAGATGTGGAAAGTAAGTAAGCACAGCACAACAAATTCAAATTACATCTTGTGGTTATATTTTTTTTTCTGTCTTAAGTTTATTAACTTAAATGGTACATTTATTAAATCATTCATTTTCCTGCATACTTTTTCATACTTGCATTTTTATGCTGATCGTACATATACATGAAGTTACAATCTGATGGGTATGTTAGTGCAAAAAGTTCACATGAAGTCTCTTTTCATGCAATTTCTTTACTTCGTAAGGGAAATTTAATTGGGCACGACACTTCATTAGTCTATAACTTTCTTGACGATACGAATCATATGGATGTATGAAATGTGTTTTTATGCAATATGAAATCTTGTTTTTGAGGGGAAATTTAATTCATCAATGGAAGAAACTCACATTGGTAATGTCATTAATGAGGTTGAAGTTGGTCGAGTTTGTTAAACAGTCGAGTGTGTACCTGTTGTGAATTTTAGTAGACATTTACTAGTCGGATGGACGATTAAAGTGAATGGATTGATTAAACTTGATGTAGATTGATCAATGATGCTGTATTCAGGGTTGGTTATAGGATGTGAGTTGATTTAAACTTTAAGAGGAGTTATGCTGCAAACTCGAAGAATTGAGGTTAATCGGCTCCATTTGGGCTCTGTTGGACAGGATCTGAGGAAGCTACATTGAGTCTTGTTTACCTTTTGTAGATTTATCTATGCAATACCCACTATTCCTATCCTGTTTGTGAGGCTGCCACTCTACAGGCGAGTAACAGGGAGTACAGTTTGACACTTGGTCCACCAACGAGTCAGATCGATAGCTTGCCTAACTCCCCCGATAGCATCCCCAACTTCCAATGGAACTCCCCAAAAGCTAAATTGAGTCTGTAGCTAAAATTTTCATGATGGTAAAATAACACGATCATGAACGATGAGGAGCTGTCGATAAGTATAGCATTGCAATGTGAATCAGTAATTGACAGACAGAAGCTCAAGATCGAGCCAACTTTGGGAGACGTCTTAGGAAAGAAGGTTTAGGGATCGCAATTGACCCTAACTGGCAAAGAGCATACTTTTATGATTCAGAAAGACCATTGATCTACTTGAAATTGGTCTCTTTACCTGTTAGAATGATCTGTACGACAAACGAAGTAAGAAAGTATGCTGTAAACAGCCATTTACAGATGAAACATTCAAAACACCTTCCATTCAGCAATAATCACCCAAATTCCCAAAAAATCTTCTTCCTCATCCTAATTTTCCCCATTCACTAAGATCATAACAGCACAAAAGCTCATTTCAAGCTCACTTACAACTAACCCAAATGCCAATCACCTCAGTTGATCTGGGAAAAAACATCATTTGCTAGACTTAATTTCCTCAATTATCCTACAAAATGCTCAAAGTACAAAGCTTAAATGTCTTTTCATTACTTTACAAATTACAACAGCCAACGACGATTCCAAAGCATCATCAAATTCACATTTTCTTCATTTCTCACAACATAAAAATGCTCATTTCTTCATATACATGAATTGTTGCATTTTTGTGAAATATTTTTTGTCACATAGATGATGGAAAAAGAAGAAAAGGGCATTTGAAGGACTTTAACAAATGATTTATTGTTGAATTTGAATCTCATTGACGAATTTATTTCATTATAAAAATCTTTTGAATAATTTAATGCATGAAGATTAATAAATGAAGATGAGATTTTCAAGAATAGATAAACAGTCATTCGTAAATGACGTCAGTTGGAAATTTGAAATTTTCAACCTACTATCTCTCTAGAGAGTATAAACCTGACAGAGAACACTTTGAGGTACCTTAATGGTATTTCTGTAGTTCTCATCCCGGTACTGATTCGGGCGTTAGCGGTGTTCTTAGTAAAAGATAATGGTTGATCAGCCACCGAATCAGATCGACAGCCTCTTCAATTTTTCACTTTGATAACATGATATTTGCCTTTTAGGGTAAGTTGTACTGGATACATAGTATTCTATTGAGAAATGTAGCCAAGAACTAATTATGACCCCCATCACATAACCTGAGTGGACAAAAATACGTTAAAACTAGACATCAACTGGACATTAACAACTCCAGTTGACAAAATTACGTTATTATTAGATGATGACAAGTTGATGTCCAGCTGATGACTGTTTCTTACTTATTTTTGCTCATTTAGGTAAATGTTGCCCACAAGACCGCTAAACGACTCAATGTGACTTCAATTGCCAAGCAGTTGTCTCTTGGTTCAACGAACTCATGGGAGAAATTTTATTTTTCCTATATAGTACAGAAAAAGTAAACTCATGAGCATGCTCAGTTAGGAAAGTGTGCTCATTGTCTGTTAGGGTCAGTAATTTTAATCCCGGGATTCAAACCCATTTTCTTAGCTACAAACTTACCCGAATAATGCAACACGGTTAATTGATCAAACATCCTGATCACTTCGAAATGACCTTGTTTTGGTCATAAATAAGGTTTAAATTCACCATCGATTAACTGACGTGTGCTATTCGAGTGAGAATTAGTCATATTGTGCTGATCACATATTCATAAAACTACACTACCCTCAAATATATGTATAAGACATCACAACTGAATAACCCCCAGATGAGACTTAAAAAACAAAAGGATTTACATGATTGAATTTGAATAATTTTGTGTAGTCATAAATTTCGCAATTGTTTTCCAAAAAAAATTCCATATTAAAGATGTTAAATCCAAGCATCTTCTTAATTCTATTTGTGAGAAATTCTGCACACAACAAAGAGTCTGACCATGCATGATTGAATCAGCAATACACCAAAACCATTTTGATGATTTAATTTGAAATTTTAATTTTAAAATTCTATAAAAAGAGAATCTCAAGTTTGCAAACTTGCTTGCCAAATGCCTTGAACTTGATTCTTTTTCTACATTTTAGAGGTTTTGGCATTTCTAAAATTGTATGGAAATAAGTAATATTGAAAATATTTAAGTAATTCAACAGCCAATAGCATTTTCTGAATTTCGAGTTTGTTCTTTATTTCATAATCAATGCCAACAGCATAAAATATTCTAAATAGATCAAGGTTTTATGGTATTTATATATATTTTGTATCCAAAATGTCTAGTCTAACTTGATTAAGCAACAAAACAAGCTAACTCAACCTGAAACAAATACCAACAATTAAAATCATCAAGTCATCGGTCACTTACAATTATTGATGCCTTCCATCACGATCATTAAATTAATCTGTCAACTTTAATTGATTAATTCTATGGCCAATTTTACTTTCTCTCAAATCAATTGAATCTTTGCAGCCACGCAGGATTTTATTTTCAGCAACTCAATTTGCATGTTAAAAGTGTAAGTAGGCACAAACAGTGTTGCTTGTTCTAAAACAAGAACTTCCTACATCTATGTATATGGGTAAAACATGTTACCGATAATGTTTAAGTGAGTCGACAACTTTTGATTTCTTTACGCATTTTGTAAATATGTAAATCAATAGATATATATCTCCATATAAGCTATAGCTGTATTCTGCGTAGACTCACTCTCCACTGTCCAGTTTTTTTTTTGTTATTGCTTTAGCAGACAGTCACAGCAAGAAAAAAAAACATAGTTTAATGCAAGGTGGAAGGGGGGCAACAACACTAGAGCAGCAATAAGTAAAAGTGGGACTTTTGCACGTATGTATGAACATTTTTTTATTATTTCTTTCTTTTTTTCACCTTTTGCGTGTATTCAACTCAACTTATTCCCATTCAACAATTCTTTCTCGTGTACATAACTGAATATTTTTCTTTCCTCAAAGCCGCTTCAAGTGTCTTTATGCTGAATACTCTGAAAAAAAGAAAAAGTAAACGTATTTTTTTTACTATTTACAATATAAAGTTGTAAGAAAAGAAACTGGGAGAAGAGAACCAACACTATTGCAGCATTTGGTTGGAGATCATAACACAAGAAGGCAACAACAAAAAAAATTGGTGCTGAGGGAAAAGCACGAAACATTCAAATTCATTTACAATCAAAACGATATTTAGTATAATTCGAAATTTCTGCTCAAGCAGATGTCGGATGTGACAAGCGATAATAATTTTTTTTTTAACTGGCGATCACTCGCAATGGCTAGTTGGCTCAAAAGATAAATTGTGTGTGGAATTTTGATTGAATGTTGATTGAAAAAGAAGAAAAAAATTTTTTGTAAAAATTAATCAAAGGAAGCAAAGTGAAAAATAAAAAAATTGAAAAAATTCTTTGAGGATTTTTGAGAAAGGAATTGAAAAAATTGTTCCTGGTGCATAAAAAAGGAAGGATACATAAAATTGAATTTTTAAAGTGTATTGTCTCATGTTGGTGCCATAAAAACTCTCAATAATAGAGCAATAAATTGTAAGGAATATAATATTTTGATTTATCATTAAAAAGTGCTAATACCTGGATTTATAGCTCTTTTTTCATACATTCTGTGGATTAAAAAAGTAGCAAGTGAACACAAAGCACACAGTTGAGGATCCAGACATACAAGGATTAAGTCAATTTTTCTTTGGATTTTTTATTTTATTTTCGTCTATCACATCTAGTTCCGGAAAGAGCAGAAAAATATATATATTTTCAAATATGCTTCAACGGAGTAACATGGGTGTGCTCCTGTTGGCACTTATAATTTATGCAAATCCTGCATTATCACAATTAGGTGAGTTTTTTGATTCAATTTTAATTTTTGTGGGTGGCAATTTTTGCAGAGTTGTTGTTCGGGAAGTTGTGAGCTTATTGAGTTTTCTGTATGAAATTGTGTACAATTGTGATGGTGCTGAAATGTTCAAAATGTCAAAATATTAAGTTTTGACTGTTTGAAGAAATGTGAGAATTCAGAAAATACAAGATATTTGAAAAATTGTAAATTTTCAAGAAATTTAAAATTTAAAGAAAATTTAAAAAATCTTTAAAAATCGTTTAAAAATTCATTTTTTTTTGAAGATTCAAAAAAGTTAAAATTAATTTTTTTTTTTGGAAAAAGTTTAAGAATTCAGAAAAAAAATAAAAGTTCAAGAAATTTAGTTTGTTAAAATATTTAAAAAAGCAAGATTTTAAAGATTCAAATCCAAAATTTAGAAATTCAAAAAAATTAAATACTTTAAAAATAACGTTAAAATCAAAATTGTGAAAATTAAAAACAAAAACGTTGAAAATCAAAAGTCAAATTTTTATTAAAAAACGTTTTTTAAATTTCAAATCAAAGGATACAAACTTTTTAAAAAGATTTAAATTTTGTCAAAATCAAAATATCAAAATTAAAACAATTCGAAATTTGAAATTTTTTGTGAAAGCATTTGAAGAATTTAAAAATTTTAAAATTTTCAGAAATTCTTAAAAATTCAAAAATTGTCAAATTTTGAAAATTCTCAAATTTAAAAATAAAACATTTCTTAAAATTTATCAAGCAATTCCTTTTCAAATTAAAAATTCATCCAAATTAATTTTCAAGAAATTTTCTGCATCCACTCATCACTATTCAGCCTCAGAATTTTCCCCACAAAAACACCAACAATACCCACTCACCCGGATAGCAACTCATCAAAAATGTCAAGAATTTATATTATTAAATTTTATTTGAAAACAATCGGCTGCTATTCTCGACTAGTCGCCAATATAAAGACACGAGATTTGCGTTCTATGATTCATAAAATGAAATCTAATCTTATTTGATTATGATTATAGTAAATGCCAAATGTTAAGAACGACCTCAACTTGTAGAATGTAAAAAAAAAAAATTGTGACAAGTTTTGTGAGTCAGAAGTGCCAATAGAAAACAAGTTATTTAAATCAGTATCATTAGGTTAGTAGTATCAAGAAGAAGGCAAAGTAAAGTTACAAAATCTTCGCCCCTACACAGAATCATCAACATCCGCACCTAATATTATTTATATTTAGTTTCTGCGAAGGTTTACATCTTTTAAAACTGTTATATGATTTTCGTCGATGCTCATGATGATGATGAAAGAAAAAAAAAATTCTTTTGTATGACAATTTTGTAATAATTATTAATGCCGTGCTGCTCACTCGTGCACTTACACAGATAACCGTTTTTGGCTGTCTCAATGACAATTGTGCTGTTCTTTTCCTTTTCAAATGATATTTAGAAGCCACAAAAAAATTAAAATGAGCCGCAATTCACCCACATTTAGCTCTTACGTTACTTGTTTGCTTATTCATTGTTTCCATTTATTTAGTGCAATTCTTAAATATGAATATGGATAGTAATAAATCGTCATGGGAACTGGGAGAAATGAAAAGAAGAAACAAACGCGTAAAGAGGTTCTTAAGTCGTTCCATCTGATGCACATATTCATCATCATCAAACATGGGAAGTGCTATATAATAATGAATGGGTTGTTTACTCTTACGGAACCAATTTTAAATCTGACGCAATGGAAAAAAATGGCATAGTTGAAAGAAAATCAGTAGAACAGTAGATAACAACATATGATAATGGCACTTGACACTGCATACATTGTATGTCTGTGGATCATTAGGCTTGTAGATCAAGGTGGACTGGATGATTGCTTGTGTTTTAGTTGTTGTGGCTTATTTTGAGGACTTTTTGAGTTTTTTTGATGGATTTTCGGGAAATTCGAATAGATTAATGTCTGATAGGCAATATTTTCGAGGTTGGATGTGTGGCATATCCTGTTTTGATGAGTATCTGGACAAAGAGAGTCATTTAAGTCAGTTTAACTCCCAATCGAATCCAATTCAATTTTTTCTACACAATTTTTCAACAAAATTCCTTCAAACTCTTAGTTTCACCAAGAATAACAATGCATAAGAACTTCATTGCAGCACATTGTTGATTTTTATCCATTATTATGTTTTCATTGTCGACCTTTAATCGTCGATCTAAAAAAATGAATTATTAACACTTAAAATTTTTCTTTATTGTTTAATAAATTCAAGTTGTTTCACAATTTTTTTTTTCGGACATAAAATTTGCATTTTTTGGCTGCGGTCAGCTTTGATTGTTTTCGACACTCGAGGTCTTATGATTCTAGTCCATACCATTCGATGCGAGATCATAATATAATGTTATTGCTGCCATTATGAGATCATTAAACATGAATGACAATTATGTGAGAACAAAAGTGGATATCTCTTTTTTAGAGGTCTCATTTATGGACGGTACGCAATGAATAGGCGATTTTTATAGACGAAAAAAATTGCAAAACTTTTTTCGTATGTGCCTTTTATTGACGACGAAGATTGTGGAAGATTAAATTGTATTGAAAATATTTCTATTAATGGACATAAGAGATTTAAATTGAAAATTGCGGAGATAAGAGCAATAAAAGGTTGGAAAGAAAAAAATTGATTAGATTTTAAAGAGTTTCTTTAAATTGATCGAGGGGTATTGACTCTGTTGTGAGGAGTTTTTTGGCATGTTATTGTGAATTTTGAGGAGATTTTTTGAGGTCGGCTGACAAAAATGGGTAATTTAAGTCAATAACTGCCATAATACAGCTAGTTATCTATCCACAAGTCCGGGTCATATGACCGTAATTATGAATTTACACATTATTGGGAATCATTAGTAATTGACATCCATTAGAGGCGTATTTAAGGGATATTAGGAGTATTTGGGATTTTGGAGCACAAATCTTCTATCTGCAAGTGTTTTTCGTTCCTGGCTATGTCCCTGACGTCCACAAAGCCCCTTATGACAGTCACTAAAGCTCAATTCATCTCATAATACCAAACATCAATAAGCAAAGCTTGAACAAAGCTTCAATTTTCCATTTAAAAACTAAACCCAAATAAATGGCCCATCTAGTCCATAAAATTCAAAAATAAATCTCCATAAACCGTATCTTCGTCCAATATTTACAAAACAGTCATCACACCTTGTTTAAGACACATTCCGGTATCATTTTAAATCCAGCATAAAAAGAAGGCACAAAATCAGAATGAAATGAGCTAGATCTCATAAAAAAAATTAATAATGACACATTTAATGAAGACCTCCCAAAAAATATATAGTATAAAGTTATGATTGATCTGATTCGACTCATTACAATTATTTATTGAATAGGATAGTATCATTCATGGACTTCCCGCTATTATTTTTCTACACTGTGAAATTGAATACAAGAATCGAAGACGAGGAAAAAAAAGTATATTTAAGTATTGAAAAATAAAATAAATTGCTAATGAGAAAATTAACGGGGCAAGATCGTATTCTTGTATATCTACAATAGATACATAACAGCTAAAGCACTTTCTTCTCTATCTCTTTTTATGCCTCTAACTAAACAACCAAAATGAATGATTCGGTTTGTATAAGATTCAATATTTAAATGAGTCGTACTAATTGATTTGTGAACAAAATTCAAATTAAAAACTGTGGCATGGCTGATTAGTCCATCTTTAATGTGGAAATGATTAACATAAATTTTGGGAGATGATTCCAAGAAAAACCAGATTATTTGCCATTATTTGTTAATTTTTTAGTTCGGCCTCACGTCAAACCTTTCTATTTTAATTATTTTTGTGGGTATTTCCGAGCTGCACAGATGTTGAAGGGTCTGTCACCGTCAGGGAGCTTTAAAGGCTCCTATAAACCTCTTTTATTGACATCAAATGGATGATGCCTTTTGTTGGCAGCCAAATGGACGTTAAATGTTGAAATTTGAATAAATAAGGTTTAAGGAAGCCTTCCAAGTGGCACAAGTGAAGGAGGGTCCGCCATGGAGCTTTTATGGCTTCGTTAAATTTTTTTTATTAACATCAAATGAAAGTTATTCATTTTTGACTGTCATATGGAAGCCAAACGTCAATATTGATAAAAGAGAGTTAAGGGCTCCATGACAGAACCTTTAGTACTTGTTTTTCTCGGGCTTCCCTTAAGTGTCGCGTTGAAAATAAATTTATTTTTTTGTTTTTTAATCGTGAAATAAATTTAAACAGCATTAAAATATTAATCTCAAGTCATAATCAAGTGGACCGCATTCACTTTCCCTTCTAGATTTTGTTATTCGTAGGGCCATTTTTCATGCCTTTATTTGTGATAGCCTTCAAGCTGAAAAGACAATTATCGTTGATTTTAAACTGTTAATTTGATGAAAGTTTCTCTCATTTTTATCAAATATCTTTTTTTTTATCTTACGGCTGTAAATATTTTATTCACATTTTCAATTTTTGTAGTCTTCTTAAGTCTATAAATAAATTATTATTTAACATCGATAGTCGCTCGATGAAATGGAATAAATGTGCATAAGTTCACATAACACGTAGTCGCTTTTCGAAAAAAATGATTAAATAAGAAATCTTGTTGTGTTGCAATGAAATGCAGCAATTGCAAATATGGAATGACTTTTTTTAATTGAGTTTGGGTGACTTTTTTCTGGTTTTTGTGTATCTCCTGGTTGTTATCTGACTTTGTTTCCTTGAATTCCTTAAGATCAAGTAGAATTAACTGTCTTGTGAAATTTGTAGCAGTAATTCTGCATTTATATGCCTTAAAGTTTATATAATGACATTTTCAAGTCGTGGACACGAAAGAATTAAAAAATTCCAAATAATCTCATTTTAAGGTTGAATTTTAAAAATTACATGGCATTTCTTACAAAAAATGCGATAAAATTTCATCATCCAGCAGAGTTGGGTGCAAGTTCATATGTAAATATTTCTGATGCAAGTGCACTGTTGACTCAATTAATGACATTGATGATTTTATGCCTATTCTACGTCGTGTAGCATTTCCATAAATTCTATGTACCTGTGACAAACCAGTGATTCCTGCACTTAATTCAGATTTGTGACTCTGTTTCACCTTCCCAGCCACACAACTCCTTTTTGTGTAATTCACAACAAACTCATAAATCCCATCACATTGCTTACCCTACCATTATCGAACATCTTCAAAACAGAAGTTAAATTATTATTTCCAGCAGTGCTTATCTTCAATTTCTCATAAACATCACTTAATGTATCTTAATTCGAATAGTTCCATCCTTTCACTTATTAATTTAACAGCTTTAAGGTAATTTATAGAGATAATTGTGATGCTTTACTCCTTTCTTTCACTTTAATGGATGTTAAGTTCATGGGTGCTCAACCTGGTGGAAGGTGGTTGATGGGATGCCAATATTTTGGGATGACAATTTCCCAGGCAGGCAACGATCATGCTTAAATAGTATAGAAAGATCAAAGAGGCTTCTATGCCTGCTAGGGTTATTTATACAGCTTCTGCGCCTGACTTCATACAATTTTCCATTGATCTTATTGAATCCCACACAGCATCATCAGCTAAGTCCATTAAATAAGTTCTGCAGTAGAATATGAAGCAATTTAAATCAAATTTGCACTAAAAAGTAAGAGTTCCAGTGTATATTCATGCCCACTTACAACAGACATTAAGATCACGAAAGCTCATCAGCTTCCTTAAAAATCCACGCTAAAAGAGAAATGAAATGAGTCTACTTAACATCCATTTCGCTATGAATGCAGGCAAGCAAAAAAATTATCTGCAAATAATAAAATAAAAACTCATTCATTACATGTGGCACTATACTTAATATATATATAGAGATGACTGTATGAAAGTTATGAGCATGAATGTTCAATTTTCGGGTAATTTTCAATGGCTTTCGATTTATTAGAAGAAATTTTTATATTTTAATTATGTTTTGGTCGATGAAACCAAGAAAGCATTTCAGTTTCATGACCATGATTAAGAAATTATTATGGTGTTATTATATGCTGATGGTTCATTAAAGTGTGAGACATCGACATAGTAATTTCATCGGCATTCATTACGTTTTTTTTTTGACTCAAAAAGAAATTCAATATTGAAGGTTTTTTATGAATTTTTATAAAGTCATTGGTTGATGACTGTTATTAATTCTAAGACTGAGATTTTGTCACTCATGAATATGCAGCACGTAATAAAAAATGTTGCACAAGCTTTATGTCTTTTGTGGTTAATCATGTATTTCAAAAAATAAGAGATGATTGAACTAGCTGTTGATGATGTTTCGGCATTTTTTTTTGTTTTGTTGTCGGAGCTTTAAATCATTTCGCAATTTTCATGGTGAGGTCGGAATCTGAGCAAAGAGCTTTAAAATCAAGTGAATCTGAGGCTATAATTAACTCTTGTTTCATCTGGTTCCGAAAGAAAAAGTCTTAATTGAAGAATTATTGCAGTAAGCTGTAAACTCTTTCTTTGGACTAGATCTTGCTACCTTAACAGGCAAAAAGCATGCTTTCATTAGCTTGTATACCTTAAATATACTAAATGATCATACTTTTGAGCAATGCTCTTAGCTTACTCTGGTCTTATTTGCCTCCTTCGCTGGTTTTGCAGATATATTGCTGTTCATGACCTCCCTTAGGCTTATCCTAAAGCTAACTCTATCGCTAGCTTCCGTCTGCCACTTACCAATACCAAATGCCATGGTATCTCCATCAAAAGCTTATCTCCATGAGTTCTTGACCCTTCTTCATGTTAAGAGCTCGTCATTTACCTGCTAGCGTTAACAACTTACATAAATCAGCATCCAGTACGTCCCAAATGTTAAGCGAAAGGAGGCAACATCATAAAATATGAAATTGAAAGGATTGGCTATTGTCAGCATCAATTCTCACTTTCTGTCAAGGTGTGTATCGTTATAATCACATACAAATATGTGCGGACTGTTTTGTCGTCGTTAATAAATTCATTGTCGCGAATAAAAAAATTCAATAATTTCTCTTCCGTGAGACTTTTTTCCATCGCTTCCATCGCACCATTAACAATCGACAAATATTTCAGAGTCAAAAGCAGCATCTCGATTAACCTTTGTTTAGTTTTGAGGCATTCGACCTGATCTCCTTGACTTATAAAAAAATTACCACGCATTAGCAATAAAAAGAAACATTTTGAGTCAATTTGAATTCCTGGTAGCATGTATTAGTTGTCACTTAGTTATTTGAGCAATTTGCAATTTTTAGTTCCACTATTAAATGCAATTTGTTCATGCCTATGCAGAAAAAAATTGTGGGAATTTTATTCAAAAAGATCTGTTATTTCCAAATAAAGTCACAAAAGCTCCATCGAAAAGGAATTTCGTAATTTGACTGTCTTTTCGTCAAAGCTGCATGCTATTGCGATAGACATGACTAAAATTGCTTCATATAAAATTTGATGACTCAAAGATGAATAGGAGAAAATTTAAATTTGTGCGTAAAGCTGAACAAAAGATGTTTTTTTGAAATGTTAATAAGGTTGTTGAGTGACATTTTTGAGGCAGTTCCTTGAAGATTTGAATAGTTTTTGTGGGGTTTTAATGGAGAGTGACGGAATTATTTCTCTCAAAGGGGCTAGAGGGTGACTATAGGACTCTTGGAGAGAGGCTGTTGATAGCGATACTGATGTATTGGGTACTGGTAATTGGAAAAGGGCTGTCAGCGATAGAGCCAGCTTTAGGCACCAACTGAGTGAGACCAAGGATCGCGGATAATCTTTAAGGCCAGCGAATTCGTAACTAAGATTGAATTTTTTTAAATCCTGTATTTTGGATTCTCTACACCTAATAGACATTGTCTTCCCATTCTCACCAGCATGAGCGTGTTCATGAGTATATTCGTGCAACAGTATTGAGCATGCTCCTTGTCTGTTCAGGTACTCAAAATACAATGACAGTGACCTTACCTGATTTTAGAATTCTCAAGAAAAATTGTCAACTAATACAAATATTCCACATCAAACTCATTCATCTACTCCAAAGAATAATATAAATCCAAACAAACTCATATTGATCATGCATATCCAATGCCAATCAATAGCCAGTCAACAAATTAGATCGAAAAAAATTTAACTTTTTATTAATTTCCTTCATCACATTTTTCGCGGAAATTGTCGATTCAACATGAAATTCCAATCGTATATTACAATTTAATTTTTTGCTTGGCAAAATTGTACATACACACATGATCGCAATAAATGAAAACAAGCAAAACCAGCTTTTGTGTGGACGTCGCATAAATTTTTTTTTCCTTCACTTGATTATTTTTTACTTTTTTTTGCTTTGGGTTAAAAAAAGAGAAAATTTCTTTTCTTTATTGATAAATTCGATGCTGTGTGTATGACATACTTACACTTGTTATGGCTCTCTTATTTTTCGCTAGCCGAGATAATGATACTTGGGCTAATGGTAAGGCATTCGATGAAGTGCTAATATGAATAATTTCACTATGTAAATGTTATGTCAAAAACACATAAAAAATTTTGACTTTAAAATGCCGATCGGTCGTTAGCGGCTGTGATGAAATTTATACCTATATAAAATATAATTTGTTGCAAAATGTGTGGCTTAAAGTGAGAGTCTTGATTGACATTTTATTGTCAGGAATTGACCAAAATTGACTGAAATTCCTAAGTCAGTATCAATTAATTTTACCCAATTTTTTTGTGCTGTCTTGACTTAAACAAAAGCCAATCAGCAACTACATATGATTGCTAATTTAAAGAAATTGTTCACTTTTCACTAATTTACACAAAAACCGGTTGATTCGATTTATGCTTGATTTTTTTTGGACCAAGTGAAACTCGTGGGGATTGTTTGTAAGTTGTGGGATTGTAAGGTTAGGACTTGTCATGCAACTGATTGAAATAATCAAAGGAATAGCTCGACATTGACGATTCCAGGCTACATAGTTCCTTGCTTACTGGAACCATGCTTCGATCTGACTCAATTGCTGGCCTTAGTACGAAGTTTGATAGCATCTAATCATAACAGACCAAGAGCACGTTCTCATGGCACAGAAAGACAACTGAGATACCTAAAAGCGGTCTCTTTGTTTCTAAAGGTAGCAAGCATTATCTTTGAACCATCCTAAGCATTGCTGCTTTTTAAGATCCAGGGCGTCTTTTTCCTTGTGGATGCCATCCTAAGTCGGTAAAACAAGCTTGTGTTTCTGTCTTTAAATTGACACTTTGTGAAGTATTGCGCTCCGGAAGCGTCTGATCTATCCAACTGTACCTTCAAATGAGTATCTTATAATTAAAGTTCTCCTGTTCATATACCATACCCCACCACCAGTACTTGCCATAATATTCTTTCAAATATCAGACACAACATCTGCACGATCCCGTCCGTCTTGTGAAAAATAATAATTATCGAAACCTTGAATACCTTACTTACACTTTCCTGTGTAAGATGAAATCTTTTAAGCAATTATTGTATTATTCGGCAGACGAAAAGATGCAAAAAGTATGTTGAAATATATTTTCTTGTATCTCGAATTAATGGATTTTTATGATGCTAAATTATTACGACGTGCTTATTTACGAGTTTGAGACCCAAATTGATCAATGCGCAGCATACTCGAATGCTGTGAATGAAAATTTATGCATTAATATTTCATAAAATTTCTTAACGATAATTCGAATATTTTTTGGTTTGTTAATGGAGAAAAATTCATGAATTTATGAAAAATGATCGAAATAACAACTTGAGTCCACTAATTTACGGTATTTATGTCAAATGTAATTGTTTTTAAAATGTTTAACAAATGAATTTAACCCCAAAAAAGCTTTAACGCCGTCAGTCATTTATTCCTAGGTCACTCAACTCACTGTGCAATTTTTAGTCTATTGCCCCTGTCAAAAATTCATTGTTTACCATTCATAAGCTGATTTATTCAACAAATATGTCTCAATCTGCATACATTACATGCATTAATAATTGCGTAGTGTCTGAGGTCTATTAGACATCATTAGTCATATTGCCAATAAATGACCATAAAATTGAGTGAGAAATATAAATTTTGACTGGAATGGGCAAGAGGAGGAAGACCTCTTGTTGTGAAGCTGGAATTTATGGTCACATAATTTATACAATGTCCACTAAGGCAGTTGAAACTTCCTTAAAAGACATTTTTCCGCCATGTATCCAGCATGCGCATTGCTGCACACAACGATTGCATAATCCAAAAGTCAAACAAATATTCATTTCGAATAAACCGGCTGACTAAAGTTGTAATTTATTCCATAATATAATTTCAATCACACTCAATTAACACTACAAACATAGATACATGCACAGCCGTCACCAAGTGATTGTTGTCTTACTAAAAATGATATAAGAATTGCACAACAAACTAATAATTTTTTATCATTTGAAAATAAATAGACATTACGAATGACTGCATAGTAAGCCTTCATAGTTCAACATCAAACACCTTTAAGCGGTGCTTACTTCTCTTTGTTTTCAATCAGCCACTGCATACAATAACAGAAAATAATAAATTTAATTGAGTGTAAAGTATGAAAAAATAAAAGCATAAATGCTGAATACATATGCACAATTCTTTATATATCGACTAGACTGATTCTGACATTCAACTTTCGTGCACATTCCGATTGCAAGGTCAAATGAATTTAATATACTTTAAAATACTATACTTAATATGTGAC
Organism: Chironomus tepperi; assembly: GCF_022539635.2. Taxonomy (NCBI): domain Eukaryota; kingdom Metazoa; phylum Arthropoda; class Insecta; order Diptera; family Chironomidae; genus Chironomus; species Chironomus tepperi. The sequence continues at coordinate 286,222 of NW_027226601.1, read as the reverse complement.
TGCATTAAACAATAACAAAAAAAAAAATTCAGCATTCAGCAAAAAGCTCTGACGAGAAAAATTCTGGTTTTGTGCTCGTTTCCAACATTCAGCCTTCATTCAACACGAAGTCAAAGTCGCCCCGAAGTTTTTAATATCAAAAACACGAAAAAATTATATTTTTTTAGCTGCTACTGCTGCTGGCACGGGGAATCAGGTATTGGGGCCAATTGGCAAATCTACTTTGTTTCGGTGACTCAACAGGTTTAATGCTGATGCTGCTGCTATTGATATGCGTTATTTGCCAAGCTACTCGATACGCTAAAATGATCTTCAAAGCATCACACTATGGCATCTTGGAGATGAGGATGATGCAATTGCCAAAGATTGATTTTTTTTATTTCTTCTATTTGCCTCATCATTTTTTCTCCTCGAGTCTGCATCTTACTTTAAATAAGTTACGAAAAAATGAGATAAAACAATAGAAATTTCTACTTGAAAATCTTTTAAACTTCATTTGTTAATATATAAATCTTGTTTCATTTGCTAGTGAAATTTTGTATTTAATATTTACATATATTACATTATGTGAGATATCTATGAAGCGAATCGTCAATTTTTATGTGTATTTATGAGGTTATTGATCGAATCGCTAGTTTCGAAATTTCGAATTTTGATGATATTTTGAAAATTACTTCACATCTTGTCGCAGACGAGTTTGTATTTGACTTTTGCCACTTTTTTCTACATATTCAAATCTATTTAAAGTCAATAAACTATGTTAATTTAATTTAAAATGCAAAATAAAATTCGAAGTGGAGCAAAAAAATATTCAAACCTAAAAATATCGTTGAAAATGTCAAAAACTTGTCTCAGACCAGTTTGTATTTTACTTTTGCCACTTTTTTCTACACATTTAGTTCCATCTAATGTCAATAAACTATGCAAATTTAATTTAAAATGCAAAATAAAATTCGAACTGAAGTGAAAATGAAAAATTTGTCAAAAATATTCTTCTGCCAAACATTCAGTTCCAACTAAAATAAACTCGTTTTTTGAAAATGTCAAAAACTGCGTTGACATTTCTCGATCAAATTTTAACTTGTTTATATTAATCTATTATTTCATCATTGAACATGTCTTTTTCCTCTTCTTTTCCGTCTGTCTTTCCAATTTTTTTTCGTCAATGAACCTTTTCATCTCATATATGTCTTTTTTTGCTGCCTTTTTTTATTATTACTATTTTAACCAATTGGCAACTTTCACATTTTTTTTTTCTTTCATCACATCGATATATACGTTGATATTCATTGTCCGGCTATGATAACTTCTTCTTCATCGTCATTTCTTATTTCGAGAGATGTCATATAAAAGATAAATAATAAAAATTGATTATTTGAAAGAAAAATTTCATTAAAAATTCAGAGAATGTATAAAAAAAGAGAAAGAAGACGAGAAGGAAGTGAGATGTTGATGAAAAATGTATCTTTCACTTTGATAAATTCCACCTGTGTATGCTTAATGATAATCAATTGTCAATTGACTTCAAAGTGAAAATTTTGTTGTGAAAAATTAAAGAAAATTGACCTTGCACCGTAAATGCATTTCCAATATTCAACCAAAATAACATTTTTTGTGTGCGCCAGAATTCCACAGATGCCAATAAGACTAAGCCATAAGTGCAATTTAACGACGCACCTGATCTCTCTTTTTGAGATTTATAATACTCGATCTGTACCAAAGACTTCAATGCACGTTGTGTGAGAAAACCAAAAGGAAAGAAAATCATATACAGCGACCCATTTTCATCTCCTCTTCTTTATTTTACAATTCTCGACTGACTATGAGAAAGGAAAAGTTATTTTGCTTCTTTATGCTTTTCATTCCATCTTCTTTATTGTTTTAGACTCTCAAGACTCTCGTTATTAAAATTCTTTCATTTTTAATTTTTATTTATTTTTATAACTTTTCCCGAGCTGCAATGAATGCTGTAATTGCTGTTGAATTGCATTGATGACTTGGGTACTGTTATGACTGAGCTGTACAACTTGTTCGCAAAGGCATCTCTACGTCACAGTATTGACTCTAAGAAATATAATCGTAATGGCTGATTCCGAAAAATGAGGTTCGTCGGATTGTGCTGCTCAAGATACTTAAGAGACAACGAGCATACTCACCTTAAAGAGTATGCATAATTGTGTATATGTAGCATAGGCAGTCGATCAGAGCAGTGATATTAGACTTTCAGGTGATAGATATTGGTTAGTACGCACAGCACCCTCATTCCTGCACATACTCGTGAGCATGTTTCTTGTCTGTTCGGGGATAGCAATTTAAGCGTAGTCATAGGAGTTGGAAAATTGATTTGACTTGCTTGGGACCAATTCCTCTTCTAAATTCAAATCATATACTGTAATATAGTAAATATATCCGAATCGACTGTCCGTTTCTGTTTCTATCCAATGAATTGCTTGAACGGGCTGAAGGAGGAAAGGAGGGGAGGCTAATCCAATCATCCTTCCACACCCTTCCCAACCTCGAGAGATCTGACCATTTTTGAACCACAATTCAGTCTATACTGCTCGGGTCTCTCATACCTTCAAATTGGAATGCTTTAGCACATTTGAAAAATTTTCTAAAATTGTTGTCTAGATACCATCAGATGAGATCAGTTTCAAAATAATAATAAAAGCTACATAATTTCATTCCGACATTGCAAAAGATCGTGGCGGAGAAAAGTGAAATCTTCTTGGAAGAATAATGAGTCGGGCATATAAAAAAAAGTAGGGAAAACTTGTACGTGCTTGAAATTCTGCTGTAATTTGTCCAGTTAAAAACTTTTTTGTGTACAATCTGAAAAGAATCTACTCTCACAATTTACTATAGGATATAAAAACAAATTTGGCATGAATCATGTACAAAGACATAATTCGTTAGATTTTTGTGCTGTATGGAAAGATCAACAAAAGACTTAATAATAGATGGAAAAGCGATTGATCGAAAGTATAAAAGTTCTCATTCACAGTTAAATTTTGGAGATGCGAAAATAATATTTTTTTATTACTTAACCACGGTTCCTCTACATATTTGGATGTGCTTTATGATTTTTTTATAACATAAAAATTTTATTGCTTTATACTTTTTGGAAAGCATTTATGGAAGAAGATTACAGGTTTTTATATTGAGTTTCTTAATCAAGTATAAGCTGTCGAGTAACTGGATGAATTAAGGTTTATTCGAATGGCTTGAAGCTGTTCAAATTTCACCAAAACTTTTTTTGGATGTTCATCTTTTTGTCGGCAAATGATGATGATAATGTACATGTCCATAATCAATCATGAGGCGTGCAATTTTTACTTTCTGAACTTCCGAAATGAAGTCTTGAAGAAATTGGAAATTTTGCGAATTTTGGGATATTGAGTCTATATTAAAAAGATGTTAAGGACCCCCCCAAATACCCCCTTGAGTCTTCAATCTCGATATACTCAAGTCCCTAAACAAATCAATGTCCACTCAATAACATTCCACTCCAAAAATCACTCATTATCCACAGTACTTTCGCAAAAACTGCTTTAAGCCAGTGGTGGACAACCTTTTATTTTTTGCGGTCCATCTTTGTGGTAAGCCTCCACCGAAGCCGTAAATAGCATAAGGTTCATGGCATTTCAAACACTTGTGTTTGACACAGCACACAGGTTGTCCACCACTGCTTTAAACTCTCATTATGCCAACTACCGCTGTTCGAGCACTTCCAATTCCCACAATTAAAGTCCTTCGATTAATTGAGAACTCAGTCATTTACTATATAATATAAGAAATTTCTCTCCAATTCAATTCCACATACTTTCATTTTAAGACGGCAACAAAACTACATTTAAAATCTCAAGAGACGAATATAAAAATTGTCAGGAAATGCCAGAGGCAAAATTTTATTTTCATTTCATGTAGTGGCAATCTATTTTAATCACGAAAAAGCTCTAAAAAATTTGCAAAATATCACTCGAATATGATCGCAATAAGCTAAACATTTGACATTCAATGAATTTCGATGTATGAAGCGTGCATGAAATTCGTTGGTTGCAGTTAGTTTGTAGAATGTTTAGAGATGTTTGGATTTAGAAGAATTTTAAAATGAGAAGGGGTAGGTCATATCTGGGAAGACTGTTCTAAAGGTTCTGAAATTGAAGTTAGTTCTAATGTGATGAAAAGTGGCAGTTAATGGAAATGCTAAGATTTGCTGATTAAGAGCGTTCAAAAGTATGTAGTGATAGGTGAACTATGAAAGGTAATGATGATGCTATGATGCTGAATTCCAATGGTCATACCAGCTTAGTCTCAAAACCTTCAAATTTTAGAAGGATCAAGCAATCTAATACGGATCAACTTATGCCGAATAGCACAACTCGAATCGATCTAAATTCCGGTACCAGGTCGGCATGATTTGAATGATTCCGGAATTAAACCAATACATGATCAAGTCATGTCAGCCTCGAATTTTTGATCGATTAATCGATTTGTGCTATGCAACATAATGTCTAGTTAATAACTAGACATACGGTCGTCTGATGACATTTTTTCGGAACGATTCGTAAAGTTTCTGCCGACTGTTAGTCTGGTTCTTAAGTAGACACTCTGTTGGCTACTCGTGGTTATTTAACTTTAGCCTAATGATTCGAAAAAGTGGCAAAACTCAGAAGAACAAGTAGAAAATATCCAGGGCTATATCGATTAATAGCCGGATATGAAAGGAATCTAGCTTTTTCGACAGTCGACACTATACTGTCATATTTGGCGGGATATACCATCCGGGAAGTTGTCCTACTGATATTCATAGTTACGCTTTAGAGTTTATCTTGAGTTCAGAAAAGTTGTCACACGATATGATAGAAAGGATGAATAAATAATAATGAGCACTGTGCTGCTTTTACAACACTTCAGCTCCATTGTACAATCCAAACCACAACAGCTCACAAACTCCACAGTTAATTTGATTAAATTTGCAAGAATAATGAACTAGAAATTGAATATTGATACGTCAAACTCAATGATGAAACGACGACATAAACATCAAAATAGCGACCATTTGACTGACGGACGTAAATCAGATAGAGAGTAAATCAACTGCGGAACTAAATATGGAAGTAAATAAAAAGAAGAGTCAAGAAGAAGAAAGATCAATTCATTCATTTATAGTCAGCAATGTCGAGAATCAATTGCTGCGAAGATGTTAAAAAGAAGGCACAAAGAGAAGAAGAAAAATATGTTATAAGGTTTTTTCGCTGGTGCTCGTTTTGCTTTCTGTTTGGATGTTGACCTACATAGTTCTTTTTTTTTCATTTTATTCTTATTTCTCTCATTCTTCTTTACATTCTGTGCGCTTTACAAGCAACAACCTTCTTCATTTATAAAGAAAATACTTTGTTTATTTTGTTGTTGTTGCCTCTTATGCCTGGCTTTTTAATTTTGGATTTCTTATTAAAAGAAATTTTTTATTACACAGCAGTTCCTCATGTAAAATATGTGACTTGATAATTGTTTTTTGTTCTGTCTCACTCTTTTGACTAAATTATCCAGTAAGAGCTTTTAAAGTATGAATGATTTATGATTCTTACCTTTACACCTTCTGGCTATATCTTCATGAACTTTTCGATGTCAACAAGATGTCGAGAATATTTTTTTTATCTGGAAATGTCGCTCTGCTTTAGTAAAATGCGGCATAGCATTCACTCACGGAGATTGGAGAAATTTAAGTAACTAGCGCACGTTCAACAAGAATTGACATTTGACCTCAACATTTATATTTACAAAGAATTCAGTAGTTGAATGCGGCTATAAAAGAAAGACATTACATTGTTGTTGAATGAATTTTAAATTGAAATGAATTTTTAATGCGGATGGAATTTTTTGTTTGTTTGCATGTTGAGTGGATTAGGATTTGGATTTGGATTTGGAGGAGAAAATTGTGGATTATGGATGGTCTAGATTGAAATTTAGTTGAACTTAATTCGTCAGGTATTCAGAGATAATTTTCAAATTCTGAGTTTTTAAACGTTTTGGATAGATTTCTATGATATTTTAATTTCTAAATGATGTAGTTGCAGCTACTGCATCTTAAATGCTAATTTGAAGCACAATGGCATTTCCATAACAAATAATTTAGTTACTCCGTGAGCATCAATTTCGATTCATAACAACATCCTACAGATATCACCTGAAGCCAGCTCTATGACTGACTATCCTTTGCCAATCTAAAGTACATTAATATCAACAGCTTACTAGAGTGTGACTCATAGTACTATGTCGTGAATCATGCAATCCAAGTTCTAGACAAACTAACAGAAGCAAATGCATTTTATATCGACTGGGCTGTAATGTAGAACCTGGGGCTGTTAGTGTAAATGCCAATCACATTGATCATTCCACTCTGATTCAACTAAAATCCAGATGATTTTAAATAGTTTTGGATAGCTTGAACGATTTGTGCTATTTAAGGTATTGATTCCTTAAATAGCACAAATCGTTTAATTGATTAAAACTCTAATTCTAGGCCGGCGTGAGTCTTACATGGTGCAGGATTCGGATTAGAATCCAGCATCATACCAGAGCCACGCCGGTCTGCTGCCCCGGATTTTAAATCGATTAACCTTCTTGTGATATTTGAAATGATTCGATTTTATAGATGCACCAGCTAATTAATATTCATAATAAGCCATAAGAAGCTACCCAAACATCATTCCGTTAGCTAGCCTGATTGTTGACTTTGATAGAGAACTCAATCATTTTTAATATGAACTTCACATGAAATGTCTCTTAATTAATATTCAGTTCTGTTCATTACCAAAGTTGAAGGAAACATAAAAAGTAAAGAAAAGAGCACAAACCCAAAACCAACAATTCTGGATAACCTCAAAAAAGCAAGAAATTGTGTCAACAATAATCAATTATTTTTCATAAACAAGACGAACATGTCATAAACCCCAAAAAAAAAGTATGAGTATCATAAACACATTCTCAACAATAGGAACGTACAGAAAATGAATTTGGACAATAGTCGTGACTATCTGACACAGAAAATCAAACATATTAAGCCCTTTAATCTCATTATAAGCTTCATCTTCATTAAAGCGCATTACAAATTATTCTATGCTTACAAAAATGATATTAATGATCAAATGGAACTGCCAATGATCCAATGAATGTAACTGATTAACATTCTCTACGCACATTACAATATGCTTTACATATTTAAGTGATTTTCGATGACATAAGTGCATCATCAAAGAGAAATTTTGTTGTTTTTCAATTTCTATATCCGCCTGCTTACACAATTGTCCATAGTGTGAATTGACAAAGCACAATAAATTTCACTAATTATTTCACATTTTTTGCGAAAAACAACACTCAACATTGGCAACGGAGCTGCTAAATTATTCATATTGAAATATGAGAAATTTTCAAAAAATTTACTAATATTGGAATTGGAAACAAAATGTGTGAAAAAGGTAGAGAAGCTGTTACTAAAAATACCGTATTGCAATTGGTCACTTGCCGCTGCACGATTTTCCAAAAAAATATTATTTATATTCAATTAACCAATCTCTTTTCCGATTGAGTTCACAGCCAAAGAGTAAATAAAGTTGCTATTGACATAGAATGCATAATGATGCGTAAAGAATTTCCATGATCACGTTTCTGCTTTTGAAAGCATTCTTTTGTGAGTTCAATGAATGGAATTGTGGGGAGTAGGCAGCGAGTAAGCGAAGAAGTTATAAGAAATTATTTCGGGACTGGAATGACAAAAATTATTTTTTTTTTGTAGATTGCGACTCATGGCGATCGAGTTTGTTTGAAATGTCATCGGAATTAAATTTTTTTTAACGGTGGTCGTTGAGAGTTTTATGGATGTGTGTTTGCGGCAAAAAGTTGCTGTTGATTATTAGCTCAGTGCTTCCCAAACTATGCTCCAAACTTCGAAAAGTTACCATAGATGACAAGTGACACAATTTGTCAAAAAAATGACAAATCTTGTCTTTAGTCCGCACCGTCTTAAGTTGTCCGCACCTTTTCCTCAAAAGTTATAGTAACTGTAGCTGGAATATAATAAAACGCTATACCCTTACAGGCACAGATCATGTTGTCGAAAGGTTGCTTTATTTAAATATACTAGTTGACTATGCTCATGAGCGTTGCTCTGTGTTTAATCTGCTCTTAAGAGCAGGTTCATTGGTTGCTAGGGATAACTAGTTAATGGCAAGTTAATGTCCAATTGATGTCTAGCATTAACGTATTTTGTTACTCGCTCTAACAAGCTAAGAGGAATGCCCATCAGTTTGCTCTTGCTAACTTACTTCGATTGCCGTACAAATCAATTATGATCCAAGACTTCCCACAGGAGTCGCCTGATGCTGGCTTTATCGTGGCTTCTATTGTACTTTATGAGTTTGCTCATCTTTTTTAATTGAGGTGAGCAAGCTTTCAAGAGCACGTTCTTTGATTGTAAGGGTCGGTTAAGTTAAGGATGCACCTTGCTGAGAAATTTGAAAAACACTGTTCTAGTTCGGTGATTGTCAATAAATAGCAATCGATCAGATTTTAGGTTGTTAGGCTCTTGATTCAGTAATATCAAAACAGAGCTTAACTCAGATATTTTATGGAACAGTCGACTAGACTCAACATAAAAATCAAGTCGACTTCAATCTTTGTATCAAAATGAATTTTAGAGAATTTAGTCATAGGTCTAATTAACTTCCTCATCATGCATATTAATAACCTGAATAAACAAGGAACACGTCCATTTAGGTGACTGTGCTTATTGTAATTTTATATTAATTGTTACTCAACCTTAGATTCCTTATTACAAGTAATAAATATATCAGTAATTAAAATGCTCTGAGAATAGAACAGCAGGTGTCACAAAAGCAATTTAGTTCCTCAACAATCTACAAAACTCACAAATTTGAGAATTAATTTCCCTATCAATTCCCACAAAAATTCTCCTCGCCGTAAGACTCAAATTGCGAAAAAATTCTACCGATACTTTGATTGCTCGATCAATGAACCGCGCCGCAAACATGAGGAAGAAATACAAATATTTGTGACAGATCGCCTACAGAGTAATTAACCTGGAAAAATAAAAGAAAATTGTGGCTTTTTTTTTTTGCTAAATTATACAATGAAACCGCAATAAACAATTAATCGATGACTGGCAAGGTGAACGGCTCGGATGGGAGAGAATAAAAAAAAATTTAATTAAATTGAAAAAAACATTCTCGCCACAAAAAAGCAAATTCATGAAACAACAGAGAGAACTTCATCGCGGCGGGAACTTTTTTTTCTCTCATTTTATTTACAGTTTTGCGAATTTTTTTGTTTTTAATTTTCCGCCTTTAAAATTATGGGCGAGTTTTTTTTCGTACTTGATTGACTAACAGTTAATGATGATCTTAGTCGACAGCGGGTGTAACTCATTCTTACGTAAAGTTCAATATCATCTTAAACTTTAAGTTTTGCTTTTAAATGTCAAAACTATTTATTTATAAATTAGTTCCGAGCGACAGGCAGGGACAAATTGAGCAGTGGCGTAGTGATTATAGCGCCGGACAATCGACTCTATCGACCCGGGTTCGATCCCAGGAAAATACTAATCGGATTTGGGTGCTTTTTCGGTGTTTTTAGTCAGAATAACTAGGTTTGTTGCACAAATGAGCCAGGGAGCTATAAAGGCTGTGTTCAGCCTCTTGTTAACCCCAAATGGAAGTAGCTTACGTTTGTCGTTCATATGACTGCCACAAAATAAAGACTCAGAAGCTCCATGACGGTAGCCTTAGAAGCTCCGTGACGGTAGTCTTAGAAGCTCCATGACGGTAGCCTTAGAAGCTCCATGACGGTAGCCTTAGAAGCTCCATGACGGTAGCCTTAGAAGCTCCATAACAGTAGTCTTTGAAGCTCCATAACGTAGCCTTAGATACTCCATGATGAAGCATTAGAATCTCCGTAATGAAGCCAAGCTCTGTGTCAGACCCTTCTTCATTTATGTCGTTCGGGCCATACCGTGCCACACTCAAATGATGAAAGAAGAAAGCAAATTGAGGAGATGAAATCATCAAACACAAATATATCCACATTCCGTACAGATCAAATATTGTTTTAATGTCGCATAGCAATTGCTCTCAATATCGTCCAATAACATTGTCCGTTTCGTCGTATTTTCAATGCTCCAAATTGACTTTTTTTTTTCGAGGCTAATCGAAAATTGAAATCGACGAGCGAAAATTAAAAGATTTATTGCCAAATCCGACATGAGTCAGGTCATGCCGAACATGAAAGAAAATAAAAAATAGAATAGAGATAATGAAATTTATTTATTTTACCAATACAACGTGTGTCACTTTCCGGTTTTCCTGTTACATCTCACAACACAAGCATGTGTGTGCAAAAAAAAATGCAAAAAAATACGAGAAGCGAAAGGTGAAAATAAATAAATTTTTGCTTTACCAGTTCAATGAGTTTATTCTTCTGTACTTGTTGTTGCGTTACAGATGGAAAGTCAACAGGTTTAAGGTTCATTTCACGTTTTTAATGTACAACATCTCATCGACACGAATTTAAAAAAATCAACAATATAATATATCTTTTCGAAATTTATGTGAAAATGTTATCGGAAATGTGTGATTGCAATGCTTGTGGACTTTCCAAGTTTGATCGGGAATGAATGTTGATTTGCAAGAGGTTGGAAAGCTTCTGTGGATTTTTATGGAAATCTGGGCTAGGAGTTAGAGCTTGAATTTAAATTACAGTAATTCTTGGGATCATTCGTAGACTAATCTGTCCTGGAAGTAGTTAAGTGTCGGCCACGATTGGCACAAATGAAGAAGGCTCTTCTAAAAGACCTTTTGAGGCTCTGTTAGAGCTCTTTAACTCGAAGTGAAAGCCGTCTGCATTTAAAGGTCAACTAACAAAGTCTGGAGAGCAATTAGCAAGTCGCTTGACTAAAATTCGATGTGATAACTCGAAAGTCATTGGTTCAAATCCTGTCACATCCAAATTTGTGGTTTTTTAAAAGTTTAAGACATTTCAACTGCTTAATGAAACGAGATTAGGACAAAATGGGAGCTGTGGGCAGTGACGGATTAATCAAAAAAAGCAGAAACATGAAGTGTATCGAAAAAAATAGGAACGAGAGTAACAAGATCGACATACGAATGGGGTCTGTTGATAGAATGGACCTAAAAATATCAAGTTTTGCCTATTAAAGATCAAAACGATAGCCTAGATTAATTCGGAACTTAATTAATTCGGTCGAAAAATACACTTACATTCCTTAAAATCCAGTTATTCATAGATAGATGATCATGAAAGTATCCAAAAACCTGCCAAAGCAGTCACAGCATATTTCAATTTTTGCCATTAAAAATGGATAATGCAAATCAGCCTTCACGGTACCGTCAAGTCAATTTCATGTCTTGCCATAAATACAGTAACGAAACAATGCCTTATCTTCCTTGTTATGCTGCACAGACTGCCTAAAGTCAAAATGATCCAAACTTGACCTTCCCAGCTAACCACTTTACATTCAGATCAAGTGCCTTTCACACCAAAACTGATTACACTTGCATTACATGCAAAAAAAAAACTTATTGCTGTAAAAAAAACCAACACTCATAAATTTGAAGGGAACGACAGAAAGGAAGGAAGAAGGTGAAGTTTGAAGCATAAAAAATAAATTAAACCTGTCTCATAATGAGACACATTGCGTCCAATTTTTATTTTTAAGAACTTTCTCCTCTCCTTTCTCCCGTAATTTACTTTTATATATTTATGCTGACTAAAAAAGAAATGTCCAGAAGGCAAGTTACTATAAATGGACATACCAAAGACCTCCATCGAATCATAAAGCATATTTTTTTTTGCCTCAATAATAATATGTAGCAGAGAATAAGATTCAACTTGTTTGCAGCATGGAAAACAAAGTGAATGAGAATGCGGAATCACTATGCAGAAAGTAATCGACAATAAATAGGTCTATATGATGATGCCGATATTTTCGATTTCTACAGCACAGCAACATTCTTTTATAAAAGAATTTCTCGTTTTGATTTGATATATCACCATATTGGCCATAACTTCACTTTCTTTCTTGCTATTTCACGTCTTCTCGTATGTACATAACGAGAATTTTGTTTTGATCATTTCATTCTTATTGGATATACTATATTTGCGATCTAGACTGCTGTTATAACACGAGTATGATATTTTATGGCAGTTCTGCTGAGCATTGCTTTTATTGTGGTACTTTCTATTTCATATGAACTGAAAGTCAACAGGAAATAAAGCATTCTTGCCATATTCAGCAGCACTGTGCATCAATGCATACATATAACGTAATAATAAAAGATATATTGAAAATGAAATTGCTCAAAGGTGATTTGAATAATCTTATTCAGATTGTGAACTTCGTGTTGATAGCTATTACATTCAGAAGTGCTAAGGTGTTGATTTGTTGCTAAATTGGAGTTAAAGAGAAATTTATGCAGAAATATGAATAACTTGATTTCAAAGTGTTATTATTGAAAAAACTTGCTATAAAATCAAGGAGAACATGAGTAAGCTGTTGAGTTAGCAGCCATAGTGGCGCTAAATGTCTGTGTGATAGATGTTATGATTCATTTGGGTTATTTGTAGAAATTGGATTGAGTTTTTGTGACTATTTGGGTATTTGAGGTGTGAAGTTTTGCAATAAATTTGTGCAAAAATATGGAAGCGGGTTTCAATGTCTTTAGATGCATTTAAGTAGCAATGCTTTAGAGTTGTCCAGATGCATACTTAGTTATGGACTTAGTTACTCGGGTAGATGTGATTAGTCATCTCTAGAACTAGCCAAATTTAACAACTTTTAACTTTCTCTTAGCCTTTAACTTGCAAAATACCTTGCGGCAACTCATATCCAGATCATGCAGATAGCTCGGTTGAACTCTGAGTATGAGATGAGTATCTCAAACACAGGAGAGGATACTGAGCTTTCATTGACTGATTTTGGAGATGCAAGGACAAAATTTGCTAATTGTAAATCTGGCGACATGATATTGCCTTATCTAGCTATTCCAAAGATTAATTATGGTGCTAATTTCATGAAATAGTGACAAAGTGATGAAATTGCATCAAATTAATCATCCCAAGTGTATTTATTGACATATTTCCAGTATTACTGTTCGACAAATTCAAATATCATTGTACCGTAACTAAGTACTTATATTGTTCGACTGTAGACACAATTACGACTCTCCTTAAACATACCAAAGCTTCAACAAGTCCCCAATAAGGACATAATCCATATATCATCCAAATATCAATTATAATTGACTTGCTCTACTTATTGAATATAAACATAACACCTCACTATGTTACACCTAAATGTCACGCCTTAATTGCTCAAATTATTTATTTTTGGCAATTTGCAATATTGTTATTTAAAATTAAAAGATCCATGGCATTAAATACCGCCAAATTGCAAATAAATTTCGCACTTAATTTATGGTTATTGAAACTTTTAAAACAGGACACTATCGAAATTTTACACCAGCATATCCATTTATTTTAAAGTTTCTCATTTCATTGTAAAGAAATGAAAAAAAGAGCTTTTTCTGGGTCAAGTTTTTGGTCAATTAATAAAAATGTTTGAGCTCATATTTCATTGATAAAATTCTTAATTAACGTACAGCAATAAATTCATGAGATTAAAGAAACTTTTGTCCTTATTTTTTTCGGTCATCGAATTTCACAAATTTGAGACAATCTTCCTAATTTTGAGGCTTAACCGGAACCTCAATTTTAAATCTCAACAGTCATTCGTTAGCAACATTTAAAGATTTTATGTCCAATAATTAAACATGCTAAAATATTTGACCTTATTAACCAAAGTGTCCCTGGATAGACAAGCGGAAAGAATTGACTAAAAAGTCATTTGAAAGTCGATATTGAGACAATATTCAAGGTGGACGATAAAGATTGAATTAAGTTCAATAAACTGCACGAGCAGCACAATGTATTCGCTATGGTGGGCAACTTGTGTGCCACGATGCATTAGTGTCGAGGCTAACCACAAAGGTTTAGGGACCATCATCCCGAAAGACACAAATAGATTATTCGATCAAAAATCCGGCCTCATACTGGCTTGACTCTGACTTGGTCTAGGATTCGATTTCAATCTGTCACCATGTCAAAGTGACGTCGGCCTGGTGCCGACTTTTTGAATGATTAATCAACTTGAGCTGTTCTAGTATGCCGACCCATCAACGGAAAGACTCGAGTATGGCTTGACGGCACCGCGACGGTTGACTTCGATCCATAGTAATGCCAAAAATTCGGCACGTTATGCCGATTGAGATGCATGCTCTAATCCAGTGGTGGGCAATCTTTTATTTTTCCTGCATATATTAGTGGCTAGTCTAGATCGAAACCGCACCAGGCATATGATTCATGGCATATGCGATGTGAAATGAAATGAGGCTCTATTTCGAAAATTTTGTGGAGGTGCACAGGTTGCTTCTCGCTGTCCTAATCACTTCAGATGCCTACAAATCATTCCTACAGATGCCTACAAAGCAACCATCACCATCCATTCTGTCGGTGCCTCAATGAATATTAATTTCCACAACCAGCAATAAAAGTACAAATAAAATGGAAAACAATTTACAGCAAAAATAAAAAGTAAGACATGAGCCACATAAATTACTAATGATGAGATTTCTTTCCATATTCTTTTCATTTCCATTTTTCTGTAAAAAAAAACTATAACTTTTCTTTTCATTTACTGATGATAAATGATTATAAGCAAGTTAGCTTCCCATAATGCAACTGTCATAAACAGAGATGTGAATTTATTGCACATAAAAGAATGCAATCTGTATCTAATAAGTCATTAAATGCCTATTCTTATTCATTTCTATTTCTTTTTTGCACAATTCATTTTATTGATGAACTGAAAAGCATGTCGATTCCATTAAGATCCATCCACACGAAGTTGAAATTTTTGTGAAAAACAAACAGAGAAAAAAGTTGTATAAAACAAGTAATTACAGTCATTGAGAATGGTTATATGCATAGGAATGTGTATATTTAAGAAAAAGAATTGTACATGTTGCTTGCGCGAATTTGAAGAAGGAAATAATGAACTGCTGGTTATATGTTTGATGTTGGGGTTTGGCTGGCTGACAGATATTCCAGAAGTTTGAGTTTATGTAGAGTTTTAATGCTTAGTTCAACAGTAGGATGAGAAATGTGGCAGGGTTTAGGATGTCTGGATTCCAAAAAGGAGATTCCGCAATGGAGTCCTGCAAACTCTTTAATTAGGCAATTTTTGGTTTTTGGCTTAAAATGAGTGGGTATCAGCCATCATGTAGGCATTCTCACGTTTTGTCGACAACTTAGCGTCCTGATAAACACATTGTGCTTCTTGGGCAAAGATTTATCGATTTTGGCATTTTTCTTAGGTTTGCAATCTAACTCTTTGAATAGGACAAGTCGGCTAATTGACTCTAAATCTGGCAACATGATCACCAATATCACGCCGGGATTGTGGCTGATTAAAATATGGCTGAATTCAGGTTCAAGTGAATTCAATCACCAAACATTTCCCAATAAGGACACAACAGCGACCTTAAGTACGCATTGAGAATCAGAGCTATATACCATTAGATATCTCTAGATCAATAAATGCGCTCTATTCCAAAGCAAATCTCAAACGTGTATCATTTTTTTTTCAAATGCCAGTAATTTGTTGTAAAATGTGGACCAATGTTTGTTCATGACTTTAGCTTTCATAACTAATTTTTCTCGATTTTCTGCTCTTGTCAGAAGGTTTTCTTGCATATTTTTCATTAATTTTTATTTACAATAATAAAATCAGCAATTTGTGAAACTATTAAGCGTTAATTACTCAATAAGTTTTAATGATTTGCTTGATTTTCAGCGCCAAGTCATGCTGCCGCATTTGAAAGAAACTCAAAAAATGTAAAATCTTGTGGCATAGATTTTTTAATAATTGAAAAAAAAAGTATTTTTATCTCACGTTAACTAACTACTCAGAATCGACTGGAGGCGTTGAAATTGGCAAAAAACAATTAATCACCTCACAAAAAAAGTGATATTGAGTGTCGAGTATATTCGCATATATGCTGAAATGTGAAAAACGTGAGAATTTAAATCGCATAGAATAAGCACCGCAAGTCAATTTCATATTACGGTCGGTTGAACTCTAATCTTTTAAATGAATATATATTTTTGTAAGCATATAGCCACACAATCAATAGAAATTCAATAATAAAGCAGAGTCACTTTTACAAAAGGAAGACCCGAGCAGCATATGACAGCGAACACCTTTTGCCGTTGCAAAATGGATAAAAATCCATCGCCATGATGCTGTCATGATGCGGTTAGGTTTCCTTAAGTTTAAGACAATTGTCGAGACCGAGACTCTCCGAAAAATTACATCAAGTCAAAGTAGGCTACCCGGAAGAATCGGGAACCTTAACAGGGCCACTTAACTTCTTACCGTTCATACGACGACGCAGCCTTGCACTTTCCAATCCAATGTGCTGCTCGGGAAAAATTTCACTCACTCCGAAAAAAGAGCCAAAGTTCAGACAATAGAAGAGAATTTAAAGGCAGACTTCTAAGCTTAATATGGCAGTATCTGCTTATTATTATCGTACATGGGAACTTTTCTTCATTTCTCCAAATGCAAATGATAATTTTTCGTATCACTTTCATAATTCTGGGAATAAATTGATTGTATGTAATTGTACTTATAGGCTGCACGATATGTCGTTTGGTATTTTGAAACTTGCTCTTTGATGGATGATTTATGGCAATTACTTAAAAGGGAAATTTTATTTTCATTTGATTGTCAAATTGTTGGGAAATTTTTGAATGTTTTGATGGATTGTGTTGCATGGATTGAGTGGAATGTGATGTAAGTTGTAAAGAAATGGTTGGATAGTATGTAATAGCTTGTAATATGTGGATATTGTCTGAAACATAGGGGTATATTTAGGTATAAGCTGAATATATTAAAATTATGACGTTGTAAATGCAGCATGTTGTGAAATCTAAAATCTTTAATATTTCCAAATGAGATGCAGTTACTAAAAAGCTAAGAATTTGACCTTTGACTGATCAGATGTCGGTCACAGAAGTTAAAGTAGGGATGACTTAACAAATAAAGTTAATATGAGATTTTAAACAATTTTTCAAATTTAGAATTATGTTGTTTCCGAAAAAAAAATCCTAAAATTTCAAAATGGCGACCAAAATGCTCACCTTGAAAAGTTATTTGCTATTTTTTATCAAAGTTAGCCCAAATTCCATCAAATTTTTAGTTGATTTATCTTCAAAAAAGTGGCAAGAATCACTTGCATACATATCTGACCATAATAAATGATTATAAGAAGTAATAATCCTCAAATATCATTTTATCCTCTTGCAACACGTCTAATCCGGTTTTAAACTGATCGGGTACCGGTTTGGTGACAGATTCCTCCAATGATCGATTAATGGAGAGCGTCCTTAACTTGAATTAGTTATAGAATAAGACTAGTTGCATCCTTAGTTCCAAATGATCGAGGATATTTACCTCAATTTTCACCAATCCAAGCCTAAACTTCTGAAATTCTCAACCTTTAAATTCAAAATAAATCTCAAAAATCTAACAGCATTTAAAATCCACAACAGCTACAAACTCATCGACCAAAAAAACCCCAACAATAAAAATCACCCATTGCATCGCCTTAAGATATTAATTCATATCCAATTAATCATTATTTTCTACAACAGAAAAAAAGACCTAAATATTTTTTATATCCAATGCCGCGCTTCTTATTACAATCAATTAATTAAAATTATCCGATTGATTGAACATATTAGATTTAATTGACTGAACTAATTTCCTGTTTATGTTACATTATTGTCTAATGACTACAAAAATTTCTAAATTCAATAATTCATTATCTAAATGAAGTAAAATCTTAATTATATTTTTTTAAGGTCTTTAAAAGCCATTCATTGTAACTATTAAATAGCCATTTATTGATGGTACTTGATTAATGTCTTTTGAAACTTTATACAATGATATTAATTGTGTCCAATAAAGACATCATAATGAGATGAAAATGAAAATTTACAAAAGAAGTATCATTAGCAAAATGTAACAGCACAGTCACAATTGTAAGATAACAAAAGACTGGACTGACTAAATAAGCTTTTCAGAACACTTTCATTTGTCCTCATTTTTAATGCTCAGTTATTAAATTTTAATTTTCTCTCGGGTCGGATCAAAAAAGACAAAATCACCGAAAAAAAAATAAGCAATACGAGAAAAGAATGTGCGGACGATGTCCAGCATAAGGTAATAAAAATAAACTTTAAATTAAAGAAAAAAAAGTATGTCAAACACTCGAGTGTGAAGTGTACAAGTGTCATTGTAAATTGGGTATACGAAAGTTTCTTTTACACTTGGATGTACGACAAATTAGTGAAAGATGAAATCGCGGATATATGGAGTTGTTTATGGCGATGACAACATGTTTGGTATTTTTGGATATTGACGGATTTGTAATTGAGTCTTTGTACACGTGTTGATCTAGCAAAAGATGAATATACTTCTGAATATAGTGAATAACAGATTCAGAGTGGGACTTGAACCCATGTCTTGCGATTCTCGATTACATGCTCTTACTACAGAGCTATCTGGGGTTTATTAGACTGTATTGCAAGTTGGACTCGAACTCATGTTTTACGATTCTAATTCTCAAGCTTCAAATACCGAGCTACTTTGGGTTATTCGAATGTATGGCCAGGTTTTATTTATATATTGATCATTTTCTTTATATCCCTTATTAATGTACTTGATTAATGCGACACAATGAACCGATCCGCAATTTTCATCTTAAAATTGATCGAAATCAGTCGTCACTGGGCATTCAGAGCAACTTCGCGTATTACCGTTAAAAGGGGAACGTTGCGTTGTCTTTAACTTATACGGTCTGCTCAGAGTCTGCTGTTCGGGATACCATATATAGGCTGTTAAAGGAATTCTATTCCAACGAATTTTGGAGCTTTATCTGCCAGTCTTGCATGAAAATCTGGAATCCCAGAAACAGACTAGAATTCAAGTTGCAACATTCAATAAGATGAACTGTGCAACAAGCAAGCAACAAGTCGTTTGCTTACAAACCCCAATAAGACCGATCAAATCTCTTTACTTTTAAACTCAAACTACATGAACTATGCATGCTTCCTTAAATGCATACATTGATTACATAATTCAGCTATTTATGGCAATCATCTATTCATCTCCAAAGGTGCGCTGCGTTTTATGCCTATATTTTTTTGTATGCAACATGTGCAATCATACACAAATGATATGTATCTTCACATAATAATGATTATTAGCTCCCCCAAGGTTGATTATCAATATACATCCATAAAGTCATTTGCAAGACATGAATTTGATTTGAATAAATTTTTATATATATCGTGAGGCAATTCATGCACATGTGTGCGGTAAATATTAAAAGTCAATAGTAAATTTGCAAACAGAAAAAAATGCATGACTTTTATGTAAGCATCCACATCATGAACTCCTTTCTTTTTTACGAGTTCAACAGCATTAATTCAAAGACTGGACTTGCCACAAGTAAATTAATTGAAAATCCACATATTCAATTATTATTCGACCGCGACCAGTACTGGATTGACTTCAATATTTATGAGTATGTACAGATTTAACAAATTGCCACGATTACTTAGTTATTGCCATTGCCACGCTTCTTTTCATGCTTCCCTTAATCCGTCATCGATAGTTTTTTTTTTCGCGCGAGATACATGCATGGAACATTGAAAGCAGCAAGTCTTTACAATAATAAGATTCTTTTCGAATCACGCAATGTAAAGAGGTCTTTAAATGAGATAGAGGCATATCGATATGCAAAGTAGTGTGGCCTAAATTTCATTATATCAAATGAACAAAAAAAAGAGAAGAAAAAAACATAAATTTCCAGTTTATCAAGACAAAAAAAGACCATTTGCAAGACATACGAAATTTACTTTTTAATTCTGTTTGGCATTTCAGGTAGTTTGTATCAAATGAGATAAAATATTGAAAGTCTGAAGCTGTCTGAAGCTTATTATTGTGAAAATTAAAAGATGAAACGGAAATGCATTAAAAATTGATATTAACGGATTTTTGAATTTTGAATAATTTATGAAGCAATATTCTGCATCAATTGATGCGAAAATTCGAATATCAACCGTCACAAAAGTAAAAAATCGGACAAATAAACGGATTTTAAAATTTTGAATTATTTTGTTTGCGTCACTTGATGCGAAAATTCAAATTATGACCGTTAAAAATTTGAAAAATTCACAATTTCTTTCAAAAAGCTTTCTGACCTTGAAATGCCTTCAACATTCACAACTGTCATCACCAACTGAGAGCGTAGGAAGCCAATAAATCGCCCCAATTCCCTCCTTAACTTTAAATCCCAAAAGTCATCGAATTATTGCAATTATATCATTTTCAAAGTTACATTTAATGACCTTAACTTTAATAAGAAGCTGACTCAAAATAGCAAAAAAGATCATTATATGCCCACTTAATTTACATCTTATAGTACATAGTGAAAGAAGTAAACTAGATCACGGTGCTTGCAAATGTCCAAATGTGAATGAAAATTAGACTAATTGAAAAGGCATTCAATGAAACAATAAAGCAACTGTTCCAAAAACATTACAACAACAATGTTTTTTTCGAAGCTCATTACTTCCAATTTTCAGTTTCTTCTTGCTTATCATTCTTTCATGCAGAGGCCAATAATCGTCGATTAATTTTGCGTTCGCGAGAGACTTTTTCATCCATTCTCAACTTTTTAATTTTGTTGATGATGGGAAGCATGATGTATGTACCAGGGAGATGATATAATCTCTAAACCGTTTTAAGTCGTAGCTACATGATGATTATGGGAAAATAGCTTCTGAGAGTACTTAAACCTAATACACTTCCTACCTGTCTACCTATCATCATCTTCTGCTTCTCTGTCTTGCGTAGCATGCACATCGTAATGTCCAATTAATGTTATTTGTTACTTATCGATAATTTTTGGATGCTGTGCTGTACGTTTGACATACAAAAAAGAAAACATTAAATGAAGGGATTAAATACGTAGCTTTATGAGTCAAATTAATAAATATTGCTGCACATACACATACATAGGAAGGTAGAGAACAATAGAGATGTAAATTGTGTAAAATTCACAAAAGAAATGGATGGAAATTATTGGGATTTCTTGTAATAAAAGAAGATAAATTTCCTACTTACATAATTTTTTAATTAAATCTTTTTACACTTTTTTTATAAGAAAAATATGAATTCGGATTATTTGAATTTCAAATGCAGTCTTCATTAATATGGCTTAGACGTGATGGAAGATTGTAATGTGCATTGTGTTGATGTTTATTTAGTGATGTATTAATTTATGAAGAATTTGATAAAGACTTTATAGCTTGGAAAATGACGTTTACTTTTACTTTAATTATGGCTGTTGATTTAGAGAAAGATTAGGGTCGTGTTTTGTGATTTTTTTGAGCACATAGCTTTGTTGTTGGGATTGAAATAAGCTATTGATTTTTTGTTAAGGCTGGAATTGTCAGGAATTTTAAGAAAAGTTGAAGTTGAGGTACAGAATTGAATTTTTCTGGTGTTTAAGGTCATTAGGAAGTTTCTTGTTATCTACTTGACATGCTTGACTTGTCATGACCTTCCATAGATGTTGGCTGAAGCTGATTCTATTGATGTCTTTCAATTGCCATTTTCCAATGCTAAATGCAACACCATATCTACCAATAGTCTCATTCCACGAGTTCTTTGGTCGTCCGCGAGCTTACTTGACACATTCTTAAGTATTCTCATATTCTGTCCTTTATCATCATTGCCTTCAGACAAGGACGCACCAATGAAGCGCTTTTGGGATCAAACCATCCACGTGATACAAAATTTGTAGATATTTGCAATATTTCAACGACAACAAACTGCAGACATCTCGTCTGAAACGCACAAAATGCAATTTTCCTGGTTTTGACCCAACCAAGGCTAATACCTTACGAAAATCTCAATCATACTTACTTTCATGGCTAGGGCGCGTATTGGCCCATTGTCGCAAACATCACAAATCATTTACATATATGCTCAGTGACAAAATATGTTAAAAATAGATGTCTAATGGGCATTAACTAGTCAGAACAAGGATTCGTTCCAAACTGTAGGCATGCAACCAAAAAACGTAATCCTGCAGCCTTGGACAAACTTTAAGGTATAGCCAAAAACTTCAACACAGCACATCTTAAATAAATGAAATGCACGCCTGCCATTCTTGACCGAACCATCATCATATCGTACTATTATTCACTCGGGTATCTAAAGATGCATTGATCTTAAGAGTTAAAGTTATTGCAAAACATTTATGTGAATCAATACGCAAGCCCCACCCTTAAAATCAGCAAAATAAGCTAATCAACGACTATCAAACCAGCTCCACAATCAAATCCATTAAAAATTCTACAAAACTTGGCTAAAAATTATCAATTACCATCAAATTACTATTTCCATTTCAATATTCCCTTCTCATTTCCATTTCAACTTCCATTAGTAAATTGAATATTCATGCTTTAAAAAAAAAAAAGAATTTTGCAAATCATAGACAGATCATTTTCATGTTAAACATAACGTAATGATGATTGATTTATATCAACTTGAGCTCTACCGTCTTTGAATATTTTCTTCCATTCATTCACAAGCCAGCCACGATGAAGTTCCATTCATTTGCAAAATTGCACTCTTTTTTGCTCTACGCGTGCAAGATTCCTCCTCTTTTCTCGATTGCATTCCATCCGCATCGGATCGAATATTAAATGAGCGCAAGGTAAAATACATTACATTATTGTGTGTGCCATTTCCCATTGCGCATTGCTGCCTACTAGTACTGGTAGCAGCTTATGAAAGTGCAACATTGATGAATTATAATACGATAAGGATGTTGTGATTGTGAGAGATGTTGATGCATGAGAATAAATCCGGGTTAATATTTATTTATTTTGTGTTTTTAAGACATTAAGTGCGAGAGAATATGGAACAGCTGTTAATTGAAATGAGGGAAATAAGTTGTTATTCGATAAGGTAATTTGTGAAGCTCTTTTTTCGGTTGGAATTAATGAGCGACTCAATTTTGTAGATTTTTGAGATGATAATTATGTTGTGGTTAGAGTTAATGTGCAGCAGATGGGATTATGGAGCATCTACAAACTCAGGCCGGTGCTTTATTGGATATTTGAGTCTAATTTTCATGTAAACTCTCTAAATTCTGATTGAAAAGACTAATATTCCCAAAAATAAGCTCATCCACTTACTTCCATTCCATAAATTCACACTTAAACGTAAACTAGCAAGTAGAATAGCTTTCAATTACCCAAATATGTCTATTCATCTCACTAAAAATGTTCTCATGTCAAGCATGCTAAGTATTCTCAAAGCAATCATGATGAGCATAAAGAAAGTTAAGAACCTGACCATCACTTTACTGTCATCAGAATATTCTCACGACCATTCTTAAAAAGGCATCAAGTTGTTGACTAAACAATCGCATTTTATATCAGACAGACTCTTTTCAATCTTCACAAACAATTTTCCACTTGCTCTATGCTGAACGTACTCGATTGTCATAACAAAATCAAATTATAAATGCGCATTATACCGGAAAGAGGTTTGCATTTTTTTTGGGAAAAACTTAACGAGACATAATAAAAGAAAATAGAAAACTGTCGCTAGTTACTAATTAATTACTGCAACATTGTATTATGTCATTTGACCATAAATGAATTAGTGCTTGGTATTTTTTTACTAGGTGTTTATGTTGTTGTTGTGATTGCTGTTTTGTATCTTTTTGGATGATGAATAGATGGTGTGGAATGTTTGGCTGACTGTTAGAGATTTAAGAGATTTTTTGACTTTTTGATGTTTTGGGACAGCTGTGGGAGTCATCCGAGTACGGGATCGTAGTGTCTGCAACTTTTCACTTTATGAAGCTACACATTGCATCTAGGAGCGCAGATTGAAATATTAGGAGGGATTTTGGGACTTTTTCTTAAAGAATCCAAATAAATTGTAGACTTTTGTCAAAGAAAAATGAGCAGGGGGTTGACCCTCAATTTCGGGTCATCTGTACATGATATTTATCAAATCGGGAAGATAATTAGTAGCTTATCTAACTACAAATGTTAGTTACTAGGTTTTCCTGTCCAAATATTATAGAATACAGCTTGGAAATGTCCTAGGTAGTGATCTAAGATAATTCATATAAACCGTCAGCAAATCTGTATACTAGGATTGATTAGAGCTTCTCAAACAATGATCCGTGACAAAACCTTCAAGCGTGTCCGTATTAATCGCGACACGCTTTAAGGTGTCGCGATCATTGTTTGACAATATAATTATGAACCAGATATGTGGTTTTCAGTACGCACTCAAAAGAGGAGAAGTTATAGAAACACTAGATAAGATAGACATCAAGTCACAAGTGCCTAATTCGGGTTCTAATAATTGATGGCTATTTAGTTGTCCTAAACTACAAATTTCAAGACTCACAGCTCAACAATTTATCTCCCATGAAAATTGAAATATGCGCCATAACACCATGAAAAACCTTACTTCCCTCAATTTTCCACGATACTTTACCTGCATAACTCATAATTGAAATACTAATGGCATTAACATTTCGACAAATGAGCCGCTGCTTAACATAACCAATAAGCCTGTTTCATACTATAAATATTGAATTTCTACTATGTAACATTGTCCGGTATGCATGCTTTCTTTGTATCACAAAAATGGCACTTTAGTGTAATGATAATGAGACAGCGACAGCATAAAAAAAAGATCACATGAAGTAACAATTAAATAATCACATAATAATGGTCAATGGTGTCGTAATCGTTTGGGATTTTTTATTTTCATCTCTTCAGACTTAAAGAGATGTTAAGCTACAAACAACAGAAAAGAGGAGATTTATGACTTTAGTGCACTGCCAATTTAAAGTTCGTGTGAATATTTTTCTTACATTGTATGGCACTAAAGTTGACTTTTTTTTCTTCTACTCAATTGAGGCGTTGAATGGAACAAAACGGTTTATATGGCAAGCAATTTTACAGGCATTACAAAAAGGCAGCTGGTTGTTGACGAATAGCAATTTTGTCTGTACTGAGATTATTCAACAAAGTGTAAAATTTTTAATTTTTTTTGTATTTTTTTTGCTCTTTCTAGATACTAACGAATTTGGTGAGGTGAAGCCCACTCCAGTATTAAGACAGAATCCTCAAGGTGAGTCAGATTACGTTGCCATAAATAAAAATTTGCATAACTTTTTGTTGTCTTTCCTTTAAAATAACCAAAAATTTGTATGTGACATTGTAAAAATAAATTTGAATTCTTTTGTTTTTTTTTTTTACTAGTAATTTTAAGATGAATTAACTACTTTAAGACTTAATGTATGTAAAAAATTCCTCCTTATTGGCATTTTTATGGAAGCTTTGTCAGACCTTATAAGAATGTGTATTTAATTGTATTTAGCTTGAGCTGTTTAGTAACTGAGCTTAAACTGTTTGCAGCTTTGTTTGCTGTTCTTAATCAGAGTCTGTTTTGAGTTGGATTTACGGTATCCATAGTCTGGGTCATGAGTTTAGATGTCAGCATATTAGGGGGTCATTCACTTATTAGGTAAAACAAATAAAGTGATTTTAAGACATCCCTACCTGTTCTAGAAGCCTAAAGAATCCCTATCAGCATAAATTTCAATATTGTCACCATCGTGCCGAGATGATGCTCGGTTGTCACTTAGTAACTGGTTATTGTGCCAAAATTTCAATACGTGACTGTCGGGAATTGTTGATTTTGCTTTAGAATGTGGTAACTCCTTCGTTACTTGCACGTAATAACTGAATGACCCCCAAAAGACAATCTAGTAGCTAATGGACAACAACATCGACTTTTTACCTTAAATCTTCAAGAATAAAGAAGAATCAGCTTCTTCAGACACTCCCAAAAAATCATTTTAAACTTTTGATGTTGCATCAATCAGCCAAAGGTCATATAAAATGATCATGATGTAATGATTAATTTAGTGGAAGATTCTATGACTAAGTTGTCTTATTAAACCTTTCGGAATTGAAACTTTTTTGACTCTTGAAGAAGTCTTAAGCTAGAAAATACGGAAAATGAAGTCAATGTGACATTAGACAAGATTCATGTCGACTTAAAAGTCGAAGAAACTAGTCATTAACTGGACATTAACTTGCCTTTCCTGAATGGTCAATTATAAGTTTGAACTAGTTATCAAATGGAAAATAACTTGACATTAACTGATTCTAATGTATTTTTGTCCACTCGGGTCTAACTAGCTATAACGTATTAATGTCTACTCGACCTGATAATGAGCATTCTTACTTAAATGACCGTGCTCATGGCATTAATTAATCAATTTAATTGAGCATGCTCAATTTTGCAAAAATACATACTTATCAGAATGCTCGTAGTTTATTCGAGTACTTTTCTATAAAAAATTTAAGTCGACATCAAGCTCTAGAAAACACTCAAGTTAACAAAACTCTGACAAAACTTCCATAACAATTTCCAACATTCCTAAGCATACCAATGTACAGAAAAAATATAAAAAAATCAATTTTCAAGATCATTGTATATACAGCATGTAATTGCATAAAATACTTGTGACGTAATTTGAGACCTTTTTGAAAAGAAAACAGTTTAATTAGAAAATATCTCGATATAAAAATCTGGATCCATAACAATCACAGCAAAATATAACCTTTTTCTGAAACCTAATATGTTAAGCATAGATAGATAATCGTGCACTTAACAAGAAACAAGAATGATAAATGTGCAACAACGTGGAATGTACAATCTGTCTATCCATCTATACATAACTTTTAAAATCATCTAATGAAAGCCTTTCGTCACTTGCTTGTTCTTATTTTCTCGTCTTCCTCTCTCTCATCTCCATTGTAATAAACATGTTAGACTCATAATATGATAATATAGCATTAGACACACCTTGAAACTTATAATAGATTAACTGTTAGAAGTGCTCTATGATCCATATTTCACTACATCTTATTTTTTGAGCAAACAAATTATTTTCGTTGCTGTCGTTTTGAGAAAGTCACTGAACTTATAGACATTATGACATAGGTTAATGTTTCATAATAATTTTTTGACAACCGAATGTTGCAATAGAAGAAGAAGAGAAACAAGAAAATAAGAAGCTTGGCAATCGAATGACTTGGGTCACATATGAGTAAACTTTGATGGATGTTTGGGGAACTGTAAAGTTTATTCAATGTGATTTTATGGGTAAAATGGAACTTTTGAGGATTTCATGGGTTTTTTGCAGCATAGCCGATAGTCGAGTGGGGTTTTGCATGGAAACTTCAACTTTAATCCATGCAAAATTCGAGTTGACTTCGAACTCTGCCTTTTTGTGAGCATTTAACATCCACAAATTGTAATTTGCCAAAAACCTTGAATTTTGGAATCGGACTTTACAAGCATTCATAATTTCATCAATTTGTAATATATTACCACAACCTCAATTGGCTGTTTTAAAATAAAACTCAAACTTGCGATCATGTTGCTCAAATTGTAAGTTTCACTTGCTTGCCTCATCAAAATGCCATAAATCTTCGAGATAAATCAAATCATTTTGTAATCAAAATTCATATCGAATGACACACAAATCCATCAATAACAAATAAATTAATTAATTAATTACTTTTATGCATGTTGTAAATTAAGATATAGTTTTGTAAGGTTACTGAAGTAGTAACACTGATAAAACAGGTGACTTATCAAATGATGATCATTATGAATTTGGCAATGAACGTTGTTTACAAAAATATATGAATTTCATGAAACGAGACACACATTTCTTTCAAAGGGCATCAATACTTTACTAACGGAATTCCAATGTTTGGTTCCGATTTTAATCCGAACGACAAAAAACTTCGCTATGTCACTCAGTAAATTGACAATTTTTGACGACGGAATTTGATATTTGCGTGTATCATGTTGCTTTCTATCCCTAGAGACAACGAGCATACTAAGCCACAATGAACGTGATCATGAGTATACCCAATCATTATAACTGAAGCATTGTCAATTTTGTGAGCATACTTATTGTCTGTTTGGGTTGATGTTGTACACGTTGATCTCGAAAACGGTCGCTTTAAAGTCCTTTCATACCAGCCTGATTGAATAGAAGGGCTACTACTTTTCAGACAAGATAATTTAGGTATGCTTTTAGTCTATCCTATTACATCGTTTTCCTTGCACATATCTCGGTCACCAGTGTATTTATCAGTATCAGAAGTTGCTAAAAGAGTTAAACTTGACATTTGGTCAGCTTTGAAGTCAGACTCCCATTCCTCTGTACTGCTTCATTGGCAATTAAAGAACTAATCAGGTTGAGAGGATCAGAAAGTACGCAACCAATGTATATCTAATTACCTTGACAAATTTGACTGTCCTATATGTGCCTAGGATATATTGATTAATAAGTTAGAAATCTCGAATATTTTAATAACATGTGCCAATAGGATGTTCAAAACTCCATCAATCTGTCACAAATATTTCCTCTACATCCGCATTATTAATTTTTACGTCCACATCTGCTTCAAATATTTGCCTATATTTTTAAAAATACATTTAAATACCCACCGGCCATAAATTCACATTTTTATTATTTTCCATCACAAATTCATTAATATCCAGCCATATGATATATTATCATAATCATCTACTGAAAAATTTTGCAAGCATTAAGGCATAATTAAAGTGAATTTGTATTCAGCTATACTCACATTAAGACAAAATGGATTTTTAACAATCCAGCATTTATGTCTCAATTTTCATCTGACAAACATTTTCAAAATACATCCATCGATCACTAGCTTTGTGCATCAACTATGTAGCAAGTCGTTAACATTCAATCGAGCATAAAGCTGAGTCAGTAAAAGGTGCTTCCATCAATTAAGAGTGAAATTTTTTCTTCAATTTACATTTCACGTTTTTTACGTCTGATGCTGGATATAAAGGTAAAAATTTTCATACTGTCTCATTTGTGTCTCGATCACATTGATTTACATCGTCATCTCCAATGTGTATCTATGTATATGTGATGATTTATCTCGTGTATATAAACATTTCACTTTCACTTATCTCAAAAACTCGATTTTTTTTTTTATTTCTGATCGCACACAAAATTGACTCTTAATTATAACATTGGAACTGAACAGAAATAACAAAAAGAGGACCGAAATTCACAATCGAGATTTTTCTTCTTCTTGCCTTTCTCATTATTTCTTATTTTTTTTGTGTTGCTGCTCCGCTCATATGTAGCTTTTTCAACAAGAAGGCAGTATATAATGTAATAATATATGCAGGCATTCCTGAGATACTGCGACTATAAGTGAAAGTGACAGATGGTATGAATGCCATCTAAATATACAAAATCTCCTATAATATGAATGAAAATGGCTTTTTAAAAGGTACGCAAAAATATGGAAATTGGAATGAAGGGGGTAGGAACACCTGGGAATTTTTAGGATCGACCAAGATCCGCAGTATTGCATTTCCTGTGTTTTAAATGGGCCGACCTGCATGTGCCGACCTGTTTATGTTTGTATCTGATATTTTGTCTAACCCTGCAGACCTGCATTTTTTTGTTCATATGCCTGTATTTTGGAACTAAACCAATTTGTCTAGTGACTCCTCCAAAATTTCACATACAAAATCCCACATTCTACATAAATTTGCACTCCCAGCAAAAAATGCAACACAGAAAATATTTCCCAACGCGTTTAATAGACTCAACTGACATCAGCAATAATACATAAATGAGCCTAATAATCTCTGCGCGCGACAATAATGTAAGCAAATTAGCTTGCAAACGACAATAAACAAAATTGTCTGTAAAAAAGTGATTTAAAATAATTCAAGGTTTTGTGTACTTTCTGTAAACTGCTTTATGCTGCTTTTTCTTCGGTGATTGGATAAGAGAGTGGAGATCAGAGTTGGTAGATTGGGGAATTTGGAAGGAGTTTAATCTGAGTATTTGACTCAAAAATCAATGAGCTGGTAATGCATGCCTTTCGGCACATATTGTGAAAAGAGAAAAGGAGTCATGGTTTATCCTGGCTGGCATGAATCTAGCGCGAAACTGGATTTTACCAAATTCGACTTGAAGCTAGAATCACAAATATAGTAAATGGATATAATCCAGCCTAATATCGGCATGAGAGGTTTTTTAGTCGAATTCGTTGAAGAACTGGCTCTTTTTGAGACTTCGATTCAGAATATGATTGGGGCACCCTTTTACCTGAATGTCTTACTATCTAACTATGGACTGTAAATACTCTCTGATGAGGCAAGCCTCTCTAGGAAGCTCTAAGTATTGAATTTCAGCTCTATCATGATAAAAAACAGCATTTAAGGTTGGGAAAAGAGGCAAACTTTTCTAATGAAATGTTCACAACAATGTCTGATAATGCAGACACAATGAGAGACTTTAATTATGATGTTTATCGGACATTTTGTAATGAACTGTGTTAGTTTAGATTCAAGTTAATATCTAGTGCGATAAGATTGCATGAAATTAAAATTATTGGGTGCAGAAAGCTTATTTTCATTGGAGTTGCTTAACATTGATGTGGCTTGTGTAAATCATAGCTGAATGAGGATTGTAGCTGCTTTTTAGTGGATGCTGATCTAATTACATCATGAGGCTTCCCGAGTAGGCATTTAGAATCCATATAGAATCTACTTGAACTTTGACCTCTATGTAGCTTGTAAAGCATCAATAAAATGTGTAAAATACGTAAAATACAGCACTACAAGTCACCAACCTACCTGAATTTCCATCAATCAAACAATTCCCTTTGAACATGCTTAACTAAATTAAAAAAGCATTCAAAAATATTTCCAAAATTAATGCGATTAAAATTGTCCATACCCATGAAGCCAAACAATAATTTTGTTTGAATTTTCACTGCACGTCAATGCTATTTTACGTCCATAAAAAAGTAATAACAAATTTTCCCAGTTTCAAAAAATTGAAAATTGAAACAAATTTTCACAATAAATCCGAAATGGACATTGAACGAAAAGTTTTTCAAATTAAGCACCAAAAATATCACAAAAAGCTGTGTATGTACATTAAGTCGCTAATTTGAACATGCATGTAAATGCTTCTCATTTACAATTATTTGCTAAAATGCCGTGAAATTTGCTTTTGTTTATTTTATGCTTTTATATTAAAATGACGAGTGTAATTGACCCGGAAGCTGCTCATTAATTGAAATTCGCAACATATATAAAAAAAATTCAATTTCTGGCGATGGAAATGAAACCGTAAAATTTTGCGTGCAAAAGATATTTTGATAAGAGAATGAATGTATGGGGAGATTTCACCACATTATGGACATAATGGATATACTCGTGCATTTTGTCGATGAGAAAATAACAATTATTATTAAATAGCAAGACCCGAAAAAAATTACAGAGCAAAGAAAGTTTTTCCTCGTCAAAAATTATCAAGATATTAGTCATAAGCATGGAATGAGCCAGCAAGAGTCATGGGGTCATTCATAAAGTATAGACAGAGTTGTCAGTGTTAGTTGGACTAGCCTACAAGTAGACAAATTTGTTTGCATTTCTATTGGTAATGCCTAGATAAAGGCTGCAGCTTCCATGACACTAGGTTCCTTTTCAAACCTATCTGAATTAAATTTCTAGGCAACTCTGGTTATGGACATGAAGAGTTGCATTTTTGGGATTAGCAAATTTTTGAATTTGAGGGTCAAGGCATGGAAACTCCCAAAAATTCCAAAATATCCAAAACAATCAGCACTTCCTGACAGAGTTGGCAGGACTTTGGGAGTCTGGACATCAAAATGGAATCCTTCTAGATCTGCTTATCAGGATTGTTTAAAATATTGATGGGTTCGTCCAAAAATGCAGAGCTGTAAACAAAAAATGTTAGACTGCAGCTTTGGACGAACTATAAGATACAGACGAAAATTACAGGCCTGACCATCTAAAATGAAGAAAATGTGACGGCTGTGATTCTTTGCTGAACCATAGATAGTTTAGGATTTTAGGAAATTCCTCAATAAAAAGGCTTGCTAAAAGACATAGAACATGCTCTCGAGATCTAGCTCACCTATTATGTACTGGATAATATGCTTGATACCAATGTTTTCAGCTAGCTCCGTTCTTGAGAGCACGCTGTTTGCCTGCCTCTTTGGTTTTAAATCATCCTGACCATGACTAAGGTTGGAACTCATTTCCATCTCCAAATGACAATCTCCTCTTACAAAATCAATTCCAGAAAGCTATCCTCCAAGTAAAAACCTCAACCATAAGACATCATAGCCAAATGACCCGACATAGGTCAGAAGAAACAACGCAAATTAATGATCGCTAGACTTACAAGAGAGGAACAACACGTAAAAAATGTGTGTCAGTTGGTCTATTTCGATTTCTTCTGCGTTCTGTTTTTCGCCATTCGTTCAGTCCAATTGTTCTCGCGCTGTTGGACCGCAGCAAGAAATTTGAATGCTAGAGAGAAAATTAAAAAAAAAGTCTTTGTTACTTCTACCTCCATTCAGTAGATTTTGATCTTTAATACTTCTTTTTTTTCATATTCAGACAATCTTTTTTGTGTTGTTATGACGATTATGAAAATAGAACAGCTTAACGCATATTTACTTATATACTTTTTTTTGTACACAGTAAACGCGCGCGCCGAAGAAAAAGAGTATCGAATCATATTAAGTATGAACAGCGGTGTTGTTGAATAGGTTACATAAAGACACGGCATGATCGTGTATGACACATTTTTAGTAGGCCACAAATTGCCATAAATTTTTTTTTATATATTCAACTTTACAAATATTTTTTTAATAGTAAACGCACGCTATGTGCAAGGCGATTGGATGTAAATATTGATGCGAGTAAGGATGATGGGTGGAGGTGCATAAGGCGCATTTTTCGGTGATTTGTAAGATCATCTATTATATTTGAGGACTAATCTCTATCAGAGACTGCTTTTAGCATCCAAAAGGCATTTCAGTTCTGTTCATGAAAGCATGCTCGTTGCCATTTAGGCAGCGCATTTTGAGGCATTTCAGTCACATAACCTCAAAATCAACAGAATCAGATTACATTTTGCTGAAATTCACCTCAATCAATCCAATACCTCAAAATGTGTATCCGTTTCATTAGTTACAGTCAATCTCTGATCATAAGACATTTTGTCTATCAGTTCCATTCCGCCTTCATACCAAATATGCGTTCATAAATGAGCAATCGACGATTATTTAAAAAGAAAGTTACGTATGATTGCACAAATTGCGATTAAATAAAGAGAAATATGTACAAGTACAGAAAAAGAAATGCTGATATATAGTAAGTGACTGAATATTTTTTATAAGGCTACTTATTACGTTATTATTACCTCCGCCGTTACAGGCGAATAATAAGTTGATCAGCCATTAGTGGACTTAAACTTTAAAAAGTTACATTATTTTTAAATTACCATAAAGTAGTTTTTTAATTAAATTTTATTTTCTTTTTTTTTCTTTGATTATTTCATACCTTATTACGTATGGCTGTAAAGGTGGCTGTAATGTCGATCGTCCTTTGCCATTTGTTACGATTGATACTAATTGAGAGAAATTCTCGTTTTTTGTAAATTGTTCAGTTAATTCCTTTAATTTAGTGCTTTGGTGGGTAACCTGTGTACCGCGGTACTCTAATGTATCACCGACAATTATTGGAAATTCGTTAAACTCTATGCCATGTGAGGATTTAATCGAGACTTATCCCCAAGGTGTGCCGTGATCAATTAAAGGTTGTCCATCACTGATTTAGTGAAATTCAATTACATTAAGCTGCTTTAATCTTGTTGAATAGCTCAAAGCACTTAAGTACTTAGGGAATCGTTCTTAAATGACGTCTAACTATCTTATATTGAATATAATTGAATCACATTTGACAATTTAGCAGAAATTTCAGGATTAAATTCATTTTGCTAAATTTGTCAAATTTTCTACTTCCCTAGATGCTTGCTACAAGCTTTACTTCACAACAGATTGACCCCAAACACCACATCCAATAAACATTACTGTCAAACTCCCCCCAATTAATTACATGAATAGAAATTCACATTAAATTTGCAATTTTTTAATCAGTTCCTTACTAATTAATTATTTTCTGATGGCCATGTAATCGGCATTAGATAGTTTGATTGACAATGATAATCGTAGCCATGACACATCGTGTGAAATGAAATTTCATACTTTAATCATGGGTTTTCGTAATTATTTTCATCTTGTCGAGTCAGATGGGATTTATGTAAGATGAGAAATTGCAGAGACTTCTTAATAATTTGGTCGACAGACATCATAACTCAATTTCTTTGAACCTTGACCTCAATATGAAGAATCAGATAGAAATTGGCATGTTTAATCATAGCAAGACATACCCCTTCAATCACACACCTCAAGTCCTTCATACTTCCATTACAAATTGACTAATCACAAAACTTGACAGTCTCATTTAATGATATTAATCACAGTCGGTAATTAATGACTATTAAATCACATTTTCATCTTCTTACATCCACATCAGAATATTAAGTACTTTCGCCGTAATAACAAATATTTTCATAATTATGAAATTTTCTAGTTTGCTGCTTTAATTTTTCAAAAAATCTCATACTGTGCGAAATTATGCAGCGTTAGGTCCATAAGTACTATTTAATGAACAACGAAAACATTTAAATGAGTTGAACATTAATCATTTTGTTTATTCATATTTTGGCTCATTATTCACTGTAATAAGGTACAAAATGTATTTTGACTTGGAAACTAAAAATTGATGGATATACGTTGATTTGATTTATCTGTGCTGAAAGGTTTATTTATTGATTTTTTTTGGAGTAATGCCAATTTTTCTGTGACTAAAGGGGAATTTGAAGAATTGTGGCTTGAATGTTAGTCAAGAATGTAAATTTTCCTAGTTTGGATGTCGTTCAGCCGGCTTACTTGATATGGAAATTCTTAAAATCCAGTTTGCAGATATTAAGCTGAAATATGCATAAATTAATTTAGAATACATCCAAATGATACAATATTAAGCTTAAAATCAACACTAACTTACTTCCACACATCTACTTCCAATTTTACAGAACAATTTATCCAGCACCAATTCTAGAGCATCTCAAATCATAAACCAACAAATTTATCACTAAGATTAGAAACATTTTAATTCCAAAAAATACCGGTTAAACCCTTCTGGATCTGCTTTGTTTCTAAATTCCCGCTCCATTGACCCATCTTTCATAGAATCCACTTAGACCAAAAATCAATCATTAGAGAATATCTCTCTATGCTGGAAAAATTCATAATCAATTTAACGTGGGAAGCATTCAGCCGTCAAGACTAACCTCGTTCACAATAAACACACAACATGAATGCTAAGCTCTGCTGTTGCTGTTAAAGAGAAAATATTTGCTCGGTCAAGAATTGGGAAAAATTATTTTAATTTTAAGTCGAATATTGTTGTTCTTGTGGGAATTTTGTCAGAATGTTTTTTTGGGGGTTTTAATGGGGAATTTGACCTTTGACTCTCTATTTGGTCTAGTTTTACTTTATTGTAAAGTTAACCTGACAATACAGTGGCGGCTATGGTTTCTGAAAAATGAGATTTTCGAAAACGGCCGTACTCCGTTAACGGCTTCAAAATCCCTACTTTCGGCTGAGTCAGATGATGTTGAAAGATACTTAGAGGGCCGTTTGCTTGATATGCTCTGATGTGAACATGACCGACAGATTCAAATGCTCCCGCTAAGGCACCCAGATGGCAGTCTACTTAGAGATTAATAGCAAAAATTGCCGAAAATGGGCTTCTCGGTGTCATGGGAACATTTGAATGTGCGCCGTTTGGGAATATCTCAAATATATTGCCAGAGGTCATTCTTGTGGGTTTTATGGACATCCTAGTGGGTAGTTATGCTTAGTATAGAAAACTCTGCACCTTAAAATACTTGAACAATGCCATAAACTGGTCATACTCTTACACTATACCCCTAGTAAACCTCTACTGCAATGAAAATTCCCTAGTAAACCCTAAAAAATTCAAAGCAACAAGCCCTTGATGTTTGAAAAAATTGAAAAATTCTGACAAAATTCCCCTTAAGGGTGAAGCTCATTTATTTTTGGTACTTATTTTGCTGTGATTGTTAAAAGTCCATTAAAACGAAAGAAGAAAAATTGTATAAAATACTCTAAATGAATTGCAAAAAGTATGCTGTAAATTAAGTTAAAAGATTATTGCATCCGCAAATGTTGTTTCTCCATTTCTCATTCATTCTCTCCGAGTTCGTGTAGTAATTTTTTATGAACATACAACAAAAGATTCATTTCTCGCAAATTAACATAAATTTAAGCTCAATTTAGATTTTTAAGATTATAAATATTTGCAAATAAATTCTAATTTTTTATTGTTTCTTTCTTTTTCTTTCCTTTCTATGTTTACTTCTACTTCTTCTACCTCCAAAAACATAAATACCAACTAAAAAAATAAATCTTATTTAAATATTTGTGGTGGTTTCTTCTAATAATTCCCTGAAAATACTCTATAAAAAAATTGAAAATTAATTTGTGTATATAAATACAATGTACAGATGTAGCAACAGTACTTGTGGCGGACATTAATAATCGAGGTGCCCATGGGCGATTTATCAACATAAAGCCTGAAATTGGCCTCCTTAAATCAACCGCCAGAACGTTCGTACAAGATGGCATTAAGACAGAGTACGTGACAAAAGTTATTGGAACGACAATTGACAATGGACAATATGTACAACTATTGACTACGACATCACGTGTACTGTACAATTCTGACAATCAACAGACAAAGACAGTTAATTTCAATGCAATTGATGGCAATGACGAGGCATCTTTCCTCAATTCCCCGCCATCGTCGCCATTCCTACAAAATGTAGATTATATTGTGCCTAATAATCCCTACCTTGTCTTTCCCGCCCGTAACAGTCGTAATAATAACGATAATAATAATGTTATAAGCTATAATAATTTAAACATTCATGATAATGATAATGAAGAATCAGAGATTGCGATTAAGGCAGAAAAGTTAGTTGAATCGCCGAGAGCTGCACAAATTCCACAACCAGCTAAAGTTATTCCAGAAGGTAATTTACCAACATATACGGTCTCACATGACGGTCCAATTTTTGAGGCACAAGCACCAAAAGCCAATCCAGCACCACGTGTTGGAAAAGTCATAACATACGAACAAGAATTAAAGGAAGCAGAAACAGCACCAAAAGTTCTTCCATCGGTCACATACTTTGGTTTTGCGGATTTTACAACAACTGTCGGTGATACGGTTATCATATTCTCACCATCGACCGCCAAACCACAAATTGATAAAGATCACATTACGTCTATTAAAGGCGAGCCGACTTTAAGCATTCAACCAACAACAACAAAACAACAGCACATAACATTCGAAGAAGCTGATTCGTCGATTGTTGAGCCACGTTTTACACCAAAGATTGCTGAAACTGCAATGCCGACATTGCCAACAACACCTGAATATAAAGAAACAACAAAATCAGAGGAAGAAGAAACAACGACAACAACAACAACAGAATCGACAACATCGACAACAACAACAACATCACGTAAATTGACCACAACAGCACAAGAAACAACAACTGAAGAAATCTTAACGACAACAAATGAAAGTGAAGAAGAAGACAGCTCAGAAGAGACTGACATTCCAACGACTACTTCACCATTGCCAACACAAAAGCCAATTATTCGTGTTGTTGGAATAACAACACCTGAATCGATTGAATCATCACAAGTCTCATCCATAACAACACCTAAATACACAAAACCATCCGAAGAGGATCTACAGCGAATTTTAGCATCATTAGCATCACAAAAAGTCAACGAAGAGAAATCAAGTGTCATTGATACAAGTCCTATTGTCAGCTCAAATGCAGAAACTAAAGTATTATCCGGAACAAGTATCATATTCTTTGATTATGATGAACCTGTTGATATTACGACGCAAAAGACGGAATTAGTAACACTTCCATCGACCACAACTAGCACAACAACAACAACAACAACAACTGAGGCTAATGAATCAAGTGATGAAGAAGAAGAGGATGATGATGAGGAGGAAGAGTCGACAAGTGAAAAACAACAACCAGAAAAGAAGGTTGAGGAGGAAGAAGAAGCAACAACAGAAGCCATAGCTATTAAACCATTGACCCCACGACCTGCTGAAATTGAAGACAAAGAAGGCTGCTCATCAACCATGTTGCAAACATTAAAATTCCTCACCACATTCTATGTACCACAAGACGAAATTATAACAACGACATCGGTAAAAACACGTCAAGTAATTGCTACAAAAGTTGTTCCAATTGAATGCTCCATAAAGCCAACATCAGTTACAAGTGAGCTTGAAACAACAAAATATGTGACAGAAGATATCAACAAAGCAGAGGAGGAGGTGACACATGCATCCAATGATGATGTTGATGATGATGATGATAAAGAAAGTGAAACTACGACAACAGTTAAGGCAACAACACAAAAGCCTGAAACAACGACAATGGAAATTGTAACCGAATCGAGTACCGTTGAGGAAGAGACAACAGTTGAAAATCTTGATGATGAAGAAGATATTGAAGTAATTTATAAGACATTGTATACAACATACACATATCTCACGACATTCTTCCAAGAATCAACATCAACGGTATCAAGTCGAAAAGATGTAGTCACAAATGTCATTACATCAACAATCAATGCAAATGACTTTGCAAGTTTATTAAGCAAATTTGAACCATCAAAGCCTGACGATGATTCTGATATTCAACCAACTCAGGTTGATCATGGCGTTGGACGTCCAACTGAGAAGTTTATATTGCCTGAAAGTGACTTCATTGGAGTTAATCTGTTGTTGGATAATGAGAAAGTTGATTATACACCGGCATTGACTGATGACGATATTGGCAATGAGATTAAGACACTTTACACGACATACACATATTTCACGACGCTGTTTAATGAAGGCACAAATGAAGTTGCAACACGTACTGAAGTCTATACAAATATTATTAATCCATCGTCGTCATTGGCTAATGTCTTACAAAGGGATGTTCTTGAAAGTAAATTTGTTGA
The DNA here is from genome assembly GCF_022539635.2 of Chironomus tepperi. Lineage (NCBI taxonomy): Eukaryota > Metazoa > Arthropoda > Insecta > Diptera > Chironomidae > Chironomus > Chironomus tepperi. The sequence goes on along the minus strand of NW_027226601.1, from coordinate 246,844 downwards.
TATTGAAAAGGATGACAATAGCTTAGCAGACAGCAGGAAAGAAGGCAAAAAATTGAAAATTGAAGGTGATTTTGATGGAAATGACATTAAGTACAGCACAATGATTAGAAATGCATCAGAATTGTCACAAAATGAAGATTCAGCCAGCACATGGGATGATGTTAAATCTAGCACATCCGAAGGTGAACGCTCATACATTGAGAACATTGATAGACGTCATTATACTGAACTTGAAGATCAAATTAGCTCTGAAAGTAATATTGAAGAAGGCATTCCATCGCCAACACTCTTGCTTCAAACACGATACACAACCTTTACATATTACACAACCGTGTATACTGGTGGTACTTCCAGCAATATTCTTAGTCGATTAGAAACATTAACGAATGTTGTAACCGAAACTTTATCGCCAACGCAAGTACAAAAGCTTGATGATGCAACCGTACCTGTAACATATTTCACGACATTCACATATTGGACTACATTCTATAAAGATGGCAAGACTGAAACAACAAGTCGTGAAGAAACACTTTCAAATGTAATTACACCATCATTAGCAGTCGAGCAAGAATCATCCGTTGCATCAGTTGAGATTGCTTCATCACTTCCAACTCAAGTTATTCAAACGGAATCTACATCATCATCATCTGTATTGGCAGATTCTACACTCCTTGTACAGCCATTGCAACCCGTTGTTGAGCCAGCAATTATTGAAAGTTCATCAGCAGAAGCTGAGGTCATCGAACCATCACAAGTTGTTGCAATTGATGAAAATCAGGCACTTGAACCATCAACACTGTACACTACTTATACATACTATACAACTAATTATGTTGGTGATGCTACCGTAATTGATAGTCGATTTGAAACGGAAACAAATATTGTGACACCATCGGTTGTATTGCCGGAACAAAAGTCAGGCGCACGTGCTATAGATATAAATGGTGGAAAGGGCAATGCCCTCGGTGGCGATGAAAAAGGCAACAAGAAAAATTTGATTGATGGCGGAGAGAACAAGGAGGTTATTGAAGCCACACCCGCACTTGAAACAGTCAAACTATTGCCAACTGGAGTTGTGTCAATAAATCATGGTAAAATAATCGATGCCGAAGGAATTAGTACTACACATTTCACGACTCAGGCAATTGGCACTTATGTCGATAATTTGTATGCTGAAGTCATTGAGTCGAGCACATCAATTGAAATTGATGAAATCCGTAAAGCTATTCAACCAACAGAATTGGAAGGCTCAACTAGACATCATAAGACAGGCTTAGTACGATTGGTTGATGGAACAATTGTCAATAAGAATGCAACAACATTGTATGAATCTAAAGTCATTGGTACATTCATTGATGGACGTTATGCTCAACTTATTGAAAGTACATCCAGTATTATTGCAGCAAAAATAGAACCAACTGCTGTTAATGATCATGTAAATATTCAACCAACTGCTGCAAATGGTGACGTCGTAACTCCATCCAGTAATGAAATTAATCCAACACCTGCTGTCCTTGAAGGTTCAATTAGTGAATCAGCTGGAAATAATGATGAAAAGGATGCTGAAGAGAAGGAAGATGAAAAGTCAGTTACTCGTCCATTATTCCCAGGAAAGCGACCATCCTTGATCAATCGTCCATTCGGACAATCTTCACGATCACGATCATCATTTAATCCAACCTTCAAACGTAAGAATGCAGCAAACACACCAGCAATTATTACACCAACTGAAGTCACACCAACTATTAAAGCCACAGCTGTTAAGTCCCTTGGAAATCGTTTTGCTGCTCCAAGACGATCAAGTGCATTGACATCTGCATTCTCACCATCAAGTGCTCTACCAAATATTGGTTCTCCATCAAGCTCACGACGACCATCATTCACACGTCCATCATCATCAGTAAGAGCATCATTCCAACCAACATCAAGCATTCGTGCCTCAAAAACTTCAAGCTCAAGAATTCAACCAACTTCCGTACTTCCTGGTAGTATTAGACGTCCACTTTTGAGAAGCTCATTGGCTGTAACACCTCGTGCCTCAAGCTCAATTTCACCATCTGCACCAGTCATTGGACGTAATAGAGTTATTCGTCCATCATTATCAATCGCTAAAGAAGTCGTTCAAGCTTCAATAACCACACCTGAACCAGATGAATTTGAGACAACATTGGTTACGGATGAGCCATCAAATGCCGATGATTTTGAAAGTGAAAGTCAAGAGCCAGTTACAACAACAACTGAAAATTCAAGACGTAATAATAATCCACTGTTGAGAGTACGAAGACCTCCACTTACAAGTGGTGCACGACCAAATCCACCAGCACCGACACAAAGATCTGCCACAATCACGACAAGACGTAATCCATTAGCTAGAACCTCACGTGCTACAACTCAAGCACCAACCACAACGACTACTGAACGTACGACTAGAAATAGACCTTTATTCAGACCAACATTTGCGCCAGTTTCAATTGGTGCTTCACGTCCACGACCAAGTAATCTTTTCCCAAATCGAAGAACCACCACAGAACCACCACAAGCTTTAGATGAAGAAGATATCAACAACTCTGAAGAAGATTATGATACAGAAGAGACAAAGATTCAGGAAGTAAAGACACCAGCACGTACACGAGGCAGCCGTACAAAACGTCAAGCAATTGATTATGGTACAAGACCACCAAACTACAATCCACGTCTGTTCAAAAAGCCAACAACAAGTCGTAATAGCCGAGCTGATTACTACACATATGATTCTGAGGAATTGATTGTCACTGAACCACCAAAAACTCGTGCTGCAACAAGCCGTTATAATGCACAAAGATCACGCGGAAGTTCAAACTTTGAAACTGAAACAGCAAAGACAAGAATAAAGCCAACAACAAGCTCATCACAAGGCAACAATCGTTTATTGTTTACACTTAGAAAGGAAGACACAAGTCCAGCAGTGACACCTAGATCCTCAAATTTTAGAAGACCACAACCAGCCTCAAGTTTCAATGCAAATGCAAATAATCGTAGAACTACAACCACAACTCGTGCCTCAAAATTCCGATACAATCAGCAAGAAGCACGTGGAAATAATAATGCAAATAGTCGCGGCAGAAATACAAATAATCGCGGACGAGGAACAACATCGAGATCAAGAACACGTGACGATACATTCAACTATGTTGCACCAAAGTTTGATGGAACTATCACAATCACACATCACATACCAACAGAAGTAACAATTCCAGTTGTCGTGGGAAAGAATACAGAATATAAATCAGTCATTACTGCAAAGCCAAGCTTGGAAATTCTCGGACCAAATCAATACTCAACAAGTAATGGTAAAAATGGACAGACTACATTGGTGGTACTTGAAGAAAGAACAGCCATTAATCAGAATGGAGCAACTGAAATTACACAATTTATACTCAGTGAAACTCCAACGACAAGCATAACATTCACACCGACAACAATTCGTGGCCGAAAGACATCATTCTCACATGTCATACCAAGTACAGTTTATGATGCACATCCAGTTGTATCGACAATTCAGCCACAAATATTACCCGGCAGTGGATCATTGGCAAATATTCTCTTGTCACAGCTATTATTGAGTCCACAAAATCAACAATTGGGTGCTTTAGGCTTAGGCAATCCACTCCTTGGACTTAATCCACAAATTCAACAAATTGTGCCACAAATGCCTGCAACACCAGTCACTGAATACAAGACAAGAACCACTACATATGTAACAACAATTCATGAAGGAAAGTCTACAGTACTTCCAATCACATTCCGTGGACAAAAAATTTACACGACCGTTTTTGATGATGTGTCACAAGTCATTACAGCAACTGAATTTATAACTGACACAGTTGTCATCACACCTACACAAACTTTATTGCCTCAAGTGCAACAAACAGCTAATTTGAATAGCTTATTGCTTCCGCTTTTACTTCAACAGCAACAGCAACAACAACAGCAGCAATTTAATCTTCAAAATATCAATACCCAGCCAGCAGCATTTGATATACTTAAGCCACAACTTGAGAATATTGCTGACGATAAGGCAATTCAAAGTATAACAGCTGATGAGACACAAAATAATTCAAAAGAGGAAGATTATGAAGAGGTGGAAGAGAAACCGAAAAAATATTTTAAGGCACAAAAGCCAGCTGAAAAGAAATATGAGACGAGTGTTGTGACAATTTATGTCTCTGGACGTGTACCTGGTGACTTTAGTACTGTCTTGTCTACAATTATAAGTGAAAATCCTGTATATAAGAGATCTGCTGCATATGTTGATGTAAAAGCATCAGCCTTGCCAAATTTAGATGTGCTTGAAGCAGAAGCTAGCGATAATATTTACGAATATGTCCTATCCGGATCAAGTAATGACATTGAACCGGAACCGACAGATGATACAAATAAAGAAACTGAAAGTTTAGATGTCGTTTTTGGCGATTACAATAAATACACATCGTCAGTATTGATGTAAAGAAATCTTAGTGAAACTTAACATATTATTGTATAAAAAAAAATGAGATGTCGGAATTGATTTCGATTCCAATAATTTAAAAAAAAACATATGAAAGCCAAAAATGCCAAAGTCAAAAATGATAATTCTTATACTTTTCAATACACACAAAACAAATTTGTAATATGTAATATGTAAATGTTGAGCAGCAAGGGATGAAACTTATCCTAACATACGAGTGTGTGATCATTGAGCATCTTATGGTAGCTAGAGAGGTAATCGAGCATTCTTATGGTACCAAATGAGCTCATTGAGTATCTTACGGTACCTAGTGAGCTTATTGAGTATCTTACGGTATCTAGTGAGGTTATTGAGTATTCTTGCGTTACTTAGAGAACTCGTTGAGCATCTTACCGTGCCTAGTGAGCTCATTAAACATTCTTCCGGTAGCTAGTGAGCTCATTGAGCATTTCCGGAATCTAGTAAGCTCATAGATCATCTTAAAGTACCTAAAGTACTAGTGAGCTCATTGGGCATCTTTCGGTATCTAGTGAGCTCATTGAGCAGTTTACGGTGCCTAGGGAGCTCGTTGAGCAGCTTATGGTACCTAGTGAGCTCACAATGAGTTTATAAGTTACCGCAAGATACTTATTGAGTATTTTTACTAAGTACCATAAGATGCCCATTGAGGCATTGAGTATGCTCACTAAATACAGTAAGATGCTCATTGAGTACCAGGTAAGCATTATCACTAAGTACCATAAGATGCTCATTGACCATTTTGCTCGTATGTTAGGGTTAGATACAATGAAATTTTCAATGAAAAATTCTAACGGTTTTGTAAAATTTGAAAATATATTTCTATACTAACAGAAAATTTCATTTGTATTTGTAGAAAAATTTAAGAAAATTGTGCCTGTAAAGTCTTGTGGATGGTCAATTTGATGGAATTTAAAGGAAGTTTCTTGTAATTTTGACAATTTCTAGTCAGCCAAACAAGGAAATTCCTTCAATGACCGCCAAATTGACCTCTCAAGGTCATATCCCTTTCTATTATAATTAACATGTAAATCTATGCACTTGAAAAAGTTTTTGGCATTAAGCAAAGCTCTGAGATTTGCTTTCACCTTCACATACTTATTAACTAAAAAAATTTATAATTTGCTTCTTCTTTCCCAACATTAAATTTAATTTATTACCTTGTTAAGGATTATTACTTTGTTTTGAATGATTAACTAGTTCTGTTTAATACTCAATGCTCTGATTAGTGGACATAAAAAATTGTAAAAAAAAGTACGAAAAAAACGAACAAAAAAATTTTATAAAAAAAAAAATTGAAATAAAATAAAAATCGAAAAATCGTTAATTATTAAGACTGAATGATTTTCACTTGATTCCTCCTTGATCCTTCCCATTCCATACAATCAATTGCTAAACATCTGTTGACAATTATGACTACAAAAAACATGGAATTTGTAAATTTAAAATTGTACAAAATATAACAAAATATTCAACTGTAAAGTGCCAGCCAACCAGCTTTCACTCTTCCTATACCTCCTATATATACTATAACCATGTACATAAATGTTCATATTACATGAGATTATGATAAGGTGAGTTTCGAAATATAAATATATATGCATAGCTTTAATATAATACATAAATGTGAATGATATTGAACTTTAAATACATTTTCACTGCTTTGCCTTGTGTCTACCTTCTTTCTTTCTTTCTTTTGTACATTCTTTATGTTGCCTTATTACAAAAGCATTATGAACCTGACAACAACAAAAAAATAAGAGACCCGAGAGAAAAACTTTCTATTTTAATATCCGTAACATCATCCATTTATACGACATCACCTTCGATATTTTGTTGGTGCTGCTTCTTTGTGTACAAATTTTTTTTAGTGATTTTTTTCCTTTCTTCCATCTTTTGCCGCTAATAAAAAATATTGAAAGTTTTACAAAAGAGATGAATTAGACGCATTTTTTTGTGTGTGATATAATTGTTTTTGGAATTTCTTTGAGTTTGATGCCGGCTTTTATTATAGTTTAATTGACTTTTTTAATCGACTGGATTTGATCAAGGATGTGTAATATAGTTGGTTCATGCAAGATTTATAATTGTTTTTGGAGACTCCTGTAAATTGTAACTAAACTTAATGTTGAAAAATTCCTAACAAGCATAATTTAGTCATTAAGGTGCCGTGTTTACGGCAAGACAAGAAAATGGCCTGAGGCACTGTAATTGGGGGGTTTTTAGTCCATTTTTAAAAATGAGAAATGAAATTGGTATCATACCGTTTGGGATTTTTAAACAATTTAGACTGGTCTGTAGAAATTTGCAAGCTTTATGTTAGGGTGCATTCTGGAATGAAACGAGATAACGTTTCGATACATTTCAGAAAATTCGATCTCAGGCTAGCATGGCTCTGGCTCTATAAAAGATAAGAATCTGGTCTCAGACTAGTGTCAAGTTAGGTAGAAGCGTGATTATCGATCAAGTTTAATTAAGTATGAAAAAATCGGCGTCACTTAAAAACAGACTTGCTCTTCTAAATGGAATTTTATGCAATTTTTTAAAAGATGATCAGTATTGATCTATCTAAATTAAGACGAGAGCTTTACAGATTCATATAATAAGTCACTTAACAATGTGAAAGATGTTTATCGTTAGACGTTTGAAAGCAAACTAAATATTCCGAAGAAGGGGTTACAACTTTTAGGGAACTAGGAGGGGAGGATCTTCTTAATTTAGATATAGATTCAATTTAAATTTTTGAACGATTGTTGATAAATTCCAAATATCCAGGGTATTGAGCTAGGGTCAGACACTCCAAAAGTATAGTCCTGTACTTACATTATTTACTGTACTTGTATGAAAAGTACTCTAAGTACAATACTGTATGTTGGAGTGTCTGAACCTTTTTATTGAGGAACTCTCCTTGCTTAGTCTTTCAACTTACCACAATATTTTAAAACTGGAATTAATGATATCAATTGTAAACTTGATAGACATTTGGGAGACTCAATGTCGATTTCGAAGGGAATATTGAACTTGTTTCTTAGCATTAGGTGATATAAACATGAAATTGTGAAATCTTTTGTGCCGAAATCAATATGCTTGTGAATTATTAGACCCCCAAAATTCATTGTCATGAAGTCAGAACTTCAAAACACATGAGAATATTGATCATTCCAGGGATTGTCCCAAACTACAGATCTGTAGATAAAAAAAATGCAGACTTGCAGCCTTGAACAGACTACAAAAAAGAGCCGAAAACTGTATGCAACTAAAATGCAGGAAATACAGCGCCCGAGCTCTACATAAAAACTAAACTCCAGCATCAAATCATTCAAATTCCAAAACAAACTATCTGCAAAAATTAGCTCTAAAAATCTCATCCATCCACAGTGTGAATGCCACACTTAATACTTATTGTATAGATAAAATGTATCCCCTATAAAATTTAATAATGCCACTATGTTGATATGTCCGGTACCCTTTTTAAGATGAATTTCCTATTTATGTAAAAAAAAAGTTCTTTTTTAGCTATTAAATTCAATCATCCACTTCCCCTTTTTACACTTTTATATGCTTTGTGACAAAAAAAAATATCAAACCACATATGACAATCATTATGGTCACACAAACTTTTTCATTATCACAAATGGATATACTAAATTTTATATTCTCTGCTATAATTTTTATAGTACCAAAAAATATAACCACAAAGCCGGAGGAAGTTTTACACCAGAATGGCAGGAAGTTTACAAAATTTACTCAGCATCATGTCAATGAAGGCGGAGGAGGTGGTGACAATGGTAGTGATGCTGATGAAGCACGTTACAATCTCGCAACACGAGTCATGTCGAATGGCGTTGAACTTATTGTTGCCGATGGTAAAAGTACATTTCCAGGCGAGCCGAATTTTTTTCGAATTCTTACAAACACCAAAAACTACAATCGTCCATTGACCTTGGCGCCGAGTACACTTAATAATGTTATGATGCTGATGACACTGGGCGGTAAAAATCCGAAGGTAAAAGTCAAAAAATTTCTCCAAAATATGTCGTTGATGATCCATTAACATATTATGAATTACTGTCTATATTTATTATTCAAATGACTTAACATCGAGAGAAAAGATCCCCGAAAATAAAATAGTAGCATATATTATAATGAGCTGTCTCCAATTTCACTTTCATTTGAAAAATCTCACGAGTTACATACATACATGTGTGTTTCAGCTCATAAATACATTGTGTATTGATTCATACGGAACAAAATTTCTATTTTCTCACGTAATAATTGAATTCTTCCTCCTATATAGATCGACAACATTCCTGAGAATGCAATACTTAATCGGTTTGTTACAAAGACATGCTTAACAACATATACATATCTTACAACATATGAGATGAATGGATCAACGATGATTGAGAGTCGCGAGAAGGTCATATCGAATATTGCAACTGAGGAGCGGAACACCCACAACTTAACGCCGCTTATAGCATCCGATATGACTTTCTTTAAGGTATAAATGATGATCATTATTAGTCTAAAATATTTACATGTGATTATCGTTAGTGCTCGGTGAAATTAGAAATCTGTCAATATGATTTGCATAAATTTATACTTTTTTTTGTGAAATTCGTGGTCATCACGACAAGGATTTGAAAGCTTATATAACATCTCGCATATTTTTGGAGATTCCCGAAGCTCAAACGACAATTGACGATGTTTTGTTTTCTAATTCCAATTATAATCGAATTATCATAAAAAATCTCTCTTTAGGCACCGGAAGAAAATGAGATTTTGTAGCTATTTGAATGGGCTTTAAATTTCCTCTATGGAATTTAGCGATATTTTGCTACACGTGACTTAATATTCATATATTTGTTTAGTCAAAGCTTTTTTATTGCCATATTTTTGATAATTTCTTTGACTAAAATCGAAAGTAATTTGCAATTTTATCCGATAAAGTAATGTGAAATTTTTTAAGCTTTTATACGAAAAATGTTTCATGCTTAAATTCAATTAATGTGATTTAATGGTCAATTTAATATTTTTAAGTGTCGGTGAATAGACTTACATGCTGGGAAAATTTCACATTTTTCGGCTCATTCAATTAAGTAAATAGTTTGATAAAAATTGGCGGTAGCTGTCAATCAAATTTCATGGGAGATTTATGAATGGGCTAGGCGATATGTTGGTATTGATTATGGTTTCTATTTTTAATTTATGGCACTTTTTCTGCTACTTTTTAGGTTATGTGAAATGACATGACTATTTCAATTGAATCAAAATGACACAGATGGCGTAGGGTTCTCGCTATTAATTGTTTAAGGATATTACTGCTAATTTATAAATCTTCTAGGGTCTTGTGGTCTTTTGAGTAGACATTAGTCGTACTTGTGTATAAAGTAAGAAGATATTGCTCTCATAATCAAGCTAATCGCAAATCGGCGTATATTGAAATGATTTCATCACGGTGACGAGGTGGCAACATATTTGGAACCAAAAACAACTAAATTTGCGAAGTGACTGCCGATTGGTTCTAGGTATAATCCGACTCGTCATCACGGTTTCAGCATTTCAATGTGTGCTGATCGTGTACAATTTAAATTGTGACTCGAGAATACTTACTTACTTACTAACTAAAAGCATGCTCCGACTTGGAGCATAGGTTATTAAAAAAAGCCTTCCATCTGACTCTGTCCACATCACAAAGCTTGTACAGATTCTCTGTTTTGGGAACATTTAGCTAAAAATAATTTACATGCATTTAACAGACATCGAGCATCAGCGATGTATTATCAAGGGATATTCATATCCTTCAATTCCGCTTTTTGGACCAAATTCTTCCATTTGCTAGGTTTTTTTAGATGTAAATTCAAAAAAAACTCCCAAAATTTTTAATTTTCATAAAACAATCAGAACCTCTCTTTCAAAGCAATATTAGCTATCTCCTTCAAGAGTCATGCTTTGTCCGTATGTAAACTCACTGCAGCTATATGTAAACGCCGATTTTTTGTTTGGGATTCATAAAATCTTATTTTAAATCTGTCCTATTATGAAAGAGAGTTTGCATTTAAATGAAAAATTAGGGATGCGTATGAGTCTAGCCTCCAACCATACCTTCTTTATTTTCTCATTTAATCGAATAAAAATCTCATCAAAAAGATTTATGAAAGTGTCATGTCCACGGCATTTAAATAACTAAGATGTCAGTAAGATACAAATATCAATCATTCACACGTTCAATCGAATGAATCACATGACATTTATAAACAACTGAATGCAAATCTCTACAGCACTCACAATAACCGAGCTAAAAAACTCATTAAAAATGAATTTTAATCATCTCTCTTATATCCAATATAGACACCAAACCTTAGAGTTGGAGAATTCAGTACAACTTACACATATTACAATACAATAATGGATGAAGATGTTCCAATTGTTGCAACATCAAAACATATTGTCGTTAATACGATAACAGCAGCTGATGATTATCTGAAAATGATTCAACCATCGCCATCGGCAATTCCGGTTTATGAGACAAATACTTACTACAGTACTGTCGAGTTCTCGAAGACAATTAATGATGAGGAAATTACGAAAGTTATTAATACACGAGATGTCATTACACAAGTTATTGTTACTGAGTCACTTCCACATGGTCGAATGCCAATGAGTATGAGTCATGACCTTGTCGATTCGCAAGAGAGTGGTGAGCTTTCACCATCAGCAGATGATGAATATGACGATGTTGAAGTTCTTAACTATATTAAGAAAACAAATGTGATTGATGTCAATCCAACGAGAATTGTAGACAAGCCAAATGTTGGTGGAAATGTAATGCCATTACAACTTTATGCAACCAAAACTTATTTGACAACTTTCACCTATTTTACAACACTATTGCAAAATGGAGCCGGCTCAGGCGGTGAAATGTCTTCAACAGTTGTAAATTCCCATACTCGTGTCATTGAAAATGTTGTAACAGAATCAATACCACCATCGTTAGTTCCAAATGAAATTCTTGATAGAATCAGCAAGACAATCATTGACGATGCAAAAAGTGACTTGAAAACACGTATTATATTGAAAAATGGACATAAAATTGAAATTACAGCTGCAAATATTCTCAAACCGGTTGATTATGCAACGGCACAGACTGAAATTTCTTCGATTGAAACGAATGACTTGGATGTGGCTGCAAACGATTTATCGCCATCGCTTGCACTTCTACAAGACGATGAAAGTGAAAATGCATTGGCTGACATTGATTCTAGTGAGGAAAATGTCGTAATACCGCAGCAGCAACAGCATGAACATTATCAAGAGCCCATTCGAATTCCAACGTTAAGTCCGAAACCAAAACCAGCTTCCGGCTCTTTGAAAATTCCGTCGTTATTAAACAGCATTAATATACCTAGCTTTTCAGCACTTGGACCGGTTATTAATGCAATGGCTGGAATTTTAACAAGTAATTTTGGAGCACAGACAGCTCTGAAAAATCAGCAATCAATTCCGCAACCACAGCCGTTAAAATCCAGACCTGAATATGAAGCACTTCCTCAACCATTGCCGTTATTAAGTCCTGAAAGTCAAGATGTAATATTAAGTCAGACTGAATCAAAGAATAAGATTCCATTGTACATTCCAATCCGTGAACCAAATAATCCAAGTCATCATGCATCCATGATGGGCTCTGGAATTCCAATATCTCCAGGTGAAGTCATAACTGCAAATTCAGATGTAATTGTTGGTAGACCGGCCGTTATTGGACCTAAATTACCATCTCATATTAATCCACCGGAAGAAATTTCTGGAATGGAAGCGCCGCCACCATTCCTGCCATTAAAGACTCCACAAAGACCAAATTCATTCGTAAAAGACATAAAAACAAATGGAAATATCAATCATGTTATGGTGAAAAAAGGAGATGATTACATTGGACCACCTCCACCTAAGGAAGTACATGCACCTGTCCAAAATAAACCGATTCCAATAAACAACTACCCGAGACAGCCAATGCCACAAAATTTACAAAAAATTCATCCAATTATTCCACCAATGTTACGACCACATTCGAGTCATTCGAGTAGTGAGGAAATGCAACTTCATCAAAGACCGGGAAATATTCTCATTCCAAAGCCAACGCCGACACAGGAGACGCAAATTAATAATCACTATATTAAAATTAATCATCAACAGCCACAACCGCATAAACCTCAAATTTTACCGATTCGTAATCATGAGCAGCATATAAAAAGTCCACAAAATCAGCCAATCAGACAGAATCATCAGCAACAACATCATTTTAATCATCATAAGCCTCATCCAAGACCGATACCTGTGATTGAACCTGCTCATAATGTCATGCCACAGAATGTTATTGAGATTCAGAAAATTCCGGAAGTTTATAGTACAGACTTGCCAATAATTACACTTAACAATCATCATCATCATTTCCCATCCAGTTCACATGACTTTATAGCACATGAATTTCCTGAAATTCTTGATAGACCGACAAATGGCCAACCTTTGTTAGTGGATATTCAGCCATCTCAAGTTGCTAATGTTGTAATTCCTCATGATAGTAGCTCAGTTCTTGTTTATGGTGGTGTCCATGAAGCACATAAAGCTGGTCAATACTTTAATGATCCGCCTCCACATGCAAATGCTGAAGTTGGAATTAAGAGTGTGAATTTATATGCTGACATGGGAAATGTTAATGGAAATAATAAGAATCAGCATCATTCAGCGTCACATGTACATTATGATGTTAAGGACAACATTATTGTTGCATCTGACAACATTGCAGCATCGCCGTCAAATGTCAATCTTCTAGTCAGTCCATTGATATCTCCAACTGGTTCCTACAACAGACAAAATGAATACAATCAAAATTCAGTTCATTTCTCACCAAGTAATGTCATTAACTTCCATCCAGGCTCAAGTATAGCCATTGGTCCAAATGGTCCATCTAAACAGCAAATTCATCAGCAACAAATTGAGCAACAAAATGCTATTGACCAGCAATTGAAGCAAAAATACATCGAAAATCAGAAGAGAATTGAAGAACAGAAGCGACAAGAACAAATTCGAAGGCAGAAAATTGAGGAACAGAAGCGAAGGGAAGTTGAGGAACAGAAGAGAAGAGAGTTTGAGGAACAAAGGAGAAAGGAATATGAGGAACAGCAAAGACAGAAACAACAACAGCAACAACAACAACAACAACAGCAACAACAGCAACAACAACATGAAATGATAAGGAAGCAGCAAGAAGCTGAAAGACAGAAAATTGAACAACAGCAGCTAAGGCAACAAGAAATTGAGAACCAAAAGAGGCAACAATATGAGCATGAAATGAAGCTTAGACAAGAATATGAACAACATAAAAAACAGCAGGAAATAAGGAACAAAAATAAGAATCAAATAGTTTTGCCTCATCGACCACCAGTTCGTCAACAACTGCCAGTTGCACAAAATAATGGACATCCAGACAGTTCAGGATTCATAGTACTAAGCAGTAACTACAACTCAAATCAGAACCATCAAAATTCATTCATTCCAATGCCTCCAAGCTATAAACCACAAGGAACTGTTGAAGCTGTTCCAATCTCAGGTGAATCTGGAGCATTAGACAGTGAAGGACCTGAAGGACAAGAGTCAATCAAGCGACCAATCCTTCCAAGTGGTGAAAACATCAATGAATTTGATGATGACAACATTAAGCCTATAGATGAGTATGATAAGTTTGTGTACCATAAAATCACAGCAGCAAGCAGCACAACATCTGAGCCACTTACCACAACAACACGTCGAACAACCCAAACATCTCCAACTACAACCAGAAGAAGTTCCACAGTTCCAATATCCACAGAACGAATCAACATACCAACCACAAATAGAAATGGACCAATTTACATACCCAAACCATATCCAAATCATCAATTTGAGAATCTACCAATTCTAGTCAATGACTTGCAGCATCGTCTACCACCGACTGCTCGTCCAACAACAATCAAAACATTCCAACGTATTCCAACAATTGGACCACAATATAAACCAAATAATCAAGGCGGAAATACAATTTCGCAGTCAATGAAACCCCCGGCACCACCAAAAATATCACGACGTCCAACACATCCATTCAATATTCATAAAACGACATTTAAAATATCAATGCCAATTGATCCAATGCCTGATGATTTAAGCGTTGTAAATAATTTACAAACGGAAGTACCATTCAATCCAATTTACACGCAGAATGTGGTGACTGAAAGTTCAGTGTCAACGGAACGACAAACGTCAAGTACAACAACAAGTACATTTAGACCAAGAACGACAGAAAGTAGTACTGTTAAGTTTTCAAGAATTCCTGATACAACAACTGAGAAAGTGGAAACGACAGCAACATCCGGAAGTGACTTAAATATTGGTGAAGTCGAGCCTGTAAAGGTGTTTAACTTTACAGAGGAAAATGCGGAAGTGTTTGACAGTAAAGAGACAATCAATCCTCATAATCATGGATTTATTAATCCACAACAGATTCCAGACAGTAAGAAGAAGCACGAGAAAGATGACATGGACTTGATGCCACCATCGAATAAGAATGACAAGCCATATCACACAATTATTAGAGTTCCAGACCTAACGACATACAAAACAACAAATGTGAAGCTTGAAGTATCATCATCGGAATTAGAAACAATGAAACCTCCGGCACCTCCAACACAAAAGCCGACAACAAAGGCACCAACATTTGTAGAAATTGCTAATATGAAGCCACCGCAAGATGAAAATCCAAGATTTAGGCCAACATATGTAAACATCCAAAGACCAACGATAAGCTTAAATAGATTCACACCATCTAGTCCAGATCCATTGACTACAACCACAACAAAATCAAAGCCTTCAACATACAAACCTCCATTAAGGAACAGATTCCCAACATTAAAGCCATTGAAAATGGAAGTAACAAATGAGAATGTTGAGGAAGATAAGAAAGTGGAAGTAACATCCAAATACACAGATTCATCAATTAAAGCCACTCCGACCCTTCCATCACTACAAACTGAAAATATTAAGATCAATACAACTCCATTAGTGACGAAAGTGACACAAGTAAGCTCATCCGTCCGAAAAGAAATCAACAATCCAAAGAGCACTTCCATCAAAGCGGATGATAGACGAAAAATAGTCCATAGTACAACAATTTTGACAGAGCAAATCATCACATCCACAAAATGGATTCAATTCACCAACACAAAGACAATAACACTTTCAAAGACCAAAACTGAAACGATTCATCATAGTCATGGAATTCCTGTGGTGTCGACCAGCGTTCAAACTGTGTACGAGACAATTACCGAGACAGAAACGCTGCTGAAGCCAACAGTTATTACATCAATACATCCCACAAAGACTATAATTCGGGAAACAATCATACCGACATATCCATCAACGACTGAAGAAATAATTGAAGGTTTTGTGAGCAATGAAGACTTAGATGAATTCATAATTAACGATTATGACACAAAGAATGCATCAATTGTTCATGTCAGTTCCAATGAAGTTCATACGAATAGCAATAAGAAGCGTCCAATTGAAAATGAAAGTATCTTCGTTGTCGTTAATGATAAAAAGAATCATCAGCACAAAATCAACATTGATCCATCGATTATTAAGCATACGACACTGTATAATCATTCGACATTCACAAATGAAATTGAAGATGTTAGTCGAGATGAAGAAGATAATAATGATGGTGCTGGTCACATATTACTAGGCGGTATATTGATTGCATCGCCGCCACAATTGAACAAAAGTCAACAAGGCGCTGCTATAAGTGGAAAGTGTTATCCGGAATGTAATAAAGTCAATAATGAATATTGTCATCGGGTTGATGGTCAAATGAGATGCACGTGTCGACCAGGTTTTGCTCGAATGTTCCCAGATCGTCCATGTAAACGTAAGTACAAAATGGAATTGGAATTTTTTTATTGTTGATGAGAAGCTGAAACTGTCGTGGCTGCATATTTAGGCAATTGACATGGTTTTTCATTAAAATTGAAGCAATTTTTGAGTTCCTTAACATTCTTTAACTGTTTAATTCCAGCAATCTACACATACATCATGAAGATAGGCCTGAATCGCATCGGACGTGACAAATTAGTCTTTGATCCATCGTTAATGAACAAAACAACATCAAATTACATGAAATTACAAGAAACAACATACAATGGAGTCGATAGAATGTTGATGCAATCGGATCTTCGTGACATTTATCACAGCATTGAAATTATTGGATTTAATAAGACAAAAGAGAATGGAATTACAGGAAAATTATTCATTCAACTGTCTGAGAATACGAATGAGATGAAACTGAGGGAAACAGTTAAGAAATATTTGAGAATGTCAAACTATAATCTTGGTGGAACTGAATTATATGCTAATCCACTCGTTACTGATCTTGAGACATACGATTTTGATGAGTGTGCTGCCGAAGATAAAAGTCACGATTGTTCTGAATTCTCGCATTGTTTCAATTTATTGGGTACATATACGTGTAGCTGTTTGGAAGGCTTTGCTGATGAGAGTGAGAATCCAATTTATCCAGGAAGAGTTTGTGTGAAAGAATTAGTTGGATGTGAGAAATGTCATTATCATGGAACATG
Source organism: Chironomus tepperi (assembly GCF_022539635.2). NCBI lineage: Eukaryota > Metazoa > Arthropoda > Insecta > Diptera > Chironomidae > Chironomus > Chironomus tepperi. Next base: position 229,681 of record NW_027226601.1, on the reverse strand, counting down.
CTTAACTCAGTTTAACGATCAAATTGTATGTGAATGCTTCCAATGGTACACGGGAGAACAATGTCAAGTTAATTTGAAATGTAAGTGACTTTTTGGATGTCCATCTATTGTTACTAATGTCTTAAAAATTTCAGTGCTACTATTCGGACTCGTCATAGCTGGAGTGACGCTATTCACGCTACTTATGATCTGCATAATCATCACATGTGTCAGGAAGAAGCGAGTCAGTCAAAATTCCATTGGTCCAGGTATGAATATCATTCAGCGACGAATAAGTGGATCAGCACATCACAGTGTTGGATCAAATGCCGACAGAAAGGCTATGATTCAGGATACGAGCAGTGAGGCAAGTGAGGAACATGAACCAGCACCATATTTCAGGAAGGTAAGTAGTAACAATCACGGCAAGCATGCTTAAAATTCCATAAATTCTTGTGCATTTCCAGAAATCTAATGACGAAACACAAAGAAAAGTCTCAGTGGAAGCAGTTGCACCGAAGAAGAAGAAGTCAGTCATTCACAATCCAATGGGTTCATTCAGTAAAGCAACGTCAGTCGATCAGCGTGATCGATCATTAACTGTGATGATTCCTCGAGCAAAATATCATCCAGGCAAGACAGGAAATATTGCAGATGTTGAAGGTTATAAGTCTAAAAGCTCATCGAGTGCGAGCGTCAATCAAAATCAATCAAAATTATTAAATTATCTTGAGTCTAGTCCATCATCAGTGAAAGCTAAAACAGTAAGTCATAAGTTCCACTTAGTTCCATTCACTTTAATGTCAAAATTTTGAAATAATTTTAGAATGTGCCATGTGAAAAATCAAATTATCAGCCACAAAATCCAGGTGCACTGGTGTCAGCTGGCTTCAAAGTTTCCGCTGCTGGTGGAAGCAGCTCGCCAATAAACTCAAGTTCGAGCAGTACGAATACTAGTAAAAATAATCGCATAAGTAAAACAACGAGTCATCAGAATGTCAATGAAATTGGCAGTAAATATTATGCTGTACACAAAATAAGTACAGTTTCTGAGCAGCCAATTATGTCATCGTCGAGAATCGAGGAAAAGTCACAGCTTAGTGTTGTGAGGAAGAGTTATAGGTAATGTCTTAATATCCATTAAATTATATGAATTTTGACTTATTAATTTTTTACAGTCATGGAAATTTAATGGAAAATATGGACGACTGGTTGGACAACGGAAACATTACAGAGTTGTAAACCTTAAATTACCTTTTTGCATCTTAAAATAATACTATTTACTGTTTTAATTTTTCAGAGCAATGTCTGAGGCTCGATCATATGATGAGACGACAATTCAGGCACCAACCAAAGCAATTAGAAATCTTTACTACAAACAATTGTCACATAATGATGGCAATAACACAGAAGTAAGATAGTTTGATCTTTTAAAATTTTCGAAATTCGAATTTCGAATTCAATGTCCGAATTTTGACTTTTGAAAAAGCTTCGAAATCAGAATTTCGAAAAAAAAGATTTGAAATAAAACTTTGAAATTGGAATTTTGTATAAAATTTTCGAAATTGAGTTTCGATATTAAATATTCGAAATCAAACTTTCGGTATTAATTTTCGAATTTGACTTTCGAAATTTTTCAATTTTCGAAAAAATCTCAATTTTCAATATTTTTTATGACAATTCTCTTTCTTTTTTTTAGGACATGAACACAATGGCAGAGAGAGACATGGCGTCGACAGTATTACTGCCACACACGCATCTCTACAAGCCTACGACAGATCGAGTAAGTTCCTTCTGACTCTCAAAATGTCAAAATTCTAACAAATATTCTCTAATTTTCCAGGGAAGCGACATATCAGGATTTGATTCTCTTTAGGATGAATCAGAAGCCCATAATTAAACATAAAATTCGAGTCATATTTCACAGGACATACTTGAAAGTCAACTGAATTTGTCTACTTTTAATTATTAATTCCTTTCTAAAGCATTTTCAATGTAATTTTATTAACATAAAATGTTAAAAAATTTGTAAATATTTCGGTAAAATAAGCTTTTTCTAGTTGCTATAATCGACTTGAGTCATCGTGGAAATTCCAGAATGGAAATGACTTTTTGTCTGTGAACGAGATGACTCATGAGAATCTATTGACTTGTAAATAATATTTTATTTATTTCATTTAATTTTAACAAAAAAATTATGGAAATTATTCCTTATTTCTATGAGAATTAAATCAATTTTTAATGAAATTGCAGAGAAAATTTTGATGAAATTCGAAGTAGTGTTTTGAATTGGAAATTTTAAAATTGTAAAATTAAGAACTTTTAAGTTTATAAAATTTAAAAAAATTAAATTTATGGAATTCAAATTTTTAAAAAATTTGAATTTTAAACTTTGAATTTTAAACTTTCAGAATTTGAACTTTAAACCTTCAAAATTTGAATTTTAAACTTTCAAAATTTGAATTTCAAACTTTCAAAATTTCAATTTTAAACTTTCAAAATTTCAATTTTAAACTTTCAAAATTTGAATTTAAACTTTCAAAATTCAAATCTTAAAATTTTTAACATCTGAAGATTAAAATTTTTTAATTTAAATTAAAATTTTCAAAGACTCAGCAAATTAAAATCATCAAAATTTTCTTTGCGATCAGCTTTGGCTCCTATTACACTCCTCCATTATATTCTTAAACAATTATAATCTCTGATTAGCTAATAAAGTAAAAGAATCATGATATCGTATCTAGTTATGTACATTTGTAAGTTTCTACATAAATAAAGCTTAGTTTTTAAGAGAAATGCCAACAGTTTGAAATTATAAAGAAGAAAATTGAGAAGGAATAATTTTTTATATAGGAACAAATATGAAAAACATTTTTATGTTGATGAAAAATTAGATTTTAAGTTAAGAAAAAACAAGATGTAAATGAAAAGTACATAAATATTGTTATGTAATGTTTTTAAAACAAACAAAAAATTGAAGAAAATTTAAGATTTTTAAACAAATAAAGAGAATTTTATTCACAGTTAATAAAGATGTGTTTTTAATTAGAGATAATTAGAGAAAGTTGATCACTTTTGTAACTTTTGTCATCTAGCGGACAGCCTCTGGTCGAGAGCATTGTGAGAATCCAGTGAGAATCAAAGTCATATCGACAACACTCTAAACAATGATTGTGAGATCAGAATCTGATGGAAATCGAACTCACGAAATCCAAAAGAGTGATGCAGATTTCCGGTTTGTGGTTTTAACCCTCTGCCACAGAGGCCTTCTTATTTCACTGGCAGATTAGTCTTTTAATCATAAGATTCCACTCGGCACAGACACTAGGTTAACAAGCAAAGCAGCAAAGCCTAGTTTGGCTCTCTTAATGGAATGATATCTTCGAGAATCATACTTCCGTGACTCGAGCCTCTCTAAAAGAGCTACCAAGACACATTTGCTGCTCTAATAGTAACCATAACCTTTTTTGATCTCCAAAATATTTACGACATATCTAATAGTACCTAGCAGTGCTCGAAGTCGAGTCGAGTCGACTTCAACCATATCGACTTCGAGCTCTGGTGCCTTGTGACTCAATAATGCAGTGGTGGTCAACATTCGTTGAGTCGTGACTCACTTAAGCAATGTCCCCAAGCACTTAGGTTGCCCACCACTTCACTATTCTGTCGCAGACCATAATTTGAGTCCCAAGCTATCCACTATGCACCAATCCTTTGAAAATTTATCAATTTTAATTAAAATCCCAACCAATCTCTATTTTCGTCTACATAATTTCCATTTTCATAGCTGAGAATTACTTCATTATTTTCAGTATAAAAGAACCATAATGAAAATTTGTTCCTACAAAAAAAAATTACAAAAAGCCAGAATGAAAAACTTCTCTTTTAATCTAACTCACAAAAAAAATTCACCTCTACGTTGGATATGAAGGAGCAAGCATAAGCATGTAGAACGAGAAGCAAGCAGAATGCGTGTAACAAATTTGTAAACATTTTCAAGCATATGTAAACTTTAACCCCTCATTTTTTGCATAACTTGACTATACAACAACAAAAAAGAAAGTTTCTTTCCTGTGCTGTAGACACAACTTTCATAAACAACGAAGAAGAATGAGTTTCATGAGGAACTTTCTCTTGTTCCTTTTGGCGGAATAAAAAGGGATGAAGAAAAAAATTATTCACGTTTTTTTTTTGGATAGAACTAAGAACTTTAAAAAATTCATTTTTTACCCATTTTGTACATAATAAGGATCTATTTCAGTTGAAAGCAACAACAAAAGGTGCCACTCACCCCATCCTGTTCCTTTTCGACAAACAAAAGAATTACTCAAAGGAGGAGAACAGAAAAAAAAAACTTTTTCCATTATTTTCACATGAATAAAATTTTATATTTGTTTTTATGAGTACCAGAACTAAGGTAATCGCGGGAATATCATTTATGAAAGAAGTTTTGCTATATAGCATAGGATGAGGTAAAGAGAATAAATTTAATACAATGAAAATTGGCTGAAATGAGATAGTTGGCTTCAATTTTCTGTAAGCTGTTTGCTTTATGTTGAAGATATCATTTATACTGAATTAAGGCTTAATAGTAGGCTGATGATTTTAGAGGAATGAATGAAAGTAACAATAATTTGATAATAAGAATCACTGTATGTGTACAGTGGCTCTGATTAAAAGCTCAACATTTTTTTAGTTGTTTAGACTTTAAGGTCGTCGATGTTAGTTCCAGTTTGACTTTCTTATTGATTCCCTTAGATTGTGTTTAGAAACGACGCATTGCTACGCTATCGAATTCTGTAATATCCAGAGCTTCGTTTGGCTCCGTCTCACTATTCAAAAGGTGAGATTGGTGCATGTTGGAATTAAGCTAGAAACGGCTAGAGCCTCATGGATAGGATGGCCAGAGGATTTTTGCAAAAAATCGGGACACTTTTGGAAAAAATCAGGATACTTTTAAGTTTGGCACTAATAATTGCAATTCCACAAAAAACATTTTCAGTCCGGGGCTTAAACCTGGACCTTCAAAAAAAATGTTCAAAATTTGTCGAAAATTCCAATATTTGTACGGAGTTACCGATTTTTTGAATAATCGGGACATTTAGGGGCTTTGTCGGGACACAACAGTAAGGTAGAAAAGTACAGCAACGCCCCGGCAAAAAAATACAGCAGATGGCCGCCCAAGGCTAGAGTCATATGTATTACGTGTTCACCTTTAGATTAAATGCTCAATTATTATCATTAATGATCAAAAGAGTTTGATCAGTAACGCAACATGTTAAGAACCACAAATGACATTATTTGTCTCTCTGTCTATCATTCATTGCAAATTAAAAACCATGCTCATTCGAATATCCATAGGAACCTAAATTTCCAGTATGTATACATTTCTGCTCTTCATGATTGCCGATATTGTAATCTAGTTGAATGCAATACTAGCCAGAATTCGAATTCGATTAGTGTTTTGAGGCTATTTTGTATGCAAAAAACGACTAAAACTAGCCCGACTTCATGTGATATTAGAGCCTGAAGTCGATCAGGTAGAAGTAACAATTGCCTTTAACTTAAAATCTGAATTCAAAAATGCCCAAAATTCAAGGGCAGGGTTGTCAATTATTAGGGTTTGAATTGTAAGGAACGGCGAAATATGATAATTGGAATACAGTTTTTGATGCATTAATTCCTGAATATGTTGAGATATTAAGAAATAGTTTCCTCCATTGGATGTCGTTTCATGCAATTTTATCCATGGTAAGCAAGACCTTTAAGTTGAGGACTTTGAGATTTATCACTAAGTACACCAAAAGATAAATCATAAAATAAAAGCATTAATAATAGAACTACAGCAAATGTGACTCAATTTAACAGCCATAATATATCCCCAGTCGTTGTTCATCTCATGCTAAACTTTAAAATATGCTTATGTCTTCTTATTTTCCTCCCATGTCGACTGCAGTATATAAAAATTATGAATTTATAATTTCTTCCTTCTTTTCATCTCCTTCCGAGCCATTTTCAGATAATAATAATAAAAAAAATAGCAAGCAGGATGGAATGCAATAATATAATGAGAACGGCAGCAAGCAAGCAAAACCACGAATTGCATGGCGACCTCATGTTGGAATGAGAGAGAGGGAAAGAAATTCTTTGGGACTCAATTATGAGAAAATTTTATCCATATTTTATGCTTTTGAGATGTTTGTTGGACGGAACTTAATAATTCTTATTTTAGTACATAGTAGATCAACATTGTCAAGTCATAAAGGTCATAAATAATTGCAACTTTAGTAGGAAATTCATGACCTATAAACTTAGATTGTGGAAATGCCTCACTTATTTAGATAAACGGGCTCCATAAAGTAGAGTCTGAGTGTTCGGTACATACGTGTTAATACTATAAAGCTTAATCCTTATACTTAAGCGCACTTCGGGTTATCATCGACATATTCATACATGTTTTCTTCGCGCAGGAATGACGTATATGCATCATACATTCCCGAATGGAGAAAATCAAATAATTGATCAAAAATCCGATTCCAGGTCGGATTCTCTTTGATTTGGTACTAGATTGGGCTTGAACCCGATGTTCCGATCTGCTATGGGGTCGGATTAGGTATAAATCCGATGAATATAGCTAGTTTTCGCATAAAGAGAAAGAAAATTAGCCTGATCATAAGTCTGTGCACTGGATCATAGTATGAGTAGTCTTGCTTCAGGGTATACTCTTGGAATTTAGTACGTAACTTTGTAGATACAACATCAAGGATAACAGCAAATTAATACAGTTCAGTAGCAACAGTCTCATCAAGCTATTATAAAGCAAGAGAAGTTAAGGGGAAGAACTTCCGCATCTTTTTAAAGGGAGATCATCAACATAAAAAAAGACGAGAAAACTTCCTTAGCAATAAACGATCTCAGTGATGAGACAATTAAGGAATGGGCTCCTAACCCGGTTCAGTTGCTTCCCCAACTCCATCTACAAGTCATCAAGAAGCATAGCAATTAAAGCCCAATCTAACTAACATCGCTTCATCAGTCAATATTCCAACATGAAATAAAATTCAACACTTGCAAAAATTACCGTTACTACTTCTGTCAAATCATGCACACAATCAAATGAAGTGCAAGGGTCTGGCAATCACTTCAATTAAATTTTTGGAGGCATTAATAATATAAAAAAATTCACTAGCTTGCACAACACACTGAACACCAAATTCGTCATCGTTCTTGGAGAAACTAAAGAATCTACTGTATACCTTACGGTATATATCAATCTCATTTATAATGCGCTAATTCATAGAAACTGTAGCACTTTAATGTGACAAAAGTTTCATATCATTCTAAAAAGTTGACACTTAATGTCAAATTTCAATACACAACTGAGATTTGTGTGACTGTAAATCCATACAATTTCTCCATTCTTCAAAGACTCAATGTGAGTCTACATTTTAGGTGACACAAATTTTCAGATCCATGGATACTCAACGTTCCAAATGCTTCCTTCCTCCTTTGACTTCCACAAATCTCAAATACGTACAAAACCAGAAACGCTAGTGGCAGAGTCATTGATCATATTGCTACAAACTTCAAGACCGGTTTATGGTAACTAATTCGACTATGCAACAATATTAGTGAACCATAATATTTGTATCAAGCATCGAAAATGGTCACACAAAACGAAACAAGCGAGTTTGAAACAAAGCATGTAGATTACAAAAAATTTAAGATGACTTTCAACAAGTATTGTGATCACGACGCCATAATGATCAAAATCCCGATAGCATCGCTAATTCCATAATCACTGCTATCAAAAAAGCGGCCTCAATTCCACAAAACCACAAAATACTATGTAAAAGATAATCCGCTGTGCTCGTGGTAAATTCCTCAATAGCCAAAGCTATCGCGATAAAAGACCGGATTGCAAGGAAATATAGGGCCAACAGAAGCAATGTAAAAATCAAGCTAAAGCTACACGTGCAAACAAAAAAAGTTGATTCCATAATTATGAGAGAGAAGAGAAAATTTATTGGAAAAACAGTCAACCAAAATAATCCCAAAAAACCCGAGCATTAATGAAATTTTGGGTCGCAAGTCCACAAATAATTTAAATGCCATGTTCAACGAAAATAATGAGTTAATAGTGGATGAAGCTGAAATTGCTGATAAACTGAATAATCATTTTATAGAAAGTGTGTCCTCTCTTCGTCAAAACCTAAATCCAAGCCTACACAATTTTGATAACCCTCGGTTGGAAATTCAATTGTTTTGGACGATACTTGTGAAGATGAAATTAGATTGATTATTAATTCGCTAAAAAAATCGTCACCAGGAATTTTCCGTTGAGATGATAAAATCATTGACGGACGATCTTTCACCAAAAATCTCACATCTAACAAATACAATGTTCGCAACAGGAATTTATCCAAAAGCTTTTAAAACAGCATTGGTCATACCACTCAATAAAACTGGTGATAATACAAACGTCAAGGATTTTAGGCCGATCTCAATGTTGCCAATTCTAAACAAAATTATAGAAAAAACATTGCTCTCGCGCCTACAAAATTTTACACATGATTATTTAGAATTAATATACTCAAGACAGTACGGATTTCGTCCAAAATGCAATACCGAAATCGCTGCGGTTGAACTCATACAATACATTCAAGAGGCAATGGATCGAAAGCTTAAAGTCTCTATGGTAGCAATGGATCTGCAAAAAGCATTTGACGTAGTTGATGTAGGAAAGCTTCTAAACGCACTTTCCAATGCAGGAATAAGAGGAAATGCGCTAAATCTGATTCATAGCTATCTAGTAGATCGTGAACAAGTGGTTAAAGTCGGAGACAAAATCAGCAAATCAATCAAATTCTCTCAGGGAGTCGTGCAAGGATCCATTCTCGGTCCATGGCTTTTCACAATATTCATCAATTCAATAGCCAATCTGCAATTATCCGGAAAATTGTTTATATATGCAGATGATTGCCTTTTGGTCAACATCCACGACCAGCACGAACAAATCAGCTCTAAGATCTGCAACGATATGATATTAATTATTAACTATTTTTGTTATCAAAGACTAATTTTAAATCCGTCCAAAACAAAATTTCTAATATTTCATTCATCTCCTTTAAGCTCCAGTGATCCAGTAGAAATTTTAATCCAATCTAACAAAACAATGAAATTGGCAGAAACATACATTATAAAACGAGTTGATCAAATTAAGTATCTGGGCCTCATACTCGACTCGCAGCTGAAATTCAAAGAACACATTAAATATGTGGAATCAAAAATTTCGAGTGCGGCCGGGATTCTATGGAAATTGAAGTCTCAACTACCAACAGTTACAAAGAAAATAATTTACACCTCACTAATAGAATCACACCTTAATTACCTTATCCCAATCTGGGGAAGTTCCTGTGACGCAGACCTAAAGACACTTCAAGTCATCCAAAATCGGGCTCTTCGAAACGTTTATTGCCTGGACAGACTGCAGAATAGAGTTCATATGTTTCAACATCTAGTGAATAATTCTCTTCCAATAAGAGCAATATTTTTCGTCAAAACAGCTACTTTTACGTTTAACTGTCTAAAGCATAATTTACATACTAATCTAAACTTTTCATTCACTATTCCCAGAAGTCTCAGAGCAAAGAAGTATATTAAACCTCAAAAACATCGGACACAATATGGAGCTCGTTGTATATCATCGATTGGACCGAAAATATTTAATGAACTTCCGGAACAAATCCAAAATTCTCTTCATGTCCACGCTTTTAAGAGATCGGTGAAAACTTATGTCAACAATGAAAAATTCATTGAATCCTGCTTCATTCATTTCAAAATATCTTTAATTCACAAAAAAAAAACACAAACTAAGAATTCTTGCTTGAATATTTTGTTAATCCAATTTTAAATCTTTATTCTTCTTATTATACCTCTTTCATTTTTTCTTTTTTTTCACATTCTTTATTTAATCATATCAACTCGGAAAAACATTCACTTACACTTGTTCATCACAATTATTAATAAGCAATTCTAATGATTAATGCTAATTATTTTTTATCTATTTTCTATCAAGGGTTTAAAGGAAACTCAGGGTTCACTGTCTCTTTTATTTAAGTTGTTATATTTTATGTCTATTTTTTAATCTAAAATGCAAAATTATTCCAAAGGTTTTTATGCCTCCTTAAGAAGTAAATCCGCGTATTTTAACTTACAGGGGCTTTTCCTTTGAATAAGTCAATTATGAGTATGGATAATTAAAAAAAATAAAAAAAAAAAAATACCACTTTCTTATTGTACTTTAGCACATTAAGTATGATAAAGTGGTACAATATTTAACCAGTGTTGCGAACGATCACGTTATTTGTAGGCTAGAACAGAAACCGCACACAGAAATGCAGTTCTCCTAAAACTTTTGGTATCCCACTAGTTTATTGAAACACACAGGTTGTCCACTATTGATATAAACTGTATTGATTTTCACTTGATCTCTTGTCAAATTGCTTAAGAATTGTCATAATCATTAGAAATATTGGCCAGTTGAAACTAAAGATCCTTATGCTAGCCACTTCAATTTCTCAAAGAACATCAAACTTCCTTCCTACTTAATTTCTTCCACAAACAAAAGTAAAAACCAGCAAAGCAAAGCATCGAAAACTTCACAATTTAAATTTTATGAAAGGAACCTCTTTTGTTTAATCTCGGTGGTGCAAAAAAGATTTTGTTTCATTGATAAAACTTTTCTACTTCATGTTCTTCATCTTCACATCCATTTCCAGCATCAGCAGAGGCAAAATGTACATAAAAATAAGTAAAATCAAATTCATAATCTGACGTGAAAGCAACAATGCGTAACAAAAATTTTATCATCACTACCTGTTTCTTCCGCCTTTAAAGTTTCTTTCCCTTTTTCAAAAAGAACCCCCAAAAAAATTTGCAAGCCACAATCCGTCAGTCAGAATATCGATTTTCATGTCAACGCTTCTCATGCGTTTGTAAGCACAACACAAAAGATGATAAGAAAAATTGTTAATAAAATTTGTTTGTTTTTTGAAATTAATTTTCTTGCATGCCGAGTTTCTGAATGCTCATAATTGCTAAGCATATGTGCAGTAGTCAAGTCTCAATGAACGAAATCAATTCAGTCATTTAAGCATCATAAAACTCACTTTATATCCATGAAACCCTGGATGAAACAAGAAGATTGTGATTCAGATTTTATAACTTTTATGGACGAAACGAGACCGAAAAGAGATGGTCGGGGGGGAGAGGATGTGATTATCGATATGTCCATAAACATTAAAGTAAATCATTTGGGTTGTTGTTGGAAATAATTTTTATGTTATGGAGGGACTCTTGGATTAATTTTTATGGGATTTTTTTGGTAGACAGCACTAGACAGAGAAAATTAAAGACGAGAATAACATTAAATAAATTTTTTTAAATTGCAGTTAAAATATTCAGAATGAGAAGCCTTAAAAATAAATCTAGCTACTTCTTTTTGCGTTCCTTTTTGTGTCCATTTTCGAGATTTTTTATGCTTTATGTAAACAAAAGAAAATTGTTTTCCGAAACTTGATGGTCCTTTTCTGATAAGCACATGCTATTGGACAGTATCAATTTCCTTTTTCTTTTTCTTGATTCAGTATAAATCCACTGTACTCACAGGTTTTACAAATAAATAATAAAACGACAATGTTGATAGTCATGGATTTGATTTTTGAACTTCCAGGTGGATGAGGGTATTGTAGATGTCAAAGAATGGTCAGATGATGTCAAAAGTTTGTAAAAGACCATAGGATGAAGTTATTACTTACTTTGCTGTCCATACAGATCAACTGTTATCTACGACTTCCTTCAGATGGCGTCTAAAGCTGGATCAATCGCGGGCTTCCGTCTGTCAATACTAATTGCAATACTGTCTTTATCGACAGCTTCCTTCCAAGAGTTCTTTGGTAGTCCACAAGCCCTTTTAAAACTTGAAGAATTGGAAATAGATGTAATCTCAAGAGAGCATCTCAAAACCCATAGACTAGTCTTGTCTAAACTGTGTGCCGTCAATTTTTTTGGAAATGACTTACCACTGATCCTTCCCCTGGATATGCCTATGTCTCAAAATTCCTATAACTAGCTTTATCTAATTGGTGACTTTATTAGTTCATATCTTGAGAATTCACCAGGCAACTGCACTCAAACCTTTATCTCCAGTTTAAGTAGGATCTAATCTATAAATTTCAAGATCCTGTATCCTACGTTTTCAGTATCAATTATTGGAAAAATTGCCCATAACGAGGCTCGAACTCAAGATCGCTATTGATGCACAATAAGTCCCGATGAGCTAAGTCAATTCATCACTAAACAACTTCGACTCACATAAAACTCACTTTATCTCTAAATAACTTTAAAATCTTCAATCTCACGAGAGCCTTTAATATCATGAGAAATTCATAAGCATCACACAGAAGCAAACATCATCAATAAACTCTAGCATGGAATTCTCATAGCAAAAAGGAGATGGAGAGACAATAAAATTAACTTCATCGTTTACATAAAAAATCATTGGAGCAAATCGTCAAGATGCTTTACACAAGAATAAAAGACTAAGTAAGTAAAGCCATGAGATTGTGGAGAGTGAGATGGAAATATTTGTACAATTGAGAAAAAGGCACAATGACAAATAGAAATTGAAAGCGATTGGGAGATGAAGAAAAAACAATTGTATGATGCAAACAGCTATTATATTCTTATATCCCACATAAGAAGACATAAATCTTCAATCCATTTCCTGTTGCGCTTTCTATCGCTTTTTATTTGCACAAGACTTTTCGTCTCGAATGAAAATGGCAAAGAAGTGAGCTTAATAGAAAATCACAATGAGCAAATGTTTGGATATCCCATTCCCTTTATCCTTCTTCTCTTACCATGATTCTCATTTCCTTTTAGCATGCTCTTGCCGATTATCGACACAATAAAAAAAAGAAATTTTGCTTCTTCTTATTCCTTTTCTTTTCATATTCAAAAAGATTGAAAGAGGAAGTTTTGCTTTCCATTGAAGCTAATAATTGTATGTAATGGTGCAGAAAACGACATGAAGTGAGTCCATACGCACACATAAATATGCGATTATATAAAGATTTTCATATTTTTGGCTTGGGGATTGTTTGGAGAATTTGTGATCAAGAGTTTTGGACTGACTGAGACCGAACTAAGACACGGGATTGGGATACTGAGCACTGATACCTGAGACACTGAAGGTTTGAGACCGAGACTGAGACTTAATCGACTTAGACTGAGACCGTAACTGAGAATGAGAATGAGACTGAGATTGAGAATGAGACCGAGACCAGGACTGGGACTGAGACCTAGACCGAGACCAGGATCGTGACTGATAATGAAACCGAGACTGGGGCCGAGACTGAGGCCCAGAACGGGACCGTAACGGAGACTGAGACCGACACTATTAGGAAATTCTTCAAATTCTTAGTCTCGAGACCAAGACTGGTCAAATAACACCAGACTCCCTCCAATCCTAAAGGATACACATCATTAACAACCAAACCCCCGTTTTTGGCAGCGAAATTCCTCTTCATGACTCAACAAAACTGTTTCAATTCAAAAAGAAAATTTCTTTCAATTTGAAAACCAAAAGGAAGAAAAGGGGAAGAAAGTTAATTGAAAGTATAGAAATTGAAAAGGTTCCTTTTCGAATATACTTAAATATATCCTTCAGACAAAGCGAGTGAGTCTTTATTCAAGTCATGAAAATTAATGTAGATATTAAGTGTCTTGTTTTCTGTCTTAAGTTTTGTAAAGATTTTAATTTGTTTTGACGTGAAAAATTAGTCATATGCCTTTCAATTTATTTTAATGGGTTGAGTATAAGGAAGTACTTAAACATTAATTAGATGGATTTGTTCCTACAACGTAATGGTTTTTTTTGTGTGTTTGTAAACATGAAGATGCTTGATGTAAATGATGGTATCTTAATGCTGAAGTATTATTAGCTATTTTGTAGTATTTTAAACAAGCAATCTTGTAGACAGTCTTGCCTGTCTTTAGGGTCCAAGAAGTGAAGATAAACATCATCTTTATGGTATTAGAGCAGTTTTATAAGGTTTTTAAGATGACGAAACTTTAAAATATGAATTTGTCAAGCAGAGAGTAAAGTCTTTGACACAATTATAGCTCAGAAACACGCTAGATTAAGCAACGGATCAGTAACTTGAAGTGTACTGAAGAAAAAAGGATAAGAGCTAGGAATTATCTCACGAATTGGAATATTGCTGTCTAGCCTAAGAGTTCAAGATATTTACTTACTTACTTACTTCTGACTCTATACTTCGAGTACTTCTACATAATACATCAGTTACTTCTTCATCCACATGTGTTGAATTCCAGTTTTTCGAACCATACAAGTAGATTTTATGTGGGCATGGGTTCAACGCCCACCAGAAACTGAACTTTTGATTTTTAAATTAATGCTTAGAGCATTGGTTTTAAAGCGCTTGTCATAGTCATCCAATTTGAAGCTAGTTCCAATACAAATCTTCAGTAGGTTCAAGATTGGATTAAAAAGCGCAGTGTACTGAATACTGTCAATACAAAATATCAAACTTTATCACACAGATGCTTATCCGAGTCATTGCGCTTTATGGTTCAGTAACCTGGAATTCAACACAAGCGGATGAAGACGCACTAGGTGAATTTGAGAGACGCGTGCTACGAGCGATGTAAGGCTCTGTGAAGGAAGGAGAAGAATACAGAAATTGACATAATAAGTACTATAGGACAATTACAGTACTATGCACGTTCGAATGGCTTGAGATGGACAGGCCATGAATGCTTGAGAAGGCCAAGTGATGCCCCAGTCCTTGGAAGACCAAAGAATTCCTGGATTGAATGTGCTACAAAAAATACCCAGCAAAGTAAGTAAGTTAGTACACAGAATCAAAATATTTGCCAATATTTTCAATATAAATCCTCAAAAATTTTCAAAACACATCACCCAAAACTGCAGCAACTAACATCACATCCACCCAAAAAATTATGCTAAAATATTAAATTCAGCTTATTCATGTGAAAAAGCATATTTACACAAAAAAAAAAGTTTGTTTAAAAATGCATTTTTTTTTTCTCTTCTTTATACTTTGCAGCATAAAAATGAAATTTGATTTCATGCAAATATTTAATGCACAATCACAAAAAAAAAAGCTGAATGAATGAAAAAGTTTTTTAATAATCCTATGATCTACTTTTCATTAAATGTTTCTTCTCGTGAATCAGACAGAAAAGGAGGGAAAAAAAAGTTTTCGTTTATGCATCGCTGGAGCTTTTCTACTTAAAATATTTCATGTTTTTTATGCTTGTTCGCTGTTGTTTCATGTTGCAGATTCTTTTTTTTTTGGAACAATGTATTTTTTGGGCTTTTGTTTCCTGTTCTGTATGATTTTTTTACTCCTACTTCTCATGACGTTCTTTTGAATAAATGAAATTTTTTAAATATGCACCTGCAATTTTACTGTGGTTTTCAGCATATTGCGTTTGAACTTTTTGTTATTATTTTACAGCATTACAATGCTTTGATGGTGGAAATCTAGGCTTTTAAAGGAATTTTTATCAAAAGTACAATCAGCATCCTGCATAATAATTTAAATGAATATCCGAGTAAGCTATCTGATGACCGTTATTGTACCTTAAAAGTATCGTTTTAATTAACGTCCTACGTCTTTTCAGTTGAAATTTCATTTTTTGACGACGATCTCGAATGAAACAAATTAAAAAGGGTCCGCCAAGTAGCTCTTAAGACTCCATTAAACTCCATTCTTGAACTTTGAGCTCTGTCTAAATCTCTTTTACTAACACCATTTAGTCGAGCCTTGAAAACTCCGAGCAGAAGCCTTCTTCTCACTTAAGCCGCACGATAATATTTAGGCATCCTATCTGAAAAACTAGCAATGGGTCTTTTCGGCTCTTAAGCAGTTAGGTTTCTTGCTTGGGATTGTTGAGAAGATAATTGCATTTAAACATTTGATTTTTATTGACAGATTTCATTTTGCTATTAACATGATGTCAATTGATGATGAAAGTACATGGCAGCTCCCAAAAACTTATTTCTACAGTTTATTATTATTTATCTACTATTTTCAGTTTATGATAATCTATTTATTTATGCAAGGGATTTGATATAAGTCCACTACAAATTGTTGGACACTGCTGCGATAACAAAACATGAGATCATCACTGGATGTGATTTATATTGGTCATAATATCACTCGTAGGTCACAAATAGTGATTAAAGTTTAATAAAAGTTCATATTACTTCAAAAGCATTCATATTTTAATCTAGTAAATTAATCTATCTACAAAAGCAGACATTTCGCAATCCAAAACTAAAGTTGCTTATTGCAGTAACATCTAACTAAGTTTACTCATAGAATCAGTTGTTGAAGTAGTTTATCGACAGCTCAATCGCTTCAAAAATCTCATCAATAGCATCAAAAATTTGCAGTTGAAAAAGTGCAGTACAGCATTGAAACTCAATTTCCATTTTAAACTGAATAGCAAAGAGTCACAAAAAGTCAAAGATCTATCGAATAATAATAAAAATAACAGAACCGAGTAGCAGCAGCAGCAGCAAACAAAAAAAAGCAAGACAAGAAATATTTGCATTGAAATGAAAAGTGAAGACAGAGGAAGGAAGAAGGAAGAGAAGCAGCAAAAAAAAATTTAAATAACTGCTCACCTTAACCTAGATCTACCTCAACACTTTTTTAGGGAAAATCAAGTAAATCAATTCAATTCATGCATTTTTTCCTTCCTTTTCCCTTTTTTTAATGCATCAACAATGAAATTCCTTTGCGAAATCATTTACTCTAATCTGTGTGATGCTGAAAAAAATACAATTTTTTTGTGAGTGCTTCTGGCTCCACCCATAAACTAGAGGAAAGGAACGAAAAAAATTTCGAACTTAGAAATAAGAGCATTTTCTCCTCCTGTAGCTCCCCCATACATAAAAAGGGGAAATTTTCTGTTGCGACGCGCAGCGAGAGAAAAAGAAAAGGAAATTTATGCTTAGAACAAAAAAAAATCAGTGGACTTGATTGTTGGTGCTGAAAGGATGATGCGAACAATATAAAAATTTTTGTTGGAAGTGACAAAAGAAGAGTGAATTTTTATTCAATTAATATTATTAAATTTAAGTCTTATTTCCATCAAAGGAACTTAATTTAATGTACAGCATAGGCATAGGCATAGGCATCTACGAAAATTAATGACACCTCATGATGTCGCGTAAAAGTAGCGGAAAAATAAGATGCGGAGGAAGGAAAAAAAAGCAATTTTTTCAATTTTCTCCCTAAAGAATTCCACGATTGTGACTCTCAAGCATGAAAAGCCTAAGAAAGAAAAAGTCAATTTAAAGTCGGCAAGGAAAAAACTTTTTCTTCAACACCATAAATAAATCTTAAAGATACAATGACTGAAAAAAGACCTTTAATCGTGCCCTTCATTAGCTTGGACTGAGTGCTTCATGTTTAGATACAAGTTTACTTTCAATATGATCGAAAAAAAAAAATCCAAAGGAAGTAATAAAAAAAATTAAAAAGAGGACAAATTCGTGACATTGTCTGCTTATGTAAGGCAAGAGAATGAATGGAAGTAAGAAATTTATTGGAGATGATGTGACAGAAACGCATTTTGAGGTTGAGGGTTCGAATAAGAAGCTCCAATAGAGAAAGATGCATGCTCATCTACTGAGCGGATTCATGAGCATTCTTTTGTTCTATTAGGGAAGGATTTGCAGCTACAAATGATAACTTAATACTAAAATGCATCTAAAGTTAATAAGATCATCAAGAAATCTAAACCTACGACATATTTTGAGATCCATTTATCACTTACTTCCATTTATCACGGGTCCGATTCCTTTAAGAATTTCTCAATCATCTTTTATTTGTTAGGTTTATAGAGTCAAGAGTTTAATTTCTTACAAAATTACGAAATTACATTCACACGGCTCACTATTGTGGACTTACATCAATTGTGAGGGCTTTTGTGCTCTATTCGACTATACACATGATGTCAAGCTGTAGAAGACACAAATCGTAGAAAAGACTAAAAATCTAGCTCAAAGGCAGCGTGAGTCGGTCCCAGTTTGATTGAATCGTACCTCAGAGTAGGGTCAAGTCAAACTGGAGCCAGATTTTTCTGCATTTTTACGTCACGTGCTTCCTGGAAGTTCACATTTGAATAAGACTGCTACTGGTATACTGTCTGTATATCTGAGGGCCCATTGCCATGCGCAGGGAATGTCTGAAGACAGCTCTATCTTCTGAAACCTTCTGCCAGTTCAGGATATTAAGGATTCTAGCGTCCTGTTCAACACATCCAATCGAGGAACAATAGAGACTGTATCAGACACAAAGTCACAAAATGCATGAAACCATTCATTCCTAAATTCTAAGACATAAAAAATGAAAATTCTAATGAAAATGAGAAAACTTCAACTAGATGGAAATGAAGAGAGAGTAGAAGAAGTAGAATGAATAGCGGAAAAGGAAAATCAATTGAAGTACGTGATCCATATCTTCTCAAAATAGTAGCGAGGAGAATAAAAAATTTAGAGGGGTGCAATGGCAGCTGAAACAGCATCAAAATGTGAATTCTCATGAGAAATTTTCTTCGTCTTTAAAGCTTTAAATCCTTTTGACTTTATTTAATCTTGTACAAATTCCTGACCTTAAAACCGTGTTACAATTTCTATGTCATTAAATTTTACTTTTTGTTCCATCTTCAAGTGTCCCCTTTTTCCTCATGCCTATACACAATAAATGTGAATTTGTCTCTTTCTCTGTGTACATATATTTACACAAATTGATATCTACATCATTGTCTGTATAGATGTGAGTCTCTTTGTGTATCTGTAAATTACTTTATTTTGAAAACAATCCAACCAAAGCCATTCGGTCATGTCTCATTGCTTTACAAAGCATAAAATTCCTCTACCGTATTATTGTTATTACTATTATCATTTTTACTAGGAATACTGGATTGTTAGGTATGGCATGTGAAGGTTTGTATGAAAATTTAATAACATTAACAGATCTTTTGATTAGGGACAGGGTAATCTAAGATTTAGGAGATGTAACAAGTGGTCGGGTTGCTAAAGTTATGTTTTTACGAAATTTTGCTTAAATCTGAATAGGGAATCGAACTCAGGACTGGTAATGCTTTTCTACATTCTCCATCGGGACCATTTATTCTGTTCTTCTAGCAAGGCAAGCATAATGATTAGTTTTATCGCACATATCTTGAATCTTCTTGAATATACTGTCTTGTGACTTCTTAAGGCATGAAAAATGGAAGTAGGTTTGTGCTGGGCTCAGTCAACCTAATATCATCCTGATCGGCAAATATTGAGGTACTACCAACGCGGCGTCGAGATGCTATCAAGTCACCATTTGGCTGTAAATATACTATCTTCTCAGCACGCGTCGTGATGGTAGCATTTCTATGAATGGCGATATGGGAGATGTTAGGCTGAAAGTCCCAATCAGCCATGGGTTTGATCTCAACATACTTATAGTAAGAAGTCTGATTCCAAGTCATTTTATGGAACAGATCCCAATATGGTTATGATTTTATGAGTTATAATGGCCTGACCAGCCACAAACCTTAGCATTAAAGCTATGAAACTAGAAGAGATGCATAACAAGTAATCCAATTTCAGACGGCATCTAAGGAATACCACCCGAGTTGCACAATGCGTCCCAGTATCGTCAGGGCATCTTTCAGTTTTAATGATAATATGGCAGCATATATAACACGTTGTTCTGTTTGAGCCACGAATCACAAATGATCTCCGGTTACGGCCTTACGATCAACGAAGGAAGTAATCAAGTACTTGAACAATTTCCATATTAAATTCAATCTCCCATTCCGACAAACAACAAACAAAATTTATATCACTGAATTATTTTCTATCAGAATTGAATAGACACACTTTATGTATTTCGGGTGAGTGAGTGAACAAGAGAGACAGAGAGTAGAAAATTGGAAAATGTGCTAATGTTGTTACACAAAAGTGATAATCCGTTTATAGAATGTTTTCCAAAAATTTCCATCCAATTATTCTCTCTTTCTCTCTTTTCCTTCCTTCCTTTTCTTTTTCCCTTCATCGAACTTGAACACAGTTGAAAAATACAATACGAAATGAATCGAAATATTTCTGTTGTCAGTTGTCGTCTCACTTGATATTGTTACCCAATTTTCACTTCTGATACTGCTTCTCATTTTATTGATTTCAGTACAGGTGATGCTTTTTCAATTCTCATTCATTCATGATGATGCCACAAAATTAATCGGAATCGATTATGTGAGAAATTTGTTTAGAATTGTTGAGGAGTTCAGGATGTGAAATGTATTTAAGGAAATGCTTTAAACAGACACATAGAGGTTGAGATGAACATGAAATTGTGATTTAAATTTGAATGAGTTTTCGGAAATTCAATTGAATGTGATTGATTTTAAAGATTTTTGGGTGATGTTGTGTTACTGTTTTGAGAATTTAAGATGATTTGTGATTGTATTGAAAGTTCTGTTTATTTAAATTGTGGTTTTATTAACTTTTTAAAGATCCAGTGAAGATCCAGAATAGAAAAATGGCCAAAACAAGTGACAATTCCATTTTCTCTTGATTCTTTACAGTCATAACTGAATTTCCTATAGTTCCAATTAACATTCAGCACAATAGCTATTTCAATAATTACAATTCCATCCCAATTTCCAATTTCAAATATCCAGTAAAGATCCAAAATAGACAAATTCTCATTATAAGTCACAATTTCAACTATGCTCACTCTTTAGCATGTTCTACTTAATTATCAACAGATTTAATTAACATCCAGCACAAATGTTATCCCAATAATCTCAAATTCAATCAAAATTACAAATTTTAATGATCCAGTAAAGATCCAGAATAGAAAAATCACCAAAATAATTCATAAATTCAACTTCTCTTACTCTTTTGTAGCCATAACTGAATAATTCACAAATCTAATTAACATCCAGCACAAATCCTTTCTCAATAATTACAATTTCCATCAAAATTACCAATTTCCTAATTTAATCTCATTTTGTATTAAAAAAAAATCCTCTCAATTATCAACTCCCGTTCCATTACAGTATCCAACCCCAATGAGTGCAATCAGTTAATTCAAAAAAGCCACAGGAAAGACAAAAGCAATAAAACCACAATTCACAAATCGTTATGTAATCAAGTTAAAGGTGAAAACAATACGGTAATTTTCATCTCATTCGTCCTTCTCGTCCTGTCCTATCCTCAAATAAAAGTATTCCAAAAATAAAAAAAAGTTTGAGGTTCACACAACAGAAAAAGGCAAAAAAAAAGAATACAAAAGGAATTTTATTATCGGTAGAGAAAATTTAATTAAAAAAGGTATTAAAAGCCCCTCGGAAAATATTTCTCATCTGTTGGGACTATAAAATGAACATTCAGGCTGGATAGTGTGAGATGGAGTGAGAGTGAGAAAGTGGAAAATATAAAAACCATTAGACATTTAATTTAATGATTATAATGTATGCATGCAATCCTTTCCTTATTGTATGTGTGCCCGACTTTAATGGAAAGTAGGAATTGTAGAAACATTGAGCATTCCAGACAGAAAAAAAGGGACTTAAATGTACTTTTGGTGATGTTACTCCCTTGGAGGAAATTTAGTTGACAGATTTCAAGCATGATTTGCCTGTCTTCAATCTTGATGATTTAAATTAAATGACAATTTGGAATATAATAGAACATTATGGAAGAAATTAAGGCTTTAAAGGATATTCAAGTGATTATGAAATGCTTTGTCATTGAATTTCCTTAGTCATTAATCAGAATTGAAAGATTGCAATCAGCTTCGATCATTGGGATAATTGAGTAAATCCTTGGTATGTAGATAAACATGCTGTGTAATTATTGAGAGATCGTTGGGAATCGAACCCACGTACTCACAAAAGAGTAACGCAGTTTTTCGACCTTTTGCGTAGACAATCGCCCACGAAAGTCCTACTCAAGAACTTACAGATTCGCCTATATACAGCTGGATACTCAAGTCATCACAGTCTTCAACACAATGGCAAAGCGATGCCCTATCGACTATTCTTTCGTACCAAAACATCACTGTCTTTTCCAGGACTAGACGAAATTGGGAAATTTCATTTTTAACAGTCATTTTGAACTGATAACAGCATTTTGTGCCTTTAGGGTAGCTTCGCATTCTATCATCAACATGGTGACGTAGCGGATTTCTATTGACTGCAATACACTGCTCGGGTTTGGATTTCAAACATCCAGACCATCACAAATTCTGTTTAGATTTCTGAGAATCTAGTCTGACCTATATCTACATCTAGATGATTCTATCAATTTTAGTTCTGAAAAAGTCGTCTGCTTGATATAAATAAACTCAGAAATAGAAATAGAAATAGGAATAGACTATATTCAGAATTTCAGAAAGCTCATTAATATATTAGATTATTGCTTTAAATATTTTTAGAGTGCGGCACTTTAAGGTCTAGACTCGAATTTCATGATGCAAATAAACATCAGTATGTTAGGTTGAATGATGTATTTGATAGACATAGGCAGACATAGAGGTCAACTAACAGAATGTTACTTGCATGGCGGACTTTTTGAAGCTTGATATATTAAAGCTTGTACTACTTGATGAATGGACGTTACATTCTTCTTAATTTGAGGCTACACTTCTGGTGTGGTACACTCTACTTCTGTTGTTCATCTTAGCAGACAAAAAGCGTGCTTTCAAGAGCAGAGTAAGGTGAGAGCAACGCTCACGAGCATATGCTCAAGAATATGCTCTTTGCCTGTTAGGATCATGTTCATCCTCCGGACCCACAAAATACTCATCATACTATCCCTAATTCCTACAATGCACCTGCACATCTTCAAAAATCTAAAATTTCCTGACAAAATCCTCCTCAAGGTCCTCCTTAATTTGATTCTCACTTTTTTTCGTAAGCACCACACAGAAGATGAAACGGTTGGCAACGGTGTAATATGTATTAAAATATTAAGCAAGTAAAATTTATTGTTATTTGTTTTGCGCATTTTTGTTCCTTCTTTTTTGCCATCGCATCCCTTTATTATTATTGTGAAAGTCATGCCGAAGAATAATCATAAATAAATAAAAAATCTGCGCCTGAATTGTAGTTCAAGCCATTCATTTTCGACTGTTTTTATATTCCATTAATCCAATGTTGTGTTATCCATGACCTATTAACATCATATGCTCGCAATGCATACATGTTTTTATGTTTTATGGACGAATACATGCACAAAAAGTGAGAACAATTAACGATAACTGTAAAGGATGAGGATTGTCTGGAGAATTGAAAATTAAATGACTGTTTTAATATTCAGATCTCGTTTAGAGCTGCTTGGACTTGCTGCTTTTTCTTTTGTGTCGTTTTCCATTCGGAAGTTTAACGAATGTCAAGTGATGAGGAAAAGTTTTTTTTGGTGCAGTGAGATGGATATTAATTAGGAATTGGAGATTCTAGAGTTTTGGTAGGGTTTTGGGTACTTAGACCCTGCCTGAGATACATGACAAAATTTGGATCCAACTCTGAATTTAAGTGCCGTCAGAGTTGCTTCAGATTAAATTTAGATGGACTCAAGCTAATTTTAACTAAAATTGAATGCGGTTCAATATTCAGGAACAGTTAGTCACTTACCAACTTTATCAGTCTTTATATCCCAAAACCAAAGGTCGAAGCCACATATAGTTTGTTAAAAATCGATTGAATTTTGTACGAAATGTTATACTTCACAAGCGCTAGCAGAAACAAATTCCATGCAAATTTTAATCGATTTTTAGCAAAATGGAGCGAATTCAAGTCGAATTTGCCCTCTGCTCAAAACGCGCTAACGATTAAAGTTGACAAAATTGTTCCTTCCTCATTTCATTCTCCTTAAAAACAGTTCAATGGCAGTTGACTCTACTTCCATGCCAAATCCAATCTTTTTCCTTTTTCTCCGATTTTTTTACACAAAACTTCTGTCCCAGTATGTAGAGGAAAGGTTTATTTGTGTAAAACGAGGAAGCGAGTACGAGAGAGGAAAAAACGTGATTAAACTTTAATGGTTTGAGTGCAACCGTAAGAGATTATGCTATAGATGTCTGGACGAGACTCTCTTCTGCAGTTACAGTTGGTAGAAAGTAGTCAGGAAATAAAAATTTACTTAATTGAAATGATGCTGCTACATGATATGTATATGCTTGCTGGTTGTATGTTTGGGGTTGATCTATTGATTATTTTATTTTTTTGGATATTCAAGGTGCTGATTCATTTTGGAATCTGAAGAGATTTATGGGGGGATGTGAATTTTTAAGTTAAATTTGAAGTTTGGGTGAATTTTTATTGGATGGATTTTTGCATGATTTTATGCTTTGTTTACTTGGATGGAATATTTAATAAAGGATGATTTTGCATCATTAGAATCTAATATAAGTTTTTTAAAGACCATGCATAACTTAAAATTCGAGTTGACTGAGATATTGTGCAGAAAAGTCAACTAAACTTCATATGCACTGATTGATCTATTCAGCACTGATTGATCTTTTTTTAAAGTCCGTCATATGACATACTTTCAGCTCATATAAATTTCAATCGATTCTTAACAAACTGTGGCAAGTTCAATTTGACTTTAACCTCAGAATTATCGAGCTGGTGTCAATATTCTATGATGAATGCATTTACAACGCCAAGCCATCTATATTATAAACACCCAATTCCTTTGCTGATACAAGAACGGAAGCCATGTGAAGCCATTTTGTGAAGCCATGTGAAGCCGAAAATTGAGGGGTATCAGGGGGAATGGGGGTGTAATGTGATGCCACATGAAACTATGTGAAGCTGAAAATTCTGAAGATGGGCCACGGTCACTCCCGATACTCTAGTATGGTCATAATCGTCATGAGATGTCGCTTAGGATTGAATTTAGCTCTTTATCATAAACGATATGTGTATCTTAATTACGAGTCCAATGCTCTACGGCAGTGCTTTTTGATACAAAAGTTTCGACAACACTGCAAAGCATTTCTATCTTGTCTTTAATAAGGATCTGGGCCTTTACAAAATAGAAAATATTGATTGATTCTATAACTTTGAGTTAAAGTCATATTCAGTCAAATAAGACTTAAATTATGGATATAATGCACAACACAAATTGACTCAAAATATCTATCAATTCCTCTTGGCCATTTACTCAATACGCCCCCTCCCAACATCATCATTATGAATTACAACATCCAGGATGCAACAAATTAAAAACTGCAAAACTGTGTTAATTAAAATAAATTTTCTCATGAAAATAAAAAAAATATATAAAAATTCCTGTAAAATATCATCGAAATATAAGAAAATTGCAAGATGCAATTCCAGCAGGAAGCATTGCTTTTATCTCATGCTTTCGCTTGCTTCCTTCCTTCCGGTTGCAATGATGCTAAATTATTTTTCCAGTCTCTGAAATTGTTCATTTTTTAATTATGAAACATGAACCACATGTAATTAATGATAATAAATAATCATGAACTGACACTAAATTGGTATAAATTGTGTAAAAACTGTTTTTTTTCCATTCCTACCCTCATTGTCAGTGGATGGGAGGGAGAGCAGCAACAAAAAAAAAATAACAATAAACTTCAACCATATTGTGGATGAACGTGAATTTTTTTTGCTGTGTGCTATGCTGTTGTCTCGTAGCTTAATTTCAGCCGGAAACCACTGGTCAGATCCGTTCTAGCCGGATTGAAAAGGATGGCGTGTTTTGTAACTGATGGCAATATGATGATATATTTTATGTATACATGTCGACTGTTACAAACTTCATCGCAATTTTCAATGCCCTTTTACTGGCCTTGTGCTATCGAAATAATGCTCACATCCATATACTTTTTTCACAGGCGGTAGGGAAAAAAAATTGAAAATATTTATTTTTTTTACTGTTGTTTTTATTACCACGTTTTATAAAAATAAATCATCCGGAGATTTTTATTTACAATAACGAAAAACCACAACAACAAATTAAAAGCTTTGTCTTTAATGTCAGCAATCATTGAAATTTAATTTTTTTTATATCGTGAAAATTATTGTAAGCTGTGTAATTTTGGAGTGTTTTGGTGAGTGCAGGTCAAGTACATCTACAATAACTGGTAAAATTAGTGTATAAAAGGGCGATGAAGAGGGAGTTAAATGAATCAGTAGTATTGAGAAAATGGGGATTTATGACATAATCTTACTTTTGGTAGAAAAATGTTCATTCAAAAAATCTACAGGTCTTCAAAAATCCACTTGTCTAGTCTCAAATCAACCTCAGTCTACAACTAACACGTACATATCATTAAACAGCATTACATTAGTTAAAGAGCCATTCATTTATTACGTATCGCAAAGAATCATCTTTTTGACTAGCCCTACTTCCATAACAAAAAATGGAAGAAATTTTTATGGTTGAAGAAGTAACAATATCTTACTCAACTCCTACCTCTCCCTTCCCCCCCAATAGCGTAACGTAATATGTGAATGGTCAATAAATAGATTTTCATTTTCTGACTCCTTTTTACCTCTTTATTATAACTGCAAAGAGTTTTTCTAGTTGGGCGTAATTCTTGGTATTAATTAAAATTCATAGGAATTTGAAATTTGACTGAATGTTTTTCGGCTCAATGAACTAACTTTCTTACTTCCTTCGCTGTTTTCATAGATCGACTGTAATCTATGGCTTCTCTTAGTTGGCATCTGAAACTGGCTCTACCACTGTCCGCTTTCTGTCAATTAACAATACCAAATTTAACACTTTCTCTAACATTCTATCAACAGATTCTTTACGATTCTTTAAAAGTTCTTAGAATGCCGTGAATAATACTGTTTTCATCCATAGAATCAGAGGAGCTTGTTCTTAAAGTATAGTCATATGCTCAAAGAATCAACCACAGACATGAAGCAATTAGTCATTAGAACCTTAATTGTTTTTAATAATCGATATATTGGCCAAGTTAGTCATTTAATCTGGATGGTTAATATAAAATTTGTTGAAGGGTTTGTTCTAATTTAATCAAATTAGCTTAACATTTCCAAATTTAGATTCATGAACATCCATAAAAATCATCTAATTAATTTAAATCAATTTGCATTGACAATATAAATCCCGAAAAGACTTAAAAGTTCATAGCATCCCCCCCATCCACATCCTTCTTTGCAACCCCAAGCAAAAGAAACATTCCCTCAACAAGAACAAAAAAAAGAATTACTTAATATGTTAAAATAATTTCCTCTGTCGGATTAATTCAGTTTTAATTTTCTCCAACTTTTACTTTCAACCCATCAACAATTTTCCCATCTCATGACTGCTTTTGTATGTGTTGATTTAAGTGAATACTTCAACACCTTCCCTTTTTTTATGGCAACAAGAATATTCTATACACTTCTTCATCTTTTCCTTGTAACTTGTTCATCATATCTTTCAATGAATTCATTTTATTCATGTTTAGTGGCTGATAAGAGGTTTTTGAACATGAAGAGTTTACTCATTCTCACTTTAGTCTTACTTACTTATAAAATATTTTGAGTTGATATTACTTGATGTTGATTCTTGAGTGAAAAAGGAGCTTTGCATGTTAAAGGAGAGACTTTTAATATATAAAATTAATAGTATAAGTGGGATTTGTTGGTATGGATTTGAGGATGAGGTAATGTGTGACTTGGAAGGGGTTTTGAGAGGAATATTGGATTTTGACTCAATTTCTCGTTTCCAAAGGTGATGGATCCTATATATATTTAGGAAAATAAGCCTATCAAGCTATCGCGTCATCATTAAAAACAAGCGAAAATATTCTAAAGAGAATCATCAAATCCACTGAGTCACTGAGTCCAGTGTTGCCAGGATTTCAATTTGAAGGAGCCACCATTAAAACCTGGACCGCAGAGATGCCGTTTTCGGACTTATGTGGTCGTGTCAAAACTTCCGAAGATCTGCCGCCCTTGATTGAGGCTTTTTTTACACTTTTTCAATAATATAAGGACTTTAAATCGCCCAAAAGTCATGTTGTAAGAGGGACCATGAGCAGAATGGGGCAACCCAGGAAATATGTCATCAATGAAACAATGGAAGGCACCACAAGCGAAATTCATGATTCGGCCGATTTTCGGCGATTATTTCTACCTCCATTCTATGTATGATCTGGAAGCCTAAATGATGAACATTATTGCAATTGGTGTCGAAAATGGGCAAAGATAGAGCTAACTTTAGACACAATATGAGGGATGTTATGAATCAAAATCTCATGAGAATCAACCCCGATAGAGATAGTGCAGCATTTGTTATTGATGAATGGCAATTGGTAGTCAGATTCAGATGCCAACTAAGAGTGGTTAAGTATCCCAGATGATCTGTAAAGTCACCGCAGTAAAGAAAGTTAGCCTAATACCCAAAAATATAAATTAAAGATTGAAAGTTACTCAATCATCTTGCACAAACCTAGCTCTTAACAACTAAGGCCACTAAATTTAAGAAATTATGAAAATTTTACCCCAAATTCCCCAAACACTCCCTTAAAAATCATCCACCAAAATCATTACATCCCCTAAGAGCTTATTCAAAGTCATGACCATATTTCTCCCTTTTTTTTAATCAAGAGCAAAATACGATCTAAATTTCAAAATTTTACATAAAACGCAGAAAATTATATTATTACGCTGTAGCTGAACAGAAGCAAAAAAACTCATTTCATTTCCCCTTCACAACTATAATTTTCATTTCATAGTAAATAATTCAGTTTTATTGTTGCAATTCCTTTCAGCTTTTGCTTTTTTTTTTGTTCCTTCCAAATGAAATCGAATGAATAATTTTTAATGTGTGCTTATAAAATTTTATGTTCACTTCCTGTTATTACTTCTTCCTTCACTTCACATATATGCTCAATAAATGGTATAGAGTAAGTTCACAATTGTTCTTATTCTCTGCTCATCGAGAGGAGCAAAAGGCAAGAAAAGAAATTACAGCAAGCAAGTGAATGAATGAACGGGAAAAGAAAGAGAGGTTTTTGAATAATACAAAAATGAATTATTATATAGCGAAGGGTGCATTCTAATATATTAGGAGATGACTACAAATTTCCTCTTCCTTTCAGTTTTAGATGTGGGATTTTTGTACGATGGGGATTTGTCTATTAATTGGCTGGATGGTTAGGTGACTGAGAAAATGACAAAATTTGAATAATGAAGATTTCTTTTCAAAATCACAGATTTAAGCTTTTTAGAACAAAATTGAGCTTTTTAGTACAAATTTAAGCTTTTTTTAATAATTTGATTTAGAACTGTTTAGAGATTTTTAGAACAAGTTGTAGCTTTTGAGAATAAAATCTAGCTTTTTAGTACAAACGTGGGGTTTTTAGTACAAAAGTGGGCTTTGAGCATTTAGGTTTTTTAAAAATAGTTTTGAGTTATTGGAACAAATTCGAATAAATTTGAGCTTTTTAGAAAAAATTGTGGCTTTTGAAAGGAAATTTAAGCTTTTTAGTACAAAAGTGGGCTTTTTAGCATATATTTGAGCATTTTTGGCACACATTTAAGGTTATTAGCACAAATTTAGGTTTTTTAAAAATAGTTTTGAGTTATTGGAACAAATTCGAATAAATTTGAGCTTTTTAGAAAAAATTGTGGCTTTTGAAAACAAACTCAAGCTTTTTAGAACAAGCGAGAGTTTTTAAAAAGAATTTCGAGCTTTTTAAATCAGGTTTGAGATTTTTAGCACATTTATTGCAATAATTGTAATTCTTTTTTGAACAAGTTTAGGCTTCAATCACAAGTTTGTTTTGAAATTTGGTCTAAAATTCGAGCTTTTAGTAGTTCAAGTACTAATTAGAACTTTAAAGTACAAATTTGAGTTTTAGAGTACTAATTTGAGCTTTTTTAGAACAAACTTGACCTTTTTAATAAAATTTGTGATTTTTTATCTTTGAAAATTTGAAATTTTTTAGAATATATTTAAGCTATTTAGAACAAAATTTTACTGTTTATACCCTATAGTAAACTAAAGATTTCTAGAAAAAAGAAAAGTCATAAACTATAGTAGCTTAATACTCAATTATCTATTGACTATCATTACACTAATAATCTATTGAAAATGCGCCTTAATCTCTCAAATCAATTCCTAAATTTCCAAACATTATTTTACTGTTTCCTCTTTGATACATGATGTTATAGCATCCATTCATTTCATATATACTTACTCACTTGCTTTCTATAGAAAAGAAAAAAAAAACGAGAGAAAGGAGGAGGGAGACAGAGGCAATAATAGAATACATTAAGCGCCTTTATTGCGAAAATATGATAAATAAGTTTTTTGCAGTTACTATTTTCTGAAATTACTTGTTTAAGTTCCTTATTTCATAAATTCTTGTTTTTTTTTTTCTTTTTTCTGTTCCACTCATCGAGTGCAGATGAACATTTTTTTTGGGGGATGATGAAATTTATGCTTTATCTCTTTTGTTTTGCTTTGATGAGTTTCCACTTTGGTGATGTATAAAGTCATAAAATTACAATATGATTAAGCTCTAGTTCTAGTTATGGTAATTTAATTGACAGTTGATGATATAATTGGAATTTTTGATGATTAACTGCTTTTTTTGGACTTTTTAAGCTTGACATTCTGCAATTTAGCAGAATTATCCAACCATCGTCCTTAATCATCTCAAAAACTTGCTAGACACTTTACACTCTAATTTAAATTTTACCCATTCACTCCACTTCTACCTTCATAAATTTTCATCCATAAAAAAAGCTTCAAAAATTTTTTTAATTAAATTAAGAATGAGGAAAATTTCTTTACAGCGTTTTTCATAAAATTGCACTTTTTTTTGTGCTCATATATGCTTGTACCTAGCATACATAAAATTACGTTTATCCTGATAATGAGTATGTTTGAAAAGAAATGAGGAAGCCGTAAATCATTTTTACTAGAAAAACTATGAAGAATAGTGTTTTTTTAAAAAACTTTTTCATCCTTGCTTCTTTCGTATTCATGCAGCTAAATCATTTTGTCTTTATGGGGAAATTGTATGGAATTTATAGAGAGACTTGGTGCACATTTTGGGCTTTGGAACTGCTAAACACTTAGAAGGACGTCAAATTGTCAAATTGAGACTCCAAATTCATACCTTTTCGTGGTATTCTCTGTTACCACCAAATACACCGATCGCGACCGAGCCCTGTACTGGGATATGTACTTAGATGGATAGATTAAAAGCCTATCGAAATCCGGCCTGAAGATAGGATCTGGATAGAAACAACCTCCGAACACAACATGTATGTACAAGGAAATCAACAGAATACAAACAGGAAATTGTGACTTTAGGTTCCTTTCCTTTTACAGGCTAAATTTGAATTATCCCGGCTCTATTCTTGAACATGCTACTACAGAGCATAGATATATACAGTATCTATTCATCTCAAGTGAACTCTAAATTAAATTCTATTCTATTCTCAATCTTATCATCTTAAGTCTGATTGTTGGGTTGGCTCCCTATATACAAGGCTTCTAAAATTGGTTTTCATTGTATTTTTTTACCAGTTCGTACCTCCGCATATAGTTCGAATGTTGACGGTATATTTATAGGTATCAAGAGGGGTATAAATATGACATTTGATGTTCAGACTTAGCAAGTAAGTAAGTAGGTGAGATTGTCATGTCATTGCCAATCTTACACATGTTGTTCAAGGGTGTCGAAGCCCCAATTCCAATCGAAATTGAAATTTGATTGGAATTTTACAAAAAGAATTCAAATTTCTCATTTAAAGAATTTAAAACAGTAAAATACCAAAAATTTAACCTTTCAGAATATTTCTTGGTCACATCGTTGAACAGAGGCGTAGGCAGGAAAGGGTAATCCTTCGTCTTTTGACAAAAACTTCCTTAATTACCTCGAGTTTTTTGGAAAAATTTGGAACATCCAAA
The DNA here is from genome assembly GCF_022539635.2 of Chironomus tepperi. Classification (NCBI taxonomy): domain Eukaryota; kingdom Metazoa; phylum Arthropoda; class Insecta; order Diptera; family Chironomidae; genus Chironomus; species Chironomus tepperi. The sequence continues at coordinate 197,661 of NW_027226601.1, read as the reverse complement.
AAACTCTTGAAATAATTTATAAAACCCCTATGTGGCCATTAATCCTTCCTTGGGGTCAACTCTTCCTCAATCTTCGCCTAAATAGATGTGTTAAGTAATAAGTGAGTGGTCTCATAGGGGTTTTACAATTATTGGACGTCGTCCTCTTAAAGTTTCTAGCGAAGTCCCTAGCTCACAAAATTCCCTACTTTCTACAGCATTCCTAGTAATTACAGCAAAATTTGATGTCAAGGAACTGTCCCACTTTCTTAACTCTTTTTTTACACCCCCAAACTCAACATTTCATGGAAATTAATTTCTACCTCATCTCAAGATGATCACATTTTAATTCACATATATCCCCACCTACTCCTCACACATACGTGCATGTATATTATTAAGAAATGTGAGAAGCTCGTTATAAGGAACAAAAAAAAAGGAAAAAGAAGAAGAAAGTAATAGAATTTAATGACAGAAATAAAAGCGAATGTGATATGAATTTTCCATTTTAATTTTGTCGCAAATGTGACAGTTCATGTGAAGCTTTACATGTTGATGGAAGGGGGGGACGGGGTAGGACGACGAGCGTATGAGTTACAATTTAATATATTTTCAGAACGTGAAAGATCTACTTAATTACCAAAGGGTTTTTGTAATGAATAAACTTGATATGAAGTCCTTGCCATCCTATTATTATTGTGTATTGACGCACACATTCTCAGAACTTTTGTTCCTTATTTATCTATGACTGAAAATGAAGTGATAAATTTCTAATTATTTCACCTTTTATGACATCTACATATATATACATCTACATCCCTTTTTTCAATCATTCTCTAAGACACAAGTTTCCAGTGACTGCTAATTAATGTCGTAAAAATGGGGTATATGTGGTTATATGAGATTTTTCTTCATTTCCATCTTTATGAGGAATGTATCGACATAAGATGAAGACTTTTATGACATATAATTTTGAATGATTTTAGATTGAGGCAGCAGAGAGAAAAAGGTCGTGTGGGTGGATTTTTAAGGACGGCATTGTGATATGAAAAGTGGAATATTTATAGTGATAGTGAATTTATTGAGGGTTGAAGGTACATAAATTGTTGATTGATTTTTCTTGGGTTTGATGAGTTTTGAATGGGACTTTGTGTGTGGGAAGGCATGAGATACTGTATCACTAGCTTCATGATCATATTTTTCATATGTGATGTTTTTCGTCATTCAATTTTGTATCACATTTGACACGATTTATGACAACTAATGAATTAATAAGCAAGAATTCAGATTTTTCGTTTAATTTTGCCGAAAAACACTGGAAACACAAGGAAACGTTCGTAAATTACCAAACGCTATGGTATATAATTAGATCCATCCTCCCGCCTAACTAACACTTTGTAATAAAATCATGTACCAAATGTCAAGTATGTACCTTCACGTGGAATCCCCTGTTACTTCTAAAAACATCACTGTCGACCAAAGCTGTGCTGGGGTATGTACTTAGAAGAGTAGATTAAAATCCTACTCAAACCCTCCGCTTGTAGGTGGCAGCCTTACAAACAGCTAGGAATAAGAGGCTTAAAAATTGCTATCTCAGAACCTAATCTTTACAAAGAAGAACAAAGAAATATTAGGACTGGAACAACAATGACGACTCAATGCAAATAAACAAGAAGAAGCCTTTATCATTTGTGTCGCTCGTGTTTGACCTTTCAAACCTCTTTTAACAGACAAAATTGTTCTGAGTTGTTAAAATCATCATACATCTAGTAACATCGAGCGCCAAAAATTCATCAACATCACATAAAAATCTTTTTATTTCATCACGAAAATCATATTTTATCTCCCCCACACAAAAAATCAATGAGACCTAAAAAAAAAAAAATATTTCTCTAATCAACCTATTTTTATGTGGCAATTCCTCATCGAGTAGCTAAAAAGTATTTTTATCAAACTGAAATAATATTTATGTCTTACCATAAACACACAACATATCTTATTGTATATAATATACACAAGCATGCACACATTCAACGAAGTCACACTGAGCTATCATAAACAATGTGTGATATCCTTTATGCTGTATAAAAAAAATTATTAAAAAATTCTCATCACGTTCACGTCTCATCCTGTTCTTCTTATTCCTTTCGTGTTCCTTCCTTTGTTTTTCTTTCCTTCGAGGTTTTCATTCCTTATATTTTTTTTTGACGATACTGATATTTGACGGTAAGCAATGATATGCTTAATCTACTTTTTTCAATCTGTACTCGGGTGTTTGAATGGAATTTCTTTTTTTCTGTACGGGAATTTTTGAACAATTGAAATGGAAATATTGAAAAAAAGGAGCGGTGGAAGTGATTCTGGGGATGGAATGTTGAGGGATAAATGGTGGATTTTTGGTACGTAAATGGTACTGAATCTAGGAAAGTGGAATGTTTCAGCCAAAACATCGCTGGCCGTACAGATCAATTGTGATCCATGGTTTCTCTATCAGATGACGTCTATAACAGGCTCTATCATTGGCTGCTCGTTGCCAGTTTCCACTAACAAGTGCTGCACTGTCCAACTACCGCCTCTTTCCAAGAATTCTTTTGGAAATTTGCCAAAATTAAAGGAAATTGGAATCTCGGATTTTGAATTTTTGTGGCCGATTATTGTCAAACGGAAGCCAGTGATATAGTCATTTTTAGACGCCTGAGGTAGATTATGGATCACAATCAAATTTTACATCCAGCGAACTAAGTATTGTTCATGAATATTTAAGGAATTGAACTGTTGAGATATCTTAACTCTTAAAATGCACAAATTTAGGAACGGTAAGAGGATTTGAACCAATAACCTTCGAATAATCTTCTCAGATTTGAGGAAATTACTCTTGTGATTGCTCTACAGAAGCACTTGGCTGCCTTCATTTACTGATTTGCTAAATCCCATTCACAATTCGCAGGTTTCCATCCCCTGCCAAACAATAAAATCCGAAAAATACACAGAATTGATGTCAATTTCACAATCATGAAAATCAATCAATTCCAAAAAGAAGGAGAAAAATGCTTCAACATCCATTTTCAGTCCTCAATCTATTAAAAAAAGTAAAATTCTTCCTCTAAAATGTGACCAGAAAATGATTTAATGTAATTGCAAAAATCCATTAGGCATCGATGACTAAAGCTATTGTTATTAAAGGTACAAATTATTTCACAACATTTACACGTACTGTCGAGTCATTTCAGACTAGCTTGTTATTATGCCAATTCAAGGAACAGTACAGTGAGTGTACAAACAAAAGAATTATGGATAATTTTAATGAACATCATCAGCCAACACGTGACTTGATTTGATAATTTTCAATATTTTTCTCTTCTTCTTCCTCTCTCTCTTCAAAATAATTAGCTGCCACATTAAGCGCTTTCTGCTTGCAGTCTGATATTTTTTGCCCATTTAGTATTCAAGTCAAGAATATTTACAACAAATATACAATAGGATAGAAATGGATATGGAGTGATGGTAAATGAGTTTGAGAGGATATAAAACTTCTGTAGTTTTATTCATTAAAGTACAATAATACTGTTTAAGTAGTTAAGTCATTCACTTTCAATTATCTTTCATAAAACTGTTTATTTTCTACTAATTCTTGTTAATTGGCATCATTTAAAGGTAGTTGGAGAGATCTTATCTGGGATTTTTTGCTGCTTACATTATGGAAATAAATAATTTTTTTGGAGGTTTTTTGAACTTTTTGGTAGATTATCTTACTATGGTGTCTGAGGAGAGTATAATCTTGGGTATCAAGTCACATATAGGCTAATCTGCCAGTGCGAGAGTAATAGAGTTATAGAGACTATGACCGAATGGTTAGGCAATAAACTCGAAATTTGCATCACTCATTTTTGAGTACGTGGGTTCGATTCCCACCCGAGACCGGCCTCTCTCGATCATTATATGGGACTACTGTAGATATGACAAGGATTCGACCAATGTTCGTATTATCCGTAGTACAATAAGCAAAACAATGTCCAAATATAGTGATAAGTAAGGTGGCTAGAGGATTTTCGCAAAATATCGGGACATTTTTGGGAAAATCGGGACACTTTTAAGTTTGGAACTATTGGGGTATTTACCTAAAATTCCAAAATTTGTATGCAGTTTTCGTCTTCTTGAAAAATCGGAACATTTTGAGGCTTTGCCGGGACACAGCAGCAAGGGAGAAAACTACAGTAGCGTTCTAGCTAAAATACAGCAGATGGTCGCCATAGTGATAAGCAAGCTTTTGTGTGAGACAGTTTATTATATTAATTGAGTACAAATATTTTTTCTCGTCCTGAGCCTTGGACCTGAGCTTGTTCACGGAATATCAGTGTACCGAAGAACACAGGTTGTCCACCACTGCCTTAATTAATTTTTGCATTTGTACTGTCTTATATAATGCTTCGAGTGTCTAGCCTTATGAGGTGGAGGTACTGCGATCAACAATCGGCTGTATCATAACTATTAAACCTATAGACAGATTATAGTAAACTCCGAACTACTTGCAAGTTTTGCACATTCCTTACACTGTCTTAAATTAATTCAAAAATTCATATTCAGCTCAATAACCCATTAACCCCCTTTAACCTTCAAATTATGTAAATCGATATGATTCAATTTAAAGATAACACATGTAAACAAGCATCATGCATTAAAAATGAGAGCGCTGCTATCTTTTGCTTAGCATATATTCATCAACAAAAATTTCTTCTTTCTCCTAACAGCTCCTTATCAAAAACATGTGTATGACCTGTAGTTCGGTTCTATTATTGACCGTGTCATCTTCTCTCGTAAGAAATTTTTGAGAGATTTAATTTTCACTTGACTAATATATAAAAACAAATCAGTTATTATTGGAATGTGAAGCAGTAAACATGAAGCTCGTGTTAATTTTGATTGCTGTTTATGGATTTACGTGTGCTGAATCTTTTTTGATGTTTCCGTGCAGTCCTGACTATTTAATTGGTAAATATCACATTAGATTCAAAATATCATTCAACAACAACTGATTTCAGACTCATTCTTCAAGTCTTACATCTTCAAACATCTACAATCGCACTACGAAAAGGATCTCATGAAATACGCTATTCCTGGCGAGGATTGTAACAGAAATTGCACGCAAAATGACCAAAAAGTTTGTTATTACAAATTTACTTTAGAATATTATCAAGTCATGGGCGGTGCATGCAACAATTGCTTAAAAGGAAACCACACTGACTGTTTTCATTCTCAATGTATTGTTGGCGATGGAATCGAAAGAACTTTTCTAGCTGTCAATCGTCAACTGCCTGGTCCAGCTATACAAGTTTGCCAAAATGACATCATTGTTGTGGATGTAGAAAATGAACTGGATGGAATGGCAACAACAATACATTGGCATGGATTTTTACAGAAAGGAACTCCATACAGTGATGGCGTTCCGTTCCTTACACAATGTCCAATTCAATTTTCATCCAAATTTCGTTATACTTTTTATGCAAAAGAATCAGGAACGCATTTTTATCATTCACATGCTGGACTTCATAAAACAAATGGACTTTATGGTGCACTGATTGTACGATCAAAGCCATTAGAGAATTTATATGATTTTGACTATTCTGAATTTTATATTTTCTGTGCTGATTGGATGCATGAGTACGCTGAAGAGGTAAAATTGAATTTTTTGGCAATTCTGAGAATTGACTCATTGAAATTTTATGTGAACTATTTTCAGTATTACCCTGGATTGGCATCTAAACTGCCTTTAGTGCATTCAATTCTCATTAATGGACATAGCAAATATTTGGATGTAAGTTGTGATTGTTTATTTTGAATGTTTTTAATTGATGTTTAGCTTTAAATCCATTCGTTGTTATATTTTGCCATAGTAACATAATCAATCATAGTAAATTAACCTCAAAATATTCTAACTTGAGGATTTTTGATGATTCATGACCTAAAATTCAAAATTCTAACCTCAAATTATGAATGTTATCCTCAAAGTTAGCATTTTCATTTTAAAATACACATCTTAGCTTCAGATCTGCATGATGTTCTTATTATTTACCTCTTAAGTCTGTCGTTCAAAATGAGTGCCGCGACACACTTATGTGCACACCCCCGAAATTCTTTGAAAAACCATTTGAATTCACATGCCGTGTACCGGTTTACCACCAGAGATACAAAAAATTTTACACAGCACTGTCTTAAGATTTGAAGATGAACTTCTAATCATAACCTTAATCATTACTTCATTGAAGGGGAATAACCTTAGTCAGTAAGACGGGGACAATACTTCTACTTGGAGCTTAGGTTACTCCAAAAAGCTTTCTATTTGACTCTATTGCTGGCCACATCAGAGAGTTTGTACAAATTCTCTGTTTTCACATCTAGGAGAATAATCAAGCAGAGTTTAAATAACGCCATACTAAGATCTATCAGGTGTCAAATCGAGTCCACTCTAGTATGATTAGCAATTCGGAGTATTTCTGCAGTCATAACCCAAAAAGCACATGGCATAGAAAGATCTGAAAATCCTGCTCCAGGTCAGCGTAACTGGATCGAGTCATGTCGGTCTGGGGCTAAATTTCCACTCATTTCTTTGCCCTGTGCCTCCCAAGTATCTTACACAACAATCAAAATATCGAAAATTTTCCCAAAAAATTACCTTCAAATATTGAACAAAAATTCAAAAACACAAAAAACCAAACCTAATAGCTTGAAAATTGAAAACAAGAATCATGTTAGTCAACCACTAAAGCATTTAAACATAAACGAAATTTCCTTAACAAAATTGTACTAAAAAACAGTTTTTAATTGATTTTTCACCAGAAAACCACAATGAAGTACTCGGACGCACCGTTGACACTGTACAACGTCCAACCAAACAAACGTTATCGCTTTCGTATTATAAATGCAGCATTTAATGTTTGTCCATTCCAAATACAAATTGAGCGACATAATTTTACAATAATTGAAAGTGATGGAGAACAAATGGAACCAGTGACTGTTGATACTTTATATTTTCTACCTGGTGAGCGTTATGATATCATTGTACATACAGTTCATGAAGTGCTAGATTATTGGATACGAGTAACAACATTATTTCCATGCATAAATACAAATACAATTGAAGGATTTGCAGTTTTAAGATACCACAATAAAGTAATGGATGGAATGAGAAATGTAAATGTTGAATTTGTTAGCAGTATTCCACCATTATGGAATGAAAGCTTTGAAATAGGCAAAATGTTCAATATACCGCAACCAAGCATTGATGGAATTTCTGTTGCAGAGACTAAATCGCATATGAAAAAGGAAAATTTCATTAGTTCAGCTGCTGATCAAATATTTTATTTAATTTTCGATACACCACTTTTGGATAATCAAGTTCTCTTCACGTCACAGAAGGCAATCAAATTTATGGGTGAGATATATGTCTTGTTAATTTTCTTAGCGGTTTTTTGACGTAACTGATTAAAGGATTTTTGGGTTGATTAGAGTATATTGAGATGGGTTTTTGGGTTGTTTAATTTGGAATATCAGATAATTTTGGTACCGAGGAGCTTATGTGTTGGAATCGAGGTGTTACTTGTCTAAATGTTGAATGTTTCGCGAACGGTACGAGATTCTTATAACAATCATATGGGGGTCTCTTGACATCCATTTTCATAGCATTTAACATGAAATTTGCCACTTGGATGTCATATGGCAGCTTCTCGACTGCTTTGAATAATTTGTCTCGATCGGGTTACTTACTTACTAACTGAAACCATGGATCTACATAAATGGAGCTTATGTGGCAACAAAATGCTTTCCTTCTGACTTTATTGCTGATTCTGTCACTTAGTTTCTAGAAATTATTTATCCATACGTTAAACTGACATTCTTTCATCACTTTTCTGTGTCAAGTAGCTTTTAGAGCTCCTTGCTGCTATTTTTCTTGCGGATTCCGGCCAAGTACGATGTAACAAACTCGTGATTCTGTCCCATCAATGACAATTTCTATTACATTCTTTCTCTAATGTTTATCCTTCTACCTAACCATACTTCCTCATCTGAATCTCCTTATTGATGTCTTGCTGACCTGCTTTTTGTAAAAGCTTTCGGAAATTTTCGATTGTAAGCTTTACCATCGCTAGCTTGATTTTGGGACTGTCACGCTTAAGACAAGGTTCTTTTGGATAGGTTTTTACACTTTAACTTTTCCCCACACATAGCTCAGTCACCAGTGGTGTATTTAGCAGTATCACAGAATACCACGAGAAGGTATATACCTGAAATTTGGTCAGTTTTGAAATCAGACTTCGGCTTTCCCAGTTTCCTACAATTAATTGAACTGATCAACCAGCCTCACATTCAGATACCTGAACACCAACTCTAATGAACATCAACCAAATATTTCTCCGATCCAATTTCAAAATTCAATTCTATTTCCAGTTGCCTCAGACAAATTCAATCTCAACAACGCCGGTACAATCAACAATATTAGTCTCATGACTCCACCATTCTCACTACTCTCACAACAGTCCATCTACAATGAATCAATTTTTTGTGATATGAAAAATTTGAAGAATGCCAATTGCATTGAAAAGTCATCAGTCTGTCAGTGCATTCATCGACTAAAAGTGAAACTCGGGTCTATTGTTGAATTGGTGCTTATTGATCTCAAAGATCCATTTACACATCCATTTCATTTACATGGACATAAGTTTTATGTAATGGATATGGGAATGCTTGATAAAAATTTGACGATTGATGAAATTCTGAAAAATGGAATTGAAAGGCCAAAAAACTCTAATGAACATCCACCGCTGAAAGATACAATTCAAATTCCAAATGCTGGATATGTAAGAGTCAAATTTAAAGCAAACAATCCAGGCTTCTGGATTGGACATTGCCATTTTGACTTCCATTTGTGAGTATATCCTTTTTGACTTTCATCAGACAATTAATTGACTGAAAAAGTATCTCAATTCAATATAGAGCACTCGGTATGGCTGTCATCTTTCAAGTTGGTGAACTCAATGAAATGAAGAAGGCACCCGATGGCTATATTGAATGCAACAATTTCATGCCAAATCAAATTGTATAATACATTTAGCTATAAATTTTAAATGATTTAACCCCACGAAAATAAAAGTTTATTTTTGTACTGTTTATTGCTGTAAACTCGAAAGTCATGTGAGACATGCATACATAAGAGAGTGAGAAAAATTCATTTCAGAGATTGCTATCACGTACATAATGCTGCTCACGATAAACAATTTTCAAACTATAAATCGCTTCACATTTCCTTAAGTATAAAATTATAGACTAAGAATGAACTTTCATTGTTATTGTTCTTATGTCTTTACAAAAATGAAGCTTTGTGTGTATGTGCATAAACATGCATGTATATGGATAAGTAGGAAATGGTAATGTTAGTGATGTGCTCTTGTGTGATTTTTAGTTGAGGTTTGAAATAATTTTGGAAGAGATTTTAGATGGTCACTTACGTATCTCAAGCGGCACAATGCATCGAACTTCATTTTTGAGTCGAAATTAGTCGTCACGGTGCCGTCAAGACCACATTGCATTTGAACGTTAATACGGTGATAGATCGAAGACACAGCAAGCACGTTGTCCTATTCGAGTTCATTGCTCATGATTTACAGACTCCAAAATATTCCTAGCTATAGAATATAGCTTTCTTTATATTCTACCAAAAAGCTGATTACTCAGGTGACAAGTGTCAAAAGAGCTTCTATAAAGTGACAAAAATTGTCATTAGAGTTGTCTGTTTCCTGGCTATGGCTAAGGTTTATCCGGGAAACTGGCTATTAAGGGAGAGGAAGAGTGGAATAGTATGTCAAAGATACATTAATATCTAGCATGACTAGGGTTTGTTTCTTATTACTGACCACAAACTGGTAAATTCTGATTTTGTGCTATATTTTCAAGATATTCGATAAGTAACAAAGATGGTAAACAATAGGGAGAGACATCACATACTCAGTATTTTGACGAACTTTATTAGTTGGACCGTTTTTTGACAATGATTACATCTCACGTTGCCTAATTCTTGGCCTTTGTCATTAAACTGCTACACTTAAGAAGTTGATGTATGTAAACTTCCGAAAAATCACTTGGTGGGATGCGAACCCGGGACTTCAAATTCAACACCAACTTTCGTGACCTACACTTTGCTAATTGAGCTATCAAGGCACTTTTGCTTGTTCAAAAGATAAATTGCATCCTCTTAGCACTTTTCTACCTAATTATGCACTTCCTAACTCAACTATCTGCATTCTTCTTCGAAATGAACCAATGGACATCCAGTCAAAACTTAACTATTCTCCGTTTTCCCATTAAATCCAGCAAATAATCATCGGAACAGGAAAATAGGAGGAAAAAGGAGAAACAAGACCGAATGAAAGGTAAGGAGGAACGACGTTAAAACAACAATAAAAGATTACAATTGCTTCCTTCCCTTCTGTTTGTGGTCGCTTTTTGTAAATTGCAATATATGCAATGCTGTAATGGATTAATATAAAGAAAACAAAATATTCATCACGTGAGTACACTTTATGCACTTCAGCATGTCAGAAATTGTTTTTATGATTTATAAAGAGTGATTTTTTTAATGCTCGAACTTTTTAACCTATAAACAAACCCCCTAGTTTTTTTTTATGTTGCTTTACATACTACTCGTGCATGCACGCGAGACATTCATATTTTTATACTTTTTACTATTTTTGGTTCGAGAAAGTGAATGAAAAATTATGATGAAGTGGTTTTTCAATTTAAAATGATTTTACACCTGGCAAATTAATGTCGATTATGCACACCTTAAAGGTGCAATATTTATTTTTTTTTAAAGTGCATGCACTCGTGAACTTCATGAAATGTTAATGGCGAAAATATTAAATGTGAATGCTTAAAATTGATTATTTTGCTTTGACGTAGTTTGAGGAAAATTGGATGGAAATATTCGGAAAATTCGAAAATTTTATGATAAATTTTAAGATTTACTTTTAGTACAACTACTTTACTGGAACCATGCTCCGACTTGGATCCTAGGCTATTACAAAAGGTCTTCCATTTGGCTTTTTTGCTCGCCACATCACAATGCTTGTACAAATACTCTGCTTTGACGAATAATTGACATTCCCGCATTATTATTGGTAGTGTTGTGGTTAAGGAATTGGACTTTTCCGCTAACAACTCGGGTTTGATCCAACGAAATGCCATAAACCTTAAGTCGTGTGCATTTTTGGTCAAGGTTTGCCACCAGGATTAGTCGTGAAAAATAAAAGGTTGCCCATCACTGCTTTAGTTGTTCACATCATTGAGATCTTATTCTTGGCTTGTGTTAAATTACTTAATGAGTGTTGGTACACTCATTAACAACTCTAAACTCAGTAAGACCTACAGTTCATAATTGGATAAAAACCACTCTTTTGAAGACATTACTACCAATTCAAAGGAAAGCTATGGGCCGCATTTTAACTACACATGAATGACCAAATGTTTTATTCTTCCGAGTTTAGAACCCATGATCCCATGGTCGATAATGCAATAATTAGATACCGAAGTACTAATCCATTCCACCACTAAGCCACTACGACTAAATGTTAATCTTTGTCTGTTTTATTCATCAAATCTTGGGAAATTCAACTGTAAAGATTTAATAATCAAATATCGTCATCAAAATCAATGAACTAGATATCCAACACACCAGAATCATCAATTCTAATTAAAACGTCAGCCAGAGTTGGCAGGACTCCAATTTTTTTTGGGAGACGACTCCATAGTCTCTTCTTTTTGAACTTTAAGAGTCCGGACTTTCAAAGTCCTGCCAACTCTGTAAACAGCATCATTATTTCAATGATTTAAACTTTTTGAAGACGTTAAAATTATGCCTAATATAAATTCCTACATATTTTCATATACCACAACACTTTGAACTCATTCCAATCAACCTCAACAATCCCATTCTTGATGATTCTATCATTAAATTCATAATCCATACCAGCTTATCATCACACAACAAAAGCCTCAAAGAATTACAACCAGATTAGTAATTGATCTTCCATAAATGCAGCCATTACGTCAAAAAGTTACGCAATCTCGAGATTATAGCATTCGACTAAAAATGAAACACATCAAAAATCTCATTCTTAATGAATGATTCAGAATATAGACATGCATACATAATGAACATACAACAACAATAATGATAATGTAACTAAAGGAGATATAGAGACATTATAAAGACAATGGAATCATGAAATCATCCTTAATGTAGTCATCATAATATCTTTTTTTTGCTTTCCGCATGGCTGAAAGTTTTGTTAAATATTACGGTAAAATGATTTGAAATAACTTCCCTTAGTGCATCTTTACAAATAATTACTTTCCATCTTTTTCTTGTGGATGAGGAATTTTTTCTTCTATTGGATGTAAAAACCACGACTGGAATTAAAAGGATCTAAAACTTGCATTTCTCGTGGGATGATGGAGATTGTTATATAGAGGACTTTATTGAAATAGTTTAATGAATTTTTGAATAACTTTATTGTTTTATAGAAAATCTGATGGATGTGAGATGAAAGTGATGCTATAGGAATTTGATGCAAAAGCTGTATTATTTTTAAAATGCAGAAGAATAAACTTATGTGGCCTTACTTGCATAATTTAAGTTCAAAAATGATCAGTTGTAATCTCTAGAATCCCTAACCTGATCTTAAGGGCTGCCTTCTTATCAGCAGTTAGGCAAATGACCCCTGTATAGGGAGGCCAGAGGATTTTCGCAAAATATCGGGACACTTTTGGAAAAAATCGGGACACTTCTAAGTTTGGCACTATTAGGGCTTTTTTGGACAATTTTGAGTCTTAATATTCAAAGAACTAATTAAATTAGGTTAGAAACTTGCAAAAAAGTGCAGAAAATAATTGAAATTCCGAAAAAAATATTTTCAGTCCTGGGCTTGAACCCGAACCTTCAAAAATATATATGTATATATGTACAAAATTTGTCAAAAGTTCCAAAATTTGTATGCGAAATTTGACTTCTTGAAAAATCGGGACATTTTGAGGCTTCGTAGGGATACAGCAGCAAAGCTGAAAAGGACAGCAGATGACCGCCCTACCCCTGTCCTTTCCTCCCTTTTTTAGATCTTAATAAATGAACAGCCATAACATAAAGTCAACTTGAATTTTGAATGTAGTCGAGTCAACTTTTTTGTGCAAAATTCAGGTCGACTTCTGATAAGTCGACGTGGCTCGGTAGCTGAATGATTTAGTAGTTCGGTAATTATTGCAATACCGATCCAACAATCCTGGGTTCGAGACTCGGTTGGAGACAATTTTCAATTGTTCTTTTTCGAATCATATATAGTGAAAACGTGACCCACAGCTTCTATTTGTTGGCTCTAGGCAGTAATGTCATAAAAGGAGTGGTTCTGATTCCACTATTAACTGTAGGTCTACTGAGTGCTGATATCTGGCGCTCCCTCACTCGTTCAAAAATCATAAGCTGCAAAATGCCTTAGCTCAGCTCTAGATCTCAAAAATTACCTAAATTCCTATCATTTACCCTAAATCTCGAACTTTCCATAGGTTCATAGCTTCAAACCCCTTCATTAAATTGTTATACATTGCAATCTCCTATTCCTTCCGTCTATCTATCTATCTATCTTGTTAATTTCATTACAGACACCCCACCTCCAACTTTTATCCATTTCATTACAAAATAAAACACAAAAAAAAAGTAGAGGAAATAAATCCAATTTTAAAGTCAAACACAAGATTGAGTGAACAAATTATTGGCAGAGAGAAGCAGCAAGCGGCAGGAAAAACTTGCACAACAATTTTCCAATTAATATTCAAAAGTAATAAATTAAAAAAGTTTTCCTCTCGATTTTTTTTTCGTTCCTTTCCTCTTTACTGTTTTAGAGGAGAAAAAGGGAAGATCTTGCATTGTTGTTGAGGACTTCTTGAATTCTCGCCCCTTTTTTTTTCGTAAAATAAAATATATGTTCGGCCGAAAAAAAAATCTCAAAGGTCTCCAGCTGGCTTTAATATGATCAATAAATCAAGGTATATTAGAATCATCCAACTCATCCTCCTTGCATTCCCCTCAATGCTGGGATGCAGGGGCGTAAGCAGGGGTCGTGGTTGAGCGTAAATGCTATCAAATCAGCGGTGTATTCAGGGGCGGGGTTAGGTTCACGCCCCTTTCCCTTTAAAATTTTGTCAAATTAGGGAGATTGTTAGGGATGGAGTTGGACTCACACTACCCCCTCTTCCCCGTTTAATGTCCCATAATTAGGAGTACATTCCGGAGAAGGGGTTTGTGGGTCAACTAAAACCCACCCTTTTGGATCCATTTGGACCCTATTTCACTTTAAAAACACGAATTCTTCAATTTTATAGCATTTTTTGAGGAAAAATCTCTAAGTTCCAACCTCCACTTAAATTTTTGCAAACCCCATTCCTCCTATCCCTCATCCCTCCTCTCCCTCATCCCTCCTCTCCCTCATCCCTCCTCTCCCTCATCCCTCCTCTCCCTCATCCCTCCTCTCCCTCATCCCTCCTTTCCCTCATCCCTTTTCTCCCAATCTCCTCCTTCATACCTCCCCTCGCTTCTCCTCCCCCCTGGCTACATCCCTGCCTCAAAGACACTTCGTTTAAAGAAAATAAAAAGATTGTGAAGGACGTGTGGCCCCTTTATAGGATGACAATTAACTGTCGTTTATGCATCTCGTCTCTCTCTCTCTTTTTATGGATCGGAAAGAAGGCATAAAAATTACTAGAAAATATTTTTCATGACCTTTTCGAATGGAGAATCAATATACATGAGTTTAATAAAAATTCCATGCTTTGGAGATGAGGACAGAAGAGGACAAGTATTTAAGAGATGATAGAAAATTTAATAATTTTTTATGGACCTTGTTATCTATACGGGGTTTATTTAAGGGATTAAAGATTTAATGGCGATTTTATGATGATAAAAAAATTTTGTGAATTGATTAAAAAAATGTTATGGATGGATGATTTATTAAAGGAATTAAAGGATGTTTAAGATTTCTTTTATGGACTGGATGGAACGAGGGGGAGATATGGAGGAGTATTTTTGAGTATTTTGTAACTTATACTCTTGTTCAATGATGTCTTGCCACTCTTAACCGCACTTCACAAAGACTCGGTCATGGAATATTAAAGACTCATATTGCGTCCTTGTGGCTGTCAAATTCTGGCGAATCGGTTCCATTGCAGAGCATTCTTCATTAGTGTTACTGGGGTAGAATAAAGTCAGTACACATGCCAATATGTCAATTACCCTAATTCTTATCTAAGAACTCTGGAAGGACATGAATTCTTGTTACGACCAGGTTGAGATAGAAATTTTGTCGATTCAACCTTACCCAGATAGCAGCCGGACGTAAAAATAGTTGAAAATCAGGTCTCAGACTGACTTGACTCTAACCTCAGGCTGGAATTCATCGAATCTGGTCTAAGAAAAGCGTCACGCTGCCTTTGGATCGGATTGTTGGCCATTTCTACACCGTGTGCCTTCCAGACTGATTTGTCTTCCTAACCACCATCTTTGAAGGTGATTAAACTCTCCTAAAACTCCATCAAGCTGCACAACTGATCGCAATCTAAGTCTAGCATCAAACACCAATTTCAATACATTCACAGACCAACATCCCATCACCAATCCACCAAACTAAAATTTTATCTCAATTTCCGCTTAGAAATTCCATTCATACATTGATTTTTCGACATTTAATTCCAAACAAACTGCAAACAATGCTAGATCAAATATTATTTTTTCACAGAATTTTCAATCCTTTTCTCATTTTATTGTAGTTCCAATTCCTCAATATTCCATTACAGACGAAATCTTATTAAATATTAACATCATTACATACGTGATTTCATTCCTTTTATCTCGCTCGATTCCGTCACATGCCAAAAGATAAAAAGTAATGTTGGATGTGCATGGATGTTGAAAAAAAGAAAGAAACTGGAAAGTTTCAATAACAGTTTATCATGAGAAATGCATTATGTGTAATTTGAAACAGCTTTTCATATTTGATTCCAATTTCTTTAAACTTTTAATACTTTATTGCAGATTTTCAGCCATGTAAGTTAATGAATCATGACTGAATGTGTCGTGAGTTATCGAAAAGTAGTTGCTGATCTTTTTGAAGAGTTAGCTTTGCATTCTCTTTTCATGTGAAGGTCTTCAGAGTTGATACCCGAGCGAAATAATGAGGCGAACTGCAGTTTAGACATAAAAATGAATTAAAATCAGAAATCTTGCAGCCATCATGGTGCCGTCAGGTAAAATTTGTATATTATCGTTGATACGGAGACGCGGCGGAGCCTTAGTGAGCGCGTTATGAATTATATCCTTAGGATCATAAAATGTCATCAGGCCAAGATAGATTTAAAGATTGGCACGTATTGGCATCATTATGGTGACTGAGCATTGCTTTATTGAGTAATTTGTGTAGCAAAGGAAAGAAACCTACAAGTTTAAACCCTTATATATTGTAGGCCATTAAAAGTGGTCTAATGCATCCTGCATTCCTGAAAATTTTCAAAATATCCAAAATTCGACCTCTAAACACCCAACACTGCCCCCTGAAAAGCTCTTCATCCTTGTTTAATCTACTAAAACAAAAAACTTTTTCTGTCCTTTGAAATTGATTTAAAAGCTGAATGATTGAATGAGGAGCTTTTTTTATCATGCACAGAGACAAATTGACTGAAAAGGTCAGATAGAGGAACATTTTATGTATGTACAATATAATTTGCTTCGACATGATTTTTTTTTTCAGTTGCTGTTTCATTTCAATAATGATTCTTTTTTAGAGTTAAGGTTAGAAATGTTTGGAATGAAGGATTGAATAGGTTCTGTATTAGGATTCTTTTACTCGAGGGCAGATCTGGCAGACCGAACTACAGTGAAGGCGCCTCCAAAAAAAATTGTGTCAATTGACTTCTCTGGAATCTGGATTCTATTGGAGAGGACTTCACTTTTTTGGGAGACGACTCCATAGTGGAGGCGCTTTTTTGGAAATCCTTGCAAATCTGCCTGAGAATCACAAGGTGGACATTTGTGTTCAACTAGAGATGCAGAGACATAGGAGTACCTTGATGTTTGCTGTAGCTATGAGCTTTAATCTATCTTTCTGAACAGACAAAAAGCATGAGTATGCTCAAAGAGTTGACAATATTTAATCATATTGACTGAAAATTAACTGAGTATTCTCATGAGCACGCTCAGAAAATACGCACGCTTATCTTGGGAGGTACTTACAAAGTGTGGTACTTAGAAGTGTCTCAAAAAGTACACGAGGGGGAAATGGACCAAAATCATACCCCAGGCCGATTTGACTTTGACCTGAGACCGGATTTCATCACAACTGGGAAAGAGTCTGAGCAAAGCTGATATCTAATAGAGTTTTAAGTCATTTCTATGCCTTGTGTTACTTGGAATCATCCCTGCCTCTAAATTCTGTTCCCCCGTCCCAAAAATTCCTCTAAACCCAATTTTGAAAATCAACACAAACAATTTCCCCTCTATCAAACCGCGCTAAAAAAATATTCCAGCACACAATCAATCTATCGACAAATAAAAGCTCATGACATTCAAACAAATCCACAATTTTTATTTATTTTTAAAAAAATATAATATTCAACTCAAACAAGGCACACAAAAAATGAAATGCCTGCAATAATTTGTTTAGCTTTGATTTGCAGTGAGACTATCCTCAATATCAATCATCGTTGTGTCAATTAGTTTTTCATCAACGTCGGTGGTTATGAGTGGCTGTTTATTATCAAAATATGATGAGACTAAATGAAAAAAATTAGCAAAATTTTCCCGCAATTGAGCATATTTTTCCATTATTTGAATCCTTTTCTCGGTCAAAATGGAAATGTTCATTTCCTTCGCGGATATTCCTCTCATTAAATTCCTATGAACATAAATGTCGTGATTCTTGATGATTCTTTTGAGAATGTCAGTCGTTGATATGCCGTCAGTTCGTTGTGTCGGTATAAACATGTTCTTGTCTTTGACCATCTTGTAGATGTCATTGCCATCACATACATATGGCGTTGAGTCTTGTGCAACAAAATCGATTTTATTTTCATGTAGAAATTGTTCAGTTATCATCCATGGGGCGTTCTTCAACACCTCATCGACATATCGACAATGACGAATTGCTTCATAACGTTCTGTGTCTGTATATATAGTAACACCCTTTTTCCCATGTGTCATTTCATCATTACAACATCCAACAATTAAATAAACTTCACATTTTGGAAAAATATTTTTGGCTTGCATCAGTTGACGTGCATGACCCTGATGGAATAAGTCATAAATTCCATCACAATAAATTCGCACCTTTCGATTTACATTTCCATTTTCAGCCATTTGAATTGTGATTTTTTCATTGTAGTTGCAATTTTCACGTTCGATGATGGCCTTTTGGTCAGTTGAATATGGTGCTGGCTTGCAAATCATGATGAATGATGATTATTGAGCTTGAATTGATAGACTTTTGTAAAAATATATGAATTAATTGACTACAATTGATTGAATCTTTTTACAGAATTGTTCGATGGTTACTGAGGATTGAAATTGATTTGAATTTAACAGTGATTCAAGGAAAATTTGATTGTTTTTGGAATACTTATAACAAAATATTAATTAACGACGCGTGGAAGCAAGTTAATTAGTTGTTGTGCAAATTGGTTTATTTGTAAAATTAAATTCTCTTTGGGCTCTCAACCCTTGGCCAGAGTTGGAATGCAGATAGAAATAATAGGCAAGAGCCCGTCGAATCACAGTTTCCGCATGTGGGTCTTTCTAAAGATTTCCACCTTCCATCGATGATCCCTTTTGCATGTTATTATATTTCGTCGATGGTACCTTCCGCATATGGCCAACTTCCCCTGATAGCCCTTCCATTTATTGTCAATTTTCATCGATGGCCTCTTACGCAGGTTACAATCTTCCTCCGATGCCCATTACTGAGGTTGCCAGCTTCTACAAATGGCTCCTGTTGGGCTTTTTCCAATATTTGAAAACTTTTAAAAAATGTTGAATTTTTACTGACATTGGATCTTGTTGGATTTTGTGAAATATATAAAGAGGGTGAGGATATTACTGGATCTTGGATTACATACAATTAAACCCTAGCATACAAAGACCACTCTCAAGACCAGATTAAACAGAGATCAAACGCGATGTTCATCAGATATAATTTAAGTGATGATACTCTCGAAATCATGTAACTTGTCAGTAAGGGAATCACTCCTGGACGTTATCGAGACTGTGGAAGGTGGACTGGTAATTGTTATAGACCGGCTTTCGCAATTTAAGAACGAAAGAACCAAAGTTGATAAAGGCATTCAAAGTCGACATTCAATTATTCTTAAAACAATAAAATAAAATGCTCAATTATTGATAAAAACACGAATTAAATTAAATATTATTGCAAAAAACATCAACAATATCCAATAAAAATCAATGCCTTTAAATAATTTCAAACAATTTCAATTCATACTGACCTAGTATGAAAAAACTGAATAGCAAGCACATTTAAAGATTTCTTATCTACACATCATCAAAAATCATGACAAAGAGTTTTTTATTACCTTTCTCTCCCCTCTAAATGTTGTGTGCAATGCATGAGGAAACAGCACACGAACAAAAAAAAAGAAGGAACTAGAAAAATGGGAAGAAATGAAATGAAATGAAGCATTTCACGCCTTCGATTTTCCTTCACTCACTTCATTGTTATCTCGCCAAGCACATAACTATATTTATTTTATTTTCATCATATACATACACAAAAGGAGTGCAGGAGAAGATGTAGAGGAATCCTGTATGTGTTGATAAAATATAATGCCCAATTTTATGTCTAGCACATCTAGAGTATTATGATATTGTATACAAAACAGTGAATAAGATTCCAGTAGGGAAATATCTATGCTTACTGTTGATTTCCATCCCCTCCGTCCATGCAGGATGTAAGACGAAATCACACGAATTTTTGTGTCTACAGTCTTTTTTTTGATCGAAAAAGAAATGAAACATAAAGAAGACGTTGTAACGGAATGAGAATGAGTAGCATCCATGAAATGAATAAAACGTCACGTTGCATACATAAAAAGTGGATGTCTAAAGTGTAAGGAAAATTGCTCCCCTGATTCTTAAGTGATTTCAATGTTTCTTCTACTTCCTCTTATGTAACACATGAATATGTCTTGATAAATGATGATGCCATGTCATATTTAAATTCACAAATCTGACAAAACAACATCCAGACACACAGTCCGATTTAATGTTATTTGGTTTACTTTCGGGCATATTAAAGGTGATGACTTGGTACCATATGATTTTATTGTTGATTTCTTTGCCTTAAAAACCTTACTAAATCCGTAACCAATCTAATTGTCAAGAAATAAATGGTTTCAATAATTGAAAGTGCAGAAATGCCAGCAAATAGTCCCAAGATTCCTCCAGCATGTGAAAAGAAGTCGACATACGTATACTCTTGGATTCGGACTAGTGCATAGTATTCACTGTCCTTCCATCTCATTTTAATGATCGAATTTCGATCAGTTGAGTTCAATTTACTCGTGTGAATTTCATAGGAATATTCTATGTCATTACACAGCGGCAAACAGCCACAAACTCCATGAGTCTTGTACAGATGATCATAGGTACTGGCTTTAATAATTTCAAACTTGTTACTACAATGCTTATGGCTGTATTGATCACAAACATCCATTGATGGACTTCTAATGTAGTTGTAAGGAACGCATGTACATTCATCGTCAACTATCAGAATTAGGCAAATAAATTAGAACCAGAATTGGCAGGACTTGAATATGTACTCACCAACATGTGACATGCATTCATATTCACAATTGGTTTTTGTGTAGACCTTGAAATATTTCAACTTCCTTTCATCCTCAAAATAACAATTCCGAACACTGACATCAACTGATTTTAAATCATTTCCAGCTTTTACAGCATTTGGCATTACCAAAATATCGAAAACCGTCTTCATAATTAATCCATGATTATTATTATTTAGCGGAAGCTCATTAGCCGGATGAAATATAAAATAGTTTTCCAGAATTGTCGATGTATCCCTGAAAAAGAAAATTAACAATCATTTAGGATTTGAAAAGTTACGGAAGTTCAAAATTCAAATGGAAGTTCAAAGTTTGAACTTTAAGAATTTTTGGCGCGAACTATTACGAGTGAAAATTCATTAAAGTTTGAGCATTCAAGACGGAAATATCAATAGGGAAACAAAGGATAATTCTACAGGAAGCAGTACTCACCAAAGATTAAATTCAATACTAATTTCTTTGCCTTCATACAGTGAAGTTTTGAGAGGTAAATTCAGATTTCCTTTATTTCCATAATTGTAGGAAAAATCTCTGGAGACTCTGAAAATATACATTAATATAAGCATCTACTTATTTGAAGTTACAATTCCTAACTTACGTCATATTATCTAGAAGTTGATTAAACTCCATCAAATTAAAAGTGCGTCCAAACATTATATTTGTTAAAACATAAGCAGATGATATGTTCTGAACTTTATTCAGTGTTGCATCATAAAGATGAAAAGGTGGATTGTCATTTTCATCATGAATTCTCAAAAAATCAACGAGATCTGAACTTGTTTTAAATTCATGAATTATATCTTTACTAGCTTTTTGTGTGGCATAATATGCCTGAGACTCAAGGTTTTTCATGTATTTTTTATCGTTCAAATCTAACATGCTATTATTTACTTTATATCTAAGCAGTAACCATGTGTATCGAACAATTGTAATGGCAGGAAGAGGAACCTGGAATAAGAGGAAATTCCATTAAAATAAAAATATACATATAGGACTTAATTGAAAAGGTCCGCAGTAGGTGCATTATCGAGTAATCATACATCTTCAAGGTTCAATGGTGTTTCCTCCAATTTCATTATAATGTTCTTCTTACGAAATTTTTCAAAGACATCCTTCATCATAATTATTGAAAATGATATTGACGTTAGGAACAGAATGGTCCAAATCAACCTGAAATTGAATGGAATTAGAAAGAATCCAAACAGATGGTGCCTGAGCAAAGTGGAATCCTGGGCATCGGGTTAGGTTGAAGCAAATCCTCTATGTCCGAGCCTAATATAGGTATCTATATCACCTTTATGAATACGTGGTTTCGATTCCTATCACTGTATAGAATGTTGTCTATTTGAAGAGGATTCACACAATGCTCACGACATTACAAGGATATACCTTCCAATGAATCTTCTACCATCTCTACCAATATGATTAAAACCATGAATAGAAGATTTCTGCAGCATTTCTTTGATGAAGTTAATCACACGTGACTTAGACATTGACACAAGTGGATAGTTTGCATTTTGAATTATTGGATGTACTCTTGAAAATGTACATGATATGAAAGTATTTAACGGAATGAATATAAAGTAGTGCAGAACTTCAGCACCAGATAGAAATGAAAATCCAGCAAATAGACCCAATAATCCACCAACAAATGAGAAGAGATCAGCAATCGTTTGACTTTTTCTCTTTCGGGTTGCGAAAATAGAATCTTTTGCTGTCTTTGCATACAACCGTAGTCCGGTGTTTAGTCTAAAGAAGAAACCAAATGCTTTCAGTGCTAAATTTTGTAAAATTTTCTCAATTCGATTTTACCCTTCTGGATCATTTTCTATAGTTTGCAGCCTAGCTTTATATATAAGATTGTCGCATGGTTCATAGCATTTGCAGGCCGATCTTTGATCTTCAAATTGTGTTTCAACTTTAAGAAAGCATTTTTCATCAATAGATCCGCAAATTCTTGTGTTTTGTTTTTTCGTCATGAAAAACTGGACGCAACCGCATGATTCAAGTGTCAACTGAGCCAGACATTCATGTTCACAATTGACTTTGTTGTAGACTTTGAAGAATTCAAGTTTACGTTCACCAGGTAGATAGCAATTTCGGCTAGAATAAATATGTAGAACATGAAATGTAATAATCAATGTCTCAAAATTGTGAGCTTACTAATCAAGATCCTCATTAATTAGTGATTCATCCAACTTCGACAATTCAGGTGTTATAGATACAACTACTAATTTATCGTACCCAATAATAAATTGAGCAGCATCATTTGATATAATTTCATATGGATCATGGATATAAAATTTTAAACCAGATTCTTCAAGGCTCGGTACCGTTAAATTGAAATTATTATATCCCTCGAATACGAATTCTACAAAAATTAAGTATATGAGCTTGTGAAGTATAAAATTTCATACAAATTGCAATCAGTTCTTAAGAAACATTTACCTGGTCTTAAAACATTGCAGTTTCTCTTGTAAGTACCAATCATGAGGAAAAATCCATCTTCATTTGCTTTTACAGGATATGAAATATTTTGAAGTTGCTTGCAATGGGTTGCGAACTCTCTACTTGAACGTATATAGTTTAAAGACAATATTTCTTCATCCTTTTCACGAATATGATATCTATGTAAATTAATAAAATCTTTAGATTTTCAAAATTACATGTATATGAATCATTCAGATCATTAGAATATAGAGCCACGATTCGCGACAGATGATTGTTTAACAAATGAGGATGCGATAGTTCCCAGCACTTGAAGACCTACAATTTAGAAAGAGATCAGTACCTCTCCTTTGATGGCAATACTGCCTGTAGCCTGCATAGGATAGGCTGTGAACCCATGATTCCTGAGTCTGTGTTGCAATAATGCAATAATTAGATACTGAATTACTAAACCACTCCGACACCGAACCAATTCGACTCGCTTAGATATATAAATTTACATTTAGGAGAATCTGCTAGTCCAAGAGGGAATCGGATAAAATTATCAGTTGGAATTGAAATCGTCTGAAAGTTTTCCGAATTCGGACGGAGTAGAGCGGATAGGAAATGAAACGATTACTACTTCTATATTTTAAAAGGACATATGTTCGATTCCCACTAATGACAGATGATTTCGTCTATATAAATCATTATTACATTTACTTACTTATTTTGATGATATAAACTATCAAATTTTGGTGAATTGAATGTGTAGCAGGGCCCATATTTAGTAACTTGATACTTCAAATAAACAGTATAATTATTTGCATATTTTCCATAGAAATTTGAAGGGGGAAATTTTGGGAATGGCCGATTAACTATGACCACCTGTTTATAAAAGAAAAAGTCTGTAAATGTCAAGTTAAACTTGTAAAAACTGTCCATAAAATTATCAGTTGGAATTGAAAGCCACGGAAAGTTCTCCGACAGAAAACCATCGCGTGCTACTAAGCTCACAACTTGGAGTAATTCAAGTTCATTTATTGTCAATTCACTGATATTTCGCTCATGATTTGCTAGTTGTGATTTTATCAAGTCATAATCAATAATATCTTCACATCCATTTCTATAAATCAGTCCAGGACATATAGAAACTGCTGGAAAGTTTAGTTCCTCAATTTTCACAGCATTTTGGTCTGTATAGATAACAATTGGATTCTTTTGACTTTCAAGTACAAGTTTGCGTATCAAAATTCCAGTCAATGTTAGCGAAATTAAAATTATAAGGAACCAAAATATTCGTTCAACTTTGTGACGTGGCTGAACAATGTAGACGAATCCGTGAAGATTTGTATTTTCACAAAAAGTTTTGAAAATTTTCATCAACATTTTTAATGTCTATTTGCATTGATCGCTTTTTTTGTACTGGAAAGTGTACAATATGTAGAGTAATGTGAATAAATATGATAATATCTAGCCATGCTTTCTAGATTATCAGAGTTATTCGTGTTGTGTTTAAAAAGCATGTTGAAGTTGATGATTTGATGCCGTATGATTTTGTTATTGATTCCTTTGCCTTTAAAACCTTATTAAATCAGTAACCAATCTAATTGTCAAGAAATAAATGGTTTCAATTATTGACAGTACAGAAATGCCAGCAAAAAGTCCCAAGATTCCTCCAGCATATGAAATGAAGTCGACATACGTATATTCTTGGAATCGAACCAATGCATAGTATTCACTGTCCTTCCATCTCATTTTAATGATCGAATTTCGATCAGTTGAGTTCAATTTACTCGTGTGAATTTCATAGGAATATTCTATGTCATTACACAGCGGCAAACAGCCACAAACTCCATGAGTCTTGTACAGATGATCATAGGTACTGGCTTTAATAATTTCAAACTTGTTACTACAATGCTTATGGCTGTATTGATCACAAACATCCATTGATGGACTTCTAATGTAGTTGTAAGGAACGCATGTACATTCATCGTCAACTATCAGAATTAGGCAAATAAATTAGAACCAGAATTGGCAGGTATTAGAATATGTACTCACCAACATAAGACATGCATTCATATTCACAATTGGTTTTTGTGTAGATCTTGAAATATTTAAGCTTCCTTTCATCCTCAAAATAACAATTTCTAATACTGACATCAACAGACTTTAAATCGTCATCAATTTTTACAACAGTTGGCATTACCAAAATATTATATACCGTCCTTTTCATCAATCCTTCTTCGTTATGTCTTATAGGTAACTCATAGGCTGAATGAATTATAAAAAAGTTATCCAAGATATATATTGTTTTCCTGAAAAATATAATCATACAGTAATAATATGTAAATATTAGATTCCAGATTACAGAGTTCCCGAATGGAAAAAAATACATTAGTACTAGTCATCAGCAGCACATTAACTTGTCAATAACTAGTTGTAGCAATAGAAGGAATAAAAATTCAAGACTAAAGATGTATTTAACGATCATTCTGGATTTGAAAATTAACGGAAGTTCAAAATTCAAATGAAAGTTTAAAGTTTGAACTTTGTTATTTTTGGAGCAAATTCGGAGTAAAAATTCCTAAGAAAGAAATATCAAAAGGAAATATAAAGGCTAAATCTAAAGGAAATACTCACCAAATATTAAATTCAATACTGATTTCGTTGTTCTCATTCAATGAAGTTTTGAGAGGTAAATTTAGATTTCCTTTGTTTCCGTAAGTGTAGAAGAAATCTTTCGAGACTCTGAAAATAAAGATTAATCTAAGCATCTACTTTTAAGAACCACAACTACTAACTTACGTCATATTATCCAGAAGCTGATCGAATTCCACCAAATTAAAAGTGAGTCCAAACATTATAGTCGTTAAAACATGAGCTGATGATATGTTTTGAACTCTATTCAGTGTTGCATCATAAAGATGAAATGGCGGATTATCACTTTCATCATACATCCTCAATAAATCAACGAGATCTGAATTTGTTTTGAATTCATGTACCACATCTGCAGTGGTTTTTTGTGTGATATGGTTAGCTTGGGTTTCAAGGCTGTTCAAGTATTTTTTATCGTTCAGATATAAACTTCTATTTCCTTTATAATAAAACAATAATGTATATCGAACAATTGTAATGGCAGGAAGAGGAACCTAGAATCAGAGGATATTCATTAAATAACAAATAAAGTCCATGATCTGGACACATGTGATCATACTTCTTCAATATTCAACGGAGTTTGTTCTAATTTCATCACAATATTTTTTTCACGAAATTTTTGAAAGACATCCTTCATCATAATTGTTGAAATTGATATTGACGTTAAGAATAGAATTGTCCAAATTAACCTGAAATGATCCAAGCATACATAAGGGTTGTGACGTCTGAGCAAAGTGAAATCTTGGAGGTATCAAGCCATATATAGGCAAATCTGACAGTTTGAGATTAAGGCGTCTGTGTCCGAGTAACTAGACAACTGACGTAATAAATGAATCCGTTTTTTGTGAGTACTTGGGTTCGATTCCTACCATTATATAGAATGCTGTCAATATGACAAAGATTCGCACAATACTCACGACATTACCTTCCAATAAACCTTCTATCATCTCCTCCAATTTGATTAAAACCATGAATTGAAGACTTCTTTAGCATCTCTTTGATGAAGTTAATCACACGTGATTGAGGCATTGATTCAATTGGATAGTCTTCATCTCGGATTAATGGATGAACTTTTGAAAATTTACAGGATAACGGAACGAATATAAAGTAATACAGCACTTCAGCACCAGACAAAAATGAAAATCCAGCAAATAGTCCCAATAATCCACCAACAAATGAGAAGAAATCAGCAATCGTTTGACTTTTCTTCTTTCGGGTTACGAACACAGAATCCACTTCCGTTTTAAGATACAATCGTACGCCGTGGGTACCACTGAGGAAAAAAGTAATGATTTAAGTCTTAAACATTTTAATATTTTTTTGCATAGATTTTACTATTGTACGTCAGGTTCTATAGTTTGCAACCTAATTTTATACTTAAGATTGTCGCATGGTTCATAGCATTTGCAAGTCGATCTTTGATCTTCAAATTGTGTTTCAACTTTAAGAAAGCATTTTTCATCAATAGATCCGCATATTCTTGTGTCTTGCTTTTTTGTCATGAAAAACTGGACGCATCCGCATGATTCAAGAGTCAACTGAGCCTGACATTCATGTTCGCAATTGACTTTGTTGTAGACTTTGAAGAATTCAAGTTTTCGTTCACCAGGTAGATAACAATTCCGGCTAATAAATATATGTACAGCATGAAATGTAACATAAAAGGTTTCAAAGATTGAGCTTACTATTCAAGATCCTCATTAATTAGTGATTCATCCAACTTCGACAATTCAGGTGTTATAGTTAAAAACATTAAATTATCGACTCCAATAACAAATTGTGCAGCATCATTTGATATAATTTCGTATGGATCATGGATATAAAAATGTATCCCAAATTTCTCAAAAATGGGTACTGATAAATTGAAATTATCATATCCGTAGTATTCAAACCCTTAAAAAAATTTAAATAAAATTTATGTTCATTTTGACTTGAATTTGCTTCAGTCATCTAAAGCCGATTAAAATTTACGTAATTTTTTTCTGCTAACACTTGTGAAGTATAAGATTTCTTACAAAGTTCTAAGAAAACATTTTACCTGGTCGCAAATCATCGCAGTTTCTCTTGTAAGTGCCAATTATGAGGAATAATCCATCTTCATTTGCTTTCGCAGGATATGAAATATTTTGAAGCTGCCTGTGAAAACCGGGCTGTCTACCTGAACGTGCAATATCATAAAACAATATTTCCTCATCTATTTCACGAATTTTGTATCTATATAAATAAAATTTGAAAATAATATGATAATAACTTTATTAAACGAGTTGTTAAGAAGGGTGCGCCGGATCACAACACTCAGTAGACCTTCAGTCAGACAGATGACATTGCTGTCAGCTGATTGCAAATGGACAGATGAAATAGTTTCTCCTATCAAGTCCCGAACCCAAGACCGTTTGGTCGATACCACCATAATTAGGTATCAAAGTATGAAACCATTTCGTGACCGAGTCAACTAAATCACTTAATCACAAGTCTTTTTATGACACTACCTTACTACGTACCTTAATAGATTTACTTACTTATTTTGATGATACAAATTATCAAATTTTGGGAATTGAATGTGAAGCATGGTCCATATTTAGAGACTTGGTATTTCAAATAAACAGTATAATGATTTGCATATCTTCCAAAGAAATTTGAAGGGGAAATTTTGGGAATGGCCGGTTAAATGTGGCAAGCATCTTGTAAAAGAAAAAGTCTGTAAATGTCAAGTTAAACTTGTAAAAACTGTCCATAAAATTATCAGTTGGAATTGAAAGCCACGGAAAGTTCTCCGACAGAAAACCATCGCGTGCTACTAAGCTCACAACTTGGAGTAATTCAAGTTCATTTATTGTCAATTCACTGATATTTCGCTCATGATTTGCTAGTTGTGATTTTATCAAGTCATAATCAATAATATCTTCACATCCATTTCTATAAATCAGTCCAGGACATATAGAAACTGCTGGAAAGTTTAGTTCCTCAATTTTCACAGCATTTTGGTCTGTATAAATAACAATTGGATTCTTTTGACTTTCAAGTACAAGTTTGCGTATCAAAATTCCAGTCAATGTTAGCGAAATTAAAATTATAAGGAACCAAAATATTCGTTCAACTTTGTGACGTGGCTGAACAATGTAGACGAATCCGTGAAGATTTGTATTTTCACAAAAAGTTTTGAAAATTTTCATCAACATTTTTAATGTCTATTTGCATTAATGGTTTTATTAATACTGAAAAGTGTGCAGCAATAGAATATAAAAAGTGAACCCGAGCAGGACATTTTGGCAATGTCAATTATGTCGTAACCAATGCCTAGTACCCAATGACTGCCGTGTCATAAACGTGGCACGGTAATTTTAGTCGGGTGTCATATGGTAGTCATGAGTCACATAACACTTACATATGGTTGCCTCATGTCACTGATGTACAGTTCGGATTTTACTATAATTTGATAATATCTAGTCATGCAATTTAGGTTATCTGTTTAATATTTTTCATGTCGAATTTTAACAAAAGCTTACTTAGCGTCAGTTCATAGTTCTACACACTCCAAACAATCTCAAAACTTTTCTGTGACCTTCCTACTTATTCTGAACCGTCAAAAACTTTTCTGTGACCTTCCTACACATTCTGAACCGCCAAAAACTTTTCTGTACGCTCTTTGAACCTTTTGCACCTTCCCAAAACTTTTCTGTACCCTCTCTGGACGCTCTGTACCTTATTAAAAGTTTTCTGTATCCTCCATGCAAAACAAAATAATTTTTTTCTTACAAAATCGCCATTTTTTGATCATTTTTCACTTTTTCCCGGAGCAATTTGCATTAAAATTTTTTTTCTTCGATGCACAATTGAACATGAAATCATTCTGCACATATTCTGCCTTCATGAAAAATTGTGTTACACTGCGTAATGCGTAGAAAAGAATAATAAAAAAAAAAATTTCGCAATTAGCAACTTAAATTTAATTTCTGCCGAATACATTTTGTGTGCTTTTTGTAAACGGAGAACGCCTGTGTGGGTGAGTCTCAGAACGTTTGAGAATACAAAAAGTACATTTTTTTTCATTCATTTTTCTTGGGTTCGAATCCCGTCAAATCCAAAAAAAGTAAAAAGAAAATTTTTGTTTTCATTCAAAACCACCATTTTTTGTTCATTTTTCACTTTTTCCCGGAGCAATTTGCATTAAAATTTTTTTTCTTCGTTGCACAAATGAACATGAAATCATTCTGCACATATTCTGCCTTCATGAAAAATTGTGTTACACTGCGTAATGCGTAGAAAAGAATAATAAAAAAAAAATTTCGAAATTAGCAACTTAAATTTAATTTCTGCCGAATACATTTTGTGTGCTTTTTGTAAACGGAGAACGCCTGTGTTGGTGAGTCTCAGAACGTTTGAGAATACAAAAAGTACATTTTTTTTTCATTCATTTTTCTTGGGTTCGAATCCCGTCAAATCCAAAAAAAGTAAAAAGAAAATTTTTGTTTTCATACAAAATCACCATTTTTTGCGCATTTTTCACTTTTTCCCGGAGCAATTTGCATTAATATTTTTTTTCTTCGATGCACAAATGAACATCATGAAATCATTCTGCACATATTCTGCCTTCATGAAAAATTGTGTTACACTGCGTAATGCGTAGAAAAGAATAATAAAAAAAAATTCGCAATTAGCCACTTAAATTTAATTTCTGCCGAATACATTTTGTGTGCTTTTTGTAAACGGAGAACGCCTGTGTGGGTGAGTCTCAGAACGTTTGAGAATACAAAAAGTACATTTTTTTTCATTCATTTTTCTTGGGTTCGAATCCCGTCAAATCCAAAAAAAGTAAAAAGAAAATTTTTGTTTTCATACAAAATCACCATTTTTTGCGCATTTTTCACTTTTTCCCGGAGCAATTTGCATTAAAAATTTTTTTCTCCGATGCACAAATGAACATGAAATCATTCTGCACATATTCTGCCTTCATGAAAAATTGTGTTACACTGCGTAATGCGTAGAAAAGAATAATAAAAAAAAATTTCGAAATTAGCAACTTAAATTTAATTTCTGCCGAATACATTTTGTGTGCTTTTTGTAAACGGAGAACGCCTGTGTGGGTGAGTCTCAGAACGTTTGAGAATAAAAAAAGTACATTTTTTTTCATTCATTTTTCTTGGGTTCGAATCCCGTCAAATCCAAAAAAAGTAAAAAGAAAATTTTTGTTTTCATACAAAATCACCATTTTTTGCGCATTTTTCAATTTTTCCCAGAGCAATTTGCATTAAAATTTTTTTCTTCGATGCACAAATGAACATGAAATCATTCTGCACATATTCTGCCTTCATGAAAAATTGTGTTACACTGCGTAATGCGTAGAAAAGAATAATAAAAAAAAAATTTCGCAATTAGCAACTTAAATTTAATTTCTGCCGAATACATTTTGTGTGCTTTTTGTAAACGGAGAACGCCTGTGTGGGTGAGTCTCAGAACGTTTGAGAATACAAAAAGTACATTTTTTTTCATTCATTTTTCTTGGGTTCGAATCCCGTCAAATCCAAAAAAAGTAAAAAGAAAATTTTTGTTTTCATACAAAATCACCATTTTTTGCGCATTTTTCACTTTTTCCCGGAGCAATTTGCATTAAAATTTTTTTCTTCGTTGCACAAATGAACATGAAATCATTCTGCACATATTCTGCCTTCATGAAAAATTGTGTTACACTGCGTAATGCGTAGAAAAGAATAATAAAAAAAATTTCGAAATTAGCAACTTAAATTTAATTTCTGCCGAATACATTTTGTGTGCTTTTTGTAAACGGAGAACGCCTGTGTGGGTGAGTCTCAGAACGTTTGAGAATACAAAAAGTACATTTTTTTTCATTCATTTTTCTTGGGTTCGAATCCCGTCAAATCCAAAAAAAGTAAAAAGAAAATTTTTGTTTTCATACAAAATCACCATTTTTTGCGCATTTTTCACTTTTTCCCGGAGCAATTTGCATTAAAATTTTTTTTCTTCGTTGCACAAATGAACATGAAATCATTCTGCACATATTCTGCCTTCATGAAAAATTGTGTTACACTGCGTAATGCGTAGAAAAGAATAATAAAAAAAAATTTCGAAATTAGCAACTTAAATTTAATTTCTGCCGAATACATTTTGTGTGCTTTTTGTAAACGGAGAACGCCTGTGTGGGTGAGTCTCAGAACGTTTGAGAATACAAAAAGTACATTTTTTTTCATTCATTTTTCTTGGGTTCGAATCCCGTCAAATCCAAAAAAAGTAAAAAGAAAATTTTTGTTTTCATACAAAATCACCATTTTTTGCGCATTTTTCACTTTTTCCCGGAGCAATTTGCATTAAAATTTTTTTTCTTCGTTGCACAAATGAACATGAAATCATTCTGCACATATTCTGCCTTCATGAAAAATTGTGTTACACTGCGTAATGCGTAGAAAAGAATAATAAAAAAAAAATTTCGAAATTAGCAACTTAAATTTAATTTCTGCCGAATACATTTTGTGTGCTTTTTGTAAACGGAGAACGCCTGTGTGGGTGAGTCTCAGAACGTTTGAGAATACAAAAAGTACATTTTTTTTCATTCATTTTTCTTGGGTTCGAATCCCGTCAAATCCAAAAAAAGTAAAAAGAAAATTTTTGTTTTCATACAAAATCACCATTTTTTGCGCATTTTTCACTTTTTCCCGGAGCAATTTGCATTAAAATTTTTTTTCTTCGTTGCACAAATGAACATGAAATCATTCTGCACATATTCTGCCTTCATGAAAAATTGTGTTACACTGCGTAATGCGTAGAAAAGAATAATAAAAAAAAATTTCGAAATTAGCAACTTAAATTTAATTTCTGCCGAATACATTTTGTGTGCTTTTTGTAAACGGAGAACGCCTGTGTGGGTGAGTCTCAGAACGTTTGAGAATACAAAAAGTACATTTTTTTTCATTCATTTTTCTTGGGTTCGAATCCCGTCAAATCCAAAAAAAGTAAAAAGAAAATTTTAGTTTTCATACAAAATCACCATTTTTTGCGCATTTTTCACTTTTTCCCGGAGCAATTTGCATTAAAATTTTTTTTCTTCGTTGCACAAATGAACATGAAATCATTCTGCACATATTCTGCCTTCATGAAAAATTGTGTTACACTGCGTAATGCGTAGAAAAGAATAATAAAAAAAATATTTCGAAATTAGCAACTTAAATTTAATTTCTGCCGAATACATTTTGTGTGCTTTTTGTAAACGGAGAACGCCTGTGTGGGTGAGTCTCAGAACGTTTGAGAATACAAAAAGTACATTTTTTTTCATTCATTTTTCTTGGGTTCGAATCCCGTCAAATCCAAAAAAAGTAAAAAGAAAATTTTTGTTTTCATACAAAATCACCATTTTTTGCGCATTTTTCACTTTTTCCCGGAGCAATTTGCATTAAAATTTTTTTTCTTCGTTGCACAAATGAACATGAAATCATTCTGCACATATTCTGCCTTCATGAAAAATTGTGTTACACTGCGTAATGCGTAGAAAAGAATAATAAAAAAAAATTTCGAAATTAGCAACTTAAATTTAATTTCTGCCGAATACATTTTGTGTGCTTTTTGTAAACGGAGAACGCCTGTGTGGGTGAGTCTCAGAACGTTTGAGAATACAAAAAGTACATTTTTTTTCATTCATTTTTCTTGGGTTCGAATCCCGTCAAATCCAAAAAAAGTAAAAAGAAAATTTTTGTTTTCATACAAAATCACCATTTTTTGCGCATTTTTCAATTTTTCCCAGAGCAATTTGCATTAAAATTTTTTTCTTCGATGCACAATTGAACATGAAATCATTCTGCACATATTCTGCCTTCATGAAAAATTGTGTTACACTGCGTAATGCGTAGAAAAGAATAATAAAAAAAAAATTTCGTAATTAGCAACTTAAATTTAATTTCTGCCGAATACATTTTGTGTGCTTTTTGTAAACGGAGAACGCCTGTGTGGGTGAGTCTCAGAACGTTTGAGAATACAAAAAGTACATTTTTTTTCATTCATTTTTCTTGGGTTCGAATCCCGTCAAATCCAAAAAAAGTAAAAAGAAAATTTTTGTTTTCATACAAAATCACCATTTTTTGCGCATTTTTCAATTTTTCCCAGAGCAATTTGCATTAAAATTTTTTTTCTTCGATGCACAAATGAACATGAAATCATTCTGCACATATTCTGCCTTCATGAAAAATTGTGTTACACTGCGTAATGCGTAGAAAAGAATAATAAAAAAAAAATTCGCAATTAGCCACTTAAATTTAATTTCTGCCGAATACATTTTGTGTGCTTTTTGTAAACGGAGAACGCCTGTGTGGGTGAGTCTCAGAACGTTTGAGAATACAAAAAGTACATTTTTTTTCATTCATTTTTCTTGGGTTCGAATCCCGTCAAATCCAAAAAAAGTAAAAAGAAAATTTTTGTTTTCATACAAAATCACCATTTTTTGCGCATTTTTCACTTTTTCCCGGAGCAATTTGCATTAAAAATTTTTTTCTCCGATGCACAAATGAACATGAAATCATTCTGCACATATTCTGCCTTCATGAAAAATTGTGTTACACTGCGTAATGCGTAGAAAAGAATAATAAAAAAAAATTTCGAAATTAGCAACTTAAATTTAATTTCTGCCGAATACATTTTGTGTGCTTTTTGTAAACGGAGAACGCCTGTGTGGGTGAGTCTCAGAACGTTTGAGAATAAAAAAAGTACATTTTTTTTCATTCATTTTTCTTGGGTTCGAATCCCGTCAAATCCAAAAAAAGTAAAAAGAAAATTTTTGTTTTCATACAAAATCACCATTTTTTGCGCATTTTTCAATTTTTCCCAGAGCAATTTGCATTAAATTTTTTTTCTTCGATGCACAAATGAACATGAAATCATTCTGCACATATTCTGCCTTCATGAAAAATTGTGTTACACTGCGTAATGCGTAGAAAAGAATAATAAAAAAAAAATTTCGCAATTAGCAACTTAAATTTAATTTCTGCCGAATACATTTTGTGTGCTTTTTGTAAACGGAGAACGCCTGTGTGGGTGAGTCTCAGAACGTTTGAGAATACAAAAAGTACATTTTTTTTCATTCATTTTTCTTGGGTTCGAATCCCGTCAAATCCAAAAAAAGTAAAAAGAAAATTTTTGTTTTCATACAAAATCACCATTTTTTGCGCATTTTTCACTTTTTCCCGGAGCAATTTGCATTAAAATTTTTTTTCTTCGTTGCACAAATGAACATGAAATCATTCTGCACATATTCTGCCTTCATGAAAAATTGTGTTACACTGCGTAATGCGTAGAAAAGAATAATAAAAAAAAAATTTCGTAATTAGCAACTTAAATTTAATTTCTGCCGAATACATTTTGTGTGCTTTTTGTAAACGGAGAACGCCTGTGTGGGTGAGTCTCAGAACGTTTGAGAATACAAAAAGTACATTTTTTTTCATTCATTTTTCTTGGGTTCGAATCCCGTCAAATCCAAAAAAAGTAAAAAGAAAATTTTAGTTTTCATACAAAATCACCATTTTTTGCGCATTTTTCACTTTTTCCCGGAGCAATTTGCATTAAAATTTTTTTTCTTCGTTGCACAAATGAACATGAAATCATTCTGCACATATTCTGCCTTCATGAAAAATTGTGTTACACTGCGTAATGCGTAGAAAAGAATAATAAAAAAAAATTTCGAAATTAGCAACTTAAATTTAATTTCTGCCGAATACATTTTGTGTGCTTTTTGTAAACGGAGAACGCCTGTGTGGGTGAGTCTCAGAACGTTTGAGAATACAAAAAGTACATTTTTTTTCATTCATTTTTCTTGGGTTCGAATCCCGTCAAATCCAAAAAAAGTAAAAAGAAAATTTTTGTTTTCATACAAAATCACCATTTTTTGCGCATTTTTCACTTTTTCCCGGAGCAATTTGCATTAAAATTTTTTTCTTCGTTGCACAAATGAACATGAAATCATTCTGCACATATTCTGCCTTCATGAAAAATTGTGTTACACTGCGTAATGCGTAGAAAAGAATAATAAAAAAAAATTTCGAAATTAGCAACTTAAATTTAATTTCTGCCGAATACATTTTGTGTGCTTTTTGTAAACGGAGAACGCCTGTGGGGGTGAGTCTCAGAACGTTTGAGAATACAAAATAGTACATTTTTTTTTCATTTAAATTTCTTGGGTTCGAATCCCGTCAAATCCAAAAAAAAGTAAAAAGAAAATATTTTTTTCATGCAAAATCACCATTTTTTGTGCATTTTTCATTTTTACTTTAAAAATTTCCTCTCTGAACTCTCTGAACTCTCTCAAAACCTTTCTGTGACCTTCCTACACGTTCTGAACCGCCAAAAACTTTTCTGTGACCTTCCTACACATTCTGAACCGCCAAAAACTTTTCTGTGACCTTCCTACACATTATGAACCGCCAAAAACTTTTCTGTGGCCTTCCTACACATTATGAACCGCCAAAAACTTTTCTGTGGCCTTCCTACACATTCTGAACCGCCAAAAACTTTTCTGTGACCTTCCTACACATTACGAACTGCCAAAAACTTTTCTGTGACCTTCCTACACATTATGAACCGCCAAAAACTTTTCTGTGGCCTTCCTACACATTATGAACCGCCAAAAACTTTTCTGTGGCCTTCCTACACATTCTGAACCGCCAAAAACTTTTCTGTGACCTTCCTACACATTACGAACTGCCAAAAACTTTTCTGTGACCTTCCTACACATTATGAACCGCCAAAAACTTTTCTGTGGCCTTCCTACACATTATGAACCGCCAAAAACTTTTCTGTGGCCTTCCTACACATTCTGAACCGCCAAAAACTTTTCTGTGACCTTCCTACACATTACGAACTGCCAAAAACTTTTCTGTGACCTTCCTACACATTATGAACCGCCAAAAACTTTTCTGTGGCTTTCCTACACATTATGAACCGCCAAAAACTTTTCTGTGGCCTTCCTACACATTCTGAACCGCCAAAAACTTTTCTGTGACCTTCCTACACATTACGAACTGCCAAAAACTTTTCTGTGACCTTCCTACACATTATGAACCGCCAAAAACTTTTCTGTGGCCTTCCTACACATTATGAACCGCCAAAAACTTTTCTGTGGCCTTCCTACACATTCTGAACCGCCAAAAACTTTTCTGTGACCTTCCTACACATTACGAACTGCCAAAAACTTTTCTGTGACCTTCCTACACATTATGAACCGCCAAAAACTTTTCTGTGGCCTTCCTACACATTATGAACCGCCAAAAACTTTTCTGTGGCCTTCCTACACATTCTGAACCGCCAAAAACTTTTCTGTGACCTTCCTACACATTACGAACTGCCAAAAACTTTTCTGTGACCTTCCTACACATTATGAACCGCCAAAAACTTTTCTGTGGCTTTCCTACACATTATGAACCGCCAAAAACTTTTCTGTGGCCTTCCTACACATTCTGAACCGCCAAAAACTTTTCTGTGACCTTCCTACACATTACGAACTGCCAAAAACTTTTCTGTGACCTTCCTACACATTATGAACCACCAAAAACTTTTCTGTGGCCTTCCTACACATTATGAACCGCCAAAAACTTTTCTGTGACCTTCCTACACATTCTGAACCGCCAAAAACTTTTCTGTGACCTTCCTACACATTCTGAACCGCCAAAAACTTTTCTGTGGCCTTCCTACACATTATGAACCGCCAAAAACTTTTCTGTGGCCTTCCTACACATTCTGAACCGCCAAAAACTTTTCTGTGACCTTCCTACACATTACGAACTGCCAAAAACTTTTCTGTGACCTTCCTACACATTATGAACCGCCAAAAACTTTTCTGTGGCCTTCCTACACATTATGAACCGCCAAAAACTTTTCTGTGGCCTTCCTACACATTATGAACCGCCAAAAACTTTTCTGTGGCCTTCCTACACATTCTGAACCGCCAAAAACTTTTCTGTGACCTTCCTACACATTACGAACTGCCAAAAACTTTTCTGTGACCTTCCTACACATTATGAACCGCCAAAAACTTTTCTGTGGCCTTCCTACACATTATGAACCGCCAAAAACTTTTCTGTGACCTTCCTACACATTCTGAACCGCCAAAAACTTTTCTGTGACCTTCCTACACATTCTGAACCGTCCAAAGCTATTCTGAGACCTCACTTCACTTGTCAGAACTTGTCAGCAACATAAAGTGAGTGCAAACATTAATAAACTCACTACAAATATCAAAACTACACATAAAAATGACAATATTGACTTTAATCGAATTGTCGGACGCACGATAGAGTAGGATGAGTAAACTGTTATAGTGAGTGAGATGGAGATAGTCGAGTATGAAGGAAATGATGACACAGGAAATTAAAAACCATAAAATTGAATAAACATTTCATTGGGCATTTTTTGTTGCCCAATTCATGAGTTTATTGAGTGATGCTGCTCGATTTAAATCAATAAATTTCAACAATATTTTTTTGGTAAGTGGTTAAATTATTGAATTTGATAAAAAATCATTATGAGTGCTGTTCAAGTGCCATTGTAAATATTTTCATGAATTAAAGAGTCAAGCACTCAACCTCAAAAGTAGCTGAAATTCTCATGACAATAAATACCGAGCTGGAAAATTCACATGTCTAAAATGCTTTGGATATAAAAAGAAAATTGAAAAATCTCATGTGTCAGTTGAGTCTTTCCATTTTCAACGCATGTCAATGTGAATACATTTCAGCATCTATGAATTCAATTCTGAGGCAACATTTCTGTTATCGATAGTTCAATTTTTGGAGACTGCATTTTTTTAAGGGTGGATATGTGAATGTGTTCTTACAGATTGTAGATTGTCAGTTTTGGAAATTATAGAGGGAATATTTATATTAAGGGGCTGCTTATTGAATGGAAATTGGGAGATTATTGTAAAATTTTAGGTTAGAACATCATCATTATACCCGAAACACACATGGGGTAGAAATGTCCAAACCTGCCTCCAAACTACAGTCGCAACGTCCTAAGACCGGTGAATGTAGGCTCCTAACAATAACAAACCAGGAGGCAACGTATTAACATCGGTGAATTAAGGCTAATAGCAAGAACAAACCTGAACACCTGCGGGGTTCACTAGGGTTAATGCCAGAGTTGCAAAAACAAGTATCTGTGACAGGCAAAAACCGTACAAATTTTTGATAATTTGTATGGTTTTGAAGGAAAAACCAATTTGTACAGTTTTTGCCTGTCACTGGCACCTGTTTTGCAACTCTGGTTAATGCTCCCTATTGCAGACAAATATACCGCTTTTTGGTACCGTAATTGCATTTCTGAGCCATGAAACCACCTCTTTACTTGTTGAATACGTCACCATATGAACGGTGAGACTCAAAGTTGCTCCAACAGCCCCTAATGGTTTCCTTTAATTTTACAGCGAAAGTGCAGCATTTTTGTTGATTTGACAGTAAAAACTTGATTCTAAATAACGATTCCCGAGCGGGAATCGAACTCACGTTTCACGATTATCAATCACATGCTCCTACCAATGAGCTATCGAGGGTTATTCTTCGATACAGCAAAGTATCACAAATAAATTATACATTTTTCAGTATCCTCCTTACAAAATCCCATTTTATCATAATTTCCAAAAAAAAACTGAATACTTACCAGATCACATAACTCAACAATCAGTTAACAACACTTTCTTACTTACTTTACTTCTTATAGACACACAAAACTAAACATTGAAATTTTTCGATCAATTTTTCACCCCATTCACATGTTTCAATGCTTCTAAGCTACACGAACCTCAACATTTACTTCTAAAACTGAAAACATATGGAAGGAGATAAGTAAAAAATTGTTAGCATCATCCCAGAAAATTCTCATCCCAATTCCAATATTTTTCGAAAAATACACGAACCACTTCTGCTTTCGATATTGATTTTCACTTGATTAGAAGCACAAAGGACGTAACATCGTTCAGTCAGGCAAGCAAGGAATATAGTAAAATGGATTGTTTGCAATTAAGTGTTGCGG
Organism: Chironomus tepperi; assembly: GCF_022539635.2. Lineage (NCBI taxonomy): Eukaryota > Metazoa > Arthropoda > Insecta > Diptera > Chironomidae > Chironomus > Chironomus tepperi. The sequence goes on along the minus strand of NW_027226601.1, from coordinate 157,644 downwards.
TCGACACGAGAGTAAGAGATTAACTCAAAGGAATTTAATGAAAATTGGTTGGATATAAGAAGGAAGTTTGGGGAAAAAAATTATTCAAATATTTACATTGCGAATCAGCGATGGATGGAGTGAAATGAGGATCATTTGACGATGTAGTTGTAGAGTTTTGAGGTTAGTTTTGGAGACGGGGAGATTGTGTGGCTGTGAATATTGGAGAAAATGAGATAAAATGTGACATTTTAGGTTTTAAGTCATCTGAGCTGAAGTTCTGTCGATTTCGACTGACAACTGAGTGATTTTATGTCCAACTATCGGTCACGGACCTTATTTTGAGATCCAGCTCTGTCGTTGCGTATTACGACAGTTCTGCATTTTTGAATTATTATATTATTATTATTTCTAATGTCAAGTTATATGAATTATTTTCCTCATTCTTTAATTACTATTGTTCACAAATGATTAATTATTTACAATTACACAATGTTATAATGTATTTACAATCGAATTATATTGTACAAATTGTGCGATGATATCTAACGGACTTTACGAATTCAAATATTCGCATCTCTTTTCGAATCTTACGTTGAGACCCCTTTTACGAAGATCTTGCCCTTTGAAACCGAACGTGAAAGAGTAAAGTCGCGTGTTCGCACAATTTTTCAAAAAATTTCCAATTTTAATAGTTTTGAGTGTTAATTAGTGCACAATAAATAGTGAAATTAAATGAAAATTATAAACTAACTTTACTCGTGTTCACATCTTTTTTGAAAAATTGATCTTTTTTGAAAAATTGATATCTTTTTTGAAAAATTGATCCTTGTTGAAAAATTCAATCTTGTTGAAAAATTTGAAAAGTGGAAAAATAAAAAAAGTAAATTTGAGGTTCATTTATTACAATTAAAAAATTATAAGTGAATATAACTTGCAAACTCACGAAAAGTGAAATTAAAGTGTTAAAGAAGTGATAAGTAATCGAGTTTCATTAAAATCGCCAAATTTCGCGCGTAAAAGTCTCGTGGAAAAATATTCGCCAAAAATATTTGTCACCGCGTGAGAAGATCAAAATCTGCTGGATTATTATCATCATCAGAGCCGTTTGAGAAGCTTAGTCGCAGTCAAATCGACCAGAACACCTCTGTAGTGAGTACACATAAATTTATAACCTTATTTTGTCTTTTTTTTTTCTTCCCATTAAAAAATTCAAATAATTTGTTGAAAAAACAAATTCAACAAAACAAGAGCCTACAGAGGCACGAAATTCTGGTCATCAAGCTATACAAGAAGCACAAACCATCATAGTCGCCGTCAAGTGGCGACTTACCGCTATTCAAAAGGCACTTTCAAATTTTTCATCACTTTCAATTTTTCACATTCAACATCATAGTCGCCGTCAAGTGGCGACTTACCGCCGTGCAAAAGGCACAAACATATTAGTTTGAAGCTGGGAAATTCGTCGAATAAGGGACGCATCATTTCGTCAGTCACTTGCAAAAAAGTGCATCCAGTTAGTCACTTCCAGTTATAAGTGCAATCGTGAGTCACAACAAGTGTGCAAAATTTTCAAGTCGTCATCAATCATCGAATTTCTCCACGTTATCAACCTGCTATCAGTGCAATTATTCGGCAACTTCTGAAGGAAGTGTATCATCACATTAAAGGGGAAACGTCAAGTCGTCGAACAACAAGACGCACATTTTATCAGTCACATCAAGTCGTCGAACAAAAAGACGCACATTTTTTTTTTTGTCATTCACATCAAGTCGTCGAACAACAAGACGCATATTTTTTTGTCATTCATATCAAGTCGTCAAACAACAAGACGCATATTTTTTTGTCATTCACATCAAGTCGTCGAACAACAAGACACATATTTAATCATTCATATCAAGTCGTCGGACAACAAGACGCATATTTTTGTCATTCACAAATTGTTGCACAAACAAGTAGCAATTCTCATAGGGATACGTTGCAAGAAACGCATTCCATACTTCAAATAAAGTGATCAAGTCACTTTAATATCAGTCCATCTACAACAACGAATCAGAATGAACGTCGAGGATTTAGGCAGTCTCGCACAATGGTTTTTAAACGACCACAACGCAAAAGCCGAATATAGAGCGAAGAACCCGACGAGCAAGATCGTCAACAATTATATATTCGCTATTGATTTAGTGAAGGACCATGTACGATGTGGATTAAACGATGCATGCAAATGGTTTGAAGCTCAAGAGGAAGAACAACAACATGAAGATCTACAAAAATTAGTTTTGTGTATCACGTGTGATAGAATTTATCACTTACGCTGTGCTGGATGTAATGTTACATCTTTAACTGAAGTTCAACTACCATGGATGTGCCAGTATTGTTTAACCAATCCAATGAATGCAGCAGCACAAGCAGTAGTCAGCTCAGAATATTACATGATGCCATTTGATGAGAGAATCAAACAATTTATTAAGGAAACAAGTCATATCGTTCATCAGTCAGAGGAATCAAGTTCCGATTATGATGAAATGATAAATGAATCGTTGCACATTAATGCAAATGGATCACTGTCGTCACATAATTTAAGGACAGACTTCAACAAGTTACAGAAGAAATTCAAGTCTATTAGGCAATCCAATAAAGACTTGAAGTCTCTTGTGCTCGCACAGACGGAACAAATTTCTCAAATTATGGGATTTTTGCAATCATCGACAATGAATGGAAGCACTATTGGGGCAAGATCCAATAGTGGCACGTATAATACTGCTGATCATGCAAGAGATCAAGAAGCATCATTTACTAATGCTGTCTTGAATGCAAATAGAGCATCAACGCGATTAGATGATGAAATTCGTCAGTCATCACGTGTCATCAATGAAATGATTGGAGTTCATGGAAAGCATGAAGGTCCTCAGTCCTTACCTAATCAACAAAACAATAGTGCATCTGACAGTCACATTGAAACAACATTGAGGCAACTCAATAAGCTGTCAATAAACGAAATAAGGCGCAACTTGCCCAAACTTGAAAAGTTTGATGGTAATCCAGAGCGATGGTTATCATTTGAGCGAGCAGTAATGAGGAATTGGGCAGAAGGAGAATATACGGATGATCAAATGAAGTCTCATATAAGACAAGCGTTGACGGGACAAGCCCTAGCACGCATTGATAGTCTATATATGAATATGTCATCACAAAGAATGATGGACTACCTGAAAGATAGTTTCGGGAATTCAAACATCGTCGTCGAGAGTGCTCGAAACAAATTGTTGAGCACCAAGCTATCAAGACCCTTAACTCATGCTTCATGTGTAGAGGTAACAACAAGAATAGCAAACTTTATGGCAGCTTGTAGTTATGCTGGCATAACAATTGCTGATACAAGCATCTCATCCAGGCTACATGGACAACTGGAACCATATCATCAAGAGCTGTATTACAAATTTTATTATGAGAAACATCCTGAAGCCACAACAAGAATGGAGAGATTGGATGTTCAGTTTGAGTTTCTGAATAATATTTCGAAAACTCTTCCACTAGGGAATTTCAAATTTGAAGAGGAGAAGGCAACAAAGAATAAATCGAAAGATTACCAAGTGATGACAGCTTCGGTCATCAACAACCCAGCTAACGTATCAGCATTTACTCCAGATTCTTATAAGTATGAGATACGTGATAATCAAACAGCCAAGTACCTTGGTTACGATATGAATAAAGTTAAGCAATTGCCCAAAAAATGTGAGATTTGTAACAAAACAAATCATTTTGCGGTGGAGTGCAAGACTTATCGCGAATTAAGAATGGATGGCAAGTACAACCTTGTGAGGTCCAAAAGATTATGCATGAATTGCATACTTACATCTGGTCACATGGCAAGTGAGTGTGACTTAAAGGCAGGATGTGGATTCAAAGTGGACAAGACCACTAGATGTTCTGCGAAACATCATATTACGCTGCATCGAGGAAACACTTCGACTAATTTCTCGAAGACTTTTAGAAAACAGCATCGTAGACAAAATACAAATGCAAATGCAGCAAGAGCAAAGGAGAAAATCGAAGAGCATCAGCAATCACAACAAGCAACAATATCAAATCAACCAGAAGCATCAGGTGTGAATAATCATATTGCTGCTGTCGTTCATCATGGACTTCCAAATCAATTACATGTAGTGCAAGGCTATCCATGTCATCCACCAAAGGATTTGAATCAAGTCAAACCGTATGCAACATTTACAATCAGTAGGCAACTTTGTGCCGTAAATGAAAGTTCAGAACGTACCATTAAATTGTTCAAGACAATTTTCTATGGACATAATTGTAATGCAATTGGTTACGCTATAGGTGATTCAGCAGCAGAAATCACATTAATTAAAAGAGATTTGGTGGATGAATTGGGAATAACTGGCGAGAATTGCATCATAGAACTGCAATGGACGGACTCATCAAAGAAGTTAGTCGATGCAATAAAAATTAAACTGAAGATTTCTGGAGTAGGAAATGGCAGTGAAATAATTGAGTTAAACAACTGCTATGCTGTCAATGATTTATCGCTTCCACCACGGACACTGAATGTTGAGGCATTGAAGAAACAATTCCCATATTTGAGGAAAGTACCGTTTGCTTCATATGAAAACGCAGTGGCTTCTATACTCATAGGTTCTACACATGCTTACCTATTTGAAGCTATTGAACCAGTCATTCAAGATGGACAGAATAAACCGGTGGCTTTGAAGAGTAAGCTTGGATACACGATTTATGGAGGTGCATTAGAGTGCGTGCATCATGCATTTACAGTCAACATGCATCAAGGAGGTCCAGTAGATATACAAGACGCGAATGAAGAATTGAATAGGATTTATACTTATTCATGTGCAATTGAAAGCTTAGGAATAAAGCCAATGCATAATCATCTGAAGAAAGATGAACAATTAGCAATCGAGAAATTAGAGAAAGGAATGAAAATCCTGCCGAGTGGCTCAGTCGAAGTTCCGCTAGTATGGGCATCGGACAATCCTGTGCTACCAGACAACTATCCAATGGTCTACAAGAGACAAATAGCTCAAGAAAACAAATTGAGAAAGAATCCTGAATTGCTGGAAGCATTCAACAACAATTTCATTGAGTTAATTAATGAAAATTATGTCCGACCGGCAAGAGAGAAGGACATAAATGGAAACTGGCCCAACGTAAACTACCTTCCAATGTCGCTGGTAGTTAATCAGAATAAGCATCCAGTTAAGACACGTAATGTGTATGATGCGGCAGCTCGCTACCAAGGCACATCATTGAACGAGCAGTTATTAATGGGACCTAATTTGCTGGTGGATATGCTTAAACCCCTAATGAGAATGAGAATGAATAAAATAGCATTCACAGGGGATGTCAAAAGTATGTTTCATCGAATATTTATAAGTGAGCAAGACCAACAATGTCAACGGATTTTATGGAGATACAATTTAGATGACCCTCTGCAAATATACATTATGCAAGTAATGTTATTCGGGCCTAAATGTAGCCCGTTTGTATCACAGTTCGTCAAGAACAAAACAGCTGATAAATGGGAAGCAAGATTCCCAAAAGCTGCAAGAGCATTAAAGGATTTCACATATATGGATGACTTGATAAGCAGCGAGGAAACGGTTGAAGCAGCAGTTGAAGTAGCAACACAATGTATCGAGATCCTGAAGACAATCAACTGGGATTTAGTAGGATTTCAAAGTAACAGTTTAGAAGTCCTACAAGCTCTGAATACAGAAAATGTTAAGCGAGAAAGCATTGAGTTTATGACAGCTGAAGAAGCATCTTATACTACGAAGGTTTTAGGGGTAGCATGGAATCCCAAAACAGATGCTTATGAATTTAATTTAAATAAAAATGCGTTTATAAAACTGGTCACCGAATGTGGACATAAACCAACAAAACGTGACCAATGCTCTACTATAGCAAGAATTTTTGATATCCTGGGACTGATAAGTCACTGCATTATAAGAGGCAGAATTTTACTGCAGCGGTCCTGGAGGAAAAAGTTAGGATGGGATGAAGAGATTGACGATGATGAGCACAAGGCTTGGTTAAATTGGCTGAACGATTTGGAGAAGGTATCGTTATTGAAAATACCACGTTTAAGATTTCCATCCTACAATATGACACAAGCTGCAACACTGGAACTGCATACATTTTGTGATGCCGGCAAGGAGGCAATTGCAGCTGTTTCATACTTAGTTGGAACATTCAATGGATATAGGCAAGTTAGTTTTGTCATGTCAAAAGTAAAGGTAGCCCCAAAAAGGGTACCAGATTTAGTCGCACACTTGTCGTCATCAGATGAACAATGCAGTCTAGTCATCAATGAGGATGTCCAACTGGACGATGAGGAATTGACAACTACCGCTACAGAGAAATAACTTTGGCGGGGGTCGAGGATGTCGTTGCGTATTACGACAGTTCTGCATTTTTGAATTATTATATTATTATTATTTCTAATGTCAAGTTATATGAATTATTTTCCTCATTCTTTAATTACTATTGTTCACAAATGATTAATTATTTACAATTACACAATGTTATAATGTATTTACAATCGAATTATATTGTACAAATTGTGCGATGATATCTAACGGACTTTACGAATTCAAATATTCGCATCTCTTTTCGAATCTTACGTTGAGACCCCTTTTTACGAAGATCTTTCCCTTTGAAACCGAACGTGAAAGAGTAAAGTCGCGTGTTCGCACAATTTTTCAAAAAATTTCGATTGTAAATACATTATAACATTGTGTAATTGTAAATAATTAATCATTTGTGAACAATAGTAATTAAAGAATGAGGAAAATAATTCATATAACTTGACAGTAGAAATAATAATAATAATAATATAATAATTCAAAAATGCAGAACTGTCGTAATACGCAACGACATCCTCGACCCCCGCCAAAGTTATTTCTCTGGAGCGGTAGTTGTCAATTCCTCATCGTCCAGCTGGACATCCTCATTGATGACTAGACTGCATTGTTCATCTGATGACGACAAGTGTGCGACTAAATCTGGTACCCTTTTTGGGGCTACCTTTACTTTTGACATGACAAAACTAACTTGCCTATATCCATTGAATGTTCCAACTAAGTATGAAACAGCTGCAATTGCCTCCTTGCCGGCATCACAAAATGTATGCAGTTCCAGTGTTGCAGCTTGTGTCATATTGTAGGATGGAAATCTTAAACGTGGTATTTTCAATAACGATACCTTCTCCAAATCGTTCAGCCAATTTAACCAAGCCTTGTGCTCATCATCGTCAATCTCTTCATCCCATCCTAACTTTTTCCTCCAGGACCGCTGCAGTAAAATTCTGCCTCTTATAATGCAGTGACTTATCAGTCCCAGGATATCAAAATTCTTGCTATAGTAGAGCATTGGTCACGTTTTGTTGGTTTATGTCCACATTCGGTGACCAGTTTTATAAACGCATTTTTATTTAAATTAAATTCATAAGCATCTGTTTTGGGATTCCATGCTACCCCTAAAACCTTCGTAGTATAAGATGCTTCTTCAGCTGTCATAAACTCAATGCTTTCTCGCTTAACATTTTCTGTATTCAGAGCTTGTAGGACTTCTAAACTGTTACTTTGAAATCCTACTAAATCCCAGTTGATTGTCTTCAGGATCTCGATACATTGTGTTGCTACTTCAACTGCTGCTTCAACCGTTTCCTCGCTGCTTATCAAGTCATCCATATATGTGAAATCCTTTAATGCTCTTGCAGCTTTTGGGAATCTTGCTTCCCATTTATCAGCTGTTTTGTTCTTGACGAACTGTGATACAAACGGGCTACATTTAGGCCCGAATAACATTACTTGCATAATGTATATTTGCAGAGGGTCATCTAAATTGTATCTCCATAAAATCCGTTGACATTGTTGGTCTTGCTCACTTATAAATATTCGATGAAACATACTTTTGACATCCCCTGTGAATGCTATTTTATTCATTCTCATTTGGCGATTCCGGAGGGTTTATCCAGCTCCAAGAAACCAGACATAACAAGCCTACAAATGGATAAAGCCACCAAAAATCCATTACATCTCTCGACAGCATCACCACCGACAATCGAAATGATACTCGAACATTTTCCAATTGATTTTTTATTCATAGACATTTCCACAAAAACTTCAACTCAATACAGCACACAAGACAATCATCTTGGGACTCATAAACGTTTATTTACTTTATTTTAATACAAAAAGAACAACACACTGCGTTCAACTGAGATTGCTGGAAATGTTATGGCTTGTAAATGGTATTTTTAAGATGAAACTCGTCCCAAGTGAGATTTGAAGCAATTTTCTTTTTTTCATGGCTTTCTGACTTCCTTCATCATATACATCAACTCATCTATCTTCCTGTATATCATTGTACAAATGACTTTTCTTCTACTTCCTCTTTTTGATACTTTTTTATTTCCAGCAATTCACTATTGTATGAGATGTGTTTTTTTGCTTGCTTCTTTCGATTTTATATTGGCATGATCTATGTGGAATTGCTTTCCTGTAATTTTATTCGTTCGCATATTTATGATGTTTTGAAAGAAAGTTTAAGGCTGTTTTCACGGGGGAGAATTTTTATGTGTACGTTGTGTGTGAGTAAAGGTGTGAGTAGGTTTGGTGAGATATTGACGACACAAATCAAAGAAGTCATAAAAATCTGAGATGTTTATTGGAAATTTTTGAATTATTGGATGTGATTTATTTTAGTGTTTTAATAAACAATTCTTAGAAATTTTTTCGGGAACTTCAGCATTCAACTTCATGTGAAATTCGAATCAAATTTAAACGTTTAAACTAGTTTTGTTCCAAACTAGCCTTACATATAGGATTTTAAAGATATTTGAGTAGGCTATTCAACACATTGTCACAAATCTGTCTTTATCATTTTGAAGAAGAGTTCATTCAAAAATGGAAGTCTTCAGACAAAAAAAAGGCCTGCTGCCTTGGTCAAACTATAAGATACATCCAAAAACTGCAGACTTTCGCACTTAATTAAAAAATTAAAAAATTTCCATTTTTTGCTCAAGAAAAAACTAGTCATCTAGATCAATAGCATAACAGGGCTTATATCTCGAGCGACACAAATGAAGCAAACTCCGCCATAGATACGTTCATTAACTAAATGGAAGCCGCATCATTAGAGAAGATAAAGGACCATTTGTGGGTATAAAAACATTCATGACGGAGACATTAAAGCACCGTTGAGTCTTCTTTATTTGTTTCGCCTTTTCTGATTTAATAATAATAATAATTGTATATTTTTTCAATTTTACTCAAATTTTTGTTTATGGTCTACTTCTTCCCAACAATACTATTTTAAATATTTGGTGAATATAAAGTGATGTTCAACCTTGGTGGTAAGCTTCGACCGGCGGTAGCAAAAAATCTATACCCCTCTTTACTTGGTTCATATTTATTTATACCCATTAAATGATAAAATAAAATATCGTGTCATAAAAATTTTCAAATTTCTAATTTAATAAAGAATTTATTTGAACTTTAATGTCATATCTATTAAATTAAAATAAAATTTAATTTAAATTCATTTACATTAAAGTATTCAAATCCTATATTTAAAATTGACCCAATAGCCAATGACACACAATACTAAACCTCAGACATTGATCTACAAATTGTCCCAATATTTATCCTGTAAAAGAAAACTTCAAAGGTAAATTCTTTTGATCTGTAAAGCAAGAATTCCATTCAAAGTTTGTGGATGTAAAAAAATTACATTTTAAGATATTTTTGGAATAAAATAAGATAAGGCAGGATGTTTATGTATATATTTTTGATTTTATTTACAACACTTGACCACAATGTTCTCTGCTTTTTTTCATATATTTACAATTTTTATTTAACAATGACTTTAATTTTATTAAATAATATATAATATATATAATTTTGATAAATACCTTTTTTTTGCTTTGATTAATTTATTAAATTTAACACTAAACTTCATTTTCCTATTTGTCATCAAAAATCTTATCCATGGCAATGGATTTACTGATATCAAAGGGACTCAAGAATCAAGAGATGACTTTTTTTATATTCATAAAAATTTGGTTTATTAGACACTATAAAGTCTTGTTTTATTATTGCAAAAGTTTTTGCTTTAATTTTTACTATTTTCAATGCATTTTTTTTTCTTTTTTTTTGTTATAGATAGCCACTAAATGGAATACTTTTATGTCCGTTTTTTGAGGTTATAGTCAACAAAAATTTTAAAAAATAATTCTTTAAAAGTTGTGAATTTTTAAAAAAAGTTAAAACTTTTTGTAAAATTAACTTTTAAAAGAAAATCAAATTTTAGAAAAAAATTCAAAACATCAGGAAATTTTAAAAAAATTAAAAAAATTGAAAAAGTTAAAAAAATTCAAAAATTTTAGTAAATTTATGAATAAAAAAAAAATTTAAAATTTTTGAAAAATTTAAGAATTGAATTTTTTTTAAAAAAAATTAGCAATATAAAATTTTTAAAATATTTAAAAAATTGAAGATTTAAAAAAAAAATTTCAAATCTTTAAAAAAAATTAAAAGATTTTTATAAAAATTTATCAGTTAAAAATTAAAAATAATTTATATCCGGATTCTGCTCAATTTTTTTAATTTAAAAATAATCTAAAATTGAACTCTAAATAATAATAATAATTACCATAATAATCAGCAACACAAAACAATTTAAAGCGCCCTAATTCAAATTACACTCCAAAAAATTTTTTAAAAAGAAACTTAAAAATTGCCAAAAAATTAATAAATGATAAATAAATTTCCATCTTTAGTTTATCTTGGTTTTTGGCACTTTTGATTATTGTATTTGAGTATATGAGTAGTTTTTGCTGAATTATTATTTTTATTTATTTACTATAAATTTTAGAATTTTTTTTGTTGACGGAATTGAAATTATGGATGAAATTATTTTACAAACATTTCAGTGTCGATAGATATAAGTAAGAATTCACAATCCCTGGACCAAAATGTGTCCAAGTCTGGAATTAAATCCTAGATTCGGTCAATTTTGATCTCGGAATTGAAATCTTTGGATTTAAGTGAATTGAAGAGACCCTAGCAAGAGAAATTTCATACATCTAAAGTTACGGTTCATGAGACCGATATCAAAGATTCCTAGAAGCTTCCTAGTTTCCATATGCAGAAGCTTTGAAGAATTCACATGAAGTCTTGATCTCGGTCTCCGAAACTTGGAATTCAGGATACTTTTCTAGAAAAATAAGTAACTGTGCCTCTGAAAGCTAGTTCTTATTAAAAATACATCGATTTTAACAGTAATTCATGTGATTCATCTCAAGACACCTGACCATTCAGAGTAATTTGCAGCATCCTTCCTTTTCAATCTCTCATTATCAACGACACTGATTCAAATGCTTTTTATATTAAAATTCAAATTTTTAAATTTAACAAACTTCAATTAAGGCAAATTTCCTACAAAAATCAAATCTTTAAGCTCAAGTAAGAAGAGATTTAATGTTGCAAAAACTAAAATATTGCACAAATTTCCGAAATTTTCAACAATTTTTTAACAAAATTTAAATAAATTAAATTCGATGCCAAAAATAAATTTTCATCTACAAATTAGTTCCAAAAACTTTTATATTTTTATTTTATTTTCTTCATAAGTTTTTCAAATATTTTTTTCATCTATTTTTGCTTTCGTTTATATGAAATTCTTTAATAAATGAGTGTTACGCGATATAAAGCATAAGTATGTATGATATTTATGTATATCTGTCATTTTTGTTTCTACCTTAAATTATTCGCATAGATATATGTCCTTAATGACTATAATATATACACGTGTGTCACAATTTTCAGTGTGCATTGCAGTTATAAATGAATAATTATCATTATTATGTACAGTATGTAACATAAAATTAACTAGTTATATAAAGTTTTTCTCCTTACGTATTTAATATCAAATGACATTTTCCTTTTCATCTATAAATTTTTGGGGACGATGGTCGTGCAAAATAAAAAAAATGGATCTTAATCTTAAAGTCATTATCATCAACAAAATTCCTCATGTTGTTCATGCTGAGTATTAATCTTTAATTAAAGTCTCAAATATTTACAAACGAGTAAAAGAGAAAGAGAGAGAGAGAAGGAGATAGAAGAAATTGGGATAAAAAATTCATGAGCTTAATGAAACAGTCCTAAAGCAAAAATTAAATGTGCCACTAGACGGTCATGTTGAGAATTAAAAATAAAAATCTCTTTTTGCATTGGGAAATTTCCAGTGGATCATTAAAAATTAATCAATTTCGATGTAAATGGAACTTTTTGGTTGAATCTTTTTAGGGAGTTTTTGTCAGAATTTTTGAAATTTTTGTGGAGCTTTTCCAAATATTTTCCACAAAAGTGAGCATGGTCAATTATATTGATAAGCATTACTTAGGGAACTATGTTCATTGTCTGTTAGGGTCTGGGTGCTGACTTGTTCGAAACAGATTGTAATGTTACTGCTACCGTGCTGAGACATGGAGTATACTTATATCCAAGTGGAAGTTAATTGGCAAATTTGAACATTTTTGACAATCCGACTGAAACCAGACTCTAACTAAACTGTCGTTTCGGCGATGTGGTGGCAACTTTTGAGTCTGACACTCTAACCACTTGGCCATTGCCACTTTTTCGCTACTCAAGTGGCAACAATTGAATTTGTGTTAGGTTTTTTTAGGATTATTACAGAGTTGTAAGATAGGTGAATGGAACTATTGCCTCTGGCAAGACAATGCTTTTGCCTAGTCAAGCCTGCAAGAAGCATCTTTGACAGAAAATCAAAGGTGACAACTCAGAACTATTGTTTATAGACTGGGAAATGGCTTAACATACTGGCAGTCAACTTTTATTTTGAAATCTGCCTCGTAACTCCTCTTTCGAAACCCAATCCCTAACGAAGAAAATGAGCATACCAAATAAGAATGTTCATGAGTCTTCTTAATCCACAAATTGAGCTCAATTTCGTAAACATTCTCATGAGCATGCTCCTTGTGTTTTCGGACATATTATCATCCCTGAATTCTGACAAAATTCTCCTAATTAATTCCACAAAAAATGCTCAAAAAAATATATTTTAATTAAAAATGTGTTAATTTATTAAATTTTTAATCAATAACAAGAAAGTGCTGAATGAATTCTAAATTAGTTCACCTTTCTATAAGAGCTTTTAAAGGACTTTCGTTGTTGAATACCAAAGTAAAAAATATTATTTAACATTTTACTGCACGTAATGAGAACTTTTTTTGGTCATTATATTAGATTTCATGATATAACAGAAGAAGGAAAATGAAATAAAAAGAAAAATTTTCATATTAAGTCATTGGAAATTTTGAGTCGTAATTATGAGATGCATAGGATTATGTAGATGGGAATTGGTTGATTTATGAAGAGGTGCTGGCGTCAAAAATCTCAAAATATTATCTTTGTGTCTACATTTTGAACTAAGGGTGTGGAACTAATCGAACATAATTAAATTGTGATTAATCAGTTCCTCGCCAATGTTCTGTTCATCTTGAAGACACTATGTGAATCTAGAAAGTCACCGTCTTAGTAATTTTACTGTCAATTTCAAAATTTTGCATTCAAAATAGTGCCATGATGCCTAATTGGAGTAGCACTGATGCCAAAATTAGATTGATGCCCGAGTGGAATCTGTAGTCATTAGTCATGGCAAGTTCCACAAATGTCAAGTTTATAACTAAGCATAAAACTGCCACAGTCTGTTCCAATCGTCAAATCTGCTGATTTTCGAGTATTTCAAGTCCATATAAATTCACCCTGCCATTTAAGGACATTAACTTAAATGACCATTTTCTAAAACTCCAACATCCACAGCCAACCAATATCACCATCTTCAATATTATGCACCTCCAAAAATCCCCTCAAAATTCCTTCACAATAAAAACTCATCATATCAATTTAAATTTAATACCATAATTATTAGGGATGGTTATCACCTTGTAAGGGATTTACTATAAAGTAATCGATAATAATTTGGATAAAATTACACTAAACACGGTCGACATGAATGATACAATTAATAAAAAGTTACTAGTTGATGCTTTGCTGCTGTTAATGAGATTCGATTGTGCGTCCTTAAAGAGACGTCCATTACTGCCAAATATGCTTTCATCATTTTGGTCTTCACTTCGAATTGCTTCATTATCCTATATTTGAGTAGGCAGAAAAAGGAACAAAAAATTGTCATGTCATGTAATATTCAACAGCATTTAATTACCTCGTCATTTGATCCACTAATATCGTCATAATTATTGTAACGATTCTGCTTCTTCTTGTGCAGTTCCATTTCTGTATGAAATAATAAAAAGGAATGAAAAATTAGAGTTGAAATTTCAGCAGACTCTGTACATGCATAATACATGAGCCTATAAACAGATCAACGATAACATAAATAACAACTTTAGCTGCTGCTGCTGCTTTTTTATATTTTAAAATGAAACAAATTTGTACATTTTATGCAGTGCGCTGCTTTGTGCTTAGAACTTACTATGGAATGGGAAATTTTCCATTTTTATGTATGAACATGAAGGAAAAAGTTTTTCTTTGCAATTTTATTGTTTTTTTGGAAGAGATGAAAAATTGAAAATGAATTTAAAGAGAGATAAATTTTAAAGTTAGGAGAAGTGAAGTTGTGGCTTTTTGAACTTTTTAAGGTAGTGAAGAGAAGTTAGTATTTGTTATATCGACACTAATGATTGTGAGATTGGCTTCAGGTAGGATTCAAAGCTAACTTCTCAAAAAAGAGGAAGTTGTAAGATTTGAAAACTGGAGCTTCAGCACTCAGTAAGAAAAGATTTAACCATTCTGATATGAAAGATCCAGAGCTTCACGTTATATGGTTCTTAAGGCTAATGACAGTTTAAAGAGTGAGGGTTCGTGGCCCACCGCACTCAAACCGAGATCTACAGTTTAAAGTGGGATATGAACCACTCCTTTGACGATATTACTGACTCGACGACAAAGTACTCAATAAAATACGTTAAATCCAGCTAGAACACTAACTAAAATTTAACGGAATTTGATTGGAGTTGGCGGTTTTACTGCTTAGTTTCTCTCTCTGGAATACAATCTCGTCCTAAGATATTAACCAACATATGACTTGATATACTGATGTTTAGCAAACAATTAAAAATACAGCATATTCAGGAACGTAGCTTCAGGATGAAAATTGGGGCAAAAATGCATAAATTTCTAATTTTTCGATCTCAAGAACCTAATCAAGAGCATATTTAGGGGAGAAGGTAGTTCAATTTCAATCCAAATCCTGTACCCAAAACAAAACATTCTTGACTATGCCTCTGTGCTCTCTTCTACTTTAAATTATACAATCGTTTATTTTTCGCGGCACACCTTGGTTATAAGCTTCGACTAAAACCGCACAAGGCATGGTTAATGGCATTTTACAATCCCTGTTATACCTAACTGAGTAAAGTTACCTAAATGAGGGTATTCATGAGTATACTTTTTCAATATAATTGAGCATGCTTAATGTTGTAAGCAGACCCATGAGCTTACTCCTTGTCTGATCAGAATAAATACACTGTTTTGCAACTATTTCAAACAAGTTCAAAACTATCTATTTAAACTTGTAAGCATAGTCTATAATTCATATCAAAAACAATTTCCAGCCTTAAAGCCTCCAATCCTGACACAGAAAAAAAAAATTGAAAAACTTGATTCCGCATCAACAACAAAAAAATACTCATGTAAATTGCGGTAGTAACAATTTTTATCTTTATAGTTTCATCTACATTTATGTGCGGAATAAAGTTAAAGTGCTTAAAATAGGAAGGGAAAGAAATTGATTTTCAACCCTACAAAAAAAAAGAGATTTTTTTTATGTTTCGAGAGGCACCAAAAGGGTCAAAGTACTGTATGCATGTAATTTCTTTAAATGAGACAAAATGTTTGAATAAGAAATTTATGCTGAATAATGTTGAAATTTACATGATAACTTTAATGTTTGCAATTTTGATGCTGCTTGTTGTGATGATGGATAAAATGAAATAATTCTGTGATTCGTGGACAAAAGGGATTAAAAGAGGGGATCAAGGCAGAATTTTTTGATGTGGAATTTTTGTTTAGAATTTTTATTTAAAATATTTTTTTGATGAAATGTTCAAATATGCTCGTTGGGGTTCAGCATTCCCGAGCAGTACATCTGAGAGACACAAATGAAGAAGACTGCGCCACGAAGTTTTTAAGGCTCCACTTAATCAACTATGGCGTCCATATGGCTGCCAAAAATGACTATACCATCTAGTCATTAATACCAAATGGAAGCTTCCTTTTTTTCGCAGCCATGTGGATCCCAAACGGAGAGGGCACATTTGCGTCGCTCGGGATAATGCATTCACCAGAGGAACCGCTGCGTCGTCATATTAATGGAAAGAAGCGAAGTTGACTGTACTCTAGCGGCTGATTTCGGCTCATTTTTGAAGCTAATTCGTCGCATTGTGCAGCTCGGGCTGTTCAGAATGTAATGAAATATTTTTCGAGGACCGTCGAGTTTTGTGTCCAGTGATTCACAAAAAATAGCTCCAAAAAACTAGAGCAACTGTAACAAAATTTAATCTTCAATTGCCATTTTCATATTCAAATCTCCTTGAAACTTCACAAATTGTTGTTCCATCAACGAACAACTAACAAATCAGTAACAATAAAAACAATGGTTCATCAAAGCAGCATTCAGTTTTCATTGTATACTCACCATACAATCGTATTGTGCCCTCTGCATCTCCAATACTGTTTTTCGAGATGCATTTATATCCACCAAAATCAGATTTTTGTGTTTTTCGTAGTACTAAAGTCATTTGTACAGCATACATTGAGTTTTCTATTTCTGACATTAGATAGCGATCATTTGAGATTATCATCTCGCCTTTATGGATGTAAATGGAGGAGAAGAAGAAGAAAAAATTATCATAAAAATGTTGTGACTGGATGTTGAAAGTGTTGACAAGTTGTCGAAGGATTTCCATGGATTTTGTGAGTTATTTTCAATTTTTGGGAGACCAGCGATAGAGCTGGTACAGGAAACCAGAGATAGAACTGGTTTAGGTGCCATCTGAGGGAGGTTATGGATCACAATTGATCCCCGAGTGGACAAAAATACGATACACCTAGTTGATGGCAACTTAATATTCAGTTAAAGGCTAGTTCTATAGTTTTTCTGCCCACTCGAGATCTGTACCAGTAAAGTAAGTAAGCAGAGTTGCAAAACAGGTGTCTGTGACTGGCGAAAACCGTACAAATTCTTGATAATTCATATAGTTTTCCTTCAAAACCATACAAATTATCAAGAATTTGGACCGCTTTTGCCTGTCACAGGCACCTCTGTAAGTAATTAAGGATTTACAATTCCTTGAGAGTTTTTAGCACTGTAGAACCAAATTTCCACTAGATCCAAGGATTATCAATCTCATACCAACTTGCCAACCCCGACATTCATTTGAATATAATCCATAAATTAATAAATCAAGAATAAATATCCAGATAATTTCCATATGCACTCAAAATCACATTCATAAATAAATTTTCCACTTTAAATATTCAGACAACAGCGCACAACACACACAAAAAAAGAGCTGCTCAACATCGATGAGTAAGTGAGTGCAAATATATTAAATGGCATATGAAATTCATTATTAATTTACCATTTTCGCGCTGCCAATAATTGATGGCTTTTGGAGAAGCTTCAACATTGCAAATTAACGTCACATCTGTAAGAAGGGGGCACCCACGAGCTGGTTAGGCACCTAAAGAACGTGCAACATACAAAAAAAAAATTGCGAGTCAATGAAGATTAATGAAAAGACAAACAAAATGTAAATGAATTGCTATATCTCATACCTGTATCAGTGGATGAACTGGTATTGTATGTAAAACGCCAATCAAGGGGTTGAAAAATTGCAAACAAACAGAATAACAGCAACGTGAAGAGAGAGTAAAAAATTATGAATTGCCATGAGTATCATCATCATTTATAATCGGATTTATGTACGCATATATATGTTTTTCATCATTTTGTTGTATATATACACGTCAACAGAAGAGGAAAAATGAATAAATCAATGTCTCATCATCACCATTATACACACATTCAGCCAACAATCGCAATTAAATTTCAATTTTTGCTAAACGCGAACAGCAGTTAATTTATATAAATTTAAAATGTACTATTGTGTCGATGTTTGCTTCTGTCGCTTGTCGCTGCTCCTGATGTGCGACTCGAGTGGTGTTGGACAAAAAAGTTTTATTGCAATTTAATGTGCTTGACGGTTTTATGAGGAGAGGCTGTTAATTTTAAGTTGATTTCAAATTGAACACTTTTTGGAGATTTTTTTGGGATTTTTTAATGAATTCTCGAGATGTTCTTGAGATTGTGACAAGCTTGTTATGTACTTTTATGTCATCATGCCTTTTATTTAATGCGCTTTAAGTTCAATTATTGAACATTAAATTAGTTCTTTTTTTTGTGACGAATAGTTATAAAGTTGACAAATACATATTGGCTTTTAGATTTAAACCAGAGATGGGCAGCCTGTGTTCTACTGTACACTGGTGCTGCGAAAGATATAAAGTTGCACACGAGTCGTGTGACACGACTGTTCAAGGTATTTGAATAGATAGTTGATTTTGTCTATATCTAGACAAACCTGGAGCTTGACATTGACTTTGCTTAGGCACCAAATGGGGAAATGGTGAAGCCGAAGCCAGACTCTGAAGCTGTCCAAATGTCAAATGGTTTACCTTTTTGTGGTATTCCCTGATATCGCTAAATACTTGCGACTGATCTATAAGATATGATAATTACACTAAATGATAAGGTAGCAAGCCTATCCAAAGCAACTTGCCTGAAAGAGAAAATTCCCACAATCAAGTTAGGGATGTAAGGTTTACAACCGACCATTTTTAAAATCAATTTGTAGGAAGAAAGCAACTTGCAAGTTAAGAATGTCAGCTACATGTGCGGACAGACAGTTTGTACAAACTGGCTGACAGTCAGCAACAGCGTCAAATGTACAGAGCCTTTTGTTGTAACCTAAGCTTCACATAGGAACATGGAAGCAGAAAGTTATTAAGAGTAGATAAGTATGGTACAACTTCTCCCTAATAAGTGAAAGATCAAATGCTAATCTATTGAAAAAAATTCAAAATTCAATTTTATCAAGTATCTACCTCAATAATTGATATTCAGAATCTACCGCACCTCCCTAAAAACCTACACATTATCATTCATAAACTTTATCATTGTCGAAAATTCAAAAAAGCAAAAGTTTTGCACCACAAAAGTTTACAATGATACTATTATGTATTACACATAATAAGGATAAGAAATTAGTCATAATTAAACAGCATATCATAGCATGCTAACAGAGAGTAAGAGAGCTAAGTGAATATTTATCACATGAAAGGCACCCAACTGACAATAAACAATAAAATAGGGATTAAATTATTACAAAATGAAGTGAACATTATGCAAGTTAATATTTGTTAGGAGGAAGGAATGAGGTAGGGATGGGGTTGAGGATGAAAAGTTTATAAACATAACAAAATAATAATTAACATTTTGTAATATGAATTTATTTGGGGTAATTTTGTTCGAAATTGTTTAAGTCTTTCTTAATACTATATCTAGATCCAAAATCCAGGCCTACGTAACACAGGCATATAGTGCTAGATTCAAACCGAATCCGGAATCAAGTCAGAGTCATGTAGGTTATGGGCCGAATATTTGCTGAATTAACCAATTTGTACTATTTAGAATATCAACTGTCATTTAATATTCAAATTATGCTTGTAACTAAATTTAGTTGAATTTCCCCTTTTATAGTTGTAGCCCCCTTCATGTAAACATTTAATTTGTTTTCGAACTTCAAACAATAAAGATCTTAATTTGTATTTTCGTCCAGTTATTATTTACTTGATAGTGGCTTATCAGTTCCTTCATTTGCAAGTTACAGTTGTGATTACTGTAATGCAGCCATTTGATTGACGTCCATCAAAAGATTCAATTTTTCTTAATTATTTCGTAATTTTCCTTACAAAATCCTAAATTTTGTCACCAAAACACCTAAAAATCTGACAAAATCTTCCCAAAGGACACCCCTAAAAGCAGAGTGCCTTTATTTCCATACAGAAGGCAGCAATAAAGCCAAACTTTTTATTTAAACTCTACCAAAACCTGAGGCATTGTACTCAACACAACAATGGGGTAAATTATCACTTTTCCATTGTTTTTGTGTCCCTTTTTTCCTCTTCCTGTATATATATCCAACATGTTTGTGGCAAATGAATGGATTGAATGAGAAAAACTTTTTACAGCCACGACAATGGATGTAAAACAATTACTAAAAAATTAGATAAACAAGACAAACTTACAATGTACTTGAACTTTCATTCTTTTGGACACGGATGGAGGGACACTATTTGATGCTATGCATAAATATGCTCCCATTTCAGATCTCGTGATTTTTGTGAGTGACAACATTTCACCTTCAACTTGATGTGCTGGAATTGAAAAATTTATTGAATGGAATTTTCAAGGTAGTCATGCGGTGTTGTGACACTGTTTTATGCTGGTATCACATGATATTTTTAACTAAAATACTTATAGATTGGAATGTGCAGTTTCAATGCTGTAAATAGTTTGGAACGCGCACATCCAATGCTGTAATTTGCATCGACAGCCTTGATTCTATAAAACTTACATTTGGTTTTACCATGAGGACCTGTTCGGGCGATTATTTCACGACCATCCTCACGTTTCCACGTTATTTTGGGTTTGGGATATCCTCGGGCCTTACATACTAATTTCGCTGATCCACCTTCAGGAACCATCATGTCTATATGGGGAGGAAAATGAAGGAATTTATAAAAATATAGAATTTTATTAATTAAATTATTCAGGAACACCTAGTGGCTTCCTTTGAAGCTTAAAATAATCAAAAAATTCTCAGTGGTGGACAACCTGTGTGTCGCGACATACTAGAGTGGTGACAGAATGTTTGGTATTGGTATGAACCTTATACTGTGTATGTTTCCAGTCTAGGCATCCAACATAAGTGTGCCGCGGAAAAAAGGTTGTCAACCACTAATCTATAATAAAAAAATAATTCATGGTTTACCTCCTGATGTCTCTTCATACACAATATCCGGTGGAATCACGACTTCCAAGAACGCTGTCTGCATTTTCATTGGATCTGTATTTACCTACATATTCACATAAAAATACATATCCAATTTTAAATTAAATATCTCAAATTTCAGTAAAACAATAAAATCGAATCCCATTGTTAAAAAAAGTATTATTAAAAATATTAAGCATGGGTCACCTGACACATATATTGTCCTCGATCCTCCATTTTTACACTTTTTATGTTTAACGTCCACGTATTGAAATCGTTGTGAGTGACTGAGAGACGTCCATTATTCGTAATGACATGTTCATGAATTGCCAAAATTGCTTTGGCATCAGCCTTTATCCACGCAACCTATATACATCCAATAAACAGCATTAATACATTTTGTAATGGGAGATGGAATATTTTTAATTGAAACTTTTAATCAGCAGTGCTTATTGCATTTTTTTGGACTAAAAGTTGCAATTTTACTTCCAATACAAAATAATCAGCATAGACTTTCAGCATCTAATTATTATGCATTGTAATTGAATTTAATTTAAGTGCAAAATAACAACAAAAATTCTCTTTTATTTTGTGCAAGTTGTGCTTTTTCCATTAAGGCATGCATCAAACATAAACGTTTCATGTGGATAAATGTTTTCGACAATCAGAAAAATATGTTCACATAATGATAACCGCTTCATGCTTTATACAAATTTTCAGTGCTGATTTTTATGAAACATGATGAGAGCATTTTGGATGAAAATTGAGGTTGATGAACTTTTATGGGAGAGGTATGATGTAGGGATAGGTTAATGACATGATTATGAAATTGGTGATTTGAGTGAATTCCTTAAAATTAGAGCTCGAAATTGACTAGAATTCAATATGAAGTTGAGTCGGTCCGGATTAGCACGCATTGAAATGATGCCACAACAGCGCCAGTGGTGGTAGAATGCTTACTGACACTTGGTTCTAGCTTGAATAGTACAAGACAGCTAGTCGATCCAAATTCCGGTCATATGCCGATGTGGCACTAACTTGATGTCTAGTTTGATTTCAGTGACCAACATCAAGGCCATATACCAGAGTTATATCGGCTTAATGTTAGATTTCGACTCAAAATTCAACTAAAGCCAAGATTCAACATCCAACCGGCATGACTCTGACATGGTTCCAGGTTTAAATCAAATCCGACATTAAGTCAGAGTCAAGTTAAACTGTTAGTGGATTTCTGATCGATTAATCGACTTGTATTATTCGATTTAGCAGTAAGTGGCAGCTGCTAATTGATTAATTAACTGATTTGTGTCTTTTGAATTAGTAAATTATCGATTCGGCACCATGATGTCAACATAGTAATGTGTGTCAGTTGGGACCATAAGTCAACTAATCCACACAAATTCTTACTCATCTTCAAATTATCCTTAAATCTATTGTGCAGACTACGACAACATCAAATGTGCATTTATATAATTCAAATAATTGTGCATATTAAAATGAGAAAATGCACTCCATTCACACATCATCAATGACTTTCATACTTGCTCTCTCTTCTATCATTCAACGAATGAGTCTGCTGGTTTTCACTCTACACTACGAATGCACAACAGCCACACTTTCCACATTAATTAGCTATGATTAATTATTGAATAAACATCCAGCATACGTTGATTATTGATTCACAAGTATTGAAGGTGTAGGTGTATTAGCCGAAGAGGATTTTTATGTTATGACATAAATTCTATCCTATTCAATTTAATTTAATTTAATTCTATTTAAAAAAATATTATTTTGAATTATTTTAAATTGCTGCATTCAAATATTTTTATAAGCACGTTTTTTTGGTTAATCGAACGTGTCAAAATTATCGAAAATCTCTGTTGACCATGAATTATTTTGCAATTATGAATTTTCACAACAATCAACTATATTTTATTGTTCATTCAATAATTAAAATCATGAGTTAATTTGTAGAGCAGATGTTTATGAAATTAATAATGACATGCAGTTGAAGTTTTTGGATATATTATTGATGAAAATTTTGCGGTTTAATGAATTTGAATTAAATTTATTGAATTATTTTGATAAAGCTTTAAATTTAATAAATGGTGAAATTCAATTTTAAGAGCTTCTATGTTGGTGCTACTCAAGTTATGCTCAAATATACTAATTTGTGGCCAATGGATAGCAACAAACTAAATCCGCGTAAAATTGTTAGAACTTAAAGAATTGTGAGAAATTCTGTTCAAGTTGATAATCCCCTAAGATATTAAGGGTGTTTTCAACAAACCATTCTCATCAGGGGATTGTCAACTAAACAAATTGTAAACAAATCTGCATTTTTTTCCAATTTTTACATCAATTTACATAATTTTTATACATTTAATGCTTATTATATTTAAAAACTATAATAAAGCTTCAGATTGAGTCAAAAACAATGTAATAAACAGCAAAGTTTCTCTAAAATTTGCACTTTTTAATTGAATTTTTAATAAAATCTAATTTTTTAAGGTTAAATTTCATAGAATTCAAATTAAACTGAAGTTAAGCTTTCTAATCCAAATACCGAATCAAAACAATATTGTACAATAACAAACTAAGTTCCAATTACTTCCAATAACATCAAATTCAACAACAATAGCAATCCAAGTCACTTACTCGATTGCAAAATAAAAGTAAATAAAACAATTAGCAGGATGTGCCCGCAAAAGGGATGATTATTACACATTCATGCACTAAACAATAATAGTCTGAGGGAAAATTGTAAAGCGATTATTGTGCTTAATGCTTAAAAACAACATTGCAGTTGTTGTCGATGCCAATGCAGTTGTTTATGCCATTCTGTTCTCACTTTAGTGTACGGCGGTTTGAATGATAGTTTAGGAATTGTATTTTTTTGTATCCAATAGATAATTTTATAAATCCACACAGGTCCATTGAATGATGACAAGTGAGAGAATGGCACTAATCAACCGTAAAGCTACAATTGACATCAAAAAAATAAATTTCTACTAATTTGAGGCAATCACAAAATTTCAAATTTTCTGTTTTTGAAATGTGTTAATCTAATTTACAGCAAACGACGATGTTTGAACTTCCACTGCAGGTGAAAACTCTTTGTGTTATATTTCAAAAGCACTACCTTTAACCCCTCTCGATATTGTTTTGACGTTAACATTTGATCTAAAAAAATAAGTTGTCAATCAGTCTCTCAAAGCAAGGTATTTCGGCCGTTAATAAAAAAATAGTAAAAAAGCGTCTGTCTGAGGTAAAAATCATCGACTAAAATTGAGTTTTTTTTTTTTTTTTTTTTGATACATGATAAAATTTGTACAATTTTTTTTATTGAGCGCGATTTTTTGTATTTTAAATTTTTTATCAAGTTTAGAAAAATGTTTTGCTGAAAGTTGGTTCTATGTTGCATTTATGCCTACATACTTGACTATCACAAAAAAATTATTCGGTCAGAAATTTAGCCCCATATTGGCGTGACTCTGACTTGGTGGTAAATTTGGTTTATATCTAAATATAGAAGGTCATTGCTTCTTGTAAGAAAAGAACCAAACTCAATCGGCACAAATTATTCGGGACAGCCAAGTGGATGCCGTATGTCGTCCAATCTTCCATTTCAATTGCCATGTTGATGATATTTGACTGCCACCTAAGCCAGAGCTCGAAACCGACTTACATTTTATATGGATTAGACCAGGGATTAGAGTCGCTAAAAACGTGTGCCGATCGGAAAAGGGACTGTTTAGACCCCTTCAAGTGGAGTAGAAGTATAGGTAGGAGCGTTTCTAGAAGGGGATGAGATGTTGTTTGGGGTCAAGCTTCCATCATTCTTTGAAAAAAATCTTCATTTTCCTGAAGAAAAATCCAAAAATTCTTCTAATAAATTATGAGGAAGAACACATTTTATGGTAAATCATCTTAATACTGCGTTTCTAGGAAGGGGTGTATCAAGGCATCCACGTCCCAGACATCAATGCCCCTACCCTTCTCCAATACCAACAAAACTGAAAAATCCAAAAAAATCCACCTTAAAAGTTATTTTTAACTTCAAAATTTTTCCCCCTCTTTCACCAGCAATCTACCTATCTATCTATCCATCTAGCTATAGTTAACAACTCAGATCATCATTTTTCAGCAAAAAAAAAATCCTCTCTTTATTTTCAAGCTCTTTTTTTCGACATTTCATTGATAGTACGTTGAATGATGGATTTTAATTTTTTAATATCAACGTCAAATATGGTTTTTGGAAGGGATAGGTATGCAGAGAGTAGCGAGCATGAATATTTTTTCAATGAAACTTTAATTAATGAAATTAAATTTTTTTGATAGAGGATTTTTTTTTATGCAGCACAAAAAACCACGGAAGACAATAAAAAAAGTGGTACAAAATTTTTTTTCCCTCTCTTTGAGCGGATTAAATAATTAATTTTTTGTTTTAAGCGCTTGGCGTTGATTGAAAGTCATGTCAGTTCTTTTATTGAATTTATTTTAATGGAAGTACAAAATAAAATCAATTTTTTTAATTAAAGATGAAAATTTTTGTGGATAATTGAAAGTTTTTTTGTTGTTTGGAGTTTGTTGATAGACATGAAGTGGAAGTATGTACTTTAAATCATTAATTTAATTATTTTACTACATTTTAATTGGATAGATCCATTACAAAATAAGTTTTTGAATTTTTACAAATTTTTATGCTTGTAGCCAACTTCAAGTTGTACAGTTTTGCTCATTTAATTGCAACCAACTTCAAGTCAATCAGTTTTGTTTGTTTAAATCACAAATTTAGGCTTTATGCATTATTTTATGGATTTTTGAGCTATTTTACATCTTTAAAAGGTAAAAACTGCTTCTAATTAGCTTCCAAAGAATAAACAACATTTATTTTTTCGAATTAAATGCAAAACTTGCTTAGATTCCATCAATTCTAGTAATTTTCATCAATATAACTCATTTTTCTTGCAAAAAATCAAATTCCTTTCCTATATTGCTTCCATTTATATCAATATCACTCACAAACAGATCCCTATTCACAATACATTACACATACTATATTTTCGAGAAGTCCCGCGTATAAAAATTGAATTATAAATTTTTTAATTTGACTTTTTTTCGGTTGAAGTATCGGTGGGGATATAAAAAGTAGTGCTTTTGAAGTCAACTAATTGTTTTTCGTTCAATATTTAACATCCAACTTACGATGACGATGCGGATATTTTTTGAGGATTAATTTTGTTTTTTTATTCCTTTGACGGGGTATTTTTTGTCATTGAATATAGTGCCAAATTTTGTCAGTGATATGAAAAAATCATAAAAAAATGTGAAACACAAAAAAGGATACAAAAAAGTTTTGTGCATTTTAAAATTTGTGCTTTTTATATTGGTGCAATAGTGCTGGTGCTGGTGCATATCTATCTATTGATTATTTTGGTGCTCGTGAATTGTTGCTTACATTCAACAAAATATTTATTGTGATCATTTCTTATTATTAAATTGTGCGATTCGGTGCGAATAAACTTTATAGGTGCTCTGGTGCTCAGATATATATTTATATATATTTGGTGTAAATAGATAAAATTATTTGTGATTAAGGTGCAGTTGATTATGTCACTAAACGACATAATCGATTATAAAACAGTGAAAAACAGTATTAGCATGCATTGAAAAACTGATACGTACCCTAGCAGGGGACCCGGATTCACCACTCACCCTATAACCACCTAAATTATTAACTACACATGTAAATGTTGCATCTCGTCCTTGAGCAACTGTTACATTTTCTAGTGGAAAGACGAAATCAGGTTCAAATGCTGACACTGTAGTTAATCGTAGATGGAGGGAAAGAAAGAAAGGTAAAATCGTTATACACAAAAAATACATACATGACATGCTACACATAAGTAGCTCAAGATGAAATCACGACTCGAAATTTATCTAATGGTTTTATTGTCGCTTTACAACACATCGTGCATATAAATAAGTAGGAAGAAGAAGAAGGCAAGAAAAACCTTTGTCAGGAGCATCATCATACGTGATAAGCCTCTTTACTTCATTGTTTAATACATACACAAACACATACGAATGTGTAAGATGCTCCATAAAGGCATTTCTATCATAAAAAATTCATAGGCAATGGAAGTAAGAACAAAAATTAAATAAACTTCAAGGAAAAAAAAACGTGAAAATGATGCGATATTCTTGAAAATGAAATTCTTCATCCCCTTCTCGATTACCTTTAAGGAATCTCGTCTTTTACTTTAAGTGAATGGAAAAGTAGACGAAAAAAGGAAAGAAGAAGAATGTTGATGAAAGACAGAACTGACAAATTACTGAATTAACTTGTGGTGAAGCCTTGAAAGGAACTTTTTTACATTTTAATAGAATAAATGTCAAGGAAGTGAAAAGTAATTAACTTTACTACTCGGATTGCTTCTATGACTCAATGAGAAAGTTTTGTGTCTTGAAATAAGAAAGAGAACCTCAAAAAAAATTAATCTTAAATTCAATGTCACTTCTTGTTTTAAGGTGGAATGAATCAATCTGTTTTTGTGTAAAGATTTGTTGAGTATTTAAATGTTGAAAGGATTTTTTGGAAGGTTTAAAGAGAAATTTATGGATGCTTGGCTGGATTTATATTTTTGGTTTTGATTGTGAACAGGTTGAATTTGACTTCAAGATAATTTTAAGACAGAGATTCTTTAATAAACATATCTAAGCAACTATGGTGTATGAGCACTGTGGAATCTAAGGCATCGAGCCATATATAGGCGAATCTGCCAGTCCTAGATAAGGGCTCTATGACCAAATCAAATCAGTTTGATTGGCATACATTGAAATGTTGCCACAACGGCAACGAGGTGGCAGTATATTTAGAACCAAGTGGCAAATTTGGTTGAGACCGACAATTTGATTCTAAGTATATTGCCACCTCATCGCCGTGGAGGCAATATTTAAATATGTGCCGATCGGGCAGATATCTGTCACTCTTTCTTTTATGAGGTCATGAGTTTGATTCCCACCAGAGACAGATCTCTCAATCATTTTTATAGACTGTTGTATACATGTCAAATATTTAATGGATACACAATGCTCACGACCACAGTTGTCAGATAAACGCCTGTGGATAGGTGCTTAGTTGTATTATGGTAGATTTTGGCTTTGTCTAGGCATTTCCAATGAAAAGGCAACCAAATTTGTAATTAAATGCATGTGACAAATTTTTGTCTTTAATAGCAACTCAATAGGTAACAACTCTGCTCACGACATTACAGCAACTAACTGTTTAAATATATATAATAATTATAAAGTCAAACATCAAATAACAAACTACCTAATCCTGTCATCAAAACAAATTTATAACATAAATTTTACTTAATTCCCTCCAAACTTCCATTTCCAGCACTTAAATTATATCTGACCATTCACAAAAATGTTCTCCCACCTTTTTTATGTCCATAAAATGTATTCACACAGCTCTCTTTTGTCAGGATATTAAATTTTTATAATATTTTTATTGCCTACCTCCTGCATGGCCTTTTTTTGCCACCTTATCCATTCATTATATATTTACTCAATAGATGGATAAATCCTAAGTCAATATAAAAGCGATTTTAACATTCAAAAGGTACCGAAAAAAAGGCACATTTGTTACAATGGTCTGTAACGCACACATGTATTCAAAAAGCGTTCCTTTAAATAGCATCATAACGTGCTTAGGATTAAGTGTGTAAATAGACTCATTTTTTATATAGCCGAGTGGCACTTGATATCAATATAAAGGAGAAACTTTTTTATGACATTCGATTCGATTCTACGTATTTATGTAAAGGAATCTCAAAGGAGAAGAAGGGGAGGATAAAGGTGTCGAGTACATGATGAGACATGTGTATAGAATGTGAGGGTCACTTTCAAGTCAAAATAACAAAATAAAAATGACTATAATCATTTTAACCTTTCGGAACACGTAAAAGAAATTTTTCAATTGGACATTTCAACGTGATTTTCCTTCACAATTTTCATCTTGTGCTTAGTTCTTTTCTTAGTTCCTTTTATATTGCTTGAGAATGTTCTTTTGGTGAAATTGAACTTTTTTAAAACATTCTTTTTCAATGAATTTCAATTGATTTTTTGTTGACTATTTCTGTTGTTCAGTGAAATTGAAATTTTTATTGAACAACTGTTATGAAAATATTGAAACAGACGGCAATTGAAGACATTGAGTCATGTTTAAATTTACATTTAGTGAGAAAATAAGTTTAATTTAATTTATTGATTTTTTAAAATAAAGAAAATTTAATTTCTTATTTAAATATAGTTGAATGTGACTGGATCTACAAGACAAAGGGCGTGTTTTTAAGAGCCGAGACAGTTAAGAGCAATCGCTCATGAACATCTAGTATATCAAATATTTGCAAACTGTTGAGAGCAAGCTCTTTGTCTGTGTCCCCTTTGTTAAGGCTTAAAATCTTAGTCTTATTCGTAGTTTGACACGTTACATTTCAAATTACTTCTGTAAACGGTTAAAACTTTGAATAATGATTATATACTCTTAAAAGTAAGCTATTGGTAGTTACTCCGATGTGACAAAATGATAAATAAATTAATGTAAATTACACCTTTTCTAAAACCAGAGCTCGAAATCGACTAGAATTTTGTAAACAGTCGACTTGAGTCGATTTTTCAATGCAAAATCCGAGTTGACTTCGAGTTCTGTCTTAAACTACCCAGGAAGAAAGCTCTATTCTTTAATATTCGTAAACAGTGGTGGGCAGCTTTTTGTTTTTCGCGCCATGCCTTGAAAGTGTCTCGACAGAAACTTTATCCGAAATCTCCAAAAATTCTTAGTTGCAAACTAGTATGACACGACACTCAGAGTGCCTACCACTGTTCAAAACGGACAGATGATTTCAAAGAATATTCTAGACTAAAAGCGTTTACAACGCACGGGCTTATGTACCCAAGCTACAAAATAGTAAATAAATAAGGCTTTCTTCAACTGGATCTCGACGGATTATTCCCATCCCAATAACAACATCCAGACAATTTTGACTCTGATTTATAAATATATAATACCTTCTTAGCATTACAAAAATCAAAATTCCATGTTAAATTTATTCAAAATTCCCCATCTTATCTCTAATACCGAATTCATAAATTAGACAATCTCCAGACATCATATTTCACATAGAAATGATTTTAAATTTTCCCATTAATTACAGATTTATATTCTAATCCCTCCTCCTTAACAAGCATTTCTAAGGTGTGACATTAAAAAGTTCATCGAACAACTTACCGTAATCATATTGCATTAACACTAATCCTATAACAAGTGTTGTATAAGTTAAGCATGTTGCTATGTCTCTCCCTAATCTACTCCTATATCGACGCTTTAATTTGAATTTACACCTCGACTGTATCATCATTTCTCGAACATTCGTGAGGGTGATAATTGCTAGCTGTTTAATTAATTATTCAATCCGAATAATTTGTAATTTGATGATTGCTGTGTAATCCTTAATTTATGTTCTCAATCTAACATCAAATCTTGTATCTTGTTCTCACCCTTACTTCTCACTGTTGTCTGTTAATGCTCTTTAAGAACTTTTTTACCCCGAATAAATACTTATATATTTGTTGGATATGTGAATATCCACACACACAAAAAAGTTGAAAAATATCGATTTGATTATTAGTTTGCTCGTTAGACTTCAACTGCTGCCAAATAGAACCAAAATAAAAAACTTTACTACAGATGTATAGAATTTTTTTTTTTTTGTTGCTGCTTTTCCTTTCAGCTCCTTTATCGCATCGTCATCTGGAAGAGAAGTTAAAGAAGAAAAATAATAGAATCATATAGGAAAAATTATGAGAGTAAGTAAGTGTGTGGTAATATGTGTGTAGGTTGATCGGAAGGGATGGTTTCTGATAAAAGTTTTGTTGTTTTTTCTCAGTTTTTGTTTTATCTGAGATTTTTGGATGGTTGGTGTTGTTTACTTTTGCATTTTGAGTGGATAACTAGTTATAACTGGATGTATTCTCCCAATATTCCTAATCGGCACGTATTGAAATGCTAAAACCTTATTGACGAAGTGGCAACTTACAATAAATTTGTCTTTTAAATGTTTTTGATTTTTAAACTTAATACTCTAATGATTATACTAATCTACCAATAGCAATGTAAGCTGAATTACGCTTAAGAGCATCATCCTATGTCCTATCAGCTCTATTCGACACAATCAATAATTTTGTGCCATTTTAGAAAAGAATAATCTAAAATGTTTGAAATTTCTTCACAGATTAACAACAAGGGGCCTGCCACTTAGTTTAAGTTCAATATTTGAGCTAAAAGGTTTATTTAAATCGGCAGAAACCGTTGGAAAATGACAAAGAATATTAGCTTTTGAATTGTAGATTTATAAAACCTTGTAAGCGGTTGTTTAACAAAGGATTTAATGCTAATGAACTCTCTTATCTTCCTACAAAAATGATTTAATTTAGCAGAGGAACTCTGTCCCAATAGTACATGTCGGATAGTCAATCAAGTATCCGGACACAGACTAAAGTGCCTTTGGAATTGATTCCAGATTAAATTTAAATCCAGCCAACCTCGTGTCGGATTTTCAATCGATTAAGATTTCAAGGCTCATGCTTAAACAAGCATGATCTGACTTTTTTAGACTCCAGACCAGTGATGTCAAAACTGTGTCACTGAGTCTTACCACCAAAGTGAGCTGTGGCGGAACACGCTCTAGAAATAGTGACAACATTCTTAATACGAATCACATCAATCCATAACAATTAATCACATTCTAATCAACAATAAATCCGTCTACAAAAAATGCGTCACTATACCCACATGAAATAACGCAATCCGGACTTTTGTAATACTTTTTTTGTTGTTGGACAATCGACAACATTGTAAATGTTCTCCTATATTCCCAAAGCCACTTTGCAACATGCTGTTTTTTCGATCTGAACATACATGCATGGATAAGAGTATAGAGGAGGATAAAACAAGAAGAACAAAAAAAAAGAACTAAAACTTTTTCGATAGCAATTTATTCACGATTCACCGCAGCATGTGTGTCGGGATAGAAAAGCAAGTAGAAAAAAAATAAAAATCATAGATTCATGAATGAAAGTTTCAAATAAAGTGAAATTAATTTCATCCATTCCAATCTCTCTCTCTTTTTTTAATTTAATTAACGCCTGTCTTGAGATGCTCGTTTATTGCAGAATCAATATGAAGCATCAAGCATCCGGCATGCAATGTTATAAAAAAAAATTAAATTAACTTTTATATTTGATCAAATATTTATTTAGTCATTCACCAAGTCAATTTCAATCATCATTTTTTATTTTCCTTTCTCCTTCCATTTCATATTTCCTTGTCTGTGACTGTCACATCAACCATCAAAATGCCAAATAGTACAGTAGGATGGAATGAAAGATGATACAGACATAGATAAATGCCAAAAGCAAACATTGAGGACATTGGTTTTGATACACACACATTTTGGTATGATATGGATGATGTATTTGCAGAGGAAGTGCTTGAAAAGTTTGCGTCAGAATCTTTTCAACAATTAAATTTCAAGAATTCCATTTATCAAGCATATTTAAGTGAAATTGCAATAATTATTCCCAATTTCTCCACAAGGGAGTCAGCAATCCAGACCAAATGACTTTAAATCAACCCCCCTACAGTCACTCAATAAAAGGAAAAATATTTTCTAAATTGAATAAAGCCCATTGATAATTTACATCCATATAAGTCATCAACACGAAAGCCATTTAAAAAACCACAGAGATGCTCAGTCATACTTTACCTCAAAACTCAACTGCAACCCAGAAAAACATTTTCAATTACAAATCACACACATTCATGACTTCCGTTTTTATTACAATATGCAGTATTGGAGTAATAAGAGCAACAATAATACAAATTTTCACAATGCAGTTATGTAGTTGAAAGCAATAAATAAATTCAGGGGAACATGAAATGGTTTCGAGGAAAGAGGAATATGAAATGGAATGGGGTGGAATGAGAATGGTCATTTTTAGGCAAAGCAAAAATAATTATAAAATCTCGCCCTGTACATTGTATGGGAGAACGAATGACAAGTGAAGGCTTTTTTTGCATTTGTAGTTCTTTTGGCCTTTTTGTTGTTTGATGTTTGGGAATGAATTGGTGTGTAATTAGAGGCAGTTTGGGAATTGGACTTTGAAATTTTTAATGTTTGTGTGCTCACTTCTGTTGAATCGGAATCTGAAGGAATTTTTATGAAATGACTTACTAATCGTGAGAAATCGGGCTTCAAAAATGCGATGTGGAGAGTCCATGAGAAAATTTAATTATCTAATCCAAAGTCAATGATGCATATTATACTAGAAAATCATCTAAAATCACAGTATAAATTATTTTTAGATGCTATAATTAATATTTAGGAGCAGATAGACAACTAACCTAAAATCAAAACATCAAAATCAGAATAGCAAATGTACATATTTAGCATAACTCCATAGAAATGCGCATCAAATCTCAAAACACTCATAAAATTCCCCACACATCTACTTTCTATCATAAATGAGGTTTTTATCCCAAAACTAGTTGAATAAAATTACAATTTATTGTGGCTATAGGACCACTAGCAAAACAACAACACATGAGAATCTGAAAAAAATATCAAAATAATTTCTTTTTCGAATGTTTTTGATTTTGTTACATTTCGAAAAACATCTGAAAGGCGGAGATATTTAAATATGCAAATCCATTCCTAGTCTAATTTTTATCGTACTGCATTTTTGGACACACAGAACATTTGTTTTATGAGGATGAAAAAAAAAATAAAAATCATGATGAAAAATTTTTGCAATGAGCAAATGTTATGCTGAAAAAACATCATGTTTTGGTTATGCTGAGAGTTAATTTATGAAATTGATTCTGTGGCATTTGGATGAAAATTTTTCGCAAAATTGTGATAAAGTCAGATTGTGTGTGTGAAGTACGTCGGTCCATGTTCGAATTTCGAACTGAAACTTTGCATGTTTAAAGACACTTTTACGACACTTTTCGACAACAAATTAGTTTTTTTCGACACCCCGTAGTTTTCGAGATATGGAGTGGTCAATTTTGGGCAAAAAGGCAGGCGTACTTCACGTTTTAAGTCGGTCTTTTTTCTAAATAACAATTATTACTGACATGTTATATATCAAAATTACAGTAAATTTTACGACTATTTTCGACACCTAAACAGAATTTTAATCGGATGTCCTGTTGCGGAGTTATGGCCTGTCAAGTGACTAGGCAGACTCACAAGGTCCACTCAGAACATTTTTTATCGACACTTTTCGACACAATTTTTAATTAACTTCTGTTGTTACTTTTCTATTGTAAATTGATCTAAAGAATCCAAATCCGAAGAGATCTTTTCAATCGGACCATTGGTCGATGAGTTATAGCCTGTCAAGTGACTAGGCAGACTCACAAGGTCCACTCAGAACATTTTTTATCGACACTTTTCGACACAATTTTTAATTAACTTCTGTTGTTACTTTTCTATTGTAAATTGATCTAAAGAATCCAAATCCGAAGAGATCTTTTCAATCGGACCATTGGTCGATGAGTTATAGCCTGTCAAGTGACTAGGCAGACTCACAAGGTCCACTCAGAACATTTTTTATCGACACTTTTCGACACAATTTTTAATTAACTTCTGTTGTTACTTTTCTATTGTAAATTGATCTAAAGAATCCAAATCCGAAGAGATCTTTTCAATCAGACCATTGGTCGATGAGTTATAGCCTATGAAGTGACTAGGCAGACTCACAAGGTCCACTCAGAACATTTTTTATCGACACTTTTCGACACAATTTTTAATTAACTTCTGTTGTTATTTTTCTATTGTAAATTGATCTAGTAAATCCAAATCCGAAGAGATCTTTTCAATCGGACCATTGGTCGATGAGTTATAGCCTGTCAAGTGACTAGGCAGACTCACAAGGTCCACTCAGAACATTTTTTATCGACACTTTTCGACACAATTTTTAATTAACTTTTGTTGTTACTTTTCTATTGTAAATTTGGTCTAACTAATATAAATTCGAAATGATTTTCAAAATTCGATTATTAGTTGTCGAGATATGGCTTAGTAAGTTCTGATTAATACATCACACCGACGTACCAAGAAATTTTTAAGAAGCATTTTTTTTGAGTTGCCGCTCAAAAATCTTAATTCAAAATTTTTTCAATAATTTATATGATTAAGGATATTAAAATATATTTATGACTAAGGAAAATTTTATTTTAGTGAGCCCTATACCCCTAAAGACCCCCTTATGGGTACGCCCCTAGACTTTGACACCAATTTTTAAGTGTTATTTTACATTCATAAGTATTTTAAATTATCCGATTTATAATTTTTCTGTTCAAAATTAATTTTCCAAACTTTTTCAAAATAATTTATTGAAAATTGAGATTTGAATCTCAGTTGTTATTGTTATTTTTGGGCAAAATTGGCAAAAATTATCTCTAAATTATGATTCCATTTTTTCTAAATATTATTTTGTTTAAAAATAAACCAACGTTTTGAAAATTGTCAAATTAGGATTGATTTGTTAATTATTTTTCGTTTTTGTAATAATCAAAAATAGTTCAAATTTTGCCCAAAAATAATAATAACAACTGAGATTCAAATCTCAATTTTCAATAAATTATTTTGAAAAAGTTTAGAAAATTAATTTTGAACAGAAAAATTATAAATCGGATAATTTAAAATACTTATGAATGTAAAATAACACAAAGTCTAGGGGCGTACCCATAAGGGGGTCTTTAGGGGTAAAGGGCTCGCTCAAATAAAATTTTCCGAAATTTAACTTTAGTCATAAAATATTTTAATTTCCTTAATCATATAAATTATTGAAAAACTTTTGAATTAAGATTTTTGAGCGGCAGCTCAAAAAAAAAGCTTCCTAAAAATTTTTTGGTACGTCAGTGTGATGTATTAATCAGAACTTACTAAGCCATATCTCGACAACTAATAATCGAATTTTGAAAATCTCTTCGAATTTAAATTAGTTAGACCAAATTACAATAGAAAAGTAATAACAGAAGTTAATTAAAAATTGTGTCGAAAAGTATCGATAAAAAATGTTCTGAGTGGACCTTGTGAGTCTGCCTAGTCACTTGACAGGCTATAACTCATCGACCAATGGTCCGATTGAAAAGATCTCTTCGGATTTGGATTCTTTAGATCAATTTACAATAGAAAAGTAACAACAGAAGTTAATTAAAAATTGTGTCGAAAAGTGTCGATAAAAAATGTTCTGAGTGGACCTTGTGAGTCTGCCTAGTCACTTGACAGGCTATAACTCATCGACCAATGGTCCGATTGAAAAGATCTCTTCGGATTTGGATTCTTTAGATCAATTTACAATAGAAAAGTAACAACAGAAGTTAATTAAAAATTGTGTCGAAAAGTGTCGATAAAAAATGTTCTGAGTGGACCTTGTGAGTCTGC
Organism: Chironomus tepperi; assembly: GCF_022539635.2. Lineage (NCBI taxonomy): Eukaryota > Metazoa > Arthropoda > Insecta > Diptera > Chironomidae > Chironomus > Chironomus tepperi. Next base: position 120,936 of record NW_027226601.1, on the reverse strand, counting down.
CTAGTCACTTGACAGGCCATAACTCCGCAACAGGACATCCGATTAAAATTCTGTTTAGGTGTCGAAAATAGTCGTAAAATTTACTGTAATTTTGATATATAACATGTCAGTAATAATTGTTATTTAGAAAAAAGACCGACTTAAAACGTGAAGTACGCCTGCCTTTTTGCCCAAAATTGACCACTCCATATCTCGAAAACTACGGGGTGTCGAAAAAAACTAATTTGTTGTCGAAAAGTGTCGTAAAAGTGTCTTTAAACATGCAAAGTTTCAGTTCGAAATTCGAACATGGACCGACGTACTTCACACACACAGTCAGATTAGACTTGAATGATTATTGTTGGAGAAATGTTGCAGTCGTGTTGAAAATTATGTCGACTGAAGTCATTTTGATGATGAATTTAAAACTTTATATTTGACTATTTAATGACAGTTTATATCGTTGTGGAATATTCGCTTGGGGATATAATGTAAAATTATCATTGTTACTGATTTGTAGAATTAATTGTCTTGTAAATAGCCTTAAGGTATACTTCATCGGAATTACAAGTGTATAATTGATAACTGATACACTTGTAACACTTTAATGTTGAATTATGATTTAAGCTTTCTCTTTCAACTTTAATTCCGCAAAAACATTTTTCATTAAATTAACCGTCTTTTGAGATTCAAAATTTCTTCGTTAAATTGAACGAATGCATAGTTTCACTCCTTTTTTATTTTCATTTTACAAAAACTAAATTAGAATTTTTCAAAGAATGTATTTAATTAAATTTACTGATTATCGTGAGCCACAAACGATTCAAGCTGTTCATTCATTGACAGACAATTCATCCATATAGACAACGATTCAAAACTCAGAAGAGAATTAAGGTTTTTCATCCAAACAAATCAAAATTGACTTTCACAACAACAATTTCCAAAACTAAATCTTCAACAGACGTAAGCATAAATATGGTTAAAGTAAACATTAAACAAGACCAAAGCAGCACAGTCAATCTTCAGTTGTTACATCTCAAGTAAAAGATTTTAACCAGTCTAATAATTCACTGTAAACATATTCAACACAAAAATTCATTATTCTCAATGTTTTGATATATTTCTTGCCCTTTTTGTTATAATTAAAAAGCAGATTTTCAACGGAATTTACATCCACTTTGTGAATATTAATATTCTTAATGTTTCGTATCCTTTTCCCTAAACATCTGAAAAGTGAATATTATGGAAATGAACTTCTAACTTGGGTTATGAATTCATTTTAAATGCCTCATTTTTGGCTTTTTTTAACAACTCGTCTGTGCTGTAAATGGAACAAAAAATGTAAGAACATTTGTAAATTTCTCAAATTCACTTCCTTTCAACAATAAACTAAATAGATAGATGAAGTGGAAAAATGTGAGCACTTGAAAATTACACACATATTTTAATTTTATTCTTCTAGCAGGAAGAAACTTAAAATAAATTTCATTTCATTAATTTTATTCTTTCCTCTTTCACTTTCTCTCGTTCAGTTCACTTTTTTTTATATTTGGTTCAGTTAGTTAGTGGAATGAGCTGAACAGTTTCCGTTTTTGCTCTCATTTGGAAAATGTTCATTTGTTTTGAGGAAAATAAGAATAAAAGGAAAAATTTTGACGTTTAGTGTGAGAAGAGACTATCTGCTTCAGCATTTTCTTCTTAGGTTTGTTACAGAATGGGAAGTATGGGAGACGAAGGTGATTGATTTTGAGGACTTTAAGACGCTTTTATTGGGTATTTACTAAAATAGTACTGTAATGAGCTGATCATTCCAAAATTCAGTTGATTTCAGATCAGCTCACCTTTTAAGACCTAGATGTCTTTTGGATACCATAAACTGCATCAAACATCATCTACTAGATGAACGACAGTGGAACACTACCAGTGTTCTCAAGCGGCAATGGTCCAAATGGTTAAAAAGTCGAGCAATCCGGATTAGAATCCAGGAAAAGTCTTATTGAATTCGGGTGCTTTTTTGCTGTTCTCGTCACTCCAACTCGGTTTGAGTGATTTGATGCAAAAATTGTGGCAAGTAGGTACATTACATTGAAATGCTCTAGGTCGTACAGTGGGCTGAATTGAGGAAAGCAAAAACGTCTATTGGGATCAAATTGGGACAAAAACCATCTACATGACTAGACAATTGGTAGTCAACTTGGTGTCGTGGCTTACCAACAAGAAGTGCCGAAAGCACAAAAAAGGTTGCTCACCACTGTAATAGACTGGTTCCAACTCAAATTCTAATACTTAAAACCTAGAGCCTAATAAAATTTCTTCTAGATCCATAAAACAGTTAACATGTTCAATAAGATAAACACATTTATCCAGACAAACTGCTTTCCCATTCACTCCCCTTACTCACAGCAATGCTCATCCCAAAAATATACCAAATACCATATTTATAAAAAACATTCCATTCTATTTTCTATATTCAACCCTGTGGCATAAAGCTTACACACAATAAATAGCTCAATGTAACTCGCCAGCATACTAGTTCCATTTCTCTCGTTCTCTTCACTATATTCTCCTACTGTTAAAAATGGATTTTTCAACGCCTTCCACCAAAAGTGCTATTAATCTTTTAACAGTAAAGGAATGTTAGCTCACAGGAATTTCGGAAATTGCAAATTATTTTACTTTTCTATCTCCTTTCAGAATGTTCATTTTTAAAAAAAAAAACTGAAAAGAGGAAGCAGCTCAGCGACAGTTACTTTGTTTTTATCTTTATTGACTTGGATGGTGAATATTTATGGAAATGGGAATGGATGTAGTGAAGTAAAATTGAAGTTGAATATAGTTACTTAGTTTGTAAGTCCTGTACACTGGGCTATGTAAGCCTGTACACCGAGCTATGTGAACCTTTACATTGAGGTATATTAGCATGTACACCGAGCTATATAAACCTGTACACTGAGCTACATAAACCTGTACACCGAGCTATTTAAGTCTGTGTACCGAGCTATATTAACCTGTACACCGAGCTATATAAACCTGTACACTGAGCTACATAAACCTGTACACCGAGCTTTATAAACCTGTACACCGAGCTGTATAAATCTGTATGCCGAGCTATATAAACCTGTACACCGAGCCATATAAAATGTTCAATTTTGAACTCATATCACCAAAAATCCATAAAGTCATACACAAGTCAAGCCCAATTCCACCAAAAAACAATCCACAATCGTTCATCGATTTTCATTTTCCTTGTCTTGATTTAAACAGACACAATGTGATAAATAAAATCCGTCCTTGAAACAAAAACGTCATTTTCAATTTCCATACAAATTTTCTTCTGATTTTCTTTTAGTTTTTTTTTTCAACAACAAAACGTTGAAATGAAAAATGAAGAAGGAAGAAAAAGTGAAACATGCAAGGTGATAAAAGACGATGAATATAAAAAAGCTCTTACTGTATAGTTCATAAATTTCAAACTATTTCCTCCGTAAAAATTGTTTTTTCCTTTTTTTTCACTTCCCATACTCTGCATTTTAACTTTTTGTTCCTTTTCCACGCGAAGGGAAAAAATGTAAGGAATGAAGCAGAAGTAAAGGAAAAAGCAACAAACATGTCATAAATTTAACAATAAATGTATTTTGAAAAATATGTATTGCTGCACAAGTATGCTTGTGATACACTTATGCTACTTATGTGCTTGTAAAATATTTAGAAAATGCGCTTAAAGTATCAACACACACTTCAATCTTATGTTCTATGTGTGCATTAGCATTTATTATAGGGGGAATGGAGGTTGAGTTGGCATTTTCTTGGATATTAATATTGAGGATTTTTTGGAACTGGTAATGCAAATATGGTAAGATTAGGACCAGAGAAGCAAAGATGTTCAAATTGAAAAAATGCTGCTTCTGTTTTAAATTTAACCATCATGCGACCACCCACTACTGCCAAGACAACTTGACATTGATGCCGTGTCACCAAGTTGACACCTCAACTGTTGTAATCCTCTTTCCACCAGAGTCAGTATTCCGAGTTTTACGATAAAATCTGAGAACTTTGGTTCTATGTAATGATTGAGATTAAGCCTGCCGAAGAGAATCGAACCCACGTCTTTGCAAAACGTATTACAGATTTCCAATCTATTACCTAACCACTCACCCAAAGGAGCCTTATTCTTGGACTAGCAGTTTCGCGTAAATGAAACACGATAACTCAGATTCTCACTCTATTGCAACGCCAGAATTAGTATGAACCAAATGTCAACTTCAAAATACTGGATTAATTAAATGAATTATTGCAAATTTAAAAATCAAACCGCGACTAGTTAGCCGTTGCATACAGTTTTTAAATGCTGAATCTAGCATGATGTTCCAACGTGGACATTTTGCAATGAACAAAAATTTTAATCAGATTAAATCACGTCATCGCTTGGATAATGACTGCAGTATTGACAAGCAGTAGACAATGACAGAGTTAGCTACATGTGGCACCTAATAGATCTCATGGATCACAATTGATCTGATCAGTATGAATCAATTATCTGCTACGCTATCAACTCATAATAACCTAATAATCTAAATTCACAGATTTCTCAATATAAACCTTCCCCTCCATTACTTCTCGAAAAATCACTTCCATCAAAATCAATATTCCCCCTTGAAAAATGTATTCCATGTTGTCTTCCTCATACAATGAAATTTTCATTGCATTTTCTTTCACAACAAAACGAAAAATAAGTATTATTTTTTGTCATATTTTTATGCTTGACAATCAGTGGCAACAGCTGGATTAAACAATATCATGATTCTCTTTTTTTTGTGGTTCATTTTTAACACAATATGACTTTTATGATTCCTTTAGTGAGATTTCACTGAGATAATAGTATGAATATTTAAATGATAATGTAAGGCAGATCTAGTCGCTTTAGGACAACGACATCATAATTTCACAGATAATAATCACAAGCATTAAGTGAGGACCTTTAATATGAAAATTATTTGCAGCATACGATTTAGAATGAAGGGGAGCGTCACGTAGTGCCATCAAAAACAATTTTAAGATAAATTCCCATTAATTTTGCGAGAGCAGTCAACATATTTTATTATCAAGATTTAAGGAGGTTGGAGGAAGTAAAATTTATTGGATGCAATTTTTCATGCCTTACTGACTCAGACTTACTGACTGTTAATCTCTGACTGAAGAGTCCTTCTTTCTTTCATGTCACAAAATTTACATTAAAGTTCCCTTTTCATGCTCATTTGTTTCCAACTTCATTTTATGCCATTTTGTTGCCTTCTTTCATTTCTTTTGAAGTCATTAAAAAAAAAAGTTTATGTTGTGTGTCGAGTGGAACAGAGACAGAAAGAGGATGAAAATAATTCTATATACACATAAAATGATTCCAAGCATATGATATTTAATGCTATGCTACTTTTTATACTGGTTTCATTACTGGTTCGAGTTATTTGATGTTTGAATATCCGACTATTTATATTGCAACCGCCTCCTCCTCCCACTCCTCCTCCTCATAAGCCATTAAGTTATTTCAACAATTTTATTTGAAAATGATATTTTGAGTGCGAATTGCTCTGTGTAACTTTTTTTGATTCATATTGCACATATGGATATTCAATATTTTTCTCAGTAAATCAGCTTACATGAAAAACTTTGGTATGATATAGTATCATATTTTTATATTGAATGACTTTTTTTGGGGGGGTTGTTCACGTAAAATGAAACGTTCACACATGTCTCTGATCTCAAATATCAAACTACAAGTTACAGTTCGATTCGAATCAGTCAGTCAAACGAAGGATCATTACTAATCTTAAACAGCACTTAAAATTCGATACAAGAGCCGCATGACTCTAGCATGGTACCGAATTTGAACCGAAGTCAGACCGGTTTTTGGCCGGATTTTGAACGATTAACCACTTTGTATTATTTAATCGGGTGTACTAAAAATTCGGTCTAACTCTACTAACCAAAATTGTTAAAAATTTGGTAAAAAGCAGGAAGTTTGGAAGTTAATTGAAGCCAACAAACTCAAGCAAGTTCATAGAAAATCTTGGTATGTATGATCAGTGTCAGTGAGTTTGGATATCAATGTCCATCACTACTTTAACGAAGCCTTTCTATCTCATGGGTCAGGGGTGCAGCCTAAATATAAAGAAGGGGAAAGGATGAGGGGCATGTAGTTCATTTATTATGATCCAGAGTAGAATTTTTTGGTTTCAATCTGATTTACTTAAAATAATAATTAAACTACCGCAAAAATGAACAGTGTAACGGAATTTCCTTTGTTTAAATGAAAACTACCCCACTGAACGTAATAAGTGAACGACCCCAAAGAAAATAATTTAATTTCCGCGACTCATTTAATTGTTAGGTATTTATTAATATTGAGTAAATTTACCAGAACTAGAAGTTTAATCGTATTTTGTATGGAAAAGTGAACTATACTCTATTCAAAATTCAAGTCAAATTCGAACTCTGTTAACTTAATTTGTCTTTAAAGTTGCCGCAACACACTTTTGATGACGTCTTAATACACATAATTACACAGATTCTCAGAATTGTTTTATGGAGCATAATTAAAGGTTAACAGCTCTAATTTATCATTAACAGACTTCATATAAAACACAATAAATTCCTAACTACCACTTTGTGATATAATTTCCAAACTAACCCCAACTCTCAATTGCCACAATTCTATTACCAATAATAAAACTTCAACAACAAAGCCATGGCAACAATAGATCTTCCCGGAAATAAGTTATCTAGTGCTAGTACATGCGTTCATTTTTACAATCAAATTCTATCAACAACATCCCCTAAACTTGCATATATTCATTTCGACATACCACATATAGAAAGTGACATGCAAATACACAAAACTCTAAATGGGTCGAGGTAGAATGAGGATGAAAAACTTTCTCTTATGGCCTTTATTGGAATTAACACGTTCATGTATAATTTTACAAAAAGTATATATTCCATCTTTAATAATTTCATCTGCAATGTTATAGTAGCAGATTTTCACCATTGACTCATAATAACCGACAATTCAATGCACAACTGTAAATATGGGATCGGAGAATGGATATCAATATTTATGTAAACTGTTTTTCAATTCCCACTCACATTCCATTGCTTGTCTGTTGTCTCCTTTTTCACATGAATATTTTTGCCATAAGCAAGAGTAAAGGAACTAACAATTGCCAATTTTTTGGCTTTTTCCAACAAATTTTTTGTGATGAGGAAATATTCCAATTATCAAAAGCATGCTATTGAGTAGCATAAAGTCATAACTTTTGTATAAACATATACATTTCAATGCCCTGCAGTTGTTTAATCTTTTAACCTTACTCACACCATCCTGATGCTGACTCGCCATATAAAATATCGAAAAATAAATATATAGATTGAATTACTGTTGCTCTTGTCCACCTCAATATGCACTCGATATATATATATATTTTTTTTGATTTAATCGAACATTTTGGACATACTGTACACTCAATTATCGTTTAATAACAAAATAATGAGAGAATTAAAATAATTTTTTCCCGTTTATTGACCGTATCTTGTGGGAAAATTATGTATGCGATTATAAGGGGATTTTATGTTGATGATGAACTGGAACCAGAATGAAAATGTTTTCATTTCTGTAATTACGAGGGAATTTAAAATTTATTTTATTTTTTTTTTGTGTCAAATGAGTGTTTTCCTTGGTAATTAAGGATATAATTTTTTCGTATTGTGGAATTTTTTATGGTTTACAAGGATTTAAATCGATTATTTTAATGATTGTAAATATTGCAATATTGATTGATAATTCGAGAAATTCGAGCGAAATACATGAAGAAGGGTCATATTATGGATGTGTTTATTAACAACAAATAAGAGCAATACGATGTGTTTTGGAGGGTTAATCAAAACTTAACGGCTAAAGAGATTTGACGATTTCTTACTCGTTAAACTTTAAATAACCAAGAAAATCTGAATGAAATTTACATCCATCAAAAAATGAAAGAGTCAATATCATTTTACTATCAAATATTGTCAGTGTCGTATAAAGTGAAATCCAAAACATGATTTGTGTCCTAACGTAAAGATTTTAGGGTTTCTAAGAATTTTTGAGTGCTTATACAACTCCTCCTTAAAATGGTCATTCTAGGGTTGGGCAGAATCGTATTCGAATATATTCGAATACAAATATTCGAATATTTTATGCGAATATATTCGAATGCATATTCGAATATGCATTATTCAAAAAATTCCGTTGCATTTGGTTTCTTAAAAGAGTAATTTCTAATCACATTTGTGAAGTATGTAATTTCATACAAAAGTTGATCAAAAATCCTTTTTTTGCATATTTCAGGCAAAAAATTAGAAATTCTCAATGAAATTGCATTAATGCATCATCATTCTTTCATAAGAACATTATTCCGAGTCATAGATACATGTTTTAACACAAATTAACTAAGATTTTATCATTTTTTGCCAAAAATAAGCAAAAAAAGGATTATTGATCAACTTTTGTATGAAATTACATACTTCACAAAAACGATAAGAAATGACTCTTTGAATAAATCAAATACAACGGAATTTTTTTGAATAATGCATATTCGAATATGCATTCGAATATATTCGAATATTTTTTTGTTCATATGCGAATATATTCGAATATATTCGAATATTTGCCCAACCCTAGGTCATTCGTCATTAAATTAAACAGCAAAAAAAATTTAATAAATAGATTTATATAAGCAGTTTTAGGTTCAAATCCTAAATTGATATTAATAAGCAAAATGTTGTTTATGCGTAACAAATTTCTGGTTCATTTTTTTTTTTTTTTGCTGCCAATATTCAGTTGCTTCGGCACAAATTTTAGAAGATTCGGAACAAATTCTGCATGAAAACAGGCCAGAAGGATACATCGCCTTCCTTGACAAATCTCTTCAATTTACTTAGGTCTTTTGAGATAAAATCCAAAAACTCCTCAAAATGTTAGCAATTCATACCCAAAAAATTCAAAATAAAACTTTTTAAATTACCCTCAAATTAAAGACTCTGATTGCCTCTCGTATTCTAAGCAACTTCACAAAATCTCAAAAATCACAGCACCTCCCCAACTTCCATATAATATTTCACAAATAAACCCCAATAAACCCGCTTACTTATCATCATCATGAGAAATTTCCTCACCACAAATTAACTCCCGCACCGCATCTCAATAAAATATTCAGAAGAAAAAATTTTAAAACCAAATTCAATAAAAATACATTCAACTTCATCATACAGTATCAATTAAATTAATTCCACACAATAACCATAAATCGATTTTCAGCAATGCCAAAAATTTTCCATGAGTTTTCACACAATTTACACTAAAGATCATTATTCATACACTACTGATGCCTTAAAAAAGGAAAGAGAGACAGAACGAGACTTGTGAAAATTTAATGAACATGTGACGATAATACATTAACATTATAGATAGTGTGCAAAATTTTCAATATCAATTCACAGCAAGTAGCAACAGCAACAACAACAAATAAAAATGCCAGAGTATCTAGAACAAAACAAAAATTGAATTTGGGACGAGGAAAAGACAATGATGATATGGAGAAATCAATGAAATATCAATGCATGACTGGTTGGTTGGTATTGTACTAAATTATACATACTCATACATCCTCAAGCTCATATATCGAGTATGTAGAATAGAGTTGATTTTTTTTTTAAAAAAAGCATTCTAATGTGACATGTTTATTGGAATGAACATAATTTAAATTGAAAAAAATCAAGGAATAGAAAAGAATATTTTTATATTCAACAAGATCACAACAGAACGATTTCCATTTATTAAGGAAGAAGAAGGAAAAAGTCTTAAAAAATGTAAACAAATTTCGCATGCAGTGAGAAAAAGGGGAAAGAAAAGTCATTCACAGATACTTTAGTTGAGAACTTTGGTTATTTCTTATTTTCTTGAGTCAATTGTGTGCTAGAGGAAATGCTTGTTGTCTTTAAAATGGTCATTTGTCATCCTATTTCTCATAGGTGGAAATAAAGAACGAAGATAACCTAAGAAGTCCTTTAAGGAGACTTTTGATAGAGAAAATGTTGCTTTTGACACTGGAAATTGGCAAAGCGCAGACAGCGAAAGAGCCAATTGTAGACGTCAGCTGAGAGAAGCCATGGTTCATAGACGATCTGTATGACCAGCGAAGTAACTATTTAAAAAAGTTTCATTAAATTAATAAGATAAGAAATTTAGAGAAATAAATTTAAAAAAGCAGTTTGAGGTTCAAATCCTAAATTGCTGTGGTTCATTAATGTTTTGTTCAGTATTTTTTTGCTATTTTTTGATATCGATGTTTCGTTGCTGCAATTTTGAACAAATTTAGCAAGAATTAGTATGAAAGACAGGTCCGAAGGGTACTGAGGGTTTATCCTAGCTGACATGCTACACATTTGACCGTTATCGACAAATTCAAACTGTACAAACTAAGCCAATCTCTCTTCTCTCATATGTGAGGAACTGATTAACACATTTTGATCTTTTTGTTCAGGTTGTCCCTCTTAAGACCAGTGTTGTCCAAACTGTGTGTCACGGCACATTACTGTGTCACCGAATTTATTAGGAAATATCATGAATCGTATGTTATGTACAGTTTCGGATGGGGCTTAGTCCAAATATTCCATGTATCATATGCTGTGTGCGATTTGGTCGAGGCTTATCATCAAGATCAACCAAATGTTACTGCTAACTTGTCTACAATTTCATTCCCAACTTGTTTCTTTCTTGCTCTCATAGTTCAAAAAGTTGAATAACAGAACTGCATAATGCTTAAAATTAGCAATCTCGAAAAACGATTTCCTCGTTCTGAGAGTTCATTAAATATTCAAGAATATTTTTCCATTGATTTTTTTCTCATCTTTCCCTTCCTTAGTTCCTTTGTCGAGAGCAAAGAAAAATACTTTTCTTTACTTGTGAAAATCTGTGCATGTTATAGATGTAAATCCCTTAGTAAAAATTATTATACCCAAAAGACCATTGCACATGAAAAATTTTCCTTTATTTCTTTTTCGAGTGAAAAGAATCAAGAAGTTGTAAGTTAAGGGGATGCTGTATGGGGATGTTTGGTAGTTACGTGATGCTAGTCCCCTGCCCCGCCTAAAATAAAGGTATGCCCTAAAACTCGTAAATGCAATAAATGCAGGTCTGCGGCTCTTGACTGAACCCTACTTAACCCCTCCCCCTCTGTCTCTCCATCGCCCTTTTTTAAGCGTTACCTAGCTTCCAAACATCCCCCTTAGAGTTCCTTCTCACAAATAGAAATATTTTTTGTGCTTTATGCAGTTTGTATGGACGAGGAATTCTTAATGTGTCGAAAGTGGAAACATGAAAATCTCTTGTTATCATGCTGATGAGATTTTTCTAAGCCTTTTAGGCCAATTTCTTGTAGTTTTTTGACATCGGTGTTGGGTATTTTAGGAGATTAAATGAGGGGATGTTGAAATATTCATTAACTTATTAAATTTTTGTGGGGGAAGTAGTTTGAAGATGAGGAAGATGTCATTGGTGTTGAGTTTGACTAGAGGATTTATAATTTTAGGGTAAGTCTTCACGATTCCTTCATACTCATTGATGCACACTTAAAGTGTCAGAACTAGAATTGTTTAAAATTGTATTTGCATAGCAAGCAAACCCTTTTCTTAACTTGACATGAATTTGCATTAGCCGATACTTTTGTCTTTGCTTAGGTATGACTAGGTTAAGGTCAGTGATGGGTAACCTTTCTAGTGACACGGAACAGTTTCGAGCGACAAAAATGAACAAGGATTCCACCACAGAGTTTTAAATTCTTCGAAATTTAGCAGATCATGTAAAACTCCAAAACTGTGCTTCCTTCAATTTTGTCGCTCGGGTTTAAATTTTCCTAATTAAATATGCAAATTTCAAAAAATCGTCTATTTTTGGGTTTTTTGAGTAAGTTTTGTAGCGCATTTGAGATTATTCACGACATACCAATGTGCCGCAACACATAGGCTGCCCTCGATTGAGTTTAGGTTCAGATAATGCCTAGAAAAATCAATCTAACAACTCTACTCAAAATGATCATATTAATTACAAAAAATTGAAAATTAATTAAATCTACAGCAATAATCTAATTCTCACTTCAAATTTCTATAACAATCATCCCTAAACCCCCTCAAAGCATCCACAAAAAAGCAAGCAAAGTCCTTACCAATTTTAAAGCAACTTTGTAATGAATTTAATTAATTTTCATGCTGAAATCATGAATTTTTCAAAACCTAGAAAACTCCATTCAGCATTTGCGGCAAAAAAAAAAAGAAAGGCAAGGGCAATGCCGCGGTGAATACTCACAAGAGATTTAATTTTCATATTCGCAAATCTTTCAGGCGTGAAATTTCCTCCCCGAAAAACTCTCAAGTCAACCATTATTTTTTAATGTACAACGCTCGGTTGAAGCATAAGAGTGAGACAATGAAACTTTAATTTTTTTTAACTTTACAGCATTTTTTTGACTGTTATATCTGTGCATTCCTTTTACAGAAAACACTTATCTTTGAGAATATGCTGTGCCAACTTATTGTCATATCGTAAATTTTATATGAGGCTTGAATTGTATCCTCGAAGGTTAGCGTAAAATAACAATAACGAGCATCTGTAGCAGATTATTTTTTGTGTCACCTCTTTTTTTCAGACCAAACGGTAATGACTGGATGTGGAAAATTCACACAAACTCCCACACAATCACTACAAATTACTACATCATATGGTTTTATTGTTTCACATTCACTTGAAATGATAAAGTTTTAGTCGTGCTATGGCACAAAAAAAAATGTTTTGTTCATTCCTGTCTGAACTTTTTTATTTCATTTGTTAGTTTTTGACTTTTGTGAAATCTGTCGTACTTTTTGTTGTTTTGTCGAGACAACTTTGAGCTGATAATTGTTCAGGATAATTTGATGGAATTACCATTCCTTAGATGTGGGATTTTGGATCGTTTAACCAAATTGTGCTATTCGGACGTAATATTTGGACAAACTGACTGTATTTTTTGAAAGTTAATACTATTCACACTGACGACACATTTAGTTGAAACTTACTTCCTTACTTACTGGAACCATGCTCTGGCTTGGAGCCTTATTACAAAAGTTCCTTCCAAAAATTGAAACTTGGTTCTTCCCAAGTTCTTCCCTAAAATATGCTCAATATTTGAACCAATGCAACTAAAATATTGGGATTTGTTTCCGAATTTGGCATAATTCTGCCATTTAAAATATTCTGTAGATTTAGAGCAATGCTAAGTAGCCGTGTAGACGACAACAAGTAAAGTTTTCCTTGACAGCACCGTGACGACTGTTTTTGGTCCATTTTTACGACGAAAAGAAATTTACCGCATTGTGACGATCTAGTATAACTCCCAGAAAATTTAGAAAAATAGGCCCAGCTTCTCATATTGCACTTGCACTAAAGGTTTCCTATGTCGAGGCCAAGACATACCGTTTTTGGTCTTGAGAATTTGTCGTCATTTCGGGAAATTCAAATGCACAAAGTAGAAACGTGCAGACCTAGAAGTCGACTCAAATTTTATATGGCTTTAAGTCGTCTTGACTTGACTTTTTCATACAAAATCCGAGTCGAAATCGAGTTCTAGCAAACATGGAAGTGAACAATAAATTTCATTGACCACCGCATTGAAAGATGTAGTCACTTACTTATCCCATTTAAGTAATTCAATTTTCTATAATGACCGAAAATGTTGTACAATTGCTTCGAAAAACCATCTTATATTAAACCTTTTACTTATATTATTTAAGCCAAAATTGATTTAAAAACTCACAATCTGTCATCCTTTCATCCCCATTTCATTAAACGTCTGTCAAATAAATTTTTAAAAACAGTAAAAAAAATCACTTTAACAATTTTTACTCATGAGCTTCAACTTATCTCCTGTCTGTAAAATGCTTTTATTCATACAGCACATAACAATGCGTATTCATGATATTCTCATTCATGTAAAGAAGATAATGCAACAATGATACCAACACAATGCATTTCTTTATTGTTTCACGTGAAAAGGAACGAATGTGGGGATTTTTTTTTTTTTTTTGAACAATAAAGCAAGTCTAGTGGGATCATGATACTAATTTTTTACTGCATTCTACCTAGATTTTGATTGAAAAAAGAATGGAAGCCTGAATGGGAAAAAATTGTTTTATTGAAAATACAATAATAATCCACATGCATGAGCCGCAATTTATGCAAATAAATAACAAAATGGAACTTTTAAAAACCACAATCTGTCAATTAAAGCTCTATTTTCATTTCATGATTATTTTTATGGCTGTTAATAGGGCATTACAATTGAATTATATCCAAACTACTATGCAGCTAAATACGATGGTTTTTGTATCATTAGCAATAATGGGAATTGATTAAATATTCATGTAATTGAATAGTTGCAGCTTACGAGTATTTAATTTTCAACAAGTTGCAATTTGATGATTTTTTTATTGCAGATTTTCGAGTTGAAAAATTGGTCTTTAATTAAATTGATACAGCATATAGCTGTGTTTGATAGTATTTAGAGCAAGTCACGAATAATTGGAATCGTGAATGTGACAAGCATTGAGCTTTTTGATAAATATCACTAAAATATGAAATGTGAATTTGATTTTGATGAATGAGAAAATTAAAGATTTAAATTTGGAAAATCTGAATTGATTTAGGCTGCGATACTGATAAATTTTTATAATTTATGAACTTTCCAATCGCTGGATCGATGTTGCAATAGGAAATCAAAAAGTCAACAAGTACCAATATTTTATACGCATCATTCTGGTAAGCATCATTCCTGATCTTCAGTATATTTTGATTCCAAGATTGAAAACCCAACCAAGCGACACAAATGAAGAAGGGTCCAACAAGAGGATTTCAAGTCTCGATCACAGATATACTCACTAACACCAAATGAAAGCAACCTTCGTGGAGAAGTCAAATAGGCTCTATTTGTCCTCTATTTGATGTTACTAAACCTATCCGTGACTAATATTTAATAGACATTTTTAATAAGTGTCAATCGAGTCTAAAGCCAACTTAAGGTGTTATTTGAGGGAGTTCGTAGATTAAAATCAATTTGTTTAGACAATAAACTAAGTTAAACATGTAATGCTCTTAAGGAATATCAATGTAATACACATGGACCATTTTGGTTACGTGGGAAGTTTTGAAAACCCTACTCAAAATTGTTTTTCTACATAAATGTCATTCATAGAAATGAAAAATATGAATTAAATGCCCACACGTCACACAAAGCTTTATATTACCAAAGTTGCCCTTAAACCTTAAATTCCAGTCAATTTAATAAACCAATTTTATGCAATATGAATGAGTTACTCACGCAAGAACGTCGTCAGTCACAGACGAAATTTGATACCAAATTTGCTTGGATATGTCACACAGAAAATTATGCAATTATATTATTTGATAATTCAATGATTTAATCTCACACATGACAATGAAATTATTTATTAATTATGGCATCAAGTTACGTTAATTTGAATTTAATTTTGGATATTACTATTTAGGTATTTACTGGGAATTCACTTCAATAAAATTCACAAAACTGACAATGAAAAATGAAAACTTCAATGAAAACTAGATTGAAATAATTTAAACAAAATTTGAAAATTCGTTATTATTGCTGATCAGGAAGCTATACAATTTAATAAAATACCCAAAAACTCAATGCAAATTCATAAATTTTCTAAAAATTTCAAACTCTTATCACATCCGAATCTCCATAAAATTAATTTCCTCTTTCAGTCACAAAACAATAAATTAATTCACAAAAATTATAACACACAAAAAATATATCTAGTCACTAAATAAATTCATCCTAATTCCACTCTAAAGCACTGCAAAAATTCTCATAAATTTTATTTCAACTCGATTTTATGATAATGCAATGACTGCATAGTCTTTCCACTTCATAACATTATAATTGTATCACAATATTGTACAGTGGCATTGAAATCAGACGAGAGAGAGAATCTGAATGCAGAGTGGAAAGGGAAACTGGAAAAACTTTTATCACACTTTTCATTGTTTATGAAAAAACAGAAACAAAAAAAAAATTATTTTTCACACTTTTCATTCCCTACGAATTGCATATTTGCACAATTGTGTACAATTAAATTTTAGAGCTTTATAGTGGTTTTTAAACTGTACATTGTGCATTGTTGGAAAAGATAACAAACCCAATTAATTTTGTTATATATTATTATTTTTTTGTTGCACACACACAATTATACCTAACAATTTGTACAATGACCATAGGTCATGAAGAGAGAGTAACAATTTGCATAAATTTGTAGGCTATAGAATGACTAGTCGGGGTCATTTCACTTTCGAAGTTAAGGATACATAAAGTATTTAAAACGAGAGCGTGTAAATGTGCAATAAATTTTTTCTTTGCGTCGAAATGTTTTGTATTACTGCTGTTTCTTTAAGTGCTTGAGATTGCCTTTGTGAAGATTTTGAGAGAATTTGCAGTTAAAAGTAAGATTTGATGGCTAATGTAGCCTTTTTGGCCGAATGTAGCCGAGAGGAAACACATCTAAATGTATGAAGAACGAGCGAAACAAATGAAGAAGGCTCTGCAATGGAGTTTAAGACTCAATGTAGCCAAAAATAGGCGGCTTCAATTTAGTGTTAATAAAACAGCTTAATCCCAGCCTTAAAAGCTCTGTGTTGTTTGGGGACTGAGAATTTGTATAAACTTTGAGACAGTGAACGAAAAAGAATCAAATGGAAAGTTTTTTGTTGTAACTTAAGCTCCACATAAGAATATCGTTACAGTAAGTAAGTGATCATGTACTGAAGTCGAAATTAGGCAACTTAACAATAAGGTTTTGTTCTCCTCAATTTAATTGAGAATAAATCCAAATAAATCTAATGAAGAAATAGGTAATTTTCAAAATTTTGTCAAAATCTAATAAAGAACTTTTAATTCAATCAGAATGCAATCTCCAAGCATTTAATGCACACGAATCTTTTCAATAAGATCACTTTTAGTTCACAATAATCAGTAAATTTAATTAAATACATACTTTGAAATATTCTTGTTATTTTTCACACACAACGTAAACAAACGTAAGTCTCCGAACTTAATGAATATAATTTGAATTCTAAATGTTCGTTAAATTTTAAATAGTAACTTTAAGAGAGAAAAAATGTTTAAATTGACTTTATGGATCACTAACAAGTCTGAATCACTGTAGCACTAGGATAGAATCAGCCTAAGAGTCAACACTTAATTAAATTTACTTAAACATTCAATCTCCAGTAATTTTTAACCAAAAGAAATTCCCACAAGGAAAAAGTAATTTTACAAAAAAAAAGCAAAATATTCCCTCCAACAAAAAGCCACAAAGGCAATTGAAATTTTATACTCATGCTGTTGCATAATTTAATTCCATAGCATTTAATTTTTCAGCTTTTTCAGTGGTAAACAATTGTGAAAAATAAAAATTCACTCATTTGAGCATAACATTGCATTCAATTTTCATGGATTACGGGGTTGGAGAGCGAGTAAAAAAAGGAATTACAAAAGCAGATGAAATGAATTGAAAGGAACAAAACCATCCATTTGATAGCAACAAACACTTTAAAATTTAAATATTTGATGATATTCATCCACTCATAAACGTGCGAAAACAGCGTTTAATTTTAATGAAAAATTTTATTTTCATCAGGAACATGTGAGCATAATATCATGTATATACATATATGGAACCTACATTGCTGAATAGAGCACACACTAAATAATTTGGTCGAGATTTATGTTAATAACGAATTGTTTGTCCGGCTATGCTTGCTGTTGATTTAAATTAAATATTTTTATATATATTTTTCACATATTAATCCAAACATTCAGCAATTCCTGAATAAAATCACACTACAAACACATAATTCAATTCAAATTTATTTTTTTATGTTTTGCGGTTTAAATTTTCCAGCGGCACTATCATCACGATCCGAGATTTGTTATTATTAATTTCATTTCCATTATTTTCATTCTGCTCTTTTTTTCAAATCACACAATTGGAACCTGACAATAATATCAAAAATTATTTGTAAACACAAGTCAGGCAAGGCTTGATAATATTTTTTTATATTTTCCTTAATTGTTTTACGATCGTTTATTGAAACAACACACTCCGTAGCTCAATCAATGAACAACTAACAATGCAGTTTTCATTTATTCCGAAAGGCTATATTTTTTTTCCCATCTTCATATCCATCCACAACACAAACTCCATGGCACGAATGAATTTCCGAATTTCCCCTTCGTGTGCTGCTTTTCGAAAATCCTTACTTGCTGTTCACGACCGTACAAGAAGAATGAAAATGAGCAAAAACTTCTTCTTTTTCTTCATACTACGTTCTCGAGAGATGAATCTTTATGGAACTTTTTTTACTGCTTCTTTTGTGAATTGCGAGGAACAGAACAGAAAAAAACGACGAGAACTGTGAGAAGGCGTTTACATAAAGCATTTTTCAATTTTTTTTTCTTCCTCTTATAAGTTATGTTGGTGCTTGAAAAAATTCTCATATTTTAGTGCAAAGGCAAGCTTAACTGCTATGCATTAATCATTCATATTGAGAAGCTTCTCTTTTATGCTTTCTCCATTCAAAAGCAATCAATTGATTTTTCGGGGAAATGGAATGTACACCGAGGGGGTCAGTGGATTGTTGTAGGATATTTTGGGCATGCTTTATCGGCTTTTAGCATGCATCAATGGTACAAGAGAGAATTATTACTGGGTTTGTGGTACGAAGTTAGATGTAATAACTTGGGAAAGATCAGTATTTTAAAGGAATCGAACTTATGCCCTCAATAAAGGATGTCCAAATTTGTATCGTATTGTCAGTCCAATCATCCATAGAGTCCTTATTGGGGTCTTTTAAACTTCTTTGTACAATTTAGTTTAGAATATAGCAGGTTGTAAACCTACTATATCTAGCCTTTTTTTTTGGTGCCATCCTACAGATGAAGAGTTTGAATAGGCTTTTAATCATCCAGTCAGATCGACAACCTCCCCAACTACCCAAACTGCGTCTACTTTTGCCTCGATTCTCCAGACTCTCAGATGCTCAATCAATTTGACAGTGTTGCATACGTTACTTGACGTCTTTAAGTCTGATAATGATGCTGACAATTCGAGCTTTTGCTACATCAGCTATTATTCTAAGTTCCCACCTTAATGTTACACGATGTCAACATGATGAATAACGGGTTGTGTCGACAACGTTGTGCTGAGTTTCCCTAACCGACAACGAGTATGCTCAATTAAATAAGCA
The DNA here is from genome assembly GCF_022539635.2 of Chironomus tepperi. Taxonomy (NCBI): domain Eukaryota; kingdom Metazoa; phylum Arthropoda; class Insecta; order Diptera; family Chironomidae; genus Chironomus; species Chironomus tepperi. The sequence continues at coordinate 101,555 of NW_027226601.1, read as the reverse complement.
TGCTCATGAGTATATTTAAACAATATAGTTGAGTATGCTCAAGATTATGCTCATAAAATTGAGCATGCACCTTGTCTCTTAAGGTACAAACTTGTATTTTACACTGGTTCAACACTAACCCGAAGATGGTCTGCCTCCAGGCTTTTGTCAGTGCTACTTGCACAGCTACTTTCAAATAGCACATCCACATCAAGTCACTACCCCCTTTGAATACCTTCAAAAAAATTCCCCAAAAATTCATATCAGACTTGATGGCTGTTTAAATTTTCCAAAAATTCTCAGTTCATCAACTAGGTCATAGATTGAATAAATGTTGAATAGGCCAAAAGCAGCTGTTGTCTTCAAAGCAAATAACAACAACTTTTAATTCCCAAAAGTATTGTGACTACGATAATGCACAGACACACTCACAAGATGTAAAAGGGAACGTAGATGTATGTCAATGTCAAGGAATTATGTAATTTATGGATTATTTACGCTTCCTAGACTCTCTGAGTGACATTAAATTTACAAAACTTTAAAGAGAAGGCGAATGGAAAGTTTTTGTTTTGTTGACTTTATTGGGAAATGAAAATTTTGTGTGTCGTTTTGTTTAAAAAGGAAATAAAATCGATAAGTCAAAGGGAAGAAGATAGAAGCCAAAAATAGATGATAATCTAACAAAAGCGGGATGTCTGAAGGAAGTTATTGTAGATAAGAGTAAAAGTTTTGTTGAAATAATCGATGATTTGAATAAGAATTGATCGGAATAATTTTGGATTTTATGTATACAAGGCCGCTTGGGGTTTGGATTTCATTTTTGTTAGTTCCTCAGCTATATCCCGAAGAATTTAAGAATCAGAAGAAATAAGAATTTTTTTACTGATTCTAGAAAAAATCAAATTTGTTCCTTCATACAAAATTAATGTTTTTGAGCTTTATTCTGGCTTTTTTAAAAGACATACAAACCCATTCTAAGCACTAATCATAACCAACAAAATACTACATCTATACTTAAAGTTTCAGCAGTTATTAATCGGTTTAGCTTATTATATGTGTCGACGAGTGTAGTTATGACACTTTACTGTGAAGGCCAGGACTTCTACATGATTTCTCAAAAAGTCGTGCCTGTTTGTAAGCTTATTCATTTGATTGCAATGCTAAGTCACTTTTTATTCGAAAAGAAAATTATTAAGAAAGATCAGAATTTAGATTCTTCTGAAGCCTGACAGAAGTAGAGTGGAATCCGGGATATTGAATCATATATTGGAAAAAATTTCAGTACGAGAGTAAGGCCTTTTTGGCCGAGGTGTTAGACAATAGACCAGAAACTGTATCACTCTTTAATGAGTATATGGGTTCGATTCCTACGAGAAACCGATCTCTCAATTATTTTATTTAATGCTGTTGATATGCTAAGGATTCGTGCAATGCTCACGACATTATAATAATCTAGCCGGTTTCAAAATACTGCTATTAATTTCTATAAAACAAGGGTTATTTTCTTGACTTATTTCTGTTATATGTCTGGCGATATAACTTCGATCAAGTAAAGTCTGATTCAGATTGAAGAACATGATTATACAGGCCATGTGATAGATTTATACATCCTTACTTACTTCGCTGGTCGTACAGATCAATTGGTCTCCCACAGGAGGTAGATAGATTTATAACAAAGAATAATTTCCTCTGCCTTTGATTTTACCTGTGACAATATTCATTTATACCTTTACACTATGGGGCAAAATGAAAAAAAAGGGACATTCACTTTGTTTTTTGGACTTTTTTGAATTACACCTAGTGGGTATTATTTTCTTGTAGTACATATAGCAATAGACTTGCATGCCAAATTTCAGGTCATTTGGTGCTGTTTGGTCGATTCTGGAGCTGTTTAAAGTTGAAAAGTAGTTAAAAAACAGATTTTTTCACATCCTGTTTGACTCGGAAAATTCCATATTTAATTAAAAGATATTGAAAAACGGTTTTCGGTTCCTAATTGTACTATATAAGAGCTTTAATTTCATACTTTGGAAAGTTTATATATACTGGGTTTTAGTGGCAGGGCTTTAGAAAATGTATGAAAATACCAGGAAAAAATGCTTCAGGCGACCGGAACTAACATTTTTAGGTCGATTTCCCCCATACGGAGCTATACTAGCTTAAAGTACTTACTTTCTAGTTTTCAAAACCGTTAAAACCTTTACAATAAGTTCTGGGTAGCAAAAGTTATTGCATTTTAAGTTTTGGACGAATTTTTTCTCAAAACTAATATTTCTGAGATAAATTTAGAAAATATCGGTTTAACATAGTTTTTTATGTTTTTGTATGCATTTAGCCATTTAAGAACGATTAGTGAAGAAATTTTTACAAAAAGTTCAAAATTCACCGAGATAGAGGTACATATGCTATTTGACGACTTGACCCTTTTTCTCATCACTCAAACTGCTATAACTTTTACATGACTAAATATTTTTCAGTTCTGTTTCTTGTTTAGTATAGCTTGTTATAATACCTTTCCAACAATATATAATACTTAATAGTTGGAAGTAGTCTTGGTCGTGAAAACGGACCCTGTTTGTGACTGACCCTTTACAAAGAAATTTTCAAAAAATTCATTTCTAAAACTACCACTTAGAAAATAAATAATACAATGTTTTTGTGTTTTTCATGTCAAAATATGATAATTATAAATCTCAAAACACAAAAAATCTCATTTTGTAAACTTTTGACAGCTTTAGGGGCCTTCATAGGTAATACTCAGGTAGTCTCTCAATTCTCAGATATGAAACATTTTTATTGACTTTTTTTGATTGATATTCAATATTTATATTTATTTTGTGCAAAATATATCAATTTTAAAAAGTTTGGATCGAAAAAAAGTGATTTTTGACTATTTTGTTAAAAACAGGCTTGGGTAGGCCACATTTAAGGCACTCCAGCAGCCACTATGATTAAGTTCTATACATGTTTTATACATATTTATAAAGGTAATAGTAGTATCTAGTAATAACAGAAAACAGAATGCAAAAATATTGGTTCTAAAAAAAGTTATAGTCATTTGAGTGGCCAAAAAAGTGTCGAGGAGAGCAACCAGCATAGGCAAATACACAAAAATTCCAAATTTTACATTTATTTTGACAAAAAACGCAATAATTTGAATTATTACGACATAAAAATAGTTTTTATTCAAAAAACTTCAAGAATTTTATTAAATTTTTGAATTTTTGTGTTTTTGCATATGCTGGTTGCTCTCCTCGACACTTTTTTTGCCACTCAAATGACTATAACTTTTTTTAGAACCAATATTTTTGCATTCTGTTTTCTGTTATTACTAGATACTATTAATACCTTAATAAAAATGTATAAAACATGTATAGAACTTAATCATAGTGGCTGCTGGAGTGCCTTAAATGTGGCCTACCTAAGCCTGTTTTTAACAAAATAGTCAAAAATCACTTTTTTTTCGACCCAAACTTTTTAAAATTGATATATTTTGCACAAAATAAATGTAAATATTGAATATCAATCAAAAAAAGTCAATAAAAATGTTTCATATCTGAGAATTGAGAGACTACCTGAGTATTACCTATGAAGGCCCCTAAAGCTGTCAAAAGTTTACAAAATGAGATTTTTTGTGTTTTGAGATTTATAATTATCATATTTTGACATGAAAAACACAAAAACATTGTATTATTTATTTTCTAAGTGGTAGTTTTAGAAATGAATTTTTTGAAAATTTCTTTGTAAAGGGTCAGTCACAAACAGGGTCCGTTTTCACGACCAAGACTACTTCCAACTATTAAGTATTATATATTGTTGGAAAGGTATTATAACAAGCTATACTAAACAAGAAACAGAACTGAAAAATATTTAGTCATGTAAAAGTTATAGCAGTTTGAGTGATGAAAAAAGGGTCAAGTCGTCAAATAGCATAGGTACCTCTATCTCGGTGAATTTTGAACTTTTTGTAAAAATTTCTTCATAAATCGTTCTTAAATGGCTAAATGCATACAAAAACATAAAAAAACTATTTTCAACCAATATTTTCTAAATTTATCTCAGAAATATTAGTTTTGAGAAAAAAATTCGTCCAAAACTTAAAATGCAATAACTTTTGCTCCCCAGTACTTATTGTAAAGGTTTTAACGGTTTTGAAAACTAGAAAGTAAGTACTTTAAGCTAGTATAGCTCCGTATGGGGGAAATCGACCTAAAAATGTTAGTTCCGGTCGCCTGAAGCTTTTTTTCCTGGTATTTTCATACATTTTCTAAAGCCCTGCCACTAAAACCCAGTATATATAAACTTTCCAAAGTATGAAATTAAAGCTCTTATATAGTACAATTAGGAACCGAAAACCGTTTTTCAATATCTTTTAATTAAATATGGAATTTTCCGAGTCAAACAGGATGTGAAAAAATCTGTTTTTTAACTACTTTTCAACTTTAAACAGCTCCAGAATCGACCAAACAGCACCAAATGACCTGAAATTTGGCATGCAAGTCTATTGCTATATGTACTACAAGAAAATAATACCCACTAGGAGTAATTCAAAAAAGTCCAAAAAACAAAGTGAATGTCCCTTTTTTTTCTTTTTGCCCCATAGTGCTTAGAAACCCTGTCACAGACACTTATATTAACAGTCCTGCTCAATATTAATAATTCCCGAAAAAAAAACTTTTCCTACTTGTTCCTTGGCTTTAAAGTAAATATTGTCATTCCTACATACATCCACTAAAATTCAAGCATTTAAAACTTTCATGTCTATCAATTTTCAAACTCACACCATTAAAAGAAAATCTATTTCAATTGATAGTGACATAGTTTGTCGATCCACAAATAAAAAAATACTTTTTTTGTCACGATTCCTTCTTTTTGGAAATGAAAAGAAAAACAGCACAGAAAAAGGAAATTCATACTGAGGACTTTCCAACTTCAAGTGATGTTCTCGTTCCTCTCTTTTCCTTCTTTTTTTGCTGAATTTAAAAAAAATATTCTTTCATCACTTTGTAAACATTTCAACACATAAAGTGGATGGAGCAAGAGATGGTTGAGATCTACAAAAAAAAAAGGAAAAAGAAAGTTTTGTTTGAAATAACTTTTCATGATGGAAGTAATTTCTGTAGCACTTTTTCATTTTACATTTAGTGTATAGGAATGAAGGAACGAATCTAATTAATCTAATTTAACAGAAGCAAAATTCAATTAGAAATAGCTCTTTATAGGTAGGTGACATGTACATATAATGGTTATTTTACACAAAATATATAAGTGGGGAAATACCAATAAAAAGGAATAAGATTGAAACTTACTAGGTACGATAGAGAATTTTAATTTAATTTACACTTTTTCAGGTTTAGAGAATCAAAAGCACTTATAAAAGAAAAAGTCTAATTATGAAGAGGACATACATACAGAGGAGATTATCTTTTTCGTATTTCAGTAACAAGAAAGGTACGGTCGGATACACGAGCTTACAAAAATATTTGAATATTTATGCTCGGTCTCTTTTCCTTATTTTTTAGCAATTGATTTTAGAAATAGAGAAGGGATTTGAAGCATTTTGGGTTGATCTGTGCTAAATTGATGTATTTAAAATGAGACGAAGTATGTAATTATGTACTTGTTTATTTCGCTGCCCGTACCGATCAATTGTGATGTATGACCTCCCATAGATGTCGCTTAAAACTAGCTTATGGCTGGATACCGCTTGGCAATTCCCAATTCCAAGTTCAACACTGTATCTATTAACTCGCCCTTGTGACTTTTGCCATCCACAATGTCAGACTTAAAGACCATTCTTAAAGGAGCTTCCACAAGTCTTCTAATAACATGTCCTTTGAATGCCATCAAAAGCTATTAAGCAAATCGAAGTCTATTTTTGTCTCTTTCGTGGATAACATTTAACATTATTGTGGGTATAGTCGGAGTTAAGCCGTGTTTATCTTGGAACTGGCATCAAGTTGGCACAAAGGTCTTTACACGGATTTGCCTTTCTTCATGTAATCTGGTTGTTTATTTGAGTAGAGTCGAAAAAATCTCACTCAAGACAACTAAACTGTAACACTCTAAATGAAAAATACCAGATTCATGTCTTTATACTGACTTCAGCCAAGGTGTACCCTAGTCAAGAATGAACTTCATTCAGTTCCGCATGTGGCATATTCCTTAGGAATTTTGCAATACGACTAAGCAACTTAGCATGACGTTCATTGCATATATTTAACAAAACATCTGCTAACTGTTGGTGTTTGAAACCAGGTCACTTGCTATACCACAAAAAAGACGCTCCAAACAGCCCATTTCCCACAAAATCACCAAACACACATCCTCGCGATAATAAATTTAAAATTCCACTGAATTTATAAACATCTCTGACTTGATATAAAAAAAACTAGAAATAAACACACAGCAAGCGGGGAGGAAAAAGAAGTCAAACCCGAAAAGACTTAAAGCCCGACTGTGTTATTTGTCAAGTTGTCTACAAATATTTCCGCTCTCTGTCTAAAATTTACGTTCCCATGCTTTACTCGAGCGAGAGTAGCAAAAATGAAAAAAAAAAAGTGGAATTTGAAAGCTTTTTATCAGCACTGTCGCAAAATATAAAAACGAAGAATTTTTACCGCATTAAAGTCGAGCGAATTTGCTGTTGAACTTTTTTTATATTTTTTTAATATTGTTGCAGCAAAAAGTGCGGGTTTTGTAAAGTAATAAATCTATCATTGTACAGTTAATATGCACACAATACTAGATAGTGTGTGGACGATTACTGCAAAATACTTTTCTCTTAACGATACAAAAACCGGAGCGGATTAGAGGGTGGGATGCTTTGGTGGAATTTTAAGGAAGTTCTAAGGGGGTCCATACTGTGGAAATATTAAAATTGTGCTTTCTTTGATGAAAATTTAAAAAGTTTTACAAAAAAAAGATAGATTTTGACTTTTTGGCAAAATTTGATCAAGAAAAATAAATCTCAAAAATTTTCAATATGAGTCCCCCTTCAAAAATTCACAAAATTGTCTGATCCTACCATTCTGTATAAATGTTGAAACTAAGCTTACTATGAAAAATGACTTGGAAATGAGAATTATGCTAATTTTGATCAAGAAATGCAAATTCCAAAAATTTTCAATATGAGTCCCCCTCAAAAATTCACAAAATCGTCCAATTGTACCATTCTGAATTGAAATTAAGCTTACAATGATGAAAACTTTACAAAAATGAATAATTTTGACTTGAAATTAGAATTTTGGAAATTTTGATCAAGAAAGACAAATTTAAAAAATTTTAATTATAGGTCCCCTCTCAAAAAAAATTCCACAAATTCCTCCACTTCCACCAACCATGTTTACCCCCTTAAAACAAACTATTTAGGTTGAAGCATTCCCCATGTCATTTAATTTAATATGAAAATATGTATGTGTAGTTTTAGTCACCCCAAAAACAACAATAGTGTGTACAGCAACTAGCATGAATACGATACAAAAGGATACAAAATTTGAAGCAATGAAAGAAGCACAAAAAAATAATATTTAAAATGAACTTCAAATTGGGGTTGAATAAATAAATGTCTTGCTTGTTTGTTTATTTAGGCAGAAAAACCGCTTATGGATCTTACACTTTTGTGTCTATGGCATGTAATAAGTCTTTATTTCCTTTCATATAAACTTCAGAATTTTTTTTTATGCTTCATAAGATTTATGTCTTGAGAAAAAAAAATGCTTGAAATTTTCTGTTATTTTAATAAATTTTCTAATTCATCGAGGGAAGCAACGGAAGGGTTGTAAGTGACTTGCTGTTTTTTGATGGATTTTCATTAATTGAAATGTTTTAAGAAGAATTATTGGATGAGGAATTAGTTGTTTATTTAATTTAATCAATGATTGTGGATTATTTTCTGTTGGGAATCAAGAAATGGATGTGGAATGTAGGAATCTAATGATCTGATCCAGCATTATTCGTTTCCTTCCCGAACAGCGCATCCTGTTATTTACAAGAATATTGTTAATTCACCGTGTTGAGGGTAAAACATGAAGTTGTTGATGACACAGTGATAGTCGCTCTGGATTTGTGATTGTTCTTTAAAACCTTGCGTAGCATACCTTGAGAACCTTAACTAGAGTGTCAAACAAATTGACAGTGGCAGATTGTGTCTAACTCTAACGCCTTAGCCAACTATCTCTCTGTTGTTTAGCTGTATATCCTACATAAAATGAACATTTTGAAGCAACTACGGAATATTTAGATATCACTACAAAGCTACTGATACTAAGCCCTAGAATCTGCAATTTTGTAGGTATCCATCCAATCATTCAGCGAATTTAACTTCCATTCACACTTTATAAATAGCACCAATATACAGAATATGTATAACCATAAGAGAATATTCATAAGTAATGTCGAACTTTTAGAGAGGAGACCAGATCTGAAAATGTCGTTCCTTGTTGGACGTCGTTTGAGAATGAGCTCTAAGAATCTTTTTGGGTATGATGTATCCGGAAGCGATTTAACACAAAAAACGAAAAATCCGATCTCAGATCGGCGTGAGTCAAGTTTGAAACCGGATTACATAGAATCTGGTCAAAGTACAGAGTAACGTCAGTCGGGTTTCAGTAACAGTAAGTGTCACAGCACAGAAGACACATTACTAAAAGACCCAAAAAAAGATTGTCCAAAAAATGAGGATTCACCAGAACTCTGCAATCAATAGACAAACAGTGTCTAGTGGGATCAGAACCATTCTTTTGATAACATTGTTGCCTGTAGCTTACAAACGGAAGCTAAGAGCCACATGCACAATGATTAGATACCGAAGTACTGAATCATTCGACCATCGAACCACATCGACTATCAAGTTCTTCAAAAGACTCAAAGATGACCTACTTACTATTGCTACATAATATCCAATCAACCCCCAATCAGCCATCTATAAGCCATCCATACAGCATACATAGTCACCATTATATAAAGCAGCATTTCCTTCACAATATCCACAGCTGCACTACAAGATTTCTCATTTCATCTTTATTGAACTTTTTAATTAAAATTGAAAATCCAAATAACAGCAGCAACTTTTGATGAGACTTGATTAAATCGCGCACACTTGAGGCTTTGATAATTTTTTTCCCGTCCTCATCCCCATCCATTCAAGTTTAATTAAATGTGACTTTTACGTTATTGGCATTTATGACTGTGCAAAAAGATTATAATGAAATTGTCACTAGCGATGATATTGTGAAATTGATCTCGACGAGATGAAAAGTTTCATTTTTGTAGTGTTCAGCTCTGATTTATTGATACGCTTCCAATTGGAACTTTTGCAAACTATTCATCCTCAGTCTCTCGTTCTCATGAGAAAATAAAGAAACCTGTAATGTGCGAACGAGTTCTTATTTTCGGAATTTCAATTTCGAATGGTTCTTATTTTCGGAAACATATTTAAACTTCAAATGAACGTTAATAATCCAAACGAAAAGAAACTCTAAATTAGCCTTCAATGATTGATTTTAAAGCTTGATTATGCTAAAACTAAACTAAGTAATTGAAAAAAATTAAATGAAATGTCTCAAATAATGTAGAAAAGTGATTTAAAAACATTTTAGTTTTTCATTGTTTTCTTAGAATGTTTGTAAACAAACAATGAAAACAAAATCAAAAATTTAGAATATTTTTTGAAAAAAAAAAGCTTTAAGCTGACAAATTTAGCTTCAAAATTCGATTAAATGATTAAAAAAGCTTCAATGAACACAATTAAGTTAGTTATCTTGATTTAAATGAATCAATCAAGCTAAAAATTGTGAAAAACTAAAAATTTTAAATGTTTTGATGTTTTTTAAGATGGCGGACTTTTTGCTGAAAAATATTTGAAATATTATTCAAATTTTTCGAATCAACGTCCACTTCAGTTATTCGCACATTACAGAAAGAAACTTAAAAAAAAAATGTTTAGCTGTTCTTTATTTGTTCGTCCTTTTTTTCATCATTGGCAACGGCTTGGTTCTTTGGCTACACATGCTAGACATGTCGAGATACATCACGCTTGAAAAACATCACGTATTAATGTGTACTCAACTATTTTTCTTTCCTATGTGATGAGGAATTGATGCAGGGATTAGAATTACTGAGAATAGCTTTCTTTTGAGGTGTTTTGCTGGATGTTTGAGGTTATGTGCTGGAAGTTTGTGGACAAACTTGAATGTTTTTGGAGGATATTGTAAACAACTTTGAAAGTTTTTGACAAATGTTGCAGGAAATTGTAGACAAAATTGAATGTTTTTGACGAATGTTGCAGGAAATTGTTGACAAAATTGAATGTTTTTTAAGGTTATTGCAGGATATTATAGAAAAAACTGAATGTTTTTGGAGATTGTTGCAGGATTTTGCAGACAAAATTGATTGTTTTTGACGATTGTTGCAGGAATTTGAAGACAAAATTAAATGTTTTTGACGAATTTTGGAGATTATTGAAGACAAAATTGAATGATTTATGCAATAATATCCAATCCCGCGATCTACCTAGCTTACCATACCTTAAATCACATTTACTAACTCTCTCCATCCCTGAGCATTGCCACCTCTTTCACAGTATCCAAATAAAAATTTCTCACATTAAACTTTGTTTAATTTTCTCATTCTCAATACAGTCTTGACACATTCCACAAAACGCAGAAGGATGATACGAGGGAGGCACTTTAGAAAATTGAGTTCTTATCTCCTTCTAAGTGCAACTATGTACATTACCGACCATATAATGAAAATTTGTGAGAAGAAATTGCATTTTTTTTTCATCATCTTTTCATGTATTTTAATTTAACGAGAAAATTAAGCTAGTGAGGAAATGGAAGGAATAAGGCCACGATGGTGCAATAAAATATATATTACACATTGTAGCCTCAGATTTCATAAATCATTTCATTAAGTTCCAGCTGTTGAAAGGGGTAAAAAAGTAGTGTAATAAAAATTTAATAATTTTCTTCATTTTATGAGGAATGGATGGCGAAAGCAGCAAGAAAAGAATTGCTATTCAACATCTATGTTGCACTATAATTAAAAAAAATTATTTCACCATGCATACCTTTGGTGTTCTCTGTACGTTTATGTAATAAATTAAATTTATATAAAAATAATATTAAAATTTTTAATATTTTATTATTTTTATAAAGCAGGTCTAATAATTGAAATTAAAGATATAAGAATGATTAATGCAATTTTTGAGACTAGTGTTACTGAGATGTTGCATTAATCTGTGTCACATTCTCAGGTACAGGTCTTTTTTTTATTTTTTGTGGTTTCATGCTTACTATAAATTGCAGCTTCAACTCCTCCAAATGACCTTATAGTATATTGAGTTACTAAGCCTAATTAATACATTAAGTAAGATCCAGGGTAAGATCTCACTAAAAGTATGAAGCGATCATGAAGAATTTGGACCTAAACAAGGGGTACAAATAAAAACACCCTGGACACATCCCTGGTTATACTGCATACAATACAACTTTTTAATAAGGCTAAACACTTGTTCTAAAAATCAAACAATATTCATCTGATTGTCTAAGGCTGTGATGAACAGCCCTCTTTATGCCACGCTACACTACAGCACCAGATAAATTTTCGTGGCATATAATAATCAATGTCTCGCGGCACACATACGACCACTACTGATATGAGGGACTTTTATTGTATTACGTAATGTTTTAAGTGGATAAAGGTTGGGATTTGGGTTTTTTTGCTACGGATGGTAGAAGGATAGAGACTCAAAAGAGTCTGTTTTAACATTGCATAATAAGTAAGTGGCCTTAAACTTATCATCTCCTCCCATATATTCAGAAAGCATAATTTAAAACAATATATCTGCATAAAAAGTTAACTCTAAAGCAATTTATAGGCATGTAATATCAAAACATGTAGCCCAAAAAATGACATTTCAATTTAAATTTCAACAAAAATTTTACAAATCGAATCGAAAAGTTCAAACGAAATTCATGTTAAATAATCAAAAATCCCCAAGCATGTAAAAAGTCTTAAATTCTATCAAAAACACAAGTTCTGTAAAGTCTGAGATTTTAAATTGTCGACAATCTCCAATGCATAAAAGGCAGAGAGCATAAATTCCTTTTTAGTAACAACCATTCACAAATAAAATGTCGTCAGACAAAAGCTACAATAAGAATAGCAAATTTATGGATTTTAATTTCAACATATTTTTTTTTTTTGGTTCTCAAGAAAATCTACAAAAAGCCTGCCTGAAAATGGCAATCGACATTGAGCTTCTTTTAACGACTACCACGACTGAATGTAAATTTTTCGGTTTCATTCCATGTGCTTGGTGTGTCGACGACTAAAGTCAAAGACATACACGCTCTTTTTTTATTATTTCTTCTCTTTCCATCTTACTTCCTCCAACTCAAATGACATTTTCATTCGTAAGCAATTGCAATAAAATAACAATAAAACTGTTGAAACTGTTAAATAAAACATAAATTGTTCTTATTCCCCAATTTACATTGTGTCGCTCCAACTCGAAATTGTTTTTTTTTTTGTGCTTCTTTTTCTCCTGCCCTTATGTTACCCAATTCCATAACGAGAGTGAGTAAGGATTTAGTGAGTAAATAAGAAGAGACGAAAAAGTTCCAAACAATTACACAGTTACGATCCCAAGTCACTGATACTTGAGCTGATTTTTTTGTTGTGGAGTGTGTGGCGGATTTTCCAGTCAAAAATCATTTATCGATCCTCAAGTTCAACTTGAAGTGTATCTAATCTCAAAATTGTCAGGATTGGATCTGAAGATATCATTGAACATGGGTTCGGATAAAGTTAAGGTTAAGGTATCTCTAGCAGATAAAGAGTATACTCTCAAGAGCGAAGTAAATTGAATGCATGCTCGTCAGCATGTCCAAAAAGTAGAGTTTGCTCTTGAGAAAATATGTCTATTGTTTGTTAGGGTACGGAATTTTATATTAATAGGGTTGGTCATTTATTACCTATTCTAAATTCATTATTAATACCCTACTTGATCTGAAATTATCTGACTGAAGTTAAGGTTATCGATTCGAAAATGGTCCTTAACAGGTAAAGAGCATGTTCTTGAAAGCTTAATCTACTTAAATAGTTGAGCATGCTAGTGAGCATCACTCTCAGCTTGTTATGCTCTTGAAAGCAAGCTCTTTAATTGCTACCGGGCACCATGGTAGCATCACACGGATTAGCATCTGATACCGGATTTTGGATCAACCTTGAGCTTTTATAGTTTAAGGTCAAGATGAAAACACGACCAGATGTAGTTAGAGAAGGTAGGATATGGACCTTAGTTCTCCCATAAACGAGAAAAATAGTGAATAAAAGCTTTGAAGATTTGACCAGACCCTAGGAAGCATCTGATGGAGATTAACGTAGAGTTATGGTCCAAAGTTCTCTGTTTTAGACAAATTTATTCAGTTTTTTAAAGGAATTTTGAGACAAAATCCTGACTCGTAGAACCCGTCACCCTCCCATCCTCATAAATTGCGCTCCAAACCCTTCAAAAACATGCAAAAAATCTTTTTTATCTCGATTTATTTTATTTTCATTTCTCACTCGATATTCTTGTTTCAAGTTGTTATAAAACGATACGTATTGTGTAAAAAAGAAGAATAGCATGAGAATTGGAGAGGAGAACAAAAAGAGAAATCGATTTGGGGAAGATAATAAAAACGATTGATATTTACGAATTTCCTGCCATCGCAAACAAATCGCTATGTTACACAATTTCACAATCCACCCTCAATAATCAAAGATGATCATAAATAACTTCCCTACTTATTGTTTTTATTTCCATTCCTCTCCTCTTTCCTTTAAGGCACGACGATTGACATTCGATTGATTGTTAAGCAACTGAATGGCATTCAATAAATCCACGATTTTAGATAAAGTCAGTGGTTTAAAAAAAAATATTTATTATTGATAAGGAAAGTTTTGTGAACTTGAAAAATGATTTCTAATCCATGACATGAACCATTTCAGAATTCATCAATTTTCTCGCTTCTTTCCAATCTCATCAATGAGATCAAATGGAATTTTCTTTTCATCAACAATAATTTTATCTTCATATTCCATACACACATTATATCCTGCATTAAATTGTATCACGAATCAATTTCTCGGTTCTCCTTTCATTTCGACAAGCAGCACAGCATATAAGGAAGAAAATATCATAAAAGAAGTTTTGTTTTATTTATGCTTTTCCAAAAAAAAAAATCACTTGATTTTTCATTCCACGTATAATTTGAAATGGATATACATGAGAAATGAATCTAGACAATAACTTAAGTGTAGTCAAATAAAAAGGAAGGAAGGAAAGAGGTGAGGAATAAAAAAATTTTGAGAGGTTTTCCTGTGATTTCAATTGAATTCTTAGCCGTTAGAAATCAAAACTTTTCATCAAGTGGAAAATGAAAATGAGAGAATTTTTCACGTAGAATTCTAATTATTTTGTTTCCATGCGACTGACGTTTGATGTTGCAAGACTAGTGAATGGTAAAAGAATGGATAAGTTCTGGCAGTGTTGAAATATTCTTGACAATTCCACAAAAATTGAGTTAAATTCACGAAAAATTGAATTTATATAAACTCATCTAAAACGGAACTAAACTCAACAAATACTTACCAAACCTGAGTTAAATATACAAAAATTGAACTAAATTCACAAAATTTTAAATTAACTTACCAAAATTTGAATTATTCTTACCAAAAATTGAATTGAACTCATCAAAAGTAAACAAAAGTAACCAAAAATTTAACCAAACTAGCCCAAACTGAATTAAATTCAACAAAAATTGAATTAAACTCTCCAAAACTGAACTAAACTCACCAATATTGAACTAAACTCACCAAAGTTGAACAAAACTCTTCAAAAATGGAACTAAACTCGCCAAAACTGAACACAACTCATTCAAAATGTAACTAAACTTACCAAAACTGTACTAAATTCACCAAAAAATTATATAAACTCACCAAAAATTGAACAAAACTCATATAAAATTCAGTTAAACTCACCAATAATGAACTAAAATGCAAAAAAATTAGAAAATCATTTCAAAAACCATCATTTCTTTTGTTTAAAGTCAAATTTAAAGTATTGAACTCATCAATGCATTCAACATATTCTCCACAACATCAACTCTGAGATCAAAAAAGAGATTTCAAGTTGAAAGGAAAAGGAAAAACTTTTTTCATCATTTTTTATAATATTTAAATTCCATCAAGAAAAGTTTTCAAGATATTTTGTGCTACTTCATCCCCCTCCTTAGCTCTACGCAATGAAACAAATCACGAATGAAATTTTTTCTATCCATGAAAATCTTTAAAGTTGATTCAATGGCTGCAAAGAATAGAAAAAAGTTAGACATAGAATATCTTAATCCAATAGTGACTGGAAATTTTCATTTCTATTTGATCAACAACAACCTCAATAAATATTACAATAGATTTAATCGAAAATAACTAAGTAAATATTTGAGTAAGGAATTCACAAAGCCAAATAATCGGATATAAAAAAGGCACCTCAATTACCCCGATCTCTATCAAATCAATTATATACGAATCACGGGGGAACACGAAACATAATCATTTATGCGTTTTTGATTAACTTCAAATAACAGAATAGAAGAAGCAGCAAGACATACACAAAATAAAAATTGTATTTGGTCGATAAAATGTGAATAGACATTGCTCTTCATTTTTCATGATTTCTCAGAGCTCCAAAGTATAAATAAAGACCGTGAACTTTTATTCATTTCAACATCGATAGATAGATATCAACATATTTGAGGGGTGCTATAATATTTGATAACCTATTGTCTCATCAAAACCTTTTTTTTCCAATATTCAGCCATTTATACATTTTGTTGGTGATTTTATGAATAAACAATTTTTTTATTATATACTGTGAATGTCTCCCCTCATACCCCTCATACCCCCTCACACTGTACCTACCCACGCCCCGAAAATCAAACAATTTTTTTTATTTTGTTACCTTCCAATGTTCTCTTGTTTACGGTTCATCATGCGTGCATGATAGTAATAAAATTGAGAATTCCTCTAGTTTGTGTGTTGTTTTGTACACGCTTTTATTTACAATACCACTCTAGTCCCATGAAGTGTGCTTCAAACTTTGTTAGCTCGACTTTTTATAATAGTTGCTGTGATTTCATTGCTGGTTTGTTTTGATTGATGTGATTATTTGTAAATCAGAGTTTAGTGATGGATGATTCAAAGTAGGTTCACTTGTTCAAGGTAACAGTGATGTTCAATATGTGTAGGGTAGCATTAGAGACCTTCTTAGAGTAATGCAAATAGTTTTTAGCTTTTTGTTGCGTTTTCACTACACTATGCCGTTTTCTTTGTGCAAGATGATTTCGAAAATAGTCAGTTGTGAACTTTAGTATCCCTAGCCTAATTGTGAGACTGCCATCCTTCAGATGAGGTGCTTTGGATAGGCTGTACCTTTACCCTTTAACGCACTCATCTCTGCATATCGCCAGCGGTGTAATTAGTGGTATCAGAGGATATCATGAGAAGGTATACACTTGTATCTTAATAAGCAATCAGGCTAATATTTCCAGCTTCGGAATCAAACTTCGGCTTCCTCAATCAACCCAAATATATCAATATCAACCCAGTGTATATCAATGTAATGTATCTAACCACAAATTGTGTCTCAAACTAGACGACATACAAATTTAACTAGGCTTTCGTTGTTGCATGCTAAAGTTGACAGTGGTATTAATAAAAGGTTCCCCAACAATAGATTAAGGTTTAGAATTGAGGTATTCTTGTACTTAGTCATTAATGCCACGATATGTCATAAAGTGATGCGTTTTGAAAGTGGTAGCTGCCCAGACAAGTTCATTTTATTCAAAAAATGCTGAAACCATCATCCTGAAGGATACACCATCAATTTCTTCCTAAAACAACAAATTCAGTCTCAAGTATCCCCACAAAAATTCAAAATAATGCGCCTAAATCACCATTAAGCCTCAAAAGATCTTCCAACTTCCTTTTTTCTATCAAAAGCTTGTTCATACCGAAATCGAAAAAAAAATCTATGAATCGTATCACTTTAGTAGATTTTCGATTCTTTTTCAGTATTTACTTTATTTCCGAAATTTATTCTCATTTCCCTCCTCACAGAGAAGGGATCTGTAATAAGTAAATTGAGCCCATGACATGATATCGAAATAAAAAAAGAGAATTACGAAAAAAGGCACTACGTTATAACTTTCATGAAATAAAAAAATAAGGCAGGCAGGAAGAAGAAGAAGTAAATCGGAAAATAAAGTTTTCTACTTAAATTTACTGAATCCGTAAATAGATCCTGTGAAGGGGTTTTTCGAAATGATAAATAGTTTTATTTATTAGCACACTAAAAAGTTTTATCATTTTGCGGGGTCGATAGCTTTTTATTTTGTGTACGAGTTCAAGTATCAGTCGCGACTTGCTGTTGAACTCTCTCTCTCACTCAAGCCTTTCACCGATTCCCATCCACTTTATCGCTTCGATTTTGGAATTTATTTGAAAAAGTTTTATTGCTGCTTCCTTTTCTACTTAACTTTACTATCCGGTTCAATTAAAAAAATATCTCTGTAAAGTGCATGATATCGTGCAAGTAGTGCACTTCTATTTCAATCCACACGAAATACATTTGAACTTAAAAATTGTTTTCTACAAAAACTATGAAACAAGTATGATATGTCATTGGAAATGAGGAATCTAAATTAGTCGTCAGGTTCTGAGTGTAATTTTTCACGATTTTTCAAAGTTAGACAGCTAATTATTTGTAAGATGTTATTAGTTTACGAGAGCTAAAAGTCGATTTGAATTTTACATGGAAAAGTCGATTCGAACAGACCCGACTCCATATGATATTCAAGTCTTGCAGTTTCTTACTCTTATTCTTTTCTTCAAACTTGAAACAGATTTATTTGGACAATCTTCTGTCGTGCTGGAAGACATCTTCCAAAGAACACAATGATGTCCGTAACAGTCTTAGGTGGCAACTAGGTTCACATGTATGATTCACCTATGTTATTGCAATCTGATTTCTAGGACCGGTTTCTTATGGATAGCACAAGGATAGCATTTGAATCTCACCTTAAAAGCCAAGAGCCGTTTTCTTGGGTAAGTCTTAACCGCGATATCTGTATGATACATCTAAGGAACTGATTCAAATTCATAAAATGAACAGAATATTTCCTATTGAATCATTTGCGTTGCTTCCGTAACAATGCCTGTTAAGGAATTCT
Source organism: Chironomus tepperi (assembly GCF_022539635.2). NCBI lineage: Eukaryota > Metazoa > Arthropoda > Insecta > Diptera > Chironomidae > Chironomus > Chironomus tepperi. The sequence continues at coordinate 83,298 of NW_027226601.1, read as the reverse complement.
CAGGTTATTCTCTTGTGTAGGTGATAGTATTAAGTAAAACAGATTGACCGACTAGTGTATATACCAGTGATTTTCTTCTTGTTTAAGCCTAAAGATTTTAAAAACACTAGTGTGTTGTAGAGAATAGTTTAGAAAGCACTGGCAAAGGCAAATTCAAGAATGTTTTTAGGATCATCCCCTGAAAATGTTTCTGGATATGCCGTTGAACTCTATGAGCGTTTATAACAATTCTTGAAAAATCCGTTACTTGACTTGTGTAGGTCAGAATTCGTCGTAAAATTGGTAAAAAATAGACAAGACATGATCCTTAAACCACATTTATTTGCTTTTTCGCAACCAACTGCTAACCATAATCATCCTCAATAATCAACAGACAAACCAACCGTCATTATCTCTCACAAATTACAGCTCCACAGAAAAAAAATATTCATCATGTATCGAAACCGCTTTAGATGTCGTGTTGAAAAAAAGTACTTCATTTCATGTTTGAACAATTATGTGATGTGGTTGTTATAAAGGAATGAAAAAAAAAAATAGTTCCATTATCATTAACTTTTATCATTTATAGTGGAAGTAAATTTCACAACTTAAAAGTGATTTAGAGGAATTTTTCACGCAATTCACTTTAAGGGATAAAAGTTAATGAGGGTTGAAATTTACAGCACAGCACATAACATGCGTTCTAAGGAATTTCAGTGTGAAATAACATTTTAAAATTTTTTCTATATTGAAAAGCTTATTTTATTCAGTCATAATTACTTAATGAAATGCAAATTATTGTTCGCAAAAAAAACAATCAAACATTTAATTAAGCAGACTTAATTTCAATTATCAGGCAATTATGTGTATAAAATGGTATTAAATAATAAATGGAATGAAAAAAATAATTCTTTTTTTTTATTACTTGTTGAATACGACTGTGGCATGAAAATGAATGAAAATATTTCCGGTGCTTTCCACAGCTCCTTTCACTCAATTTTTTTTTGTTGCTATCGGCAGTAGGAACAAAATTAAAAGCTCATTTAATATTATAAAACGACTATTGTCGACTGAAATGAATGGAATAAAAGAATATAAAAAATTTAAATATTTTTTCTGTACCTAGTCACACAAACAAAAAAAAATATAGGAGAGGAAAGATGACGTGAAGAAGCAGAGAATAAAAATTCATGAGGAAAGCGATGCGCTTAAATATTCACTAAGGGATATTTAGCTGGTTTTTGTTTGTGGTAAGGTGAACATGATGTGCTTCAATAATGGCTGGAATTTATGTTGCTTCAGAAATGTTAACCTCAAAATAGGAATCTTCTGTAGCTGCACATCATTTAAACCAGTGGTGGGTGTCCTTTTATTTTTCGCGGGACATCTTGTTGATCATCGACCGAAACCACACACACCATACGATTAATGTCATTTCTAACATATTTTGGCGTCCCACTAGTGTGTCGCGGAACACAGGTTGGCCACCACTGGTTTAAACAGATCCGACCTGTTGTACAACGTTAGTGTCTTGAGTCGTATCATTTGGTATTTCGTAAATGAAGTTTCCACTACTTATGCTCGTTCTTTTTCAAGTGACATACTGATAAAAAGGAATCAAAATTAAGTTTGGGAACAGCAACATACCAACTTAATAAAAATTCACTTCACGCCCGACTATACATCAACCTAACTCTACTGTGGAATTTGATCTAATTTTAGACCTAGAACGCGGAACACATTTTGAACAGCACTGCATTAAATGATTCTCTAGTCTTCTTCAAAAGAAGATCTAGTTCTAAGGGCAAATATAGGTGATTATGTCCAAGTTTCTTGATCCTAATATTATAGATGACAAAACATCACATAAGTGGTCCAAGAGCTCATGGATAGAAGCTCCCGATAGAAAAAGGATTGATCTCATAGCAGATTAAAATAGTTTTGTATTGAAAGTTGTCAAACAACAGACCTAGATGAGAAGTCATTAATCTGTATAGCCAGTAAGTAATTTCAAAAAAACCTCCAAAAATCGCAGTTAACTGAACTGCGCTTCAAGCTCCCGCAATAAAAATTCCATTCCACCCTTACTTTTCCTTCTTTTTCATTCATTCATAGAGCATGCCACATGTGAAAACATAAAATGTTGAGGTGCTTAAATACAAACATACGAAAATGTTGAATAAAATTTAATTAAATTTCAAATGTCGAAGACAATAACATAAAGAAGGATTTTTTACTTATATTATTCACATATTTTTTTCTTTCATCCATGCATGTATGTTCATTGTCGCACAAAATGAGTTGAAGTGGAAAATAAAGAAATTATTTGATAGAATTTACTTTTATATTGCACTAAATTTTGAAATTTTAATTTTCTTACGAAAGAATTTATGGATGAAAAGGAAGGAAAATTACTTAATTGCAATGTTTATGTACTTTTACTGTCTATATTCCGTGGGTTCTTTGCTATTTTATAGTATTCGTTGTTTGTTTGCTTGGTATGGAGGCTTTACCGATTGGCGTGTCAGACGTTTATGTAAAATTCGAAAATCTTAGCCATTCTTGATTAAGATTACTCAATTACTATTATACTGTTTTAGAAATTTTATGTACTTAACATTTATGCATATTCAATCAGTTTTATCCGGAAAGTGGAACGAGAAAAAATGCCGGCATGACCCTGACTTGTTGTCGGATCCGGTTTAAATACGACCCCATGAGTCTCGCCAACCTGATGATGAATTCGTATGAATTAATCCCAATGGTGGCGGACAGAAAAGTCAACGTTACAACAAATATTTTTTTGAAAAGAAACTTGTTACAAATTTACATCGAAAATTTTTGATTTTAAAATATTTTTGACCGTTATTTTGAAGATAAATAAATTCAGTTATTTTATGGCGCAAATTCATTTCTTTTATGAATTTAACGAAAGTGATGACTAAATAAACAGTGTCCATTTCGATTGCCACTATTACAATTGGAAAAACAGCTTTAATATACATTTTCATTTTATTAAAAAACGGTTTTTAAAAATTCAAATCTTTTGTTCTATAAATTTAGTACTTGAGTTCTACGTTTGTTCTAAGTATAAGGCCCTTAGTTCTAAGTATAAGGCCCTAAAATTTTCTCTCCGCCACTATTGGAATTAACCGATTTGGGTAATAGGCTGTTTGGGGTAATACTTGGGTAGCACTAACACCGATTTTTATACTAAATCCAAGTCAAATTCGAGTTCTGATTTATACAATACGATTCAAAGATGATCTACATAGGCACTAATACATCAGATGTAGTGGAGTGACTAGAGTGTCGGCCAACCGATCAAAATGACTCAAGTTCCATCTCTGAGAAAGACTAGTCTGATTTGGTAGCTTATTCACTTTTCTAGCACTTGTTAACTCGGTTTATGCAGTTTGTGACACACAAATTATTCGCAAACTATAGCTTTCCATTACATTGATATACCCTGAGTCATGAAGATATGCAGAATTTTGAATCTAAATTAAAGCTGTTTAGATTGTGGAAAGGTTTCTTAAGATTGTTAAATCTAAGTGTGAATCTGACCTGATGTCGACTTCGGTTTGAATCCGGAATCTAGTCAGATTTGCTTCGTCTTGGTGTCAGATTTCAGATCAATTAGCCTATTTGTGTTATTCTAATAATCATCATATCTTACAACCAACAGCAGTGGACATAACTCTATTCTCCAAAGTAAAATTGCAAAGCAGCACAACACTAACTGCTCGATTTTAAAATACCAATAAAAAATTCCTAATGTGCACCCAAGACTAGTTTAAATACAAAAGGTCTCATAGCAAATATTAAAATCAATTGTTGTTTCTGTTTACTTTGCCTTCATTCCTTACATAAAAAAAATGTAAAAAAGTAGAAGAAAAAGGAACAGAAAAATCAATAAAAGGAAAAGAAGGAATTTGACTCACTGTAAAATTCATTAAATTATTCCCTTTGAGTTAAGTAAAGAACAAAATTCTTCTGCAGTTCCTCTAAAAAACGAAAGAAAAAGTTTTCATATCTCCTCATCTTGAGTTCACGAGGAGCATTCAAAAACCCAGTCATGACTTGATTAGATTTTCTCAATTTTTATTTTCCTTTTTTTCACTTTCACTTTTTTTTTATTTTATCGAGCTAAAATTTCCATTTTTTCATCCACCCTCTTCCTTACATTCATGCCTTGTTGTTTGTAACGAGCATAATTTTGACTGCATGAAGCACATAATTTTCATCTCATTGGCAAGAAGAATGGAGAGAAGAGATGTGTGAACAAGTATAATGTTATCATATTTTTGTTCGACACTTTACAAGTAGAATAATTTTCCTTTTTTCTTCACTTTCCCGCCCTCATCGTGTCTTATTATTATTGTATTTAATGCCAAGATGATTGCAATGTTGAGGTACAATGGTATGAGAAGTAAGTAAAATTGAATGGGATGAAAGTTGAGCAGATATTTAATAATACAAATATTTAATACGACTTTTATATGCTCATACTGTGTGAATGAATTTCTTAAGCGGATTTAAGGATGTTTGTTGGGATTTGTGGATGTTTTGTCGGTCTGAATAGCTATAATTTGTCAAATATCATTTGTAGTCATTTGAATTTTTTAAATCTTTTCCTAAAACTCGAATTTGACTCGACTTGACTTAAATTGAGTATTCTTGAGTTGAGTGCTATCGTATTTGAAAGAACTGAATCGACTTCACTCGACTGAGAGCTCTGTCTGTTCTTAGTACACTTTCACTTTCACTACAACTGGTACTGATTAGTGTGGCATGGTTTACTACTTCTGTGGCTTAGATCAATTATTTTTTAGCAAGAGTGTATAACCAGATCCTTTTCTTAGACATGCCCTTGTACCTTAAAAGTGATGACTTTTCAAGTGTTGCCAAATCTTTTCTGATACATTTGATCTCATATCGACACAGCACTGTATTATAGTTCATAGTTTGAGCAACACTGTCGTAGATCTTACTTTAGACTTATTTATTTTGAGTTATCAGCCATTGGAGAAACCCGAATAGAACAAGTCGGCTTATCGATCCCAAATCCGACACCACAGCGTAGTGCCTTGGTAGTGTCAGTATAAAACAGAATAGGTCGGGTATACTCTGAACCAACTTTTTTAGTAGTTTCCTCTCTGTCTATTTTGAATGAGTTTTTGCGGTATGATAACCGTTTGCTCTAACATTTGTAAGCATGTCAAACTTGGTCGTTCCTCAAAAGTCCTATAAAAATGCGCCTTAAATCCACAATAAGCATGTTCTCGATACAAAATCTTCTTCATCCACGACAATTTAACTTCTTCTTCTCTCATTCATTTACTTAACTTGTATTCATTGTAGAATAAACAGCTTCTAGTACCATCATCAAATAAAATATGAAGAAACAATAAACTTTTTTACGCGCTACTCGACAAGAGCTCTTTATTAAAGCACTTTTCTAGCTGTCTCTCATATTCCTTAATTTATTTATTCTTCTTCTTGTTAAGTCATATAAATTAGTAGATTTTATTATGTAGATGAAGGAAAAGAGAATATGAAATGTTAAATGGGAGAAAAATATTGTGTGAAGCATAAAAAAATATCTTTTAAGGAATTGATTAAGATTTTTTTATTAAGAATTAAAATGTTGCGGATTTTAATGAAATTTTTTTTTGACTTTTGTTACTATTTGATGGTGGGTATGAAGATTTATTGAAATTTTTGAGCTATTTTGCTATCAAATATTAGGTTTGGCATGAAAATTGGACAGTAAATGCTTGAAATAAGTGCTAAAATCTAAGTATGAATGGGATGACTTGTAAAGTCCTTGCTTGTTAGCCATAAAATGAAGATTTTCTATGATATTGTGGCATAATTTGTCATTCTGTATATAATGTTTGAAAGACCCAGTCTTATAAGCTAAAAGTACTGCGATGAATAACCTTTTGTATTACACCTTTTAAACCTCCAATTTAAAGTGGAAACCAGAACCACTTACAAGCTCTACATATTGCCAGAACACGAGTATTTGAAAAGACAAGATGTATACTGCAATATACTACAATTTGTGTGTCCAATATTTCGCAAAGAAAATCATCCAGAAATTTGTATATTCTTAAGAATTTTCCTAGTAATGGAAATACTTTATGTGCTAAATACATCAAAAACTGCATCCAATCCACGAACAAAATTTCGTAACTTAGACGACCAAATGGAAAAAGAGCTTGGAAAAATAGACATGTCTTGAGATTGATTAGAGATCTGGAGGAAGACCAAAGAATTCTTGGATTGGAGATGTGTAGAACAGGAAGTTTAAGTCCTTAGCATTCCAAACTAGCAAGAATAGAACCAGCTTCAGACGTTATTTTCACGTAACAATCGGCCCACGTACGATAAGGCTAAGGAAGTAAGTAAGTGAGTAAAATCCTGGAATAGAACCTAGGACTTTTGACACGAAAGTTAAGCACTCTACCAATTAAGCCACTATTCCCATTTCACTGCTTCCAGTCCATCTGGCACAAATCCCAATAAAAACTATTCCCATTTTAATCAATCCTGATTCTAATATCTCAATTCCTAATATTCCAACTTTCACACATAAATATCCTAAACTACCTTTACTTCCTCATAAAACTAAATATATTATAGAAAAGTAATTTAAAACTCCCATTTATGAATTGATGTATGACATTACAGGAATGACTTTTGAGTTCCATTCATAACTAATAATGATATACATGAAGCAGAAATTTATCCTCTACCTTGTTCACTTAATACGACGTTAGTTTAGCAAGAGACATGCACAAAAAAAAGAACTAACTTAAGGAAAATTACAGAAAATTTTCTTTATTTTTTTCATTCATAAACATAAAGAATTTTGTTATTTAAGTAAAGAAAAAGACAAACAAAGTTTCAATCTACTTCTTATTTTTATTCTACCGTATAATAAATGTCTATATGAAGAAATTTGTCACAACTTAAGTCATTTGACATAAAGTATGGGAATGAAAAACAATTTTGTAAAGTAATAAAGAAAAACTTCGTCTTAAGAGCGGAATTTTGCTTATTGATTTTGAAAGTTAATAAAATTACATGAAAATTGTCTTCTTTACCCTCCATAAATCAAGCATACTTTACATCTACCGTACATAATTGATTCCAATAAAAGGAAAATGAAGAGGAAAAAAAATACAAACTTAAACAGGCAATTTTTCTTACTTCATAAAGTTAAACGACACTTTTCTGTCTCTTCGAGAAAAAAGGAAGGAAAATATGCTACTAAGAAAGGGATTATTAATGCCAGGTTCATAAGGAAAGGAAATTATGTCCTTGTGGTGACTATTCGTCATATATTTTGTTTTTATTCGTCTTATTTTGAAAAGATTCGTCTATTTTTAAGTGTTTCAGAAATTTCAATGAGATGAAAAGCAAAGTAACAAGATCTGTACTAGATCTTGAGATGGAACTAGATGAATGAATATCTAGCAGTAAGAAGTTGGCACCTGTACCAAACAGAAATTGAATTCATTATTTACGACTTTTAGTCACTTGTTCTTATCACTAAACTATTAAAAGTGGGTTCAAAACAGAGTTGCAAAACAGGCAAAAACCGTACAATTTATTGGTAATTTGTATGGTTTTTCTTCCAAAACTGTACAAATAATCATGAATTTGTACGGATTTTGCCTGTCACAGGCACTTGTTTTGCAACTCTGGATCAAAGCTTGACGGAATGCCAACTTAAACTAATAATCTGCTCTAAAAAGCATCTTTGACTTTGTCGATCTTAATGATAAATACCTTAATTATCATGGGAGATCAGGAAAGCCAAAGTCTGATTCCGATTCTGGTCGCAGTCATTTGTAAACCTCTTCGTGATATTCCCTGATTCTGTTAAATATACCACTGGCGTCCAACCTAAGTGCCGGATTAAATACGTTAAAGGATAGAGTAAATGACTCTCCAAAGCACCTAGCCTGAAGGGTGGCAGCCCATAATCAATCAAAAAAGTCAACTAACATTTGCTTCTCCATACAAACTACAAATCGGGTGATAACTCTTCAATCTAAAGCCAAACCTATTCCTTACTCACTTGATTACAACACTACCTGCACAGATCAATTGTGATCCAAGTCTTCCCTCAGATGTCGCCTGAAACTGAACCTATCGTTAACTACCGTTTGACAATTTCCTTTTCCGTAATGTTCCTCATGCCCATCAATAAAAACCCCCCAAAATCTCCACAAGAACTCCAATTTTGATTCATTTATGAGAAAAAAAAAGAAATTTCCCAAGCACCTTTCCATCTACACACACCATGTTTTTTATGGATGATGATATAATTCCAAGTTGGCAATCAATAATTTATATCCATGCTGCTTAATCTACTGTATAAGTGTTCATGAATCATTTACAGATAAAATATATAGCTACAGTAAGCAGGAAAAGGAAAAAAATATGATTATTATCATTGTGATACTTTTGTGTATTTTTTCGCACAATATTTTAATCTAAAATTAATTTTTATGGGCTGCAATATCTTCAGCCGAATGAATTTCACTTGTTTTTATTACACGATATAAATAACCGACTGTCTTCTTTTGAAAATTCATCTCTTTTGTTTTTCTGTTGGTATTGTGTTGTGTAGGAGGTGTGGAACGATTGCTATAGGACCCATCGACAAAAAGAATCGCTATACATCTTTGGGCATACATGCAGCAACAACAACAAAAAAGGAAAAAATATGTGCGGCAACATTATTTAAAATTAAAAATTTATTGTATGCCATTCTCGCTTTGCATTCCTTTTCGATTATCTTTTTTTTTTGTTGCTGTATACTTTTTGGCCTTCTCAAAAAATACCATAATGTCAACATTCCATGAGATGGAATTTGGATGAAGCCAAGTTAGACAATTTATGGAGAAAAAATATGCTGTACGTACGTCAAATGACCAGGTCGGGTCGTGTGTTGTACTGGAGATTTTTTGTTTCTTTGGAAAATGAGATTTGATGAATTTTTATTGGCATTTTTTTGTAAATTGTTATGTAATGGACATTATTAGTTGGATGTGGAGTGGTATTTTTACTATAAGAAGCTCTTGAGGATTGTTTAGGAATGATTTCTAAAGTAAAGAAGTGCTTTTAGACACAATCATTGGAGGTCTTTCAAATTTTTGAACGTTTTGAATAGAACTCCTGCATGGTCACTCATTTCAAGCTAAATATCTAGACTAGATTTCCTTTAAATGCAAAATATATGATCTCGAGAGCTTGCTCACCTTGTATAATATACTAGATAAGCATGCTCGAAATCGTTGCTCTTAGCTTACTCTTCTCTTGACAGCATGATCTTTGTCTGTTATAGGGTCTGCTATATATCTGTCCTGATTTTATTAAGAATAAGGATATTCAGAAACATTGGAGGTACTTAATACTTTTCCTGCGGTACTGTTACAATACTACAGTATGAGCAAAGCTTGAAATAAATATGCTCGCTAAAAGCCTGACATTGAAAAAGAATCAAATTAGTATTAAAAGATTTGATATAATTCATACCTATAACTTCAAAAGGATAAAATATTTTGATTTAATTCCACAGCAGCTCAGTCATTAATTAGACACTATTAATACAAATTACCCTATTAGACAATGCATACTTATCTAAATTAGTGTGTTCATGAGTAAACGCAGCCAATGCTATTGAAAATGCTTAATTTTTTGAATATACTCATGAGCATATCACTTGTCTGTTCGGACTAGCTGAATCTCCATAACGTTAGCATTTTCCCAAAATCTACAAAATTCAGTCTAATACAACACGACAGATCTTTACACCCTCTAAACCCCAATTTCTCAAACATAACTGAGTTAGACGTCCAGCAACAAAAAACATTCCCTGCTTGCATGTTCTCAAGTCAAAGAACTTCCCAAGTTTTAAAACTTACAAAATAAACATTAAATTTAATTATTGATTATTCAACTTTTCCAAAATTCAACCTTTAACAAGACATTAATGCTATTTGACATGACTTCTAAATAAAATCATCCTTTTTTCATATCCCCACTCTTCTTTTATTACTAACCGTTCTTCTAGACAGTACCCTTAACAAAAAATATAATATTAAATTTTATAGGATTTGAATGTAAAAAAAAATATATTTCATAAAAGTATTTTTTCAAATGAATGAAATTCGACATACATCAAATATCAAAACTTTTTTTTCTCCATACTTCTTATCGCTCCTTTCTTTGCATGAAAAATTACTTTTAGATATTTTTTCTCATTCTTATATTATATTTATCAAAAAGAGAAAGAGATGTAAAAAGGAGCATAGAAAGGTAAATGCCTTTATGAATAATATTCTAAAGCTAATATTTTTGGCATTCATATATCAAAGGGAAACAAAAGTGATATGTGTACTGTAAATGTATAGATTTCTTATCCATTTCTTGAAAGTTTTTTTTTCTTCCTGATATAAAACACATTTAAATATGAGTTAAAAAGTTTACGCTTATCAATCCTTGAATGGATGTTGTTTTATCAATTTTGTGAGATTAAAGAATGCTGCTCGAAGTCGACACGAATTTTGTATGGAAAAGCCAGGATTCAAGTAAATGAGAGTTTATTTTGAGCTCTAAAACTTTAATATTTTTTATTAAATATGTACTTAATTAAGTAAATTTCTTGGTGATTTTTAATTGCGTTTACAAACTTTTTATCAATTTTGTCCGAAAGAGTATTAAAATTTTGGATTTTGAAACATTCAAATTTGACCAGAAACATTAAAACTTGACCAAAAGCATCCGAATTTAATTTAAAACATCGAATTTGCCACAAAACCAAACAATGTTGATAAAAGAAGCATCCAAATTTATGATAAGCATTCAAGTTAGATTAAAAACAATCAAATTTATCTCAAAACATCCAAATTGATTTCAAAACATCAAACAAGTTTATCAAACAAAACAATGAAAATTGATCAAAAAGCATTGATTTTATGTCATGAGCATTCAAATTAGTTTTAAAAACAATCAAATTTGTCCAAAAACAATCAAAACTTACAAAAACTGTCTGAAAACATTTCAAATTGTTCAAAAAGCATCCGAATTGATTAAGAAACAATTAAACTTGTCTAAAATTATTAGAATTAGGAAATATTTAAATTTGTGTGTAAACATCAAAGATAATTCGAAAACATTCTTTTTTTCCATAAGCAGTCGAAATCACTCCAAAACAATCAACCGAAAAAGCAATGTTCTTCAAATTTCTTTCAAATCTTTAAATTCATTCATGCATCTCTTGACTAACATCTCACATCGCAATCAAAATAAACACTTAATATATATTTTATATCCCACTAGCTTAACATCATAACGAAGAACTTGAACAAGAAGTTTTATGACAAAATTATTATAAGAATGTCAAAAAAAATTCTTTTTTTTAGCTCCCCAAACTATCGCATGTGACAATAAATTAATGAGTTCTCAAAAAAGATAGCAAACATCAACTTATAATTTCTTCACGAGATGACATTTCTTCGTTCATTCAATTTTCTCAGTACCCCCCAAAAAAAGAAGCTATATGGGAATGAGAGATGAATGAGATTAATTGCTTTTCATACGAAAATTTCTCATTTTGAGACACTCCACACATCATCTAGTGTGTGTAATTATGTGCTTCTATTTATCTAAGCATCACTCTATATGCTATAAAAATAAGAAGAAATGAGAATGGAAAAGGAGGGAAAAAAATGATTTTCTGACTTTTGCCTCCGGGCTGTGAGAAATAACAATAAATTTTGTAGAAAAAAATATATAGAAGGGATGATGAGTTTGTTTTGTATGGAGTGCAAAGGCAGCCGAAAAAGAGCATGTATGGCAAATTTTATGAGTGTTCTTGGGTTGTATTTAGAGAATGTTGAGCATTAATTGATAGTTTGTCTAGTTGGGTGACTTTTGGACAAGTTTAACTAAATTCTTTTAGATAACAATATTCCCAAACAGCCCAATGTGTTCACTAGGACACGATTACGTTGATTTAATGTGATAAGACGCAAAACTACACTGAAGTCATTCGGCCTGTTTCACTAAAGTGGATTATCCTCGTTTTTGGAATATCCATTTCAGTTTTTTGGAAATATTTCTAACATTTTGAGAGTTTTCAAAGATATACTTTCTGATAAATCTACTAGATTTGATTGAAAAATTGAATAATTATTACATCTTAAGGAGCAACAAAATTCAAAATATATAGAATTGTCACGGCTGGGTCGCATTATTATGAACTAAAAACAAAAATAATGCAACTCTTAAAATGTTATAGATATTTACAAAAAACTGAAGTGGATAATCCGAAATTGATAATCCACTTTGTGAAGTGGATAATCCACTTTAGTGAAACAGACCGATTGTGACGGCTAATTTCGATCCACTTTGCTGCGAAAATCCTGGATCACCGAAATTTGCTGCTCGAGGTTATACAACTTATATCTACTAACCTGGATTATTGATCAGGATTGCTGTCCTTCCAGCCTGTCTCTTCGTGTAGGAAAACATCACATCACTGGAACTTAAACTTGTCATTGTCGTTTTTAATAAACTGGATTATTTGGACTTCTGTTAACAATTTGAATAATTATTGTAAATTTTTCGATTAAGCTCAAGGTTGCTGTGATTGACATCTGTAAAACTCTCAAGACACATTGTTTAAAGTCAAGACACTCAAGACATATCGGTGGACAACCTGTGTACCGCAGAACACTAGCCACAAATTTTTAGAAATGATACGAACCGTATGTCGTGTGGGGTTTCAGTCGAAGTGTTCCGCGAATAATAAAAGATTGTCCACCACTGACCCTAATCCTCAGATTTTGCCCCTAATCCAGTAGTTCAATGCTCTTGGAATGCTCAATGTCACTTTTAAATGACCTATTATCGAATAGTTCCATTAAAATCCCAAAAAAGCGCTTCATACCCAAAAAAATCTAATCAAACTTCCCTAAATCCTTAATGTTCCCCCCTTATCTCCACATATAAATGACTGACAATAGGAATGTGACAAAATGAAGAAACAAAGAACAATTAACGTTACCTAAATGATGACAATTAATTGACATTTAACATAACTATTACACAAACCATTTTGTTTTAATATTTCTTTGTTGACAAAAGACAATAAATCTTTATGAGCGTCAGTCTACGTGCTGGATGGAGGGAATTTATTGTACAACAAAACGACGACATTCATCACACAGACGTCAAACCGTCTTCAATTTCAATTTGAATTTTGATTGATGAAAAATTTTCTCATAAAAATTTAGTTCCATTTTTCCACCTCCACATTTGAAGGTGGAATTAATGGATATTTTATGCATATAAAACCACGCTCACTCAATTAACCCCTTAAATACAATTAATAATTTTTATCGCTATTTCCATTACACATTTTATAGCGAAACGTTTTATGATGTTTTTAAAAAAAAAGAAGCTTAATTCAATTGGAAGTATGTTAATGGAAAACAATTAAAATTGATTTAAGCTTTGTAATGCTGAATTTATTCAATTTAAGGAGGGAATTTTGTGATTATATGTGAAGCTTATTTAAGCGCATTTACTTGGATTATTGAGCTTTTGAGTATTGATTGTGCTTGAGATTATAGTGCCATAGTAACATGGGATCTGAGGTATCGAGTCATTGTTCGAATAAACAAGCAGCATACTCATGATCACAAATCTGAGTATGTGCAGTTGCATTGATTGAGTATACTCATGAGAACGGTCATTTAGTTGAGTATACTCATTACCTGTTAGGGACATAGTTAAATCAACAAGTGCAAGAGTAGGACTTCTGTGGTTAGGAAGCAAAACTGATATCTACAACGCACTCCTTTATGAGGACATGAGTTCGGTGAACAATAATGCGTTATAACTAGTTGATGGCAAGTTAATTTCCAGTTGATGTCAAGTTTTAACGTTTTTATACCTCTCGGGGATGCGAATGCCTCAATCAGTAAAAGGGTGTTGTGGATATGACAAGCATCTGCATAATACACACGACATTACAGACTGTTGCTTATTTCACTGGTCGTACAGATCAATTGTGACTCATGACATCCCATGGATGTCGTCTGAAGTTGGCGCTGTTGCTGGCTTCCATTTGCCAATTTCCAATGCCAAGTGCAACACTATCATTATCAACTACTTACTTCAGAGAGTTCTTTAGCCGTCCACAAGCTCTTAAACCATCTAGAAAGAGAAATGGACTTCAAAAACTCGCTCTATCCTTTGATAATTTCAGCCAGTTCGGAATGTTACAGGAACATGTAACTGTTATTGCCTCTTTGTGAGAGATATTCAACACGATTCATCTCCTCATCCAAAATCATTAACAAGTACCATGAAAATTTATGCTACAAATTTAAATATAGCACAATTCATGTAAAGTAAATGTTCATAATGAGAAACTATTTTTAAATATTTTTTTTATTACATCAAGTTTAAATGGCTGATGGGTTTAGAAATTGCCTCCCTCACCTCATCCATACGACATTGCCTGCTTTTATTATCTCATCCAGTCAAGCTAACCAGCACTATGTTATTCCGTCTCTCACACACATTAACATTCAATATGTATATAGTGTATGTTGCGGTTTTTTCAAAGGGCTGAAAAAAAAATTAATTACAAATAACATTTTAATGGCTTGGCTTGGTGAGCATGAAAATTTATTTTATGGCAGCAAAAAAAAATTTTTTTTTTCATTTGAGATAAAAAAAAGGGATGAAAAGCGGAAGAAGAGAGGGAAAAAGAGCTTTTATAATTTTTTTATTGTTTCATATAGAAAACTTTATGTTAATTTAAATTTTTCTTATGTAGCATAAAAGCATTTTTAGCGTCTTTTTGCGAAGATAAATTCACTTTTATGGTGACCTTTGAGATTGGCTGACTGAGTGGAAAATTAATTCTGTTATAAGTTTGATATTAGATTGATTTGGATAGCTGGAATGGTTTAATCTTATTTTTGCCACTTTTTTGAAGCTGTTAGGATGTTTTTTGTGCTTATTAACTCTTTAATCAATGCAAAAATTGCAATTAAAGTTTTGAAGTGAGAAGCTATTCAGTTAAAATTCAGTTCATTTGAGTTCAGTTTAGTTTCAATATATTATAGTTTTTAAATATCAGAAAACCGTTGAAATTATTTTTACTGACTGCGTAGAAAATTAATTCTGTGAAATGCTTCATAACAGACTTATTTGGATAGCCAAATCAGTATTGTTGAATTTTTGCCACTTTTTTGATGCTGTTAGCATGCTTTTTGTGCTTATTAACTCTTTAATCGTTGTAAAAAATGCAATTAGAAATTTGAGGTGAGAAGTCGTTCAGTAAAAATTCAGTTCATTTTATTTTAGTTCAGTTTTAATAGATTATAATTTTCAAATATCAAAAAGTCGTTAAAATAATATTCATAAAATTAAAGTGCAAACCAGATTCAAAATTTTACTTTAATTACCCCTCCTAGATGCCATTTTCTGTTCATCACCCAATTGAAGAGGATACGAACATCCAAAATTGATTCTAATGAACCCTCATTGCAGTAATTTTTCGATTCGATAGACTAATAAAATTAGACTTCTATGTGTATATCTCATACATAGCATAGAATCTACTCCTACTACACATTAAATGATGTGTCGAAAATCCGATTTATTTCTGTGTTTCGTTTCTAAAAAAAAAGTAGAAAAGGAAAGCAAGGAACAAAAAAAATTCAAATGAAGCAAGCATATCGCAATGAAAAACGGAAATCAATCGCAAATCAACATATAAAAAAAGTGCTCTTTGATATACAAAGCAAATCCATGTACATATATGTGTACATATGATGTTTGAGTATCATGATTTATAAACTCAACAACGCATATAGACAAAATCGATAAGCATCCCGATATATGTTTGTGTATTTATTTGGCAATGAGTACTTCAGCATGTGTATAAATATTGCGGATTTTTATTTATCATCGTTGGAGGTTACACACATCCGTCACTCATTATCCTTTTAATGAAATTTAGGGTAAATATTGAAAAATGTGTCGAAAATGAAAATTGAATTTTTAACGGTCAAAATAAATTTGAATTGGTTTTGTCAATTTGAGTTGGTTTTTCAAATTTATAAAAACCGTTAAATTGTTTTTACAATCGAAACCCTCAATGCTCTATGAATTTTTAACGGTCAAAATAAATTTGAATTTGTCTTGTAAATTTGAATTCTTAATTTAAATTCATAAAAACCGTTACAAATAAACCTCCAATCCACTATGTATTCAATTTTAATCAATAATAAAAATAGTATAAATAAAATCAGTGGTAGTATATTAAATGATTAAATAAATTCATATTAAGCGATATTATTCATCACCAAAAATAAAACTACATAAATATAGATCACGTAAAGGTTATGCATCCTTTTAACACAGTTTTACATAGCTTTTTTGTGCAGCATGTTGCATTATGTTGATGAAAAACTCATGATATAAATATTTTTATATGAATTTTTTTAACCCCCTTTACCCTGCAATATTCCCATGAATAGATGGATCCGTATTATTCCTAATGTGCAAATCCACTCCTATGGCAATCGTGAAGCAAATACTTTTTTATTTTGTAAAGCAAACATTTTTTTTTGTTGTTATTGGATATGCCAGACTTTTACATTATGTGTGTGCCGTATCGTTATTGTGAGTTTTATGCTGGCATGCATTCATATGCTATATGGATACACCGATTTTTTTTTCACCGCCACGCACTCGACTCGTTTTCATTTACTTTCTCTCTTCATCATTGAAATTTTTTTTATTCTGCTATGAATTTTTTTGTTGGTTAAGTTATGTGCTGTTGGCGTCACTTTGGGAAGATATGATAAAATTTTGAATATTTTGTAACGGTTTTTAATTGATTGAAATCAAAAATTGAGTAAATTTCCGGAAAGAATCAAAATTTTGAAATTTTTGAAAATCGCTGAAATTTAAATTTTTGAGAACCGATGAAATTCAAATTTTTGAAAACCGTTGAAATTCAAAATTTTAAAAGTTTGAAATTCACATTTTTGAAAACTGTTGAAATTCAAATTTTTGAAAACCGTTGAAGTTCGAAATTTTAAAAGTTTGAAATTCACATTTTTGAAAACTGTTGAAATTCTAATTTTTGAAAACCGTTAAAGTTCAAACTTTTAAAACCTTGAAATTCAAATTTTTGAAAACCGTTGAAGTTTAAAATTTTAAAAGTTTGAAATTCAAATTTTTGAAAAACGGTAAAATTCAAATTTTAAAAAACCGTCAAAATTCAAATTTATGAAAACCGTTATAAGTCAAATTTTTGGGTACCGTTATTTAATGCGCTTTAAAATATTATCTTCCATTACTTGTCGAGCATTATCCTCTGTAATCAACTCGCTGATACTGTGTGTACATTTTTATTTATTTGACTTTAGAATGATGGTTTGTTTGTCCTGTGGCCTTGTACAGTTGTCATGAAAAATTAGAGTTAAAAAAAAATAAAAAAAAAAAAACATTTTCCGTGTTCCTGAATTTCATCATGCTTTAAATTTACAAATTGTTGCAAATTTATTCATAGATTGAAACTCGATCGAATGTTAAAAAATTTCAATTTTGATTGCCTGAAAACAATTTTGTTAATTTTATTGAACGGATATTGAATGTTAATTTCTAATAAATGTCTGTTATTGTAAATTACTCAACATTACAGCATAAATTTGAATATTTTGAATAATTGTAAAGAAGATACGAGGAATGGAATTCATGAAAAATATTTTCTTTTGCACTATTCATCATTCTGGGTTGATTCTCACAGCACAACATTTTAAAATAGCGCCAAAAATTACATTTAACATTGCTGACACTTACTGCAGGCAGTTGATGTCGGGAGATACTTCACAATATAATAGAACTAGCATTGTTGCCTTACAATCATGACAGACATTTTTTCAGAAACATAACCTCAAAATTATTAACATAACCTCAAAATTGTTGACATAACCTCAAAAAAATAATTTTTAACAACACAAGCACCCTAACAGACAAATATCCATAATTATACAACCAACATAATAAAATGAAAAAGAAGAAGAAGGGAAAAAGTATTAAATAACTTGCTGTCATGATGGGAAGCACAAACTCTCCCTCCGCCAACATAACAAAAGCATATTTTCTATGTTTAAAACAATAAAAGAGTCTGAACAGCAGCATAAACAATTTTCATGCGATGCAATTAAATTTGTCACCATACGCTAAAGCTTTGCTTACTAAATTTCTCCCTAGACGGACACAAAAAATCACATTTTTAAAGCTGGGATGTAATTGTGTAATGTAAATCGCAAGGAATTCATGTTTTAAACTTGAAAAATTCTTCTTTGAGAGTTATTTTTGGCGGATGAGAAATTTAATTAAAGAACAAAGACGAGTTTGAAAGTTTGTTGAGTGACACGATCGTAGAATGCTTTGAATTTTGATCAAATTTTGAGAAAATTAGTTTTGTTGATTTTGAAAATTTTAACGGATTTTTCAAATTTGAATTGTATTTTTGTCATAATTTTTTAAACAAAATTTGAATTTTCCGTTAAAAGTCCGTGCTGAAAATTGTAGACAAACCTCAATATCATCCTGTTATTAAGAATCTAATCAAAAACAAGCACAAAATCATAATTCTTAATTAGAAAAACTCTATCAAAAACTACAAAAGTACGTTTAACCCCTCAAAAAACAACCAACGTGTATGCTCATCCGCAGCTTCCTCAAAAAACACAAAAACAGAGAGATGAGAATCGTTTATTAAAAATTCTTGACTCGGTAAGTTAGAAAAGTTACAAAATATCATAAAAGTCACGTTCATGAGTAAATATATAAACAAAAAAAGTTATAGTACAATGGCATACTGCTATCTGTAAAGAGGAAAACACAAAAGTGTCAAAAAGGATGAAACGAAGAGCTTCATTAAAGCTTTAGTGCTTTTAGAATTGAGTACAACCAACAATTAAAGCTCTTTATTTTGTCCAGACAATTGTGCCTTTTCTTTCTTCTTCTCCTTACAATACATTTATTCCATTAACCCCATCACCTGACCTTTCTTCATTATTTTTTATACAGACACTCTTGGTCTTCTTCCACATGCTGAGACAATTGTCAACATTATATAGCATTGACTTAATGACTCGAATGGCCATTTTGGAATTTAAAGAGAAAATTGCTTTTTATTGTGAGTGACTGGAAGCTTTTACTTGCCCAGGTTGTGAAAATGGTTTTATTTTTAGGATAGATGTGACAAAAATTAATTAAGCAATCTTTGAACTATCATTTTTGTGTGATTTTGCATGATTTATTGATGAGATTTGGATGATTGGCATTGAAACTGCTTTGCTCATTGATAAATTATAGTTTAACATGCGGTTTGGTCAATAAATCAGTGAATTAAGCTTAATTTTAATTGTTGAACTTTCCAGGTGGACAAAAAAATTGAAAAAAATTCTGTTTTCTGTGGAATTTCAAAAATATCCCAAACCCTGAACATTTCAAATCTTAAGTTTTAATTCCTAAAAATTAACATTTTGATGCATCTGCAAATGATTTTACCTTTTAATTTTCATCAAGTTTATCAACAAAACTTTCTCTTCTTACTTATATCCAACTCCAGGAAAAACTTCATCATTTGTACATATTCATTTTCATCAGTTACAATTGCCTTGATTTCATTTCATTTCTCCCATTCTATCAACAATTACGGGTATACAATCAGAAGATAATATGAATAAACTTCCACTTTCCTGTGCTGATGTTTTGAAAGTTTTCATAGCATCTTGTGTAAATTTTGATGAAATAAATAATAAAATGGAAAATGCATGCATGAAGTTGATCTTGAAGTGCTGTAACGACTATGATGATGATGATGATGATGATGTGGATGAATTGAATTGAGGAAATGTGTCTTTTCATTTATGGATTATGTCACTTGCCATTAAATTGCATACAAATATAGAAAAGACAAGAGCAGAATTGACTTGAGGGCATTTTGTCAAGTTTTAAATTATTAATTGGAGAAGTTTTTGATGGGAACTGGATCTTGATTCAATTACACCTGACAATCCTAACCTACAAAATCCAGCATGCCAAAGAACATCCACAGCTCTCAAAAATGACAATGAGTTACTTGAAATGACAAATTTTCTAAAGTTCTGAAGTGATCCTCAAGTCAAGTGCTCTCATGATTCTCAAATGAATAATCTCACTCCCTTGATTCCAGTTCCATTTATGAGAAATTTACGTAAATATTCAGAATGTTCTAGGACCAGAATTTTCCATCCTCCCTTTATGCCTTACCATTTGATACTAAAGTCGAACAATCTAAAATCAAAAGTTCTTCTTATTCGAAAATGCTGTTCCTTTACTGCGCACACTCGTGTCAAGCTTATCATCAATTCGTTGATTTTTCTATCCCCACTCATGTGATAATTGATTTCGAAAATTGAGTGAGATGTGAGTAGGGATAGATAAGAAAAAGGGAGGAAAGATGATGCATGTGAGGACGTTTAAGATATGTGTGAAGATCTTGCTACTCGTAGTATTGTAAACTATTAAGTTTGAGGTCAAAAAACGCTCGATGAACTTTTAGCCTTCAAAATCGAACTTTTTTTGAGATTTGGAAACATTTTAGAGGTTATGTTTCAAAAACAAATAACATGTTCTTATTTGATATACCAAGATGGTCTTAGTTGTTAGTTAAACCAGATATCAGACCTAATATAATAGATTAGTCTAGTTCCGTCTAGTTTTGTGTCAAATTGCGTAAACATTAATTTTAATTATTTTATCAAAAATTCTAATTTTTTAAAGTATCAAATTTAATTTAATCACTAAAACACTAAATTTTATCTAATTTTAATCCCATTTAATTAAATTAATTCAAATCAAAAATTCATTCTTCAAAAAGCAACGCTTTATTTCCAACGGTTTTTTAAAATTCAAATCCACAATTCAAAACTGTTCAGAAAATCAAAACAAGTTCATTTCAGTTCAGTTCTCTAACATTTTTAATGAATAAAAGTTACATTAAGTGATTTATTAAGCCAAACGCACAATAAATTAGATAAATATTTAGTGCCTAACTTTAGCAAGCTATCAGATTGCTAAAATAATTTAAATTTTGCACAAGTCTCAACGAAAACGTGGAAATTTTCGGAAAATTCAACATTCTTATAAGAAAATTGCTTAAAATTATAATTATCAATATCAAAGCATAAATATCAACATAGGAAATGTCTAGTTTCGTTAAGCTGAAGAAGGAAAACGTACCAGAAATCGCTGGCATAAAAACATCCATAAGAAATTATCAAATATGCTCATCTGGAAGTGATTCCTTTGATTTTGTGATTGGCGGAGGAATTGAGTTGAACTCATTAATTCTGATAGGTAGGATATGAATTAATACATGTGTTTTCTCAGATTTAATATGTTTATTTCATAGGAGAGGACAAATTTGGAAGATACTCTGATGTTCTCTTGAAACTGTTTCTTGCTGACGGTTTTCATCATAAGCACCAAATTTATTTAGTAGCGCTAGATGAGGATCCCATGAAAATCGTAAGTCTGACTTATTTTAATACTTCCAGCAGCAATTGATATAATTTTTGCATGCAAAAATGTGAATTTGAAGATTCTGCAACTGCATTGCATGCTTGCACTAAACCTGCAATGAAGAAACTGATTGTAATCAATATCAAATCATTTTAGATGAAGGACATCCCAATGCCACATGAGAATCAGAGACAAGCTCAAGCAGAGACATCAAGTAATGATTTAAGAATAGCATTTAGGTATCAAGACCTTCCAAAAATCGATTCCGTTCAGAGAGGACATCAAATTGGAGTGACTTATGATTTAAACAAGAAATATCCGAAGGAAGTAATAGAGAATTATGAAAATATCAAATTTTTCACATTTAAAGATCTTCAACAACAATTTCCAAGAAGTGCTTTTGAATGCGTGATTGAGGACCTACACAAAGTTGTTCAAGAAAATCCAAGCAATTTACTCAGAATTTGCATAAGTTCTGTCGGATCTCCATTGTGGTATTCAGATGATTTTAGTACACAATTGCTCAAATTTCTCGCACAACTTAAGTCCATCACTCGATACAATAATGTTGTTTGTTACATGACGATGCCTTTACACCTTATCAATCAAATTGATGAAACATTAATCTTTAGAATAAGAAGACTCGTTGATTTAAACATAAATCTAGAATCATTCAATAATATTGAGAAGCAAACAAATGCCGTGTTTAAGCAATATCATGGATTATTGCATATTAAGAAGCTCCAAACAATAGCCGCCTTACAGTCTCACAAGCCTGAAGCATTTGATTTAGCATTCAAACTTAAATCGCATCGATTTGTCATTGAGAAGCTTCATTTACCACCCGAATTACAGGAAAATGAGTCAAATGAAATTTCTATGAGCTGTTCTTCAAGCAGCGGAAATAAATCATTGGATTTTTGAGATGAAAGTAAAAATATAAATAAAGAAGAAATTGTTTTGTACACAATTGGAAGTCAACATCTGATTTTTTTCGGTACTGTGCATGTCTGTTATGTCTGTGCTTTTATGTTGAGGTATTTATGTTGTATGCAGACATCCAGAACAGTTATTCAAGTCGGTTACCAATGGGATTCATGAAGATTGAGGATATAACTTAAGGACTAGAATGTCACATGGAATCATTAAGGATTAACATCAATTTAAACAAATCTGCGCTCATTTCCAATAAGAATCAAGTAATTTTCGCCCGGACAGACATGCTCAATTGGAAAGCTTCCACATCACTTCCAATAAGTTTTTCAATCGGAGACTTTTTATTTTCAATGAAGTCTCATAAGAAAACAGAAGTATCATTTGAAAAAATTTAATTAAAAAAAGTTGACGGAAGTTATTGTGTAAAAATTTTATTCCATGTTAGACATTAATAGATATTAGATAGATTCATGTATATAAAAAAGTGTAACAATCACAATTAGTTGTATTAAAAAGTGACAAGAAATTTTTTCTCATTGGAAGAAAAAAAGTCAAAAAAAAAAAAAGAATCAAGTTATATATGTGAGATATAAGCAGTAGAGGAAAAAGATGGCAAATCCTCGAAAATTTTCGGAAAAAATAGCGCTATTAAATCAAAAGGAAGCGGAAGGAAATGCCGAATTTGAGCGTATTATGCGTGAAGTATCAGAAGTGTCATCAAAGGTAGAACCTTCATTATCTAATTTTTGTGCTATTTTAAATTAAGGAACAGAAGAAAAAAAAAAGTATGAAAAAAAATCCCTCGAATTTCTAATCCAGAAATATATACGAAGAATGAAGAGAGGAGAAAAAAAAAAATATAAATTCCCATCTGAGATCCGAGAATTTGCGTTGTAGCGAAACTGACATTTGTGTATGAAAACAAATTCTCGTCTTTTGTGTATATGAACATGCAGCTATAATCAATATTATTTATTAAATCAGCTAATATGCGTGAAGAATTAATGCAGAACAAGATAGGATTGAGGCACACAAAAAAAAAGAACTGAATTTTCTTACTGTATGAAAAATTTCTCTCGTGTATGAGAGGCAGGCAGGCACACACAAAAAAAAGAAAGAAATGCAATTCGGAAAGCTTGTGTATTTTAATTTTAAGCGCAGCAGCAACAGTAGCACAAAAAAATTTTCATTTTCCTATTAAAATTCCAATTGGAAATGGAAATTGTGCTGTGTGCTGTGCTGTATATACTGTGTGTGACATAAAAATGAGGACAATAATTATTCTAATCAGGAGGATTTTGAGAGATGAGAAATAAAAGTGACGCTATTAAAATACGTAATTTTTTAATCACTGCGGCTCGCATACTTCCATATCGTTTTTTTTTTTTGTGCTTGCTAAGTTGTCTTGATAACATACATACACGTATAAATGCGAGCGAAAAAAGAAAATGTCTTATCAATATCACCAAAAAAAAATAATGTATATGTGCTCCCTTTCGTCGAATTGCAACAATTATATCCAAAAGGTATATCCACATATAGAAAAAAAAATGTGCGGAACAGCAACAAGTAAAAAGAATCTCGTTCTGTTTACTTTCTAACGTTTCTATACAATTCATATTATTATTATTCGGGAGAGAAGAAAATAAAGAATAAGAACTTATTTCTTCTTTCCTTCCAACTTATTTATACACGCGCCTTAGGTTGTGTACATTTATAAATTTTTGAAATGTGTACAAAATATTTATTTTATTTTTTTTTTCGGTATTGGAAACGCGCTAGCAATTTTTGTTTTTTGTCAACTTTATTAGAATTTTCGAGAACTTTTTTAAAGTGGATTCGCGGGAATTTTTCATATGGTGGGTGGTAGTGCGGAGGACATACTTAACTATTCTGATCTAATAAGACAGTGTTGAGCAAACTTTGTGCCGCGACATGAATATCTTGAAGTTCAGTGCTCGAAGTCAACTTTTCTATACAAAATCGGAGTCAACTTTGAGCTCTGATGAACAGCATGTCGTATGCGGTTTCGGTCGCGACTCACTTCTATCGGTATCTCATGGCTTGGTCGGAGCACAAAATAATTTGGACAATACTGTAAACAAAACAGGTAGTAACACCATGCTATCCTAATACAGAATGACTAGACTTTCGTGATACTTGCTTACTTACTTCGCTGGTCTTAAAGATCTGTCGTGATTCATGACCTCTGATAGGAGTCGCCTAAAGCTGGCTCTATCACTGGCTTGCACTTGTCAATTTCTGATACCATCCACAGTAGCATCTCTATCGACTTTCGTGATACGGCACATAAAAGCGGGTTCCCTTTTCTGTTATGGAAATAAGAAGTACGGGATGTAGCTTATAGAAATCAATTTCAATAGATTTTGAAAGGGTCAGACCGCTGGCCACATCAGTGTCCGAAGAAGTGCATTTAGTTATGTCTAGCAAAAAACATAAGAATCACTACACTTTACGGTTAGAAGTTTACAATTCTTCATACCAACATGCCACTGACAAATTAAGTAACGGATTAGCTAACCAACTACTCTCAAAATCTTCAAGATATCCAAAAATAAGGTAGACTCATGATAACACTAGAATTACTGACATATACTTCAGCTGCGATACAAATGGATTCATTTTTACGCGTAAGGAACGTCTGGAGCTT
Source organism: Chironomus tepperi (assembly GCF_022539635.2). Taxonomy (NCBI): domain Eukaryota; kingdom Metazoa; phylum Arthropoda; class Insecta; order Diptera; family Chironomidae; genus Chironomus; species Chironomus tepperi. The sequence goes on along the minus strand of NW_027226601.1, from coordinate 58,076 downwards.
TCGAAACCTTCTGTAAATATAAGTTCCAATGAGTTCACATATACAGCGAGAAGAATAAAAAGTCAAACAAGTTCATTCTAAAAAGGCTTTTATGACGTTACAAATGACGTTCTTTTGAAGATGATTAAGAAGTAAAAGGTTCTGGCAAGTGAAAGTCTTTGATATTATACGAAAAAGAGGAGTAACTAATGTTCTCACTTACGTACTTCGCTGGTCATTAAGATAAATTGTTATCTACGACTTCCTTCAGATGGCGGCTAAAGTTGGTTATGTCGCTGGCTTCCTTCAGCTAATTACAACAGTGCTTGATTTACTTGGTGCATATTAAGACCTTAAATGTTCTTTTCTAGCACATGGATGCTTCAAATTGATATGGTAAATGACATGATAATGATAATAACATGACATGATAATCAGGCATAATTATGGACTGAGTACTCGACTGAACAATCCCTCCGATTGAACCAAGAAACCTTATAAGAGTCCATATCGTTGACCATTCTGCCACTGCTTCAAAATCTTCAAACCCTCACATCCAATTCTAAGCAGCAAATCCAAATCTTACATAACACCATAAAAACCATATCCTCATGCCCTTGCCCAGACTAAAACTGTCACGGAATTAAACCATTTAAACATTAAATTTTCTAATAAAACCTTATCTTATCGATCAATCTTGCATTGCAATCAGTTCGTGTGCATTAAATGTGAAAGTTTAATTTTATTACCAACTGCACCGTCCACTTTCATTAGTTTAACATTATGGGCAATAAATCTTTTCAAGAAGTCGATAGAAGGTTTAAAACCGGACAAATTTGCATTAATAATTTGTTTCTAATGGTCATATGCGTTGGTCAGATGACGTTCTTGTTGTGTGAGGGGATTTTATGCTGTTTTGGTTCAAGAACCTTAATTAAGTATCTTAAAGCAATATAAGCGATTGAAGCGGCGCATTTCCCTAACAGACAACGAGCAAGTCTTCATATTACAGAAATACCACTCAGGTTCCTAAAAGCGGTATCCTGGCCTGTTAGAGCTTCTATGCAAGCACATGTATTTCGGTCAAAAGACTATTGTTGATGCTTGAGTTCAGCTACATACCTTGCATTATTTACTTCCTCGGTACATGCTCGGTACAGACCATAGAAAGCATTTTATGAGTCACGACATCCCTAAAAACAACATTAAATCCCTTCCTATTCAAATCCCAACAATTAGCTAAGTTTAGACCCAAAATAAGCCTCAAAAGTCTTTAATATAGAGCACACTATCAACATCTTCATGAGTACTTAACCGACACAGCTAGATAAGCAAAAGAACAATGATTATGGCAGTTAATCTAGGCTCAACTATCATCAATTATAAGCTTGCAAAAATAAAGCTTCCACAAATTCTCTTTGATGAGTTCAGGTAGATATTTTATCTCTGGAGTGACTCATACTCCACACTTATGAGTTTGCAACTTTTTGTGAATGACATCCACGCGATAATTTTTTTGAGGATGTCCATTTGATGTCAATAAGTTATTATGATAAAAATTCTTTCATTTCTGGGATTTTTCAGTCTTAGTCACAAATGTCATTTACAATTAATTACAGGACGTTAGCATCAACTTCATTTATAGTATCCAAACTCCCCAAAATTACTTTCTTTCTGGAAAATCCAACGACAATGCGTCTACATCTTCTCTATATCTTTAAAAAAACAAGAAATGAAATGCGGATAAAAAAAGAAGCAACAACTTCGCGCGCTTAGGAACATCATTACATCTTCATATTCTCTTTTTTGTGTGTGTTTGAGGAACACAACTCACACATCCATTTTGATGTAGAACGTATCAGCTCCGACAAAAAAGACACAACACAACGTAAAAAAAAATTGATAAATAATTAATGAGAGAAGTAAGTAAATAGAGGCAGCATTGCAGAATAATTAAACGTCATGCTTAATTGTTAACTTTTTATTTCATTTTGTTCTCACTGTCCTTTACGGATGAGACTTACTTACATTCAACATTCTGAGACAAAAAGGTATAACACATAAATCACGTCCGAGAATGAAATTTTAATGAAGTTTTTGTGGCACAAGAATTTTATTGTAAGGACTTCATTCGTTTCTTTTGTGTCCTATTAATGAATAAAAAGCTTGAGAAAGAAAAGTCTAGAAAAAAAAAGATGATGATCTGACTTGACACCAATGGCACATCAATTTTTCATCATTTAATAACAATTTTAATGACTAAGTTGAGAAGCTTTCAACATTATGTAATTATTAGGACGTAACTTATAGTTTTCATTAAGTGTCCATTCTGTGTAGTATTAGATAATCTTACAAACTGGACTAGAATTGATTAATGCAGATCACGGAGATTCATATCATATTCCTTGATACTCTCTATAAGCCAAATGTCTTCAAGCTGTTGAGTGTCTCTGTGGATTAATCGACAAGACGTTTGACTCATATTGAGTTTGATAACTCGAAAGTCTTCGGTTCGAATCCTGCCATTTCCAAGTTGAATTTTTTCAAAAGTTTAGAAATTTCAACTGCTTAATGTACAAAAGCAAGACAAAACTGGATCATTAGCCAACTTTGAATTAAGGAACGGGTCAGAACTTGAAGTACAGCATAAAAAATCGAATTCAAATCTACTAGATTACCGTACGAAGGCAGTCAATGTTGACAGAACTTAGCTGAAAGTATCACGGAATACCAGTTGAAGATCCAAATGAGAGCCTAAATTTACACTCATAAATTGATAAGCATTGAACTACCTTAACATCAAACTACATACACATGTTCGGCTATCATTAGCAAGATTCGAATCTAAGGGCGTCCGTACCTAAAAATTGAAAATGTATGCGACATTACTCTTGAACTCCTAATTTAAAAGTTTGATAACCCGCGTTAATGCTAGATAAGATTCCAACTACACACCTGCATTTAGCTGCTGCCATACTTAACGAGCCACTATTCTAGTCCAGATGTATAAGAAATGAAATATTTACACAGCCCACCATTACATTGTATTTAATACAAAATATTTCATTAGAAAGGATCATTTGTATTAACAAGTAAAGACGATTGAAGTACACACAACACACCGTGTGTCGATTGTACTGAGTCATTCTCATATTCTTTGGAACAAAATGAACAACAAAGAACAGCACAGAGTCGAGAAGAATTAAAAATTCTTATTGATTCTCATAATTTTCTAGCACTTAAATGCCACACATTTATAATTAAGCAACTAACAACATTCATCATATTAAGGAGAATACGATTGTGGTAGTCTCGAGTATATATCTGTTTGAAGTTGTGCTTTGTTCAGGTGTTATAAACAGTTCCTCAATAAGCACAATTCGCGTTCTGGCTGTAGCATGTCTCATCTTCATTGCCTTTAAGATTCTTTTTGTGTTTTTGTTAGTTCCACAAAGAATCGAACACAAAATATTGAGAGAAGCAATCAATATCAATTATTAGGCTTTTTTATGTCTCTACGATGTTGCTCATAGCAAGCAGCACACATTTATGCGGAATGTGTGGAGAGAAAAAAAATGAGAAGACCTTGAAACTGTATCAATATATGTTAGAGTACCCAAAAACAGAATAATAATAATTATACATGAAATTTTTTTTATCGCTATTGTCTGTATATTATTCACGTGTTTGTTATTAGCTAGAATTATTGTGCCAGAGGAGTGAAAATTTCATTAGTTGACTGCGCATGTTTTGACATATTTACTTAAAATTCCACAATTTAAACAGTCGATGTTAAATGAAAAAATTTCAAAAGCTTCCGATTGTTTAGTGTCGGAAATTTTTCAATTAATTTTCGTGATATGATTTTTTTTTGTGACTAATTACCAGTGCCTTTTCTAATGACTTTTTTTGGTTGATTTCACGAAACTTTATACTGCCTTGTCTTATAGTCATGAACAATTTCAATAAGACAATATATTATTCTAAAAGCTATGAAAGCTCGACTTCTTGATCCTGCACCTGACATTTATGAGATATAGAAGCTTAAACATGATCTTACCCGAGCAGCACACTCAGCTGGCAAAATTAACACTGTGTTGCCATTTTAACGATAAGATACAAAGCTGCTATATTATCACAATAACAGCTGATTTCAGCCCAATTTCTATGACTAAAAAATGCAGTTCGTCGTCCTGTGCTGCTCGGGTTAGCTTCTTAAATGTTTCGTCGATCATTAACATGTCTTAAAATCAATTCGAATACTGCTCTAGGCATCATATTGTACAACTCAAATTTGAACATGAGGTTGCAAAAGGTCAGATGATACATGTTCGTTAAAGGAAGAACTTAATGTCTAAAAATTGTAAACTTCTGAATATATTAGTCAATTCTTGGAGATATTAAAACATACAGTTTTAATAATTCACAATATGTTAATCTATCGACAGTTCTTAACATCCTCAACGGCTATATAATCTTATTAGTAGTCAAACGGAAACTCAAGAAGATTCGTACGTATCGTAGCTCCTGGCTAACAGCTAACCTTTCAAAAAACTACTCATCTGTTACAATTCTCTGAATTATCCATCAATCTACCAAATTACTGATTGCTTCCTAGAATTACACAATAGCAGACATACTTGAAGATATAAAATTTTTCACTCAAAGCAGTCGCATCCAGTTTGCAATACTCAAAGATATAAACAATTGAAGTCGTAAAAAAATCCACAATTTTTCGCGAGGGAATTTCTTAAGACGTATCGATTCCATGAAAAAACAGAACTGCCAATACAATCATCCATCGTAGAAAAAGAACATTGACAGTCGAAAAATATCATTTTTCATCCATTGTGTCAGGACGTTTATCGATTATTTTTTTTTTTTTTCATGAGTCTACTTTAAGATTCGTAACATGAAATTTGTTGAGGTTGGTTAAGCGTCATTTAAGTCCAAATGGAACTAGACCTTTCTTATGGGATCAGAATAGTTGAATTATGTGAAATCCATTGTTCTGCACGAAAGGATTATAACGCAAAAATTAAGAAAATTAATGAAACCGGTTTCGTGACAAGAACCTGCGAATTATGTTCCGAGCAGCATATAACCTCAAAAGTGATGTTTGGTTGTTTACTGTTTTGAGGTTAAGGAATGGATTGTTGATCAATAAATCATTATGAGTCGGTCTTTCAGGGTGAATGAGTGCACATACCCTTTCGATATGCAGGGTAGAGTTCAATCTAAGGTGCTAATTGACACTCTAATGCAGTGGTGAACAACCTGTGTGCCGCGACACACTAGTTAAAAATTGTTGGTAATGTCATGAATCGTATCCCGTGTGATATTTTGGGCATGACTTACCACAAAGGTGTGCCATAAAAAATAAAGGTTGCCCACCACTGCTCTGATGTATACTTAAGTAAACCCTATGTATATTGAGCCAGATTGATCCAAAAGCACCATGGACATCCTGAGAAACCGACCACCATTCACAGCTCGGGAACATGCTCTTCTCTCAAATTATTATAGTATTTTATTCCGTCTTTAACTGCTCATTGGATGAGACAATAATTCTCACAAGTGTGTTGTTCTTTAGAAGCAATATGTTTGACTGTATGTACGTTAAAAAAAAAACAACAAAAATGTATATCTTTTTATAGGTGTCACAAGCGCCGCGTAACACGAATTTGATAGCAACAACTTCTGCATTTATTTCGCGATCATTGCCAAATGTTAATGCGCCAATTAATAACGCAAACAATTCAAACAATATTGATAATAAGGTTAATATACTCAGTAGATATATATATACTTTTTTGCAATAGTTTCAATATTTTTTTTTTTACATTTTCTTTATTCCTAATCCATTTGCATTAGTTAACCCCAAAAAAAGCATATATTCTTTATTGACGGAGATAATTTACTCTATTTTATTGCGTTTTGTTTATGTCTGTGTGTTTGTAGTTCTTTTTCTCACTTAATGATTCCTATTAAAACAGTCTTTAAATGCAACATATACATCATCGACTTGTGATTTATTCTTGCTTACTTATATCCTTCAGCATGATTTAAATTAATTGTAATTACTTCTTCATTTAATATTATTGATGTTGGGCTGGAATGGGAAATGAATTTTTACTTCTGGTCTTCAGTCTCAATGACATGCAGAATGGCTGTTGTTTATGACTGTAGCCAATTGACATATGTGTCGAATTCTGTTTTAAATATATATACTAATTCTCACTTCTGTTCCTCTAATTCTGATTTTAAAATTTCTTACCGATGACAACATCAAGTCACCGATAGTAAATTTTCGCATCTTTAATTGGAAGTTCCAACAATTTATTACGGAATTTCAAAGCATATCCACTGCAATAATCTTTGATATTCGATGACTAATATTGCATCATCGGATAGAACATTTCCAAAAGTATTGGAATATTCAGACCAGTTTTATGTATATTTTATTTAAAAACATCTTCAAGACCTCTTAATATTCAAGGTTGAAGCATCTAAAGCTCAAATGAATATCAACAAAGATAAAATTAACATCAAATCTAGCTGTAAATATCACATTATTTTTGTAGGTGAAGTATCCATAGATACCTTAATACATAAATATCGACGGCTAAGTAAGTCTTCTTTTACTGTTACTAATGCTTCCTTGTTAGGTAAAATATAACAAATAAAGGCAATGGTACTTGATCATTATTTACTGAATATTCAATTGCCTTTAAACTACTTTTTTTACTGACCTAACCTGTTTAAAGCAGGTATAACGTAAAATGAATTGGGATCAATATCGTGAAATTAAGTTTTGTCATCTACATGATTTTCAAGCTGATTCTATATAAGGTTTCTTGAGACCGAGACAAAAACATCGGGAAATCCTCTGTAGTCTGAGTTCCCGACTCGATCATTGAAGAATTAGTCCGAGCCGAGACTTCGGGAAGCCCAAATTATGTCACGATTGTTGAATAATCCAGTACATACCCCTAACCTATAGGGTTTCCGAAGTCGACAAATTCTCGAGACCAAGACTACCCGGGAATTCGGCATCGGTGACCCTTACTTACCACAAAGGATATACTTAATAGAATATTGCATATGCATATTGGGTTTGCCTAGAGCAAATCAAAACTGCGATTGATGATCTGTTGTACCATTTCAACACCTCTATAGAGTATCTATGTCCTTGATGAAACCAATGATTTCCTACCCTAGCAGGAACAGATACTGCTTTTAAAGCATATTCTAGCCATAGAAGCAAATTCTTTGCGTGTTAGGACTAATACCCACCAAGAAACTGTACTAAAGGTCTAGACAAGTATCGAACTCAGATAAAGATTACATTATGCATTACCGAGTAGCCCAATATCGTCGTTAAAACCCTCGCATATCATCGTGTTAATTGCATAATATCAAAATACGTGAGTTGCACTTGATAGAATCTCGTCTATCTATTTGCAAGCAATTTGTAAGTCACACGGTAACAAATCTTTGCATTCAAAATTTGCTACTTTTGAATATTTTTGTTAACTAATTCTCACATTAACACGTTCTGCTTTAAATATTAAATTAATTCAAACTAAAAAAAGAAAACATTCTTGAGGAACCGTGCATTCTAACGAGATTAAAATCTTCCATTGAAGCATGAATATTTTATCATATTTTTGAAAACGAGCTAGCGATAGCTGCGAACGTGCAATTTGAATTTATCAGAACCTACCTCAAGTGCTGAAAAGTTTTGAATAAGGTGTTTCGTAAAGACATCTGTGGGTGTTAAAGATACAATGTCGGTGTAATATTTCATCAGTAGATGATATTTTGCGATGTGTAAATCAGAATCTAAAAGTTTCGGTGCTCATTCAAGAAGATAAAGCACAAATCTTTGTGGATTAGTTTGAGTATTAAAAGTTGATGATCCTTTTGATGAATATTAGTTCTGTTTATGTTCCGATTAAGTCCATTTGTTGAATAAACAGAATGAAAAAGTAGAGGAAGAAGAATAAATCACAGTCATTAGAATGTAGTTATGGATATATATATAACCCGAATGACACAAATCGGTTAATCGACCCATAATCTTGTTCCAGGACGACGTGACTCTGACTTAATGTCGAATTTGACTTCAATCCGTCAAGACACCATGTCAGAGTGATTCCGGCTTGGTGTTAGTTTTGATCCATAATCCAACACCCAACCAGCATGAGTCTGGCATGGTGCCGGATTCTATTTAAATACGACACCTTGCCAGAGTTACGGAGGCTTGGATTTGGACTTCGATACAAAATTTAACCAAAATTCAATACCAAGTCGGCATGACTGACTTGATGCTGGTTTTGATTTACTTTTGGCGCACTGACAGAGCCTTACCGGTTTGGTACTGCGATCGAAGGATATTTCGATCCAAAATTCAACACTAAGCCAGTGTGACTCTCTGTGTGACAATGTGCCTTCTCATGACCATACTCAATGTATATAATTGAGCATGCTCCTTGTCTGTTCGGGAAGTCAAAGTCACGTCAACCTGTGACCGGATTTTCGATCAATTAACAGATTTGTACTATTCGGGTAACCCCACACATTAATGGACTTGAAATAAATACAACAAAAAAAAACACCGAAACACAATAAAATGTCGATTATCATGCGGCACGTGCAAAGAGTGAGATTTGCGAATAGAGCAATAAAAGCGAAATGAAAAAAGAAAATAATTCTTTTTTTTGTAAGGAGAAATGCACACTATTAGCACAAATTATTTCCAAAGATAACAAAAGAGACATATTTTCATTCTCAGATGTGTAAGCATCAATGAGAGAATGGCGCATAATGTGTACACATTATTGCACGGTCGCAAAAAAAAAAGTATATAACTAGAGTTGATGTTTTGTTGTACTTTTTTTTGTCTATTTATAAGTCCATACTTAACATCGAAAGTAGTGTGATGCCGCCCAAAAAAATATAAATAGACAGTAACACAACTCACCCATTGCGCGCCTCTTTTTTTCTCTCTTAATAATTATCATTTTGAAAATTTGTTGTTTTTCACACACATTTTTACATTAAACATTAAACTTTATGTTTCTAATGATGATGTAGGCTATTTACAACGCATTCTGGTTGCTATGCCCGAGCGACACAAATGATGATGGCTCTGTCATTAAGGAGGTTTTAAGGCTACGACACCTCTTTTAGGTGGTTCAAATAGAATCCCTTAGGATTTAGCGTCCGTACTTACTTGCTTACTTACCTCGGTGGCTGTAAAGATCAAATGTGATCCATGGCCTCTTTCAGTTGGAACCTAGACCTGGCTCTATCGTTAGCTTCCGTCTGCCAATACCAAATGCAATACTGTCTCTATCAATAGCTTCTTTCCACGAGTTCTTTGGCACACCGCGTGATCTCTTAGCATCCAAAAAGTCGGAATTTAAAAGCTTCAATAATGAAGCCTCCATAAGCCTTCCAATAACATGTCCTGCCCATCGAAGTTTGTTCACTTCAATACTTCTCACAGTATCAGCTTTATATTGGACAGCCGATGCAGCTCCTCATTGCTCTTGTCCAAGAACAAGTCACATTCTCTTTTTGGTCTAATGATTGATCTAAGAACCTTTCTCTCAAAAATGCCTATTGCGTTTTTGTCAGCTACAGTCATTTTTCATGAATCATCACTATACAATACTACAGACACGACCATATGGCTGTATAAAGCAGGCGACCTCCATTTGGTGTTCATACAAATGGAGCCTTAATCATTTGTGTCGCTCGGGCAAGCTACTACTACTTTGTTGTTTGATTAGCTTCATAATTAGCTGAATTTTAAACATTTTTAAATGATCCAAATGCGTCAATTTTTTTACTAGACACAATGAGGGAGATAAGATTAGTTTTGCGGTCTATTTAGACTGTATATTGTTCTCTGCTTTTATGACTCTTTCTATGTGACATTTTATTCCACAAAAATATATATCCAGTGAGTCATAAGTCTTTATTTGCACACGAACTTCTTATCAAAAATCCTAAGATAATTGCTGAATTTTTTGTTATCTTAATTATTAAGATTACAGCTGGTGACATCTGGTTCGTGTATTACTTCAAAATACTGATGTACCTACACAGCAGAGAAAATATAAAATCATGACCTTGAAACAAAAAAACAGAGAAAAAATCTTAACAAAGATTACAGAACATAATGGCTTCATTGTGATGTTTTCTTGTAATCATTTCCATTTGTTTGATTGAATTCTGTTGGAATTGACAATGAGATCTGAAATTGTTATGAATTTCTCACTTTAGATTTGATTTCTGTTGTAATTTGTAGAATATGAAAGCTTTTCTAAGTTATGAATTGAGGTTTCTAAGTAAATTGGTTAATTCCTTAGAAAGGGTTCATTGCGGCATTTCCGAAAACTCTATTTTAAGGAAACTTCTGCCAGTTTCTAATGTCTGGTCCCTTTGCATCCTTTCTGACTTAACTGTTCTATAAGTTCATGACAATTCATAAATTTAACTGACTGATTCTAGTTTCATGAGTAACTTGATTCATGACATAGCATAAATCCAGAGATGTGTCAAAAAATATTCCAGACAATATACCTTAACCTTTAGATAGAGATAGGGCTTTCGTTCCTTATGTTCTTAATGAAGCAATCAGAGCTCGAAATCGAAGTCTTGATCTTGGCAAATTCTTGAAACCTAAACTCCAAAGGAATTTCTGATCTCTTGATAAATCCCGAGATCAAGGACCATTAAAGGGGCATGGACCTCCAAGTTCTTGAGTGACTAGAAACAACGAAAAAGCACTCGAGTATTCGACCAGACTTGTTTGACCCTGGGATCGAACCCGGGACGTTAGAGTCAGTTAGCCGACACTCTAACCACTGCGCCATTGCTGTCTTTTTCGGATCCTAAGTCTCTCCCTAGAATTAACCTTAAAAAGAGTCCATTTAGATAAAATGCAAGCCACGTTTCAATGCAATAGAAGTTACTTCTAATTCCTCGAAAACAACAAGTTAAGGTAAATTCCTAAACCAAATCAAGTCAATAAACTACAATTATGCGTATTGATTCTCAAAACAAAACTAGATCCAGTAGCAATTTGAACTCAATCTTAATCAATCAGTATAAAGCTATATCAAAATCATCATCATCAACATTGTTCTTCAATGAGAATCACACATCCACAAAAACATGTTGAGTCATTGGTTAATGATGACTTGCTATACTTACATAATACTAATCATAAACGTACATCCAATAAAACAAGAAAAATAAAACTTTATTTATTGCGAGCATTTTAAGTCAAAATTTCCATGAATTAATGAATCGTCATCCCTAGCTGAGTAAAGTAAGCAAGCAATTCTCGTTGTAAGAATTGAAAAAATATTTATTCTTCAATATGTGCTTCACTTATATACTAACAAAACGTGAACTGATAAGAAAAACAACGACCTATGTTTGTGTCAATTCTGTTTTCTTTTCTTTTTTTTTCGTGAATAAATAAATGAGTAAGGGAGATGAGAAAAACAAACGACTTTGCCCACATTTCATTGAAAGTATGAGGGCACACTAAAAATGACAAAAACAATTAAATGATCAATTTTTTGTGTTGTTCTTCTTTCTGATTTTATTTCTCTATTTGTTCCTTCCCCGATCGGCACATAGTATTCATGGCATTCGATTGGTTTCCTAATGACGTCCAATTGGGAATTTTAATATTAAATGTCATAAAAATTGCCAATTGGATTGCAAGTTGCCGCTATCTGGCAGCCACTTAGTCGCCATCTGGCTGCAAAGTAGCCATAATCTGGCTGACTTATGTCTTCCAAATAGTCCGCCATTAGGCTGCCTAGTAGTCACAATCTGACTGCCAAATAGCCGCAATCTGGCTGCCAAGTAGCCGCTATCTGGCTGCCAAGAAGCCGCTATCTGGATGTCAAATAGCTACCATCTGGCAGCCACCTAAGGAGGCGCCATCTGGTTGCCAAAAATAACATGTGTTGATCGGGGATTCCACTAAAATTCATTCGTAAAATAGTTTCTTTTTGTGGACGTTTTAATTAAGTAGAATAATAATAAGTAGAGGAATGCAAATTAATTATTTTGATTTTTTTGTTTTCTGCATCAAACTTAATAAATATTTTCATACTTATTTTGTATTTGGTAGACATAGACTATATAGTATAAAAACTCGTGTGTATGTATTAATTCAGTAAACATTGAAGTAGGAACGAAATATGTGTCTTAATTTACACCTGCAATTTTTTTGGAATTTAATTATTTAACGCTATTATTTTGGGGATTCCCAAAATCTGATAACTTTTGACTGAATGGCTATTAATCTCAATTTAGTCGCATTGCTAGTCTTGATAACTAAATAATGTTGCGTAGCTAACTAACTTGTGTGAGATAAGAACTTAAGGTTTATGAACAATCTACTCGAGAGGCACAAATGAGGTCAAGCAGATTTTAAGGCTCGACTAAAGCTCTACTTCTCTCTATTTGGAAGAGCTTTGGTGGAGCCTTCTTCATTTGTGTCGCTCAGACTCTTTATATGCAACTGAACTCGATGTAGACTCAATTCCAAAACTTGAGTCAACTTCGAGCTCTGCTTACTATAAAAATATCAATTATTGACTACTATTTAGTTCAAGAAGACAAAATTCCTTGACATTAGGCTGATAATTTATTGTGCCTTGATACGAGCTAAAACTTGACGAAGGTTATAGAATTTAGTCGGTATATCAAGGTCATACTTCTCTGATAATCAAGAAAACACAATATATATGTCGACAATAATGATTTTATGTACACAAAGCTGAATCAGCAGTCGCCAATATATTCCCGAGCGGCACAGATGAAGGAGGGTTTGTCATGAAGGTTTTATAGATTTTCGTCAAACTACTTTTGTTATCAACAAATGTAACAGACAATGAGCATGTTATCGGAATCTTGGTAGTCCTATATACACTAGATCAACATGCTCACGAACGTCTCTCTGTTCTTTAAACCACGCTCTTTGCCTGCTAAGAAATTTCAGTGTGGCTTCCATATGGCTACCAAATTTGTGTCGCACGTGATTCTCTAGAACAAAGGACTTCATGCTGTTTTATTATTAGAACTGTTGTGAAAAATCAGCTATGATTCCTGCATAGCTTCCTAAGGCTTGTCGATGTGTTTACGGCAAGAAGTAAGGTATCCTCATCCTCAACTGTTTGCTCAAAATTGTTATTGTACAAGTATTTTATGGAAACGAAGCTTTAGCTATTTCAAACTTAGACCGACGTACTTCACAAATTCCTGTTTACCATTACAGCAACTTCAACCAAAAATTCATTAGAAATCCAACAAACCAGAACTAAAAGTCGATTCTAGTAAACTCAAACAGTGTCAACTGTTCTACATAAATTGATATCAATCTCTTCCAAATAGATTACTTAAAGTATATTTCTAATCACTTAATGACTTTATGTATTTCCTGTGAAATTCTTCCTTCGGGCTTTTGCCTCATAAATCAGTAAGCTTTTAAAATTCAAGACATGTCCAAATGACAAATATAGAATTTTTTTCCACGAATCAATTACCTTCATGGATATCAAGTGCTTACGGTATAATGACTAATTTTTACTTTTTGCGTTTCCTATATACCCGAATATTCATCCAAACGTAATTTATTGACCTTAAAAAGGAACACAAAAATTCATATATGAATGATTACTTGTGAGGACTGTAAACAGCGAATCAATTAAGCTTCATTATGGATGAAGGAATATTGTAGCTTCATTAGTGCTCAGCATAGAATTTTAAATGTCATAGCTGATTCATTTTAAAGCTTTATTGGAAATTCCCCAAAAATGTCAACTTTCACTTCCCCAATTTCACTGTCAAAACCAGAATGTAAATACTCTGGAAATTTCCATATTTAAAAAAAAAATGTCAATCCAACAGACATGTTCAAATTTTCTAAATCATTGATAAATTTCACAGTAAGCAATACTACGAAGTAAACCTGAATTAGTAAACAGTCTTACATTCACAGCTTTAAAACGCGCCAAAATGAATCACAGACCGTAATATTATTTATTTTTATATTGTAGACTTTTTTTTGTAGACTTTACGTCCACGAGCTTTTTATAGAACGAATCACTTAATTATTCATGTTATTTCCTTGAGACCTAATGTGTAACAAATCATGAGAACAAAATGTCAAACTTAAAAAAACACAAAAAAAAAATTTTCACTGCCAATCCCACATCATTTCACATTTGAATGAACACGGCAAAGAAGCTTTCACGCAGTTGGAAGAGGAAGAAGCTCAAACACATGTAAATCATATGGGCAAACAAAATCCATTGAGAAGTTGTTTTATTTACACATTTAATTGTGTACTTGAAATCTAGAAGAAGTCGCCTGTTCATGACAAATTACAATATTTCGTTTCGCTTACATGTATTGGAACTGACTCATGGTTTTTCTTCATGTAATCCATTAAGTGCTCTAGCTATTCTTTTGTTGTACTGATGTGATAATTGATTTTTTCTTTCTTTTTTGGGTAATTAGTAATTTGTCATACAAACTATGGGGCACTGTGGCATGTCCAACAGCAATAATTATCAAGTTCTGTTGATTCCTTTCAACTTTCGAGTCTAAGATTTCCTCACAACTTCCCTATGTATCAAAGTCCTTCAGGCACACACGTGATACATTTCCAAATAAACTTTATAAGCACAACGTTTTGGGAATGTTTGTTGCCGCCAAAACTTTGAAGTTGCAAACCCAAAAAGTTTGTCTGCCTACATAGCGCATTAAAATTGAACTTTACGAACTAAAATAAGTTTTTATTTCCATTCTTTTAAAAATGTCAATTTTATGAAACTTCCTTTCTACATTTAAGCTTCATAATTTGAGTGGACTTTAATGCTTACTGTTGTCTAATTCTGTTTAGAGTTTGCTTTTTCTGAACTTACAGAAATAAATCTGATTTCTTTTTTGGAAGGATGATTATGGATGCATTAATCGGCTACCCCGATCGGCACATATTGAAATGTTGGCACCACGTCGATTAGGTAGCATCGTACACACTAAGAATCAAGGGACAGGCAATTGTTAAATTTGGTTGTTTCCGTCTAGTGGCTACCACTTGATGATAACTAAGAGTACTTCCGCTTCGTCCTGAAATAGTAAAACTTCAATAATTGCCGATCTGATCTATTCCCGAAAGGGATAGGACGTGGACAAGGAGAGAAATCGTGTCTTCAGGCAGACGCGACTCTGTAATGAATTCGGATTAGGAAAACAGACCTTAGATCACTGTCATTCGTCCTTGCCACGCCATGTGTCTTTCTAGGTTGTACAAATC
The DNA here is from genome assembly GCF_022539635.2 of Chironomus tepperi. Taxonomy (NCBI): domain Eukaryota; kingdom Metazoa; phylum Arthropoda; class Insecta; order Diptera; family Chironomidae; genus Chironomus; species Chironomus tepperi. Next base: position 42,739 of record NW_027226601.1, on the reverse strand, counting down.
AGTCTACAATATTCCTATTCTTCTGATGCTAACAATGCCCAATCAGCCTACCTAACATGCAGCCTTAAAGCACCTAAAATTACCGCTTTTCTTTTTTCTCCACGAACACAACATGTCTGGATTAATATCCTCTTCACTAAAAACTACCTATTCGTGTCTTTATCTTATAACCTATCTAATATCCATGACATTATATCCAATTGTGAAGGTTAAAGTGCAAAATGATGGAAGATAACAAAGGATGAAATCAAAAGGATATGCCAAAGAGCACGAATGGATGATTAAGCTCTTCATTAGATTTGAATTAAGATTGATTTAATGGATATAAAGAGCTAATTAACTAGACTTTCACAGACTTACCTTAATGTGCAGACCTTGCAAGTGGTTCGGATCCCACTATAAACTGTAGGTCTAAAGGATGTGATACAACAGATTGTTAAACACGATGCTCCAGTTCAAAAGGCTGAGCCCTTAAAGCAATCCTCAATTTCAATACATCAAAAGTACGACAATAATTAAGGTTGATCTAAAAGTCAATATGGATGTCCTTGAATAATACTATAAACTTTACCTTAAAACTGTTTGGATGATTAGGTTAATTTTATGATAATTCTATGCTTTTTGACATTAAGTGGGTGTGAATACTTTTCATTAATGAAGTATATCCCATCACTGCTTATAATACGTGGATTCCAATTCCACCTGGAGCCATTTTATGACTTTTTAATCCATTCATGCATGAATGGAAGAGTCTAGACATGAATATTAAGTTATTCTGGGATGAAAACTAATTCTCAAATGCAGCAACATTTAAGGCTTAAAATCTATATTAATGCATGCTTAATAATAAATTCGTTCCTTTTGATGTTTTTGTCTTTCTTTCTCGCAACATTTCCTCTGAACCCAATTTTTTATACTTTTTTTTGTCAATTAAAGAAAATTGCAAAGCTGAATAGAACATAACGTTATCTAAAAAAAAGGCACTAAGCTAATTAATAGGTTGAAGCAATGCGACATGACTTTATTTCTTCTTGTAGATATTTTTATATATATATTTTCTTGTAATTTAATTATCTGAGTAGAAAAATGAAAAAATAGACATAAGAAGAGATTGAGAGACGTAAAGGATCATAAAATAAAGTATAGAAATTTGATTATTCCTTCCAATTTTTTTAAAGAATGACGAACCAAATACAACAACTTTGGCCGGATTGCTGTCGTCAGGATATTCAAGCGATATTACCAAAAATGCTAATGCTGAAAATAAAGTGACGAGAGAATCGAGGGGTAAAATTAAGTCTTTGTTGGATAATTTATGCTCATCAACAATGTATCGAATGTCTTTTTTAGGACGAAGTGTAGGCGGCGGACCAATGAGATCGCGAAGAAATATTGACACATCACCTTATGGTAGTAACAATAATGCTTACTTAAGTCCACCACAAGAGTCGAGTTGGAGGAGAACATCATCAGATTCAGCCATTCATCAGAGCTTAACACAAGCTCAAGTATGTGCCTTCACATTAATTTTGTACCACTATGTCCTCACATCCTCAATCTTTATAGGAAATTCACAATAATGTTCAATCATTAATGTTAAGTCCGCGCGCTCAGAAACGACTATCAAGTAGTCAAAGTAACAGCATGAAGAATCTTCATCATCAGCATCAAAATAATTCAATGAACCAGCAACATAGTCATAGTCAGCAAAACATGCAACAGACAACATTATTAGCGCAACAGACACTTATGCAACAACAACAAAATATTCCCCAACAGCATTTGGTGATGAATAATTTACAACAGGACATGAAGTCAAGATCAGTCTCAAGATTACCTGGGATTCCGTAAGTTTATGACCACTTATTTTTAGTTCCACTTTACTAGATTGATATGGGAATTTGTTATTCTCAGAATATATCCATCACAAAATGATGAGTTACTCCAGATACCTGTTGGAAGTTCGACAGGGTCTCTTCCGGATCTTACGTTAGTGCATTTTCAACAATCACCTCTCTCAAATCCACTTGATCCACATGAACTGATAGCTGTAACAGTAAGCATTTAATTTAATTAAATCACATCCAGAATTAGCATTAATTTATTAATCCATTAGAATCAATCGTACTCAATGGGGAGCACAAATCAAACGACCACGAATCATTTACCAAGTATGACACATCATCATCAGCAGCAGCAGCAACAACAACAGCAACAACATCAAATGTACTCACAACAAATGGGAAATAATCTCGATCAATTCAGCCCGAAGCATTTTAGTAACAATAAGGGCTCAACTAGTCAGGTACGGATTCCAGCTTACTGATTGGTAAAGATACTGATTTGATATTCTGTCTTGAAAATAGGGTTTACTAATCCAGCAACAACAAGGAGCCAATAATAACCAAAATTTTGCTCAACAGCAACAACAGCAATCAAGTCCAATACCAATAGATAATACCAGTCAGCAACAGCAATCACCGTTACATTATTACACAAATTCAATACCCCAAGAGAAAATGATGAGTTATCGTAACAATGCCGCGTCGCCGGGTAACTTGTCGTTATCACAAGGGAATTTATCGAAGGTATGCGTAGTTGAGGTAGTTTTGTTGCTTAGTTCCCTGTCCATGCTCACTTAACTAATTGATTATATTCTCCAAAAAGCAGCAAAATAGTTACCGAAGTAGTCCAAACAGTCGACCAAGTCCGGGAAGTAGTCCCATCAACCATATACCTGACTTATCAAATTCAAGTGCACCATGTAGTCCGTCGCCACAAATGACCGGAAATAATGGGTAAGAACATGATGGGTAGTGATTGTCAAATTTTAATTGTTTGATATCCCAAAAATTACGATTGCTCAACAGACAATTTGACAGTTTTTCAACAGCTGACACATTTTATCTTAATCCAACAATTCAGCAACATTTTGAACAGTTCTCATTAGTAAGTATACAATGCCGACCTTACCTACGTGTGCTAAATGTGTCCAAACTTAACATAAAACAAGTAATAACCACAAAAAGTATACAGAATTTTTTATAATAGAATTCGCAAATTACAAAATATCATTCCATTAATTCCTTTATATTTTTTATTATCATCAGTCATTAATTATCAAAAATCGCAAAGTTAATTATATCGATATAATTATTGTGTATAGCCCACCAATACGTCTGCGAATTAAAGTATAATTATGTTGTCCAAAAAACATAACATTTTTTGTGCTATTCATACATATATTATTATCTTTTATCTTTTCTGTGCATTATTAGTGCCTTATGAAGGTGGAAACATCGATCATCGTACATATTTTATGTTGTATAAATGTAAATTCTCACTTCATTGCGTTTATTGTGTTGACTGTATCCGCGAGTAGATTTATTTCCTCTCGTTATTTTTGCACCCCATCATAATACAATTTTTTAATATAAATATATTAAACCATCGGTTTCGCGTACGCAGATTATATCCTTTTTACATTTTTAAAGTTCAGCGGCGAACCGCGTAAACTGTTTATTCCTCCTTGATTCTCTCTTTTTCTCGCTATCGAAACGTGAAATTGTATTTTTCTTCTCTTCTTTTTTTTCAATTTTCCTGATGCTCACAATAAAGGATTGGACGTCGCTTGTACAAAGTTTGGTCGATTCGGGTTGTACAATATCCGCAGAAGTAAAGGTTCGCCATCTTTTACAAACAAAAAACTCAAAAAAAGAATTTCTTGCATTTTTTTTCTTCTACTTTTTTTATGAACATATTTTTTTTGTAAAAACAATATTTCCTTTATTCTTGTTCTTTGATATGCGAGTCTTTAGTTTTGCTCTTAGTTGGTAGATATTTTTGACTCTTTTTATGGTTTTTTTGATAATTTCAAAATTATGGGAAAATTTGATACGGCAAAAAGCTTTTCTGAGTGTGCTTTTGAACTTTCAAAATGGTATTCCGGTGAAGTTACCTTTGTTTTTCTTAATTTTCAACTTTAAATCAGCCTTTTGGCTATTTTAACCAATTTTTATCAATATTTTATCTAAAAGCAATTGACATTGGAATTCAATGTAAACAAAACTGTCAAAAACTGTAAAAATATTTTTCAAAATGTCAAAAACCGTTAAAAATCATTTTGAAAGTTCAAAACATCAAAATTCAATGGAAACCAATTGTTTAATAAGTTTACAATGTTTTAAGACAAAAAAGAATTGACTAAAAACTAAGAATTGATATTTTCTAGCTTTTATCTACGCTGGTGATCGGTAAAATAATTAAAAAAACATGAATGCTATGTCACAAAAATAAAAAAAAATCCAATATAAATTTTTATGTAGCTTTTTTCTCGTTTAGTGCACATTTCTCAGTTTCATTTCATTTAGTGCTCATTATTATTTGTTTTTTTGTTTTATTCCTTGTTTGCTTTTGGACTTGATTTGCAATTTTCTATCCTTTATTGCCAATAAAATTCAATTCTCATTTTTAAGCAAGCTTTGACTATTTTCATTTTTATTCTCTCATTTATTCCATATATTTGGTGTTATTTTGCTTCCGTTTGAATGTATTGTCAACAACAGATGTATGTGCTTAAGAAACAGAAGAGAATTCACTTTCATTGAGAAGCCAAGCATGCATCTGTTGTTGACAGGTTTTTAAGAAGAATAAAAAAATATTCCAAGCGACAAACAATTTTTATGTCTGTAAAGAGAAAAAAAAGCGACTAATTAATGTGAATCACGTGTTTATAACACGTGCACCTTCTCTTCTCTTTTCCTACTTTCTTCCATGCACGCACACTTGTTTACTATGTGATTTTTTTCGCAAACTGAAGGTCGATAGCCCGCTGAATGATTACAACAACTCTACAAATGATCAAACTTATACCCAGGTATGTAATTTATGCTTTTATCACTATTATTGTGGATAGCAGTGGATAGAATGTTGGATTAAAATGATTTTCTACTTATGGATTGTTTACAATTTGGTTTTGGCGCCAAATATTGAATAATAAATTGTAATTCACTTTATACTCTGAATAACTATTATTTAATTACTCTAAATTTAATTAAGAGTCAGCTTCAAACACAGTAACACTTAAGGATTAATTAATTTACCTAAAATTTAAATAAATCTTAAAAAATCAATGAATAAATGAGAATTTCTAAAAACACGGGGTGAAAAACTGAGAAAGGGTAAATCAACTGTGAAAGGGGAAATCAACTAGCTTAACTTGCTCAAATAACTAATTCAAATATAAAAAAGTCGTTGATATTTCATATAATAATGCATGATTGAGAGAATTAATCGGGTCAATAAAGAGCATATTAAGCCATTCACTCTCGAGAAAGAAAATCAGACAAATTACATTCTATCCATTCACAAATCACTTCCTACCTTTTTCAATAACATTACTAATGAGCTCTTATTATCGTAATTTCCTTACAGTTAAATGATAGCTATAATGGAATTATCAACGATAGCCCGAATCGGACCAATCAATCGCCAACGAATGCATCTCGACCGAATTCACGACCAAACAATATGAATCAACAGACATCAAATAACAATAGCAATCGACAGTCAAGTAATAATGGTGGATCAAGTCCTCATAGTCCATTAGGAAGTGACACAATGCTATCTGGTAACAATTATGATACATTAAGAGGAATTATATTAGGATCATCATCACCATTAGATGGTGGATTATCAAATGGAATCAATAATAATAGTGGTGTCAATGATATTATGTTAGGTGGTCTAGGTAGTGATTCAAGTTCAAAATTAATATCGTCAAGTAGTCCAGCCCTCCAAAATTCTCTCATGATGACATCGTCACCATCACATCAAATCACACAAACAACGACTGCCATACCAGAAATTGTTTTCTCAGGTATGAAATTAAAATTTTTTATATATTTAGACATAAATTAGAGTCTATTCCATCATCTGATGTATGAAATTACTTTTACTAATTAGATTATTCATCCGGATCTGTATGCGATTTGCTGAATGTAGACAATTTTTTGGAATTGGGTATGAATACAACAGAGTTACAGATGTTTGAGAATGCCAATATTATAGATCCAACGATAGAAGAAAACTTCAGACGTGATTTGTATTAAGTGTGTATAAAAAAAAAACCAAGTTTTACAGTAAGACGAATGGAAGTGAGTCATAATGTGTATAATGAAGACGTTAATAAGGTGATCCTTATAAAACAAAAAATCTACATAAAATTTACAAGGATTCTTATGTGCAACAAACTTAATGGTTCAAAAACAAAATGATAAATTTTTTTAGAATTCTTAGATAAAAAAATCCGACCGAGTGGACAGACACAATTGTGCGTTAATTAAAACAAAAAAAATGAATATTTGCAAATATTTTTGTAAGTTGAGGAAAAATTGCATTTATTTCACATGAAATTCGAAGATTTTTTATTACAAAAGAAATAAAGTATATATGAATTATAATTATGAACATTTCGGGTCAATTACAGAGGCCAAAAAATTCCGGCATTAAAAAAATAAATCGAAATTTACTATGACACAAGAAAGAAACAAGGAAAGGATAAAAATGTTCTCGTAAATGAAGTTTTGGGGCGTATTTTTTGGAATTGGAAGCTTAAGTGAGGTTATGTTGTGGTATTTTGGGATTAAAATGACCATGAAAACAGAGCTCGGGAGTCGACTCAAATTGTATATGGAGTCGAGTTTTCCATACAAAATCCAAGAAAGCACAGCTGGGAATCAACTCCGAGTAGGCTTTACTCCTCGTTTACCCAAACATCTGATAGACAAATGACTTTCATGTGATTAGCATCTTCAAGTGAAATCAAAACTCAAAGATAGGGTTTCCGAAACGGGAATTTTCTAGGGTTTCTGAAAAACCGCACTTTTTCAAAACCGCGGTTTTGCGGTTTTTCAAAAATGCAAAAACCGCGGTTTTGCGGTTTTTTTGCGGTTTTCAATTTTCATACAAATGTATGAAATTTTTGGAAAAAATTGAAAAGTTGATTTTTATGCATAAAATAATTAAAACTATCTTTTTTCTCTATTTTATTAAGATTCAGTTCCAAATTGCTTGATAAAATAATTCAAAAAATTATTTCTTGTACAAACTTTTGAAATTCAAGTTATTTTTACCAATTTGCATAATTTCAGTCCAGTCTTTCAATATAATATTAAATTGAAACTTATTTTTGCAAAATTATCTTCAAAATTTACTTTTTGTGGATTTAAGTAAATTTTTCCATACAAAGTTCTAAAACCGCGGTTTTTACTTTCAGAAACCGCGGTTTTTAAAAACCGCATTTTGGGTCAAAAAGTGCGGTTTTGCGGTTTTTGAAAAACCGCTTTCAGAAACCCTAGAATTTTCCCCGGAATTCCCGGAAACGGAAACGGGAATTTTGGAAACCCTACTCAAAGATCTAGACTCGCATTATATGCGTCTAAGAGCTAATGACCATGGACCTTCAACGATCAATGATCGTGATTCATTTTCCATGTTGTGATCGAATGATCGATGATCGATCGATCATTGATCGAAAAATGATCGGTCGATCACGATCAATTTTTTGATCGAGCGATCAAAAAAAATTAATGGGATCGAGAATTTTTTGATTGTGTAAAAAAGCATTGACTATTGATTCCAATATTTTCCAGGCTGTATTCGCCTTTATAGATTTTTTTTCATGCAAATTGCATTATGGAAGTTTTAAAAAAATGGTTCTTTTGAGTACTGATGTATAAAAGTAGGAGTTTTGCTATGGATTAAGATTTGAAAGTTCAGAAAACATTTTTTTCGCAAAGATGCATAGTGCATCAACACTCAAAACTATCGTTTTTATTATTTTTCGGATGCACTGTTAAATTTTGAACAAAATTGAAAATTCAAATAATTTCTGAGTATCGTATTACCAAAAAATCAATCACGGGATTGAAATCCTTAGTTCTTAGTAAGCTTCTAATACTTTTGCAAAATTTTTATTTATTTTTTAATCTATAAACGGCCGTTTTCATTTTATATTAGCATCAGTAGATGGAGGAATGGGTTTAGATTGATGTAATAAAAGAAGAAAATTGAAAATTTAAGGAAAATTTAGAAAATTATAACGAAAAAAAATTTTTTGATTTATCGATCAAAAATGTAAAAAAATTCGAGCATGTGATCGAAAATGATCGAAAGATCGTCGAAGCTGAAAAATGATCGTGATCGATCGATCATTTTCGGATCAAAGATCGATCGATCGCGCGATCGAATCGATCAACATTTTTTTTGATCGATCGATCAGAAAGTAAAAACAGTGATCGAATGATCGAAGATATATCGATCATTTTTCGATCAGATCGACGATCACGATCATGATCGATTTTCGATCAATTGAAGAACCATGCTAATGACAGGATAACTGGTCATTTAAGGATTCGACAAACTATTACACTCAAATCTACAGACCTACATTTTATAGTGGGATCCAAATCACTCTTTTGACTACATTAAAAAGGAAGGTTTTGAGTCACCTTTTCAGTGTACACATGACTCGAAAACGGACAAGTTGAAAATTTTTTTCGTGTTGATACTCGAACCGATGATCGCTTGGTCGTGTGCAGTGATTTAGTCCCGAGAACCGAAGCTACAACTAATGTACTGAGCCATTGCGACTCATCAATGTAGCTAAATCTTCTACAAAATCACGATATGAACTAATTCAAACCCACCAAGAACTTAGTATAAGAAGAATATTGAAGATTATGTTCTAAAATGGGAGAGAAGAAGGGTTGTTTAACTCCCAATCCCACCCCTGCACTCGGGTATAGTATGGCCTGATGACAAAGTTACGCCTATTTTCAGATCAAAATTGCCGCATCGTACCGTTGAGGTTTGAATTACAGACACTATCTACAATTCACAGTCTCAATACAAGCATAACCTCAAATTTAGTTTCCAACCAAAAAATGCACTTCAAAACTTGCAAAAAACAGCTCATAACGTGACATAAAAAGTAACAATTTAAAATACAAAACAAAAAATCCACCGGTGTGCACACTCAATATCATTTAAATTAATAATCAAAACGCTTTTTTGTTAATTCAATTTACATTTTGTTTTTTCCCTTACTTTGAGTTAGTTTTCTGTGTGGAAAACTGAAACTTCAGAACCGTATGCTGTACCACATCATTTAAAAACAAAAACCAGCTTCATGATCTATATTAAGTTCTAAAGTTGTGAAGATTTACTAAAAATCGTGTGCTGTACACTACTCTGGGAATTATGTTAATTAACTTCCTAGATTGTAGTCAATCCTGCCTCCTTATTTACAAAACAAAATATATAAATGATAATGTTAATGATTACGACGAGAATGAAAGAGTATTTGATGTCTTTTTTTATATAAATGATAGAGATTTTAATAATTGTTTTTTGTTCTCTAATTTTTTGAGGAATTGAGAGGTTTTAGAGGTTGGCTGTTGTGATGTTTTGTTAGAATTTATGGAATTTGAAAGGTTTTAAAAGTAAAAAAAGTTGAAAATTTGACTAGAACTTTACAAATGTTTTCAGTTTTGAACATTTGATAGGTTTTCGAACAAAAAATTGAATTATTTTGACAAAAACCTTACAAATGCTTTCAAATTTTGACAAACATTTATAAGGTTTTCAAAAATTCAAGCATTTTGCAAGATTTGTAGACCAAACACATTGTTGATTTGTGGCACAATCAATCAAGTTTATCAAAATATTTATCAATGTATTTTACCTGAAATTTTCTAAAAAAAAAAAAGTATATCAATCATTAAATTTTTAAATTTTATTCGACCGTTAAAATTTTGAATTTAAATCAAAATCCAATCAGCCTCAATGCTCTCAATTCTTTGTTTCAAAAACCATCAATTTAATTAGATATAGGTAAATAATGATAATGAAAAGTTACCACGATTTAAAATCGAAAACTTTTTAAATGGTTATAAAACTTTAATGAAGAGAAATTTAATTGAAATCAGATTTCAGGACTTTTTAGGAAGTATTTTTTTTTATTATTTTCAATTTTTTCATTGTGCCGGGGAACTTATGAACGTAAATTAAATTTTACAATTTGTACATAAATTAAGGATGAAAAATAAATTAAACTTAAAAAGAAAACAAAAAAACGAGAAAAAAAATTAAAATATTGAAAAAAGAAAAAAAGTTAAAAAAAAGATTTTATGAAATCGCCGCGTTCAGTTTAACCAGCGAAAATATTTACCAATCAATGTGATGATGCTTTAACATATTCTTGCCACAAGAGATTTTTAACTTAATGAACATATTAAGGAATTTATTTCTACCTTTTTCCTCTCTCTATCTCTCTCTTTCTCGAAAGATTGTCTTTTTGATATGAAAATATATTTAAAAAGAAAAAATAAAACATTAAGTGTGGGATTGGGGATTGATGTGGAATGAGATGACTGATTTTAATGACATTTTCAAACTTTTTTAAGGTTAAAATCCTTTTTTCATGAATGTGATAATTAAGTTTTGTTTTATAAACCCTACAAATGTTTTTGAAATGTCCAAATTGTAATAGAAACCTTACAATTGTTATCAAAAATCCATATAAATGCAACAATCTTGAAAATTTTTGTCAAAACCATACAATTGTTTTCAAAGATGTACAAAAAACCATACAACAGTTTGATTTTTCAAAAAGTTTATAGAATGTCTCTGAAATTTCAAGCAAATCTTAAAGACTATCCAGATCTGCACAAAATCCTGAATGTACATGCTGTGATTAGTTCTGCTTTCTTATGAGCTCATAGAGAAAAATCTTTACTTTAAAACCTTACAATTTTTTTTGAACAATTTGTAATTGTATGGTTCTGAAAAGTCAGCCTTGATTCCAGAGTTGTAAAACAGGAACTTCTCATTGTCAAAAACCTTACAATTTCTTCGTAATTTGTATGGTTTTGTTATACAGATTATTTAGGAATTGTACGGTTTTTGTCTATGACATTTGCCTGATTTGCATCTCTGCCTTGATTCCACACCAATCCTCAAAGTCTCATACTTTACAAAACAATTAATGATGAGCTGGTGAGAAGACGAAAAAATAACAACAACAAAATGAAAAATGACATGAAAATCCAATTTATTTCAAATTACAAATAACAATACATACATAAATTAATAATATTTATCATCAATTTCCATCGTTTTTTTTTCCTAAAGGTTTTCCATTTTACAAACGAAAATACCTTAAAGAAAAAGAAGAAAATTTTCAAATCCGATTTCTGAAAAATTTAATAAAAAAAATAATGAAATTTAAGATTTTTTGTCATTTTAAAGATTTACGGGAATGATGATGATATGGATAAGAAAAAAAAAACATTGAATGGATATAAAGCACAAAGTCAAATTTTTTTCTGTAAAAAATCTGATACCTAAAAAAAAAATAAAGAAAAAAAATCATAATTAAAAAAATCAATATTAGTTGCCTTTGATTTTTCACAATTTTCCAACCAATTTTAATTTCACTTTCGGCCTTCACGTGACAAACACCTGTTGCTCTAAATTCTCCGTAACCAAGCAAACACACAAAAAATAAGAAGCACAATGGACGAATTCGATAAAATGTTCAAGAATGACAAAGAAGACATCGGATATTATCAAGATGCAGCCATGCAATATTTACACGAAATTGAGGAACTTAAGGAACAACTTGACGACTGTTTCGATAGAATCAAGGAGAACAGGCAAATGATGATCGCTCAACAGGAACGAACAGCATTTTATGAGCAAAAAGTTGCAGAATTAACAGCTCAACTTGTTAGGCAGGGAGGTCAACCGTCACAAACTTTCAACCCTGCTGAAATGGAACGTCGAGTTAGAGCTTTTACTGAATTAATTAAACGGGACATCGAGACTTTCCAGAGGACTCGACAATTTGCAGACATTGATAATTCTATCAATGAAATTCGAGAATTGTTTAATATCTTTTTGGCTGAATTGAACAATCTTAATGCACAAAATCGTGATGTTATCGGTACTCTAGAGACTCTCGTGCTGCTTGATGTAAGGAACTTTTTTTATTCTTTATTTTTTCACGATTTATGCTGTGCTTTTCGTTGGAATTTTCTTAAACCCGTCGGATTTATTTTTAATCCGCTGGATTTATTTTTTAATCCGTCGGGTTAAACTTGGAATCTATTGCCCGCAGATCTATAGAAACCTGACACTTAAATTAAATATCTTATGCTTTATTCTTCCTTAAAATTACTTTTATTCCATTTCAGAAATGTGAAAAGTTGCTGAGAAACACGAAACGTGAATTAAAACGACCTCAGGTTCCAGATATCATCATTACTACTTCTTGAATCCCATTGCGTTCATTGAATTCTCAGCTGGCACCCGAACAACGAGAGTGCTGTAAATAAAATAAAAAGAGAAATAAAGTTGAAAATTTTCTTGTTCCTTAATAAAAAAAAAGTATCAATTTGAATGTCATGTACTCAAAATTGACATTGACTTACTTCTTTGGCCCTAATGTATTCCATAAGACTCCATTCTCATCAATAATATTAGCATCAAGTGTAACTTGCCATTGCTTTCCTTCATTCGTAACTGGCTGATTTAGTGACAGCAGGAAATTGGCACTCAAAAATTCTCTCTTAGGCTTAGTGATCTGCACTAATGTGTTGACATCATTAATTGGCTTCACATCGACAGGTCTTGGTGTCAATAATTGAGACGTTAATGTCAATTGAACGGAATCGATTGATCTATATAGGCATGGCTTAGCTCCAGCATTTTGTATAACTCCTTCAACTTTTACCACTAAATTATGTCCATTTGGAACTAAAATTGCTTCACCGGCAACACGTTGGTACGGAGACATTGACAGCTTAATGGATGTATTTTGTTGGACTTGGAAGAAGAATCGTGGAATACAAATTGGTGCCTTTATAGCCATTTCGATTTGTTTGAGCATCGAATCTGTATGGACATTCGTAATTGTCTTAATCTGTTCCACTGGAAGCTTCTCAAATTCTCTGGATATCTTCCTACAGATTGACATCGTAAATGCCGTTTCTGGATAATTTCCTTGTGTCGGAACATTCAGATTCTCCTGATCCTGTGATGTATTAAAGCATATATTCTCAAGAGAGTATTCAAGTAATGCACACATGTATTGCATGATCTCTAATTGTTCCAACGAGCACGGATCAGCATCAAATGCTGATTTATATAACATCGAGTAGCTATCCTCACATACTTTAAGAGACTTTACACACTTCCTAAATTGATTTGTTACATGTCCAAATTTCTGTAATGGATCGCGTGTATTTTGTGCGAATGTTGAAGCTATAGCTGGAGGTGGAGTGATATATTGTGTATTTCTTGCAATCACGACCGACAATAATGCTTCCAAAAATGATGCACGAAGCCATACATACTCCGTTTGAAATGATAAAGAATGAATGTGTGATGATGCAGCTTTAAGATTAGCAAGTGCTTTCCAGTATAAAGCAACAGACTTTTCAAGTCGCTGGATTAAGTTCATTTGATTCTCGTCGTGCTCAATCTCATTAAACTTTACTTCCAGTTCATCAAATTCATATCCATAAATGAGAATACATTCAGCAGTTGACATTTGTGATAAGCCTGACAAGTAGAAGTGATATCGTTCCTGTGACACATCCTTTGATAATTTCTGATAGATTTTTGTAGCTATAAATGGATGTCCAAAACGTGATGCTGATCTAGCAATACGATATTGACTCCAATTGTGTACAGTTCCAAGAACTTTCTTAAATACATCATGCATGTCCTTTGTTATATGAACACCCATCATCGATTGTAAGCATACAGCAGCAAGTATCTCAATTATATGTGAATCATTTGGATTAAATTTTGGACATACGAGATTCTCCAATCTCTTCAATAAGCTCGGCAATAGGTCATAAAATGGATTTAATGTCACTTCATCTACATCCATTGAATCATTCGATGTCTTTTTTGCAACGTGCTGAAACTTGTCTTTCATAAAATGACTACATAATGCACCCAAAGTCTCGCAAATAAGTTCCGACTGTTTTTGACTCAATTGCTGTTCATCTGTCAAAATTTTACCGACCAATTTTGTGAAATCCATCGCAAACAGCTCATTCTTCTCTGCCAATTGTACGCCACACTTGATATACATTGTCAATTCACGAATATGGTCTTCGTCTTTCAAACTTGACATTATCAGCTGTTCATGATGTGTGTTGATTTCCTTCAAGTAGGATTGAGGCGGTGAGATTTTCTCATTGTAGCAGTAAGTTACAACACTTGTTAGGATCTCAATAGCCAGGCTACTTGTTTTATGATTTACTGTCTTAAAGCATACAGTACAAAGTTCGAGAATTCTTCCTTCTTCTTTCTTTGATCCAGCTATTAATGGACATTTAGTTAATGTCAATATAATCTTTAGCATCATGCTGTTTTCCTGTCCATTTCCTCTCATTGTTTGTGCAACAGATATTAAGTTATTGACGGAATTAATTTGCCATAAATGTGGTCCTTTTTCAGCCATAGTTTGCAATGAGCGTAAGACATGAATCCTCACATTAAGTCTTGGATCTTGTAAATAATCAATGAGCAAATTGACTTGATCAGGAATATCAACTAAAGTTGCACAACTTAGTTCCGTTAAAGACTGTAAAGTCACGCATATAAAATTTTCTGATGGATATTTTGGAAGCAAATTTATGCACAATGTCTTAACTAATGCAGCTGTATTTGCATCATGATACATGTACTTTAATACAGGAATCAATTGTAATTTCATGTTAATTGGCGTTTGAAGTGACTCGATCATTGACGCGACTTTTGAGCACATACTTATTGCGAAGGTTTTTGACTGTTCCGCAAACTGCGCACTTGCATAAATTGCAGCTTCTACTTCGACCGTATCATGACTATCTAAAGCACGACGAATTGCATGATGAACCTGTTGCTTTTCGGGAATTATGCATGCAACAGAACCCAAAATTCTTAAAGTTAATGACCGTGCAATGGGATCATTCGAATGAATTACCATAAATATTCTCTTTACAAACTCATCAACATTTGTTATTTTCTCGAGGTGTTTCTCACTTTGTTCGCATACTCTCAAAACCCATAGTCTGAATAAATTAGATCCAACACGAAAGAATTCGGCTAATTTAAGGAAATTCGAGTTGATGACAATTGGAAATGGATATTTTTCAAAGAGTTTCGGGAATCTTACTAGTGCTTCACATTGTTCACCAATATTTGGAGATCTTAAGCCTGTAAAATATGATTTTTATGCTTAGTATTTTGATATTAACTGGATCTTTAAAAAATCTTACCTTTATCTAAATCAGTGATTATAGTGCTTGCATCTTGATATGATTCACTTAGAAATGCTTCATTGAATGAGTTTGATCGAGTTGCAGCATTGGTTGTTGCCATAATTCAGTCAGAGCCGGCAATGTTTATGTTTTTATTTCAATTTTAATGAAATTCTCACTTTATTTCCGGATATCTTTATGATTTTTCTCAGTCTTTCGTTACTTGGTTACTTTAACTACCACTTTGCATGAAAAAACTGTAGATTAATGTGCTGGATTAGTAAAAATACTTAATTAATTGATTTTCACAAATTTACAAGTCGAAATCGGAGTTTTTTTTGTTTACAAAAATATTGTTAAAATTAGAGAGGTGCTGCATTTTTAAGCAGGTTTGACTGTAGAGTAAAAGTACACGAACGCAAAATTTAATTTTTTTAGTGAGAATAACTCATTGGATTTTAGTGTAATTTAATGTAGTTTAGTAAAAATATAAGGTTGTGACTATGGCAATACACAGTGAGTCAAAATTGGATATTCTTAGTGCCGGCATCATTATTACTTATTGATTAATTTGTTTTTTACAGGAATGAATCCAAGTAACTTAAAATACATATCCTTGCTGACCTTAACAGTCCAGAATTCTATGGTCAGTTTATCAATGCGATATGCTACAACAAGAGATGGACCAATATTCTTCAGTTCAACGGGTAGGCATGCAACATTTCTGTCATAAAATTTAATTCCTAATTAAAATTTTATCAATTTTAGCTGTTTTTATGGCCGAAATAACAAAGCTCTTGACATGCCTGGTGTTAGTTTTTATGGAAGAAGGAACAATGCTTCGATTTAAAGCCAGTTTGCATAATGCCATTGTTAAAAACAAAACTGATACGGTAAGTGCTGTAAATTTCTTATCAATGTTGTTATTATGAAGATTTGACCTTGATACACTAGGACAATAATACAAAATTCAACGCTTAATAGCAACTCTGGATCAAATCACTATCTAATAATTCACTTCCTTTCCCTTATTTCTCATAACTTCTAGCTCAAAATGACTGTTCCGTCGTTAATATATGTTTTACAAAATAACTTACTTTATATATCAGCAGCAAATCTCGACGCAGCAACATATCAAGTGACGTACCAATTGAAAATTCTGACGACAGCAATATTTGCTGTCTTCATGCTGAGAAAGAAACTGTTTTCAACTCAATGGGGATCATTATTCATATTAGTTTGTGGTGTAGCAATGGTTCAATTGTCAGCAGGTGGAGAAAATCGAGTCGTTTCTGTTGAGCAGAATCGTACACTTGGATTTGCCGCTGCTCTTGGTGCTTGTGTATTAAGTGGATTTGCAGGAATTTTCTTTGAGAAAATGTTAAAAACTTCCGATCTATCCGTATGGATGAGAAACATCCAGTTGAGTTTGTTGAGTCTTCCCTTATCCCTCATTACATCATATGCTAATGATGGAGCTAAGATATCTGACAAAGGATTCTTTTATGGATATGACTATTTCGTTTACTTCCTCGTGCTGTTGCAAGCATGTGGTGGATTGATTGTTGCTGTTGTCGTCAAATATGCTGACAATATCCTCAAAGGTTTTGCCACATCACTTGCCATTGTATTGTCGTGCATCGTGTCCATTTATTTATTCAATTTTGAACTGACTACACAATTTGCTTTTGGAACTGTTTTAGTAATTGTTTCTATATTCTTATATGGCCACGATCCAACAAAGGGTAAAAATGCTAAAAAGGTCAGTACACTGAAGGACGATGAGGAAAAGTTACTAGGTGGCGATCCTGAGGACGTGTAAAAAATGTATAATTGGAACTACTAAAAACAATCTCACTGTCATACGAGTAGACTAACTTTGCTGCATGTCATACCTCACGAAATTTTTAATTGGAATATAAGTCATATTTAAGTATTATTTTCATAATCTATAGAAAATAATCATGTACATGCTGCTTTTATTCTTGGGATTATTATGTTTTATTGGAATATCCAACAACGTGAATTTTGTGATTTTTCATTGACTAGACCATCTTATTATTTTTACAAAATTAACACTTCATGTTTTTCATAAATTGGATTGGACCTTGAAATGACTCAAATGCCATGAACTCTTTCATTTTTTGTTATATCCAACACAATTTCAATTCAATTCAATTATCAAAGAAAACTTGATTTTCAACTTTGAAGTATGTTTGATCTGGATATGAAAAAGAAGAAAAACTGCTCAAGTATGTATAATAAGATGCTAAGGTATCTGCATGCTGTAAAAAATGCTTGGAATGTAAAAATAAGTTTTTATTTATTTCGGTGATATGGCATGAACATTGATCTCTAACAGACAGTGAGCATACTCACCTAAATGAGCGTGCTGATGAGTATACTCAATCAATATATCCCGAGCGGCAATACGGTGACCTATCGAAACCGTTGTGTTGTTCGGGCATTCTCAATTTTGAGACCATACTCATGAACGTGTCGCGGATCAGTGAGATTTTGGATGTCTCCACTTAATCCATGATACAATCCAACTAAATTTGCACAAATTGGACCTAATTTGAATGTAAATAGAATGTTGAAGCTTCAAACTAACAAACTTGCAAGCATAAATTCAATTTAGGGTATCAAAACCTATAAAACAATCCAGAATAAATCACACTTAAAAAATTCCAGACCCAAACCTCATGATATACCTCAAGAATAGAAGTAACATAGTTGAATCACCATAACATGCAGCAATAACCGTAAGAATGAAAGTTATCGAAATATCCTGTACGAATTGGTATTAATAGAATTATTTTAATCTCTTCATATTATATTATTTAGCATCTTAAGGACACACTGTACACGTGTTGCAATTCAAAAATTTTAATTTTAGTTCCCTATGTGCGAATGTATTGGGCCAGTAAAGTTCTAAAACTATAGTTATCATAAGAAATTTTATGAAAAAAGTACTTAGTTAAGGATTATAATGTAAATGACTTCACTTGAAGTGAATGAAATAAAGTCAAAATTTTTTAAGCTAAAGGATGTTTGATTTCAAGTGCTTGACATGTCTGAAATCAATTTGATCATCTCGGTACCGTCAACTGTCGTTTAATATTCAAATTATATTTAGTTGATTAGTTGATTTTCCCCTTTTATGGTTGTTGACCCCTTCATGTCAATATTTTATTTTGTTTTCTAACTTCAAACAATAAACATCATCCTTACATAAATCCGTATGTAAGCTCTTCAATTATACCTATTTGTAAATACAATAAACTTCGATAACCGTGCCACAAAAACAGAAAATTGCACGCTTTCAGTGACAATGAAAATTTTCTAACCTTGAGCTTGATAATGATGGAGACGTCACTCAACTTTATGTCATCAAAATTATTGTCATGTTTTTGTTTGTGCCTAACGATGCTTACTGGTAAATTGTTTCAATGTTTATGGAAAAATTAATTTGTGATGAATAAGTTCCTATTTATGTTGATTTATAACCCGAGCGGCATTCTACTGCAAAATTTTAGTCAAACAGTTGTCATGGTGTCATCAAGCCCCACTCTTTCCTATGCGACGGTTTCCAGTTATCACAGTCACTTGGATTACTTTGCTAATTTTCTAAATTATAAGATTTTTTAAAATCAAAGCAATCTTGCGAATAATTTAATTTTTAATTTGAATTTGATTTAAAAAAACTACAATCACAGGAGTCCGTAGAACGAGGTTAAAAACCAGTAATAAATTTTGGATTATCAAAAAGCTTTAAAACGAAGAATTTCTATCAAAGGAATCAGAAAAGTTCAAACTCATTTCATAAGATTATGCTTGAGTAAGTTTATAGCTTTTGATGAATAAAACAATCCAAAGCCATCTTTGATAACCCAATAATCTATAAAAATTTGGAATTGTAAAACATATTTCAAGTTCAAAGTAACAGACTCTCATCTTCGGGACTTGGAATAGCCATCATTTATCTATACAAATAGAAGTAACAGTTCAAATGAAGCCATGAATGCAGTAGAAAGTATGGGATCAACACTTAACCAAGAAATTATCATTTAACAATTAATGTAAGTACCATGTATTCTTGTGCTTCCTTAAAGCGTAAATCTGTTCTTATACAACATTTCTAATTCACAATTCAATCTTATTGTCAAACCTGAAACAATTGTAATTTACTGACAAGTCAACAACATCCATTTTTAAGTTTAAAGAAAAATTAAATTTTTTATTACAAATTAACTCTTTCATAACGTTTGTCCGTCCAGTATTAAACAGTGTATAATGTGCGCAAAAAGGAGTGCTTAGATCTAATTTTTTGAATACAAAATTTCTTTTTAAAAATAAGTATTAATAGGTAATGTTACATGAACTTTTTATACAAAAATACAATGAATGTCGGAAGCAACAACCAGAAGCTGCTCACTATCTTCTTCGATCCATTACATAAATGTCCATCGCAAATCTCACAAACAGCTAGATCAACAGCATTTCGTCTTTCAAAGCATGGGTCTGTGGATGGGAAAATGAGTTTATTAGTGGAAGTAATGGGTTGATCTCTGACTTATTGGATTGAGTAATATCCAACAAAGAACTAGATCTGTGCTAGAAATTTAAGAATCTCCGATCTAAATCTAGGATTTTCAATGGACGTCTCTCTGAAATGTCCCCAAAATATACAATTTACATACCTTTTCTGGGTCCAAATCGTGCACAACTACGGATTGTCTTACGATTCCCATATTCTATAATTAAAGATGTAAAGATCAATTAATTTCATTTTATATCCACATCAATTATATCCATCTATACATGTCATGTTCTTACCAAAACTAACTGTTTTCAAACACACAGGCCGTTGATATCCAATCATTCTCGTCTCATCGCAATGCTGCAACATAACATATGAATCGAATCATAATTAGTTTAGTAAGAATTGAAAAACAAATATTGAGGGAATTAGCGATGAAGTATCATGTTCTTATGTCGTTATGAAACTCGATTCAATTTATGAGACATTTGTTAATTCCAATTAATGTTACTGTCTTCTTGTTATATGAAATTATATTTTGTTTTTTGGTGACCTATTCATGAGAAAGGTTAATCGGAAGCGAGAAAGATCAACTTGAACCAATATTCAAATTAATTCATCTAAATAAATAGCAAGTTTGTTGATTTTGTGGGCCAATACTAAAGAATTGAGTTTGAAAAATTTAATTAAAATTGGAATATGAGTCATAGATTTGGGGCATTGGCTTGGGTATTGCAACTTTTGAGTTTTTGATAGCAAACATTTGAGATTTCTGTAGTAAAAATGGAAATTTTGAGAATGAATTTGATTTTTCTTATATTTGTGTTAATCAACAGACAGATGTCAAGTTAGATCCATCATTGTGCATCATTTAATGGAGGTCATGGATCACAATCCGAAGTAGGCAAGAATGAGTTTTTCTAACAAACCCCTCTTCCTGGCTACTGTGATTCAATGCAATCAATAGACAAATTCCCAATTATTGTAGCTTACATGACTCCTAACTATCTCAAACCAGTAAATTTACTACTTTTTGAAGTATTCGCGTACTGTTCCATCCAGCCTACACAATTATCTTATGTTAATTTATTCTAATTCCAATGCCTGGGTGATAAATTATAGAATTCGCAAATTTATAAAACTATTTTAATTATTAATATTTAAATTAAATGATCGTAGGAACTTGATTAATTTATTAATTTGTTTCTGTAAAACAGGAGGAGTTTAAGATATTAGAATTGAACAGGGTTTAACGTTAGGCTTGTGGAATTGAAGTTTTTCAAAATGAGCTTTAGTGATCTTTTACATTTTAAATTCGTCATTTCGGAAGATCTTGTTTTTTGGGTATCTAAAGTCATGTAACAATTTAAATAAGATGCAGCAAGCAGGAATAAAACGTCACGGTGTTGTCATTGCCACTTAGTGTCTTATCGTTGATTTGCTAGCGCGATTACTAGGTTGTGACTAGCACTACATTGAACTAATGCCATCTTGCCATTCGAGTATTTAAAAACTTCCTAACACATCCTCTAGAATCTTAAGAAAATATTGAGTTAAATCACTTAACGCCTCTCGCTATGCAACAATTGTAAAATCCCTAAGCACTATCCGATGCGTATTTCAATATTTTATTTTCAAATATCTCACATAAAAACAACATCTTAATTGACTTCGCATCAAAACAATAAGCACCAAAACTGTTATAATTGTCTAAATGCAATAATAATTTAATAACTTCGCTTTTGTTCAATGATTGTTTCCTGTCTATTAATTCTAATGATTTATAGTACATTCAATTAGTGACTTAGTTTTCATTAAAAATTCTGTAAAAACTTGACATTGCTGACACTTTGTATTACATGATTGTTTATCTAATTTTTGGATGTGATGATGACGAGAGATTAGTGTCATAATCGGTAATGTTTGTTGGGTTATTTACTGAATCTAATGTTTAATTGCTATTCAACAGCATTTAGCTTAAAAGTGAAACCCGAGCAGCACAATTGTATATCTCACATTAAAAATGTTTCAAAATATTGCAATCAGAGCAACTTTGCATCTTGCCATTAATACAGCGTCGTAATGGTTCCCTAGCGAACACAAGAATGTGCTACTCGGGCAAATAATATTTTTGGACATCAATTTAGCACAATCTCATTAAATATATCTCATAAACTGATCAATTTTTATCAAAATTTCATTAATTGACACTTGCATCCACCCACAATAATTAGATCCATACCTCCGTTCGCATGTTTCGATCGTACATATTATGACAATTTTGATCGAAATCACTATCGCATATATAGCATTCTAGTGCAAATCCATCTTCAAATAAAGAAAATGATTAATTTTTTTTTGGTTTTTCAAATTTTAGCACAAAATTTTTTTCATACTTTTTATGGCAAAAAGTGCCAAAACAGTCAATAGCACCACAAATTTCATTATTATTTAATTCCACAAACTTTTTTTCTCTCGAGCTTAACTCAACGATGTCTAGTAAGTGACTGAGTGATCGATCAAGACGAGTCTCTAGAGTATCATACTGGTTGTGTGATAGAATTGTTATAAGCAATCAGCATACACATAACGCGTTAATTTTGAAAAATTTCTGTTGTCTTTCCGGGGACGTCGAAGCTGAAATTTGCTTATGCGGCAATCAAATGCTTTGGTGGGTCATATAATTTGTGACATTAAATAACAACGATTGTAACAGCTGAAAATATCTGTTGCTGTATGTGAGAATGATGGATCATAGACATGCTTGCTTATTTGCTGCTTTCGATAAACTCGTGTATGTAAATTAATTAATTAATGAAATGAATAATTTTTAATTGAATTTACGCTTTTTATTCTTATGAAATTAAGTCTGAATGAAGAATTTCCGATAGGAATTTAGTCGCTAAGAATATTGACTTACATGTATGTAAATATCTTGTTACTTTTCTCATTAAAAGTTTTCAATGGAAAATTTATAATTTTTGGAGGGGATTTTTTGACAAATTTCACTGTATTAAGGCTTATCAAGCGCAATATTGAGGTACGATGATTAAGAAAATGTGATTCCACTTGAGAATTGTCCATTTAATTATTAATTTTATTATTCTGTCGTCAATGTCTCGTGCATCGTATTTTAATGACTTAAGTACTTCGATTAAAAATAGGATATACCTCAATACAATTTAATTTGATTCAGTCCTATGACTGCGAAATTTATGACTGAAATTCCCCAAAAGTTGTAAACTCTTGTACTGTAATTGTAGTCACTGTTGCATTCATCCTCAGAACACACTCGACATCTTCCAAACATGTTTGGACTTGTTTTTCCCAAACACGGATCTGATGATCCACTGATAATCAAACAGCTTCGGTCAGTTTCAATTAAATTGTTTACTAAAATATTGAAATTTTTGAGATAAATTAATTAAATGCAGTATATAAGTGGATATGTTTACTACGTAGTTGTATGTATAGGATTGTTGCATGTATACTAAGGATGACGTGGATCAAAAACATCGTAAATCTAGTTCTAAAGACCAGTAAATTCGTTGTATTTGACTAATGTCGTTCTTAGAACTAGACATTCATACAAATTGTTCAATAGAAGCCTATCCACTCGAGATACAATTTAATATTTACCCATGCTGGAATTTACGAAGCATGCAAACATTTCATTCCACCTTAGATTCCCAGTGCAATCCTGAAAGAACAGATTGAGAAATATTGTAAGATAATGTACACATATACCAAAATGTAATCTGTCTTCATGTGATTCCAAACGATAGTCACACTAAGACGGATTCCATTTGGCCTCAATAAATGTGCCCTTGACTAATGCTGTGGTACTGGAATCTTTTCTACTTGTGCTGCTCTTGATCGGTTAATTCATTAGAATAGCGAATAGATTTGCGCTTAAATCTGTCTTTAACCCAGATTGTTGATCATAATGTTTTTCGGATGATGAGAAACCAGCATAAGAATTGAACTTTAACTTCATCCAAACAACAAATTGATTGAAAAATATTCAGATCCTAGACTCCATAAAGGATCAAAATCCAAAATTAAACCATTCATACCTGTGCCTTTATGTACGTATCCCTTAAATCATGACATTCAGCATTCTCCTTTGTTTTACAAACATAACATTTTAAGGCGACGGAATCTAAAACAGAAATAATCAATAACTAGCTGTTGATGTGCGTCTTTACTATATATTTTTTTATTGAAGCTACAAATCGTATTGGATATAATAAAATGACTTACTTGACAAATTTAGACTGAATATCACGATTGACAATAGAATCGCCCACTTATTCATGCTGATTTTTAATATAAAAAACTTAATAATATGTTTTAAACAACTAGTAAGGAACACAGAAGGGTTGGAAAAATGTTGACTTTCAAACACATTTGAAACTAATTGAAATTTTCTCTGCTTAGTGCTCTCTCATTTTATGTCCATAATACAATGTCAATGGTGAGTTAAACACAAGGAAACTCTCTTCTTGTTGCTCTTACACGGCGCCAAATGTCTACCCTTGTTCAGTATTTTTCTTCATCTTTCGTCTCTCGCGAGACATAAAACATGTCATGAATATTGCAAAAAATAAAAACCCGGCGACATTCGCATGTGTTTTGATTTGTTTTTCCAATTTATTATGAAAATTAATTTTTGAATGTGTTGGTGACAATTTTAGTGCTTCATATTATTGAGCATGTGGGGGTTTGCAGTAAAATTGAATTTATGCATATTAAGAGAAATTTTGAATATAATTAAGTTGATTAGAATTTTGATGAATAATTGGAAAGTGAAAGACTGAAATCCGCGATAGATTCAGCTTTAGGTTGGCTTTAGGCGTCACCTGATCATGGATCGCAGTTGATCTGTAAGGTCAGCGATGTTTAAGTTTCAAGAGGGTTAAATCAGTGGGTATGTGTGGTATGGAGTGTCATATGGATTTGTCATTGACAAAAACATTGCCTTAACTTTAAGTTCCAAACCATTAGACCATTTGCAAACGCTTCCTAGTGGACAGGAAATTGAATTAGTATCCATACGGTATCCTTATGTTCTCCATACTCTGTGTGATTTCCAAATAGTGTTTAATGATAACCGACTTGAACAACCATTACAAATCGAACAATATGCCTGAAACTTTTAGTTGACATTTGAATAACTTAATTTTCAATTTTTAAAATGCACAAATTATATTCAATAATTTAACAATTCTGTATAACTATACATTATCTAAATTTACAAGTTTCAACAAAATCTCCATAAAGTAATTTACACAATCTCATCACAAAGCATATTTCATAAAAATTGTAATGAAAATTGGAATGAAAACAGCTAATCGAAGTACAACACTTGAAGCACTGTTGCACAAATCTGTATCACATTCACAAACGGTTCCTGTAGTATCACCTTCCTTTAATTCATTGCATGTGTTGTTAAACATCAATGTAGTTGATCCACAACTTCTGATTAATATTTCCTCTGATGGAGCTTTAACATTAATATCAAAATTCAATAAAGTATTAAGAACTGAAGACTTAAAGACTTACATTTATATGTAGATGTAATGCAGGAAACTGATTCAGTACAGTTTTGAATCATGTCATCGTTCACTTTTCCACACTCACCGCCTAATGCGTTTGTGCATACATAGCACCTAATTGCACTAACGTTATTTTGAATTGTAAGAATTGTGAGTAAAACTGCTGTAAATGCTATGACAAATTTCATCTTTGAATTTATTTAAACTGAACTCTTGGATGCTAACTAATTGACTGAACTTAGGAAGTAATATTTGACAATCCTTTATTTATACTAATCGTAAATAGGAGTGTCGATAAAAATTTTATATTGATAATAAAGTCAAACCTTATCAAATATATTGTGAAATTCCGTGAAGTATACGTGTGACTATTTGACTGCAAATTATCTTATGACTATTCATAGAACAACTTCAAATAATTCTTGTTGTATTTCCACGACGAATTTATTCCCGAATGGACAAAAATACGTAAGAAATAGATGTCGACTGGAAATTGACTTGCTGCTAGCTGGGTAAAATTTTCCAAAAAATTCAGTAGTGTGTCCTTTTTTGATCAAAATTAGGGATGACTTGAGTACATTATCAATTTACGCAGAAACTACTCGACCAAGCAACCAAGAGAAAAATGATTCAGAAAGGTGAAATAGGTGAGAATCGAACCCATGACCTCTTAGTTACCTGGTGCTCTATCTACTACGTTAAGGAACCATCAATTTTAACCGGATCTATAATTTATAATAGGATTTTGTTGCCTGAAATTTTTCATTATATTTACTCAGCAAAAATAAGAGTTCCGATAATAATTTTATATCGATAATATATTTATACGTTTTTAAATTTAATCTGTCAAATTTTCATGCAACTAAACTGCAAAATATTTCATGCCTGAACAGATACGAAGCATGCTCCTGAGTTGAATAAGTATAATCATGAGCACGCTCAATTAGATAAGTATGCCATTGACTGTTAGGGATGATTATTGATCTTTTTGACTTTGTGCCAGCTCTCTAATATTAAGAAGGCCTGAAGCTTTATGACAAGTTCTAACATAATTTTTTTTTTCAGAGGGGAAACTAAAACCTTTTCATAAACTATTCATAGTTAAAGCCAACTGCTGCCAATAAGTTATTAAAGAAGATTAAAAATTAAATTTTTTTCTTTTAAATTCTTATTTTAAAAATTTTATTAAATTCTTAAAAATCAATATATTTTACATAAGTACATGATCACAGTTAATAAAATCGGAACCATAACCACAAAACGAGCAACAATGCTGGATGCACTATTACATAAATCTGTACTGCATTCACAAACTGTTGCTACTATATTTCCATCTGTAACATCTTGGCACTCATTGTTATATGCTAGTGCGCTTCCTCCACAGGATCTTGATAATATATTCATGCTTGAAGCTGAAAATATTAAATTTTATTGATCTTTAAAATTAAAAAAATTGAAATTTTTTGAGTCTCACATTTCAAACGGGATTTATAACACGTAACCATTCCAGGACATTCTAGAATCATATCATCATTATATTTTTCACATTCATCACCGAGGAAATCGGTACACCCGTAGCACTTAATAGCATTTACATTATATTGACTGGCAAGAATTGTGAGGAAAAGAATCGAAAATGCCAAAATTAATTTCATTTTAATTTATTTATTTTTATTTACTGATTTGCACTTTAAGACTTTAACTTTATTAATGAATTAAGGTACAGGAATAAGCTGCAATTTATAATATTCTTGATAGAAGTCAATGAAGATAACAACTTAGCTAATCAATAAATATGACCAAATTCTTAGTATTTATGTTTAATCATGACGAAGGAAACGTGATGTCTCATTAAAATCGACATTTTAATTGCTGTAATGCATTATAAACACTTGATATAATAATTAGAAGGAAATGAAAACATTTAATCAAAAACATTGCAAGATTAAATTGTGAAATTATTATATTTTATTGAATTACTCAGCAAAATTGCAGCAAAGTTTATATAAGCGATATCTTATCTGATATACACATATTAAAATGTTTTTGACTTGATAGCCAGACGGTCAATCTATTTTGAACCAAATGACGTTTTCTTTGGAGTAGCAATGAAATTAATACTAAGTATTACAATATTGTTAATCAAGATTTAATACAATTTATTAAACTTTCAAATTTGAAAATAATTCTAAGTGGAATCATCATGTGGATGCCATATATCCTAACAGGCTGTATCCCTTTCTGTATCATGAAATCATCTTCTTTGCCAGTTAGGGATATCAACCTCATGTGTTAATGGGTGTTAATAAAAGAGTTTTAGCGGAGTCTTACAAGCTCGGGGAAAGATCCATCTTTATTTGCGTCGTTCGGGCCTGCTATTTAACATTAAAGCATTTTGATAATATGACTTAAATAAACGAGTTCTTCACAAACCCTAACATTAAAATCACGAATAAATAGAATAAAGAAAAACTAAATTTGGATGCACTGTTGCATAAATCTGTACTGCATTCACATATTATTCCAGTTGAATGTTGACGACTATGTTGTTTACATTCATTATTGTAGGCTAAAACAGATTCTCCACAGGTTCTTGTTATCATATTCACTTGGTATGCTGTAAATAAATAATTTAAAACTTTTTATTCTAGACCTAAAATTGAGATTTAAATCCATACTTTTTATTAATGTTTTGTGACAAGAAACAACTTCAGGACAATCTATAATCATACTTTCGTCAAAATCTTCACATTCGTCACCCAATACATTTGTGCATGAGTAGCACTTAATGGCATTTGTATTATTTTGACTAGCAATTATTGTCAACAACAAAGTAACTAATGTTATGCTTATCTTCATGTTTATATCTCTTATAGACAGTTTAAAAAGAAATTTTACACTGCTTTCTTAATGAGTTTAGCTGATTGACTGAACTAAGGAAACTAAGAAGATCTGAATCATTTATTGACATTTTACTATCAAAACTGATAAACGGCTTATCGAAATTCCTGCGAAATTATTTTTTCTTTGCTGACTAAGCAGGTGCATTGCTCTTATCAAGAGCTTTTAATTGCCTTAATTTCACATATTTTTGTAATTAATGTCCACGAAAATGTGTAGTCTTACATTATTGACGTAACTTCTTAAAATAGAAGTTAATAAATCAGATATAATTGTTGAATATAACGGTCATCTGAAATTTGAATAATATTTATTGTACATAGTTGAAAACCCCTTTTTCTACAAAAGTTCAGTCTGCTTTTAAACTTCAAAGAGTAAACATCATTATAAATTTATAAATCCATAAAGAAGTCATTTTAATTAAACAACATTAATACAGTTACGAAACAATTAAAAAGTAAATCATTTTATTTTAATTAAAATTCACAATAGATTTCTGATAATCTGTGCTATACTTATAAACATAAATAATAATAAAATGAGGTAATTAGAACTAAGTTTGGAAGTTTTGTTGCACAAATCTGTCGTACATTCGCAATAATTTGAAAACGTGGAATCGCCAAATGTTATTCTGGTGCACTGATTAGTCTTTGATTTCATCTGTTGACGAAAGCCACAAGATCTTGTTAGTCGTACATCTCCACTGAATGCTGAAATGAATTATTTATATTTCGTCATTTACAACGTGATATAATGATGATCAAGATAATGAACAGGATTTTATTTCTGAGTAATTAGATAAGTGAATTATTCGAAGAAGCTTGTCAATCAATTGTAATACTTTAATCCAGTGGTGGACAACCGTCTATTTTTCGCGATAAACCTCGTCTAATAAACTCGACTAAAACCGCAGATGGTATACGGTTCATTGCATTTTCAAATTTTGTTGGCTGCACATCAGTATGAAGATTTGATAAGAATTTGAAGTTGCACTTGAAAATTTTTACAGTTTAAACTTTTTAAATCAAAGCTCTTAAAGCTTTTTGTTTCTGATAAAAGAAATAAATGAAACTTGAAAGTAAAAGTCTCAATAGAAATGACCAAAGTTCTCAAATGAATTGAAATTGTGAAGTTTGGAATTTGTAATGAACTCTCAAATATGGCGTTGTTTCTTTAGTTTTCATTAATAATTTAATTATTTTAAATTATATAAATATTCTTGACAACAACAAAAACGTTGCCAGAGTTCAAAATCACTATCATATCTCAAAAGGATAAAAATACGTTAAAAAAGAATTAGTCATTAAGTCTACATTAACCTGTTATTACGTATTTTTGTCCACTCGGGTAAAGACAATAACTCATGCATAGTCGAGAAACCAGCCTCAGAATCTTATAAAAATGGATAGACATAAAGGGAGAGTAGGTTCTGACCATGAATTTCACAGAAGTTTGCGACATTTCCAAACAATTGCGATTCGGGACAGAGAAATTTAACAATGGCATTCGAATAGTCGGGGTCAGAAATCTGGGCAAGTACCAATCTTAAGTCAAGATAAACAAATTTTTTGTTGAACTTAATTTTGAAAATTTAATGCATTGTTGAATTTATATTTTAGTGTATTTTTTTTTTTTTTTTAACAAAAGATGAATCACGATGAACAATGGGAAAATTTGATAAGACATTAACTTGAAATATTTTGAGAAGCACTGGTGAACTATAAGTAACAAAATACTTAATGAAAATTTCTATTTCAAAATTTCAGCTTGAAATTTCAATAAATTCTAATTTTATTTATCATGGGCAGTTTTAAACTTTTAATCCTTTAATATGCAAATCGTTTGAGCACATTAGCCTAATTTTTCATGTTATTTAATTGACATCAAATTGTCACCAAAAGCCACTCCCACATTTTAGTCAAATTTTATCAAATTTATATTTACGCAGGAGAATACGCAGTTATTCACTTTGGGTAGAATTTAATCAATTAGACAAAACAAATTTGGAAATTATGAACAGCAATGAATTCAAAAAAGTCACGTCTCAAAACTCACATTTTTGATAAACACTCCGACAAAAAGTAGACGTTAAATTATTACTTTGCATTTTGTCACAATCCATAATTAATTTATGAACACGGTCAGATTTGAGTGATCTACAGTCTTGATCATAAACACTATTGCACTGATAACACTTGATTGCATTAACATCAGTAGCTATAAATACTAAAACTATGAGAATTCTTGTCAATAATTCAATTACTAATTTCATGCTGTGCCTTATTTCATCATACTGAAACGAACGAATGTATCTTGATGAATGAATTTTTTGTCAGTCAATTATATTTTTTTTAAAGTTTATTTCCACTTCTCACACTCACAAGACATTTCCTTATCAGTTAAGCATTTTTGATTCCAAAACAACTCGTGAATTAAACGTGATCTTAAATCCAAAGCACTTGTCATAATGTATTTTTTGTAATTACTGCAAACAGTGATAATGTACTGATTAATGTACTTATCAGCAATAGTAAATAATTATTGATTGTCACGCTTCTTTTGCCTCCATTGCATAATTCCCCATAACAATCGCAATATTCTGACGATGTTGCATGAGTCAATGATGATGTTTTGCAACTATTGGTGCTATTTGACGGTATAAATCCACACGATCTTGTTACCCTCACGTGGTCGTAGACTGAAATAAATTTGATAAGCTTAATTTGGAATCAAATACTCATTTGAAGATGGCACTTACTTTTCTGCTTAATCTTACGACAAAATGTTGCATTGAAGTTTAATTCCAATGGGTTGGGAACTAAGTCACAATCAACTACTAAGTCTGAATCAGGCGAATTGAAAGGATCGCTGCATCTATCGTCGTAGACACTTTTACATGAATAGCATTTTATAGCTATGCTCTTTTCAACTGTCACAAGGCATAAAAAACAAATAAGCAACAAATGTTTCATGACTGAAATAAGTTTATCAACTAAAATGTTGAGTCAATATTAAATCTAATTATATTTGAGAACGTATTTAAATTTTTATTTTATTAATTCTAGTGATAAGACTGTCCAATGATGAGGAAGTAACGCGGAGATTTCAATGAATAAATGTTTACGCTTATTTATTGTTTACTCGCACATAGTTCAGGGATTAGAAAGATTGTGTCTGAGAAATTGTCAAGGGAACTGAAATTGAACTTAATTTTTGCTGAATACCGGTTGATGTAAATGGATAGATTGCAACAAATTGTTTCATGACTATGCTTATAGGAATTTCAAGTTCTAGTTAACTAGATGATTAGCCATAGCGTGTCTGGCTTCTGAATTGATAGACAAATTAGATGCATCAATGACTATGGCGTATTAATATGTCTGTAAAGCTTACTTACTTCTTTGGCCGAGGCGCATGTGGTCTCATTGATGCGCGGAGAGAACGTCAAAAACTAACACGAAATTCTGTCAGCTCAGAATGTTAAGGACTTTAGCGTCCTTTTTTACACATCCAATCCAGAAATTCTTTGGTCTTCCTCGAGATCTCTTAAAGCTTTTGTGAGCTGAAGTAGCTTAAGTAGCAAAGTACCTAATCCAGTATAGACTTAACATTTTGATAAAGATACGGCTCTCAGGCTGTTTTTTGATTGATGTGTTTTTAACGCGAAGCTCACTGATTTCTTTTTCGTGCGTCAGTCAGGAATGAAGAGTTTTGAGCACCTGTGCAAAGTTAAATGTAGCTAGAATGTGCCACCGGTGATGCTATAATTTTGATACCGATACTAAACAGTTTACATATGAGTCATCAAAAAGAAGCTTTACAATCTAAAGATCAAGGTTTTAGCCAGGGTAAACGAATAGAAAAACTGTCAGTTATTTTTGTATGGTTTTGCAAGAATTTGTACGGTTTTTAGCATCGGATATTTGAATAAAAAAATAACGGTAGAAATATTAAATTTTTAATGCTAATTTAAATTGATATTTGCTGAATTAATCAAATATATTGGTGTTATTTCTGCAAGTTATCAACAAATTAACCGTAAAAATTTAATTAAATATTTTAAACTCAAAAATAAATCAAGTTTTTGTGATAATTTCTAACGGTTTTTCAAAATTCAAACATAAGTGCTAAAAGCAAGACACTGCTAAAATTGATTTGCTAAAAGCAGAACACTTTCCGTTTACCCTGGGGTTTTAGAAGAATATTATAGGCTTTAGTCGTGCAGTTTTGGATCAGATTTGATTTTAATATTTTTAATAAATCCTCAAGTTAAATGGAATGTTATCTGATTTGCAAAACAACCTTAAGATCAAGGTCTTGCTTAGATCAAGTTAAAATATTCAATCCAAAGCAGAGCTCGAAGTCGACTCAAATTTTAAACTGAGCCGAGCCGACATTTTCATAAAAAATCTGTGTCAACTTCGAGCTCTGATTCAAAGTCATTGAATAATTCAAGCACTTAAATCGCAAACCACCGTTAACTTTCTAAAAACATCCAATAAATCACATAAATCACACTACTTCAAAGTATCGGAAATCCCATAAAATCATTAACTTATACTTAATAGCACAATTAATGCAATAAATCAAAAATACGATAAGATTTGCTAGAAAAAAGAGACGAAAGAAGAAATTACAGTCAATCAAAGTTTTATCGCCAAAATATCAGCAAAGGTAAAAATTGGTGGCTGAGATTAAAAATTAAAAAAAAATTCAATGTCAACATTTTCTTCTCACGCGACTGTTGCTTATCATTAGAGCACCAATTTATTAAATGAAATTATTACAAGAAGTATGGAAGTATGAGTAATAATGCGAAAAACAAGCAAGATTGATTTTATAGTAATACATTCGACTTGATTACATTCATTCACAAGAAAGGCTTAAAGCTACACAAAAAATATAGTTTGTTGAACTGCAACTTTACATCAAGTAATTTCTGCTGACCATAAAAATTCCAATAATTAATGCAATGGACAGCATATTTGTTTGTACTTTGGAACTTCCATTGCATAAATCTCCAAAACATTCACATGACAATATTTCAACTCCTTTTGATGGAACGCTCTTCCTGCATCCACCAGTTCTCTCTGTATCACTGATGTATCCACATGATCTGATTATTCTCACTTCCTCATTAACTAAAAAATATATATATATATAGGAACAATCACTTTATATAAATAATTTGTCATTTCCACTGCACCTTTCTGATATACTTTTCGACAAAATGATGCCTTTACGTCACTTGTATTTGAATGCATTGGCTTATTATCACAATTTAATTTTAACAATCCATTATCTCGTTCGGCAAATGGATCTGAACATAAATTTTCAAATTTACTGTTGCAGTCATAACAATGTATAGCAACAGCATATGCGATTGATAACGATAAAATTAAGAGTTTAAACGTGAACACTTGCATGATTGAGATCTCGATAATAACTGCACAGTATGAAAAGTTTGTGTGCAATGAAGTGTGCAATACAATCAAGGCACTGACTAGCAATTTGAGGTAATACTACTTAAACTAGTTCGTCGTACAATCCCATATATAAAAAACAATATATTTACAAAAATTACAAACTCATTATAAATTGCATTATTGACATTGAGATTATGAAATTGCAATTTTAGCGCGTTTTGCAGTCTATAGTGCATGCATGCATGCATGCATTGAATTCTGAAAATGTGTATAGTTGAGCACGGACTAAGGAATATTTGTTGCATTCGTCACTATCCTTGAGAGTCACTTTTGTTTACAGAATCGTAGTCGACTTCGAATTCTGACCCGAGTAGCACAAGTCAACTAATTGATTCAAAATTTGACACCAGACTGGGCTGACTTTGGTATGATTTCGGATTTACATAAATCGAATCCAGTATCAATTTGCGCCGACTCATTGTCGAATTTTTGTTCGATTGGTCGATTTGAGTTACTCAGGAGACATGCGGTACTGTAAAGTAGCTGTCTTTAAGGCAAAACGACAATTTGAAGTGGATGTGGCCTGACGCCTAAAGGCTCGTGAGACCGAAACCATGATTATCCAATCTTCGAAGGATTGCCTTACAGCCTCGATCTTATCTTCGAGAAGCCCTACTGGCATACGTTTACTGCTCGGATGTATGGACGTAGAACCATATTATGATACACATTGTTTATGGACGTCACCTCAAATCACATAATCACATG
This sequence comes from Chironomus tepperi, assembly GCF_022539635.2. Classification (NCBI taxonomy): domain Eukaryota; kingdom Metazoa; phylum Arthropoda; class Insecta; order Diptera; family Chironomidae; genus Chironomus; species Chironomus tepperi. The sequence goes on along the minus strand of NW_027226601.1, from coordinate 8,223 downwards.
CTAAAAATGATTGTTAGAGGACATAAACACAGTTTACACTTGATAGCATGCATTTTAGCCATAATCATCTATGGAATATTCCAAAACCCTTTTAAGACATCAACAAAATTCTTTTCATTAAATAAACCGACATTCATAAAACCGACTAATTTGCAAACCAGACTCTCCCAATATAGTCAAAATGAACTAAAACAGTAAATACAGTGACTTGATTTAAACTTGTAGTGAATATTACAACTTGCACCTCTCTCTTTCATTTGCTCGTAAGTTTACACGAATGTGTGCAAGCTAGTGTGACTTGGCGAGCATTCAAATTGCTCACCGACAGCTAATCTATAGACTATGATATTTTTCAAGTAAATTATTTCTGTATAAATCAAATCTAAAATCAACATTCATGCTTCATTTCAGTCTGGCTTGACGGCTATTTATTGTTAATTGCGAAATTGTGGCTATTAAATCGAAAGTCATTTGTTGGATTTAAGAATGTCTTTTTGTGATAAATGAAGGTTGATAAAGGAATATTCTAATCCATTAATCTTCAAGGTCACTTACTGGGTTTCCTCCGTCGTGACACTTGGAAATTCGTTGAGTATTTTTATTGCTGTAAATTCAATTGATTTTATATTATGGCACCTTAAGTCAGTGGTGTGCATCCTGTGTGTCGCGGTGCACTAGTATCCTGGCAAGATCTATATGCCGTCTACGGTTTCGGCCGAGGCTTACCACCAATGAGTCCCGCGAAAATCAAAAGGTTGCTCACAACTGCCTTAGTTGGTAGTTATGGTCGTTAAGTTCCATATTTTTATGGCACTTAATGCTTTCGATTCAAACAGACTGATAAGAAAATTTATGTTGGCAGCAGGGATGTCATAAAAGGTGTGTCAGCAGAATTTTCTATTTTTTCGGGTGTCAAATTTTGAAGGTCATTGTTGGTGTTGTGAATGAGAAATGAGCAGTTTAATACAATTACGGTGGAAGTTAAGGATTGGCTTCTTATTAGGGGAGATTTAGTTTAGCATATTAACAGCCTTGGTTTGATTACTAGTGATGTTGTTGACAGAAGTAATTGCGATTGATATGAATAATTGTCAAGGGTTGGTCAGCTTGAGAATGCCACCAAAATGGCCATGGATCACTATTAATCTGTACTGACAGAGTCGAGAGTGAACAGGCTTCAATTAGTCGACTTGATGCCTAGTAGATTTGATATTTATGAAATTTGACATGAAATGCTTAATAAATTTGTTCTGATTGTTAATTTTTGATGATTATTGTGCGTTCAACATGCAATTGAAGCTAGTTAAAAATCAAGCTATTAAATCAAATTTGCTTCAAATTATGGAAAACTGAATGTCCAATGACATCTGAAAGTAATGTTTCTAGTCACAATTTGCGAGTCGTGCATGACAAAAATCGAGATATTTGCTTAGAACTTTAAAAACAGCACAAAATCGACTAGTTGCTTAACAGGCAAAGAATATGCTTTTGTGAGTGGATGTTCACCAAAATCCAACAAAGGATCCTGTACGTACATTTCCTATACAGAACTTTCGACTCATATCCGAATTGCACAAATCAGTTAATCGATTATAAATCAAGTTCAGACCGACATGACACTGACTTAGTACCGAATTCAATTTTAAATCTGCAATCATGAACAAAGCCACGTCGGTTTGATGTCATATTTTGGATCGATTAGTCGACTTGTGCTATTCGAGATCCTGAAATCACCAGGACTCTAATATTGTCAACCTCAGATTGAATCATTTCTGTCTGTGATCCTATAAATCAAATTGAGCATGCACATGATTTAATGAATTATTTATAAAACAATTCAGATTTAATTTTAGTCTCACAATAATCTAAACAATTCAAACTACATTAGCCTCAGATGCTTATTGGCATAGAAATTTTGCAAATTTACTGTCAATAAATAAAATTTTAATAAATCTGCCAAAATTGAAGTCTTAGTCAAATATCTAGGCTAACAATAACAAGACATTGAGTCATCAATAATATGAGTCATCGGAAGTTTCTGTTTAACCTTTGCCTGACATCTTTCATAAGAAAATATTATTTTTTGTCTATTTAATTTCATCTTTTGTTTACTTATTGCTTGATGACGATGAGAATAGTGAACGGAAATAGCCGAACATGTCATTATGATTGTGACTTTACATCCAATTATATTCGATAGAAAAAATTACATTTTGACAGTTTCTTATCGATCGATAATCCATTCAATGTCCATTAATATTTTGAGAATTCATTGAACTTTCCATTCGCATGACTTGTCCCTATAATTTAACGACATGGAAAGGAATACATTAAAGAACAAACATTACATACATTATTTTGTATCCATGCAATGGAAGTGGAGGAAATACTTTGTACACCCTCAACTAAAGTTTCGAGTTAACCCCAAAAAAAAATCGATCTTGCCGGCGCCGTCTTTTATGTTTGTCGTTTTGGATGTGGCAAAAAAATACCCTCGTTGCTGTTTTTGCCACTCTAATGCTTCAAATGAAAATGAAATCGATGAAAAGAAGAATGTCGGTGGATTTAATGATGAAGTATTGTTGAAAAATATACTTTTTATGTCTGTTCTGTGAATAAGTAAACAAAAAAATTTGCGGAAGCAATAAATAAATTTGAAAACTTGAAGGCACTGACTGAAAGAATGACGAATAAGGTGTAATTTAATGTATGAAAATTTCATTTAAATGTGAAGTAATTTTGTTAAGAATTCTTGCAATAGCATGTGCTGTATTACTCAGGGTTGAAGTAACTGCTGCTGAAAATTGTACAATGTTTAATGCCAATTACTTATGGTCTTGAGGATGGTTTATCATCAAGTCGAGTAATCATAGCCAATCTTTGAATTTAATTTATGGAAACTTTTTTGCTTGGAAAATTTTGCAATTATTTTCCATTATTTTCAAGCTTAATGGACGTAGTATACAACATAACACGATTTGTCCTGAATAAAAGGAATTGGAATGAAACAACATGAATGAAACACGGAGTAGACGATCTTATCAAACCTTTTAATTCACTTCCAGACATGTAATTAATATTGCTAGGAATTTTTACTTTACTCTAGTTTCATTGTGAAAATTATGAAAATTTCAATGGATTTCCGCAGTTTTCCGTGCTTTAAAAAACATTGTGTAAATTCAAACAGCTTTGGCATACTTTAGCTAACACACAGCTTGATCCGTGCATAATATTTGAGCAACTTTCCATCTCAGATCTAGACCTTTCAGGATTCGTATCTAGAGTTTACTCTAGATACTTATCTTGAGGATCATGGAAGGAAATATAGGAATATAGAATTCATGGAGACATTAATCTCTCAAAAAATTCCGACAACACTCTTGGGTCATTCAGTTATTATGTTCAAATGACAGAATGGAGAAGATCTGAAGCTAAACATTCAAATTTCAGTTGTTTTTTTAATAACTAATACAGTCACCAGAGTGATGTTACGTCGTCGCAATAAAATTATGAATTGGGGTGTCCTACCGACTGTGTGATAACTGATTTTAGCATTGTGCTGTTCTGGTCAGATTTAAAGCTTATTTTGATAAAAGTGAATGATGTGTCGGTGACTAAAACATGTAATGAATAGCAGTAATTAAAGGTTTAAGTCCAAATCGGATGCATTCTATTGACACAGGGAATCCTTAATGAGTTCTGAAATTTAAATGTATATCTAAAACATACCACAAACATTGGTGAACAATCCACCTTCAATATTGATTTGAACTCTTCAAAAAGGTCAATTACCTTTTATCATTCAATAAATACTTTTATTAGCAAATTATATCTCTAATTGTAATTAATCAATTCCTTTATAAAGTAACAATTTTATTATTAATAATTTACATGAAAATGATAACTTTCACTGATGGAGCGTGCTTAATGGAGGTGAATATAGAATATTAAATGATGAATTAACGCGCCTATAAAATTACAACATACTACATGACATTATTGTATGCAGTGAGAATAATAATATTAAATAAATAATGAAGTCACATTGTTTGCAGTTTGTTAACATTCGAAGCGGCTGCTTATGAGGTCTTTCGGCATGAAATGACAATTGATGATTGATAGAATATGATCACGATAACTAAGAAATATTTGGTGCTTATATGCTGTTAACAACTATGATATGAATGATTATTGACTAGTGATTAGTTCTTTTATATTCCTAGCTGGAATATACGTTTTTGGGCTTTATTACTTTAAAGGAGCTGCTCATGGATGGCATTAATGTGAACGACCCCGAATAGCACAAATTGGGTTATTGATCAAGTATATTCGGTGCCAGACCGAAGTGACTCTGGTACCGATTATTAATAAATTCGACACCAAGCAAGAGTCACGCGTCCTGGTGCCAGATTTTGCTTGATTGCCCAATTTGTGCTGTTCGGAATTCCAAATGTGTTCGATTGACTTTCTTACAAAAAATGTGCAATTATGAGTTAACAACTTCTTGTTTTGATTGAGGATTTCCCCTGAAATTAGCTTTAATACTGTAATAGCTTTCTAAGCATGCATAATCATTAAGCACATTCGGTTGTGAATTTTCCCACCCATTTCAATTTAGGTCATAATCTCATTATAATTTAGGTCAATTGTCCTTAAAATAATCACAAATCTTTAACGCCCATGGAAGTACCATTCATACACGCGTGCATGCTCATTATAACAATATATCATGAATAAGTAATTTGCTATAAATATTCCCCCAAAGTCAAAATTAATAACAAATGATTATTCATGCTCAAGTGAATATCCTACAATATTCTATGAAGAACATGAAGACAATTGCCTAGTACAGCAATAAGTATGAAGAAGGAATTGATGAAAAAGTTGGAAGATTTATTACACAAATTTGTATCACAAGTCGAACAATGTTCTGCTGATAAATGTTGCTTGCATGGATCTAACAGACTTCCACTAAACGTGCACGATTTTGTGACATGGTCGAAGCCCCTGACTGTTTTGAAAATAGAAAATGAGAAGCAACAACAAAACAAAAAAAAAATTTGAGAGAATGAGAGAAAAATGAGAATAGAATTGAAATTAATTGCTACTCAACTGTCTTTTACGACTTTCAAACACACTGGTTGTGCGTGAAGGGAACTACTAGCACTTGCTGATATTTCACACTCCTATAAAATAATATTGATTCGATGACATCAGAACTGAATATAATTATTAAATAGTATTCTCACTTTTACTTGCATTTGGGCTGTGTCTTCACAATTTCCACCATCGCTGCTCATGCAATTGTAACATTTAAGAGAGACGGCTTAAAAACAATGAATTATTAGTGTCTTAACATACAGCACAGACTTAAAAATACTTACATGATGAAACTAAACTAACAAAGATGACTAATACTAACAATTTATACATTTTTGACAGCAAGAAAGTCAGTAAGGATCGAATTGTTTTTATATCCACACAAAGCACGTCAAACACCACCTAAAATCCAACTCAAAATACAATAATGTTTGAGAAATTCGAGCACACTAAGAAGATGTGAGAATAAAAAAATAAAGTTACGTCATCGTTAGACTATAGACATGTCTTTCCTCGCAAATGCAAGATATACGCAGCATGTTGAACAATTTTTGAATATCTAAAATTAGGTGAGAACGAAGACATTTTATGGAAATTGTTATGAAAACTCCTCAAACCGCACGACTTGTCGGTAAAAAATGAAAGTATTTCTCGGAAAAAAATGGAACTGAAAATTGAGAAGAGAACAAAGAGAACAAAATGTATATTTTTTTGAGACATTTGGCAAATTATCTCATCCGACATACCGGCACAATAAATGTTTTTCAGTTGTGTATTGTTATGACCTTGAAAAATGGTGTTTTGTTCTAATGATGAATGACTCACGTTACTTGAAGTGTGATTTATATTGCATTAAGAATCAATTAGATGATTCAAAATAAATAATAAAAGGAATTGATATTCCTGGAAAATTTGGATGTCACTTAGTCTTGAGACACGTGTCTAGAATAGAATAATATATTGGGTTTGCGTTAAGCAAACCGGTTCTCCTTCATCCTAAATCCTCTATAGAATGTCCATTTCCTTGATGCATCCAATAATGTCCAAATAGTACAATGAAGTCCTTTTTAAAGTATTTAACAGGCTGAGTACATAACGACCTACATCTACAAAGAATATGGATGAGAGTCTCTTCATCAATACTACAAAACCTACAAGCTTCAAAGTGTCTGCGCATTTTAAATCCATTAATAATAAAATTTGTCGAAGCTGCTTTCTGTGCTAGATTGCCTCAAAGAATTGCTACTAAAAGAAACTAAATTATCTACACCATGTGCTAAGAACATTTTAACGGTCACTTCACATTCAAATTATCTAAATATTTACAATCAACTAATTTCCCCTATTTAAGTTGTTAATCCCCTTTATATGATTTTTAGTCTGTTTTCAAACAATTAACATCTTTTAGCTAGTTTTATGTAACTAATCTTTAAAACTGTGTAGTGATCATTAAGATTACAGATGATTGAGTGGTATCGTATGAAGAACAGGTGTAAAATTCAACGATTTCTTCTTGAAAACATAGAAATTTATTATTAGATGTTATACATAGCAGTAGATTGGACACGAAAAGTTAATGTCTCAATGACAATCCGAATTCAGATCTAGGGCAAGCTAGCTTTATGGTTTTGGATATTTAAACCTTACCGATTGAAACAGACCGCGACTAGTCGATGTTCTAGAAACAAACGTGACATTTCATGGTAAGTTCTAAAAATGGCAAGCTGTTAACTAGGCAAATCGCATTACCTAATAAGCAATAAGCATTTCTTCAAAAGCTTAAATAAACTAATTAAGAATGCTCTCAGCTTGGTCTGCTCTTGAATCTTGAAAGCAAGTTCTTTGCCTTCTAGAAACCCAGTTTCACTTGGGGTATATGAGGAAATTGTCATATTTTAGAGCATTTTCTCCACCGCCATGTGACATGTAGGTAGAGACATGTAGGTATCTTTATGACATCGTGAATGTTGTCTGTCGCCAAAGATGAGTTGATGTTCATAATACAAAGCTTTTACTCAAAAAGCAATCATTTTCTGAAATTGAATCCACTTGAAATTTCCATCAAAATTTTCCTTTTTAATTTTCTTCAAATCTACCCTTCTTTTATTTAATTTCTCCTCATATTCAAATCTTATACATTAAAAGCCGACAAGGCGGATATAAAACACACTATGTAATTTAATATAATATTGAAATGATAGAACTGTATATTGCATGTATTAATCTTAAACAAAAGAAAAGTATGACAAGAATGTAAGTGAAACTTATACAGCATAAACAATTTATGACAAGACTCTTCTTCCTCCCTTAAATGGTTCGCAAATATTTTCACAACTTTCGCTTTCATTCTTCTACTTCCAACAGTAAGAACATAAAACTGCTGCGAAATTGTGTCGCCGTATGTCTTCAATCGATTAGAGATTGTGCGTATATCCAATGAAAAAAATACGATTTTGTTTATCAACTTTTAGTCATCTTAATTCCTGTACGTTTAGACTTTTTGCTTACTAAATATTAAGTTACACACATTATATCTATTCTGTTGAGATAGCAAGTCAATACATATTCATTTTTGAAATAAACAAATGATTTTTATGTCCTGCAAAACATCTTGCTTAATTTTTCAGTCATAAGACTCTAATGATGTCATTTAAAAATATTCTTTATGATTGTTATTTATGAGATTCACGATGAATATCCTGAGCTATACACAATCATCATATCAGTCAATTAATCAACCCGGTTTCAATTTCATTAATGAAGACTTGCCGTCAAATTAGCCACTGAATTAGCAATTTAATTGACATTAATTCAAGTGGATTCTAAAGACATTTTAAGTGTCGTAAACTTCCCCGAGCAACACAAATTGAGAAGAATGCTCTGTCATAAAAGGCACTCATTTGTGTCACTCGGTTTCATAATCGGCTAAGGACTCAAATCGAATTCGAGTCTAGAAATTCTAAGATGACATCGAATTTTTTATACAAATTTCTATTTCTCACTGGGGCAATCACGTCCACACAATCAGCAATGAATATTCTAAGTCAAATTTTGATGAAAATATGTCGTTTAAAGACACGATTAGCATATGCAAAGTTGTAGCTTTATTTGCATAATATGAAG